>NC_080112.1:49759111-50405202 GCF_950005125.1 Chionomys nivalis | reverse complement strand
TCTATAAGTCCCTTTCCTAGTTGCATTATTTTGTGGTATGGGTATCAGTGTAACTGTAGCCTCTTAAAATAGTTTGGCAATGTTCCTTCTGTTTCTATTGTGTGGAACAATTTGAGGAGCTTTTGTATTAGCTTTGTTTTGAAATTTTGGTAGAATTCTGTGCTAAAAAATCTGGACCTGATTTTTTGTGTCGTTGGGAGACTTTTGATGGCTACTTCTATTTCCTTAGGGGTTATAGGTCTACCTTCCTCTCACCCCACCTACCATCCACTTCTTTGAGAGGGTAAGACTTCTCAGGAGGAGTCTACAAAATCACTTTGAGGCACTTAAGTTGTCTCATCTGGGATTGGGATGATTATAGTTCTAGGCGATTCTATCTGGATTTGTTGTTATCACGACAGTGTTTATTTGCTTAGTTTCTGTTTTTTTCTATGAATTTTCAGAGAATGGGATGCCGATGTGTTGTATGGTAAGAACTTTTTCTTGGATTTAATAGTTATGACCTCTAGTGTTTCTAGGTGAAGTGTATTTATAAGTATGGGCAGCTGATACTTAAGATTAGAGATAGATGAGGGGTCTGACAGGGTTCACAGGAAGGAGCAGAGATCAGAGCATCCCAAAAAGAATATACATATTTAGTTTTCAAGGAATAAGGGGGTGAAAATGAAGAGTGGTTACCAGAAAGAATATCCTGTAGCACTGGGGAATTGAATCTAGAGCAGCGGTCTTCACCCTGTGGGTTGTACCTCCTTTGGCAAAACTTTATCTCCAAAAATATTTACTTTATGACTCATGACAGTAGCAAAATTACAGTAATGAAATAGTAACAAAATAATTTTCTGACTGGGGGTCACTTCAACATGAAGATCTGTATTAAACTTTCAGAACATTAGGAAGATAGAGAGAAAGGTCTATAGACCACCTTACCTGTTTTGTTGGAAGTATATTGTCTGGGTTAGTAGAAAGTTCTTGACCCACCATGGGGATTATGATAAAGCAAGAATTCAGGAGAGAGAGGTTAATATGGGAAGGTTGTTGAGATACACAGGAGATATTGGCAGAGGGGTAAGGAAAGCTGAAGCAGGTATTGCAGAGATAGGGATAAGACTGGGTAATTCAGTTTAGAAAAGAGGAGAAAGTGTTGAAGACATTCATTCATCTTACCTCTTTCCTACCTGCTACACTGGTGGGATTCCAAGAAATGTCTGCTGGTGTTGGATGCTTGGATAAAGGGATAAGTTGGAAGAAGGAAGGTTGATGATGTCTTTGTGATCCATTGGGGATGGGATCAGACGGGAAAGGGAGACCAGAGCAGGTTTCTCCTACAGATCTGAGGATGAGACTGGGGTGATTGGATCTGGGAGAGCAGAAAAAGGAATATGGATACACTCTCTGCTTTCTTGTTGCCCTGGATGGAGCATCCCAGGAATGGTTGCCTGCTAAGTCAGGTTTAGGGCTGAGACAAAGTAACAAGTGGGAAATGCTGTTAGATGGGGAGGACCTGTGGGATTCACAGAAGATTGGAACAAGAGAAGGGCAAATTTGCCACAGGTGTCCTGCTGCATTAGTGTCCAATTATTACTTTAAAAATCATTGCTCATAATACACTTCAACATAGTACACTATGTCTGTTAGATAACTTAATTAGTTTAGAAGGTTTGAGGTGAGGTGATGATTACCATGCAAGTGGTTTGTTGAATAAGGTTTTTTTTTTTTTTTTTTTTTTTTTTTTGTAAAATAGTGGGGAGAAAGAATAAGCATTGCAAAGAAGTCAAGCAGGAATTTGATCTCTGGAAGATTTCATCTGATACAATAGTATAGTGCAGCAATAAATTGAAATTCATGCCTTTGAATTTTCTTGACTCAAGTAAGAAAAGTTGGATCTGCATACCTTGTTCGTAAATCAAGGATGTTAATCCTCTATGGTAAGTAGCACTGTGCATGATTGCATACACATGTACAAATACATTCAAGAACCAACTTTGGACCAAAGGCTGTCCTGTGGTGGAAAAAAAAAACATGAAATATCTGGGCAATGGAAGTGAAATCACAAAAATTGGTGCTGATGAACTCATAAACATTTAAAAAAATACATCAGAGGGATGCGGACATAGTAAAGACACTATGTGCTACTGTGGTCAATATTGAGTACATGAAATAAAGTGGTGATACAGTTTTGGTTGAGGCCCAGTTTGTACTTGACATAGATTGTGTGGCTCAGAGTGAGTATAAGTATGGATGAGAAACTAAGCAGTGCTAATCAAATCTAAGCAATCTGTAAACTTGTTGCTTTTTTATTGTGTTTGTTTCCTTCATGTAATCAGAATCTGTTCTCAACATGCACAGCTGGATATAACAGGTACTTCAGTGGGGCAAATACAGAAGTAGAAAGGACTTCTGCATAAGTTTCTGAATTTATCTAGAGAAATACAATAGGGTTTCATGATCAATTACATTTAACCATTCTTTAATAAGAAGAAATGAAAATAATACTCAAAGTTTAAGGTGAATCTAGAGGAATTTATTTACTCTGTTTCCTAATTTGTTGCACAATTTCAAGATTTCTGCTAGTCATAAGGTTCTTTAAGTAGATAATATCAGTTAAATTGTGACTACATAGATGACACAATCAGGTTTTATTCTGAAGAAACTGATACATAAAATAATATGGATGGTATGTTGTATTTACAATACAATATTTCACAAGGCCTCCTTTATCCCTAAAATCTTGCCATCAAACATAAAAGAAATATTATTCACTTTTCTCCATACTCTGCAGAATTGCAAAAGATTGGATTGTGAGTAAGACAGTAGAATATATCAGACTTAAGTCTGAAACTTACCTCTGTTGTTTACTGGAAAATATTTTAAAATTATTTATTTATTCTTTATTTTACATTCCAACAACAGTTCTCACTCCTACCCATCCTTCCATCTTCCATCTTGTCTCCCGCAACCCACCTCCCATCCACTCCTTCCAAAGGGTAAGTCATTCCATGGGTACAATCAACAAAAATTTGCCATATTAAGTTGAGGCAGGACCAAGTCACTCCCTTCTTAATCAAGGCTGTGCAAGGCATCCCACCATAGCAAATGGGCTCCAAAAAGATAGCTCATTCACCATTAATAGTTCCTGGTCTAATTGCCAATGGCTCCTCAAATAGACCAAGCTATACAAACTTCTCCCATATGGACAGGGCCTATTTCAGTCTTATGCAGACTCCACAATTGCAATTGTCAGTCTAGATTTCATGAGGTACCATGATCTTGGTTCAGTTGTCCCTGTAGTTTTCCTCACCATTATTTTGACTTCTTTTGTTCATATAATCCCTCTTCCCTCTCTTCATCTGGATTCACGGAGTTTGGACTAATGCTTGACTATGGATCTCGAAATTTGCTTCCATCAATTACTCATTGAAGGTTCTATGATGACAGCTGGTGTATTCACCAATCCAATTACAGAGGAAGGCCGTTCCAGGCACCCTCTTCAATATTGCTTAAGATATTTGTTGGGGTTATCCTTGTGAATTTCTGGAAATTTCCTTAGCAACAGGTTTCTTACAAACCACAATTATGTGATGATTGACACCCTCAATCAAGATCTCTTTTACTGCTCTCCCATCCTGCCCCTCCCTAACTTGACCATTCCATTTCCTCATATTCTCATTACTGATCATCTCCGTGCTACCACCTCTCTGTCCCCAGTTTACCCAGAAGATCTCATCTAATTCCCTTTCCCAGGGCAACCCATACATCTGTGATCTTGGATAGGTAGAATCAACATAATACAAATGAAAATCTTACCAAAAGCAATCTATAGATTAAAAAAAATCCCATCAAAATCTGAACACAATTCTTCACAGATCTAAAACAGCACAATACTCAACTTCACATGGAAAAGCAAAAAGCATAAAAACATAAAATATTAAAAGCAATCCTGAACAATAAAGGAACTTCTGGTGACATCATCATCCCTGACCTCAAAATCTACTATAGACCTACAGTAATGAAAATATTTTTGTATTGGCATAAAAATAGACACATAGACCAAGGAAATAGAATTGATCACTGACATTAATCCATACACCTATAAATACCTGATTTTTGACAAAGAAGCCAAATTTTTACAATAGAAAAAGAAAGCCTCTTCAACAAATAGTCTTGGCATAATGGGATGTCAACACGTGGAAGCTTGCAAATAGATCAATATATATCCTGATGCACAAAACTCAAGTCCAAGTCGATCAAAAATCTGGACATAAATCTAGAAGAAAGTGGGAAGTAGCCTTGAATGCATTGGCACAGGAAACCACTTCCTAAACACAACATAAAAATATATAAATATTTCAGGAAACTAGACATAAAAATAACAAATAATTCAATTGAAAATGGGAGTGCAGATCTAAAAAGAGAATTCTCAGCAGAAAAATCTCAAGTAGTCCAAAGACATTTAAGGAATTGTTCAACATCCTTAATAATCAGGAAAATGCAAATCAAAGTAACTCTGAGATACCATCTTATACCTGTCAGACTGGCTATAATAAAAATATTGAGTACAGCTTAAGTTGGAGAGGATGTGGAGTAAGAAGAACACTCCTCCATTGCTGGTGGAAATGTAAACTTTTGCAGCCACCTTGGAAATCATTATGTTGATTTCTAAGAAAATTGGGAAGCAATCTACCTTAAGACCCAGTGGTACCACTCTTGGGCATATACTCAAGGGATGCACAATCATACCACAAGGGTATTTTCTCAACAATATTCATAGCAGCATTATTCATAATACCCAGAAATTGGAAAAAACCTTGCTGTCCCTCAACTGAAGAATGGATTAACAAAAGCTGTGGTGCAATTACATAATGGAGTATTATTCTGCTGTAAAAACCAAGGACATTATGAACTTTTTAGGCAAATGGATTGAACTAGAAAAAAAAATCATCCTGAATGAGGTAACCCAGACTCTGAAATACAAACAAGATATGTTCATTCATAAATGGATACTAGATGTGAAGTAAAGGATAACCAGACTACAATCCACAGCTCCAGAAAAGTTATATTTAATGGAAAATTTGACTAACAGAGTCATTTCACTTAAATGTTTTATCATTTTTATTTATGAAATCATAATAAATAGGGGATTTACTTTTGTTCCATGCAATAAAAACACAAGGAACATTGCCAAACGCTTTTTTACAAAGCTACAATTACCTTGTTACCCAAATCACACAACGACATTGCTAAGAAAGAAAATTACAGATCAATCCCACTCATGAACATTGATACAATAATATTCAATAAAATAGTGACTAACAGAATCTAAGAACACATCAGAAAAATCATCCACCATGACCAAATAAGCTTCATCCCAGAGATGAAAGAATGGTTCAACATACAAAAATCTGTCAGTGTAATTCGCCATATAAACAAACTGGAAAAGATCCACGATCATCTCATTAGATGCTGGAAAAATCTTTGACAAAATACAACATTCCTACATGATAAAGGTCTTGTAGAGAACAGGGATACAAGGAACATACCTAAATGTTATAATGACAATATACAGCAAGCCAACAAACAACATCAAAGTAAATGGAGTGAAATTCAAGGTGATCCCACTGAAATCAGGAAGAAGACAAGGTTGTCCACTCTCTCCATAACAATTTAATATAGTACTTGAGGTTCTAGCTAGAACAATAAGACAAAAAAGGAGATCAAAGTGATACAAATCCGAAAAGAAGTAAACTCTCACTATTTCCTGATGTTATGATCTTTTATATAAGTGACTCCAATAGTTCTATCAAGTAACTTCTACAACTCATAAACACTTTTAGTAATGTATCAGGATAAAAGATTAACTAGAAAAATTTAGTACCCCTCCTTTAAACAGATGATAATTGGTATGAGAAAGAAATCAGAGAAATATTATCCTTCACAATAGCCACATAAAATATCTTGGAGTAACTTTAACAAAACAAGTGGAAGACCTGTATGTCAAGAACTATAAATCTTTGAAGAAAGAAATTGAAGAAAACACCAGAAAATGGAAAGACTTCTCATGCTCTTAGGTAGGCAGAATTAACATAGAAAAATGGCAATCTTACAAAAAAATCTACAGCTTCAATGTAATGCCCATCAAAATTCCATCAAAATTCTTCACAGACCTCAAAAAACCAGTGTTCAACCTCATATGGAAGGGCAAAAAATACAGGATAGCCAAAGCAGTCCTGTACAATAATGGAACTTCTGGAGGTATGACAATCCCTGACTTCAGACTCTAAAATCAGCCTGGTATTGGCATAAAAACAAATAGGAAGACCTATGGAATTTAAATGAATACCCAGATATCAATCCACTAATCTTTGAACATCTGATTTTTGGCAAAGAAGCAAAAAAATATATAAAATGGAAAAAAGAAAGCACATGCAACAAATGGTGCTGGCATAACTGGATGTTAACAGGTAGAAGAATGAAAATAGATCTTTATCTATCACCATGCACAAAACTATTATATAAGCATTAAATGACAAAAGCAGTGTGAACTCAGATATAGAACACTTAACAAACAAAATAAAGCCTATAGATGACCATATTTTTATAGTGTTTGTGTCTCTATCCTAAACAAAATAAAAAGTGGGAAAATCAAGAAAGTATAGGCCTTGAATCTCAGCACTTACCAGGCTGAGACAGAAGATTTATGATTTAAATCCAGTTAAGACTCTGAAAATAATCATGAAATACATTCAAGAAACTTTAGTTTAATATAGGTAGAAAGGTCTATACATTTTACTCTAGAGCATTAGCCAGGAAGTTTTCCCTGATCCCTTACTGTTTGCTGTCAGTTTAGGGACTCGGGTAGCAGATAAGGAAGATAGAATAATATCTTTTGAGATGTCAAAAGATTATCTCTTTGAGAAAAACTTTAGACAGGTTTCTCTGAACCATCTTTTTGGACTAGATTTTATTTGGGGGTTGGATCTTTGACCTACATACCTCAATTTTAGTGAGAATACTTTTTAGGTTTGTGATAATTCTCTATCTTTTGATATTATCTGATTTCCTTGGTCTTCTCTTAGGATAAAGTGATTAAATAAGGTTAACAAGAATCAAGCTAAATTGAGATATTCACAGTTCTCTCTTTCCACTTATTAGTCTGAATTCCCAGTTTTGTCTCCTGTATTTTGGTTTAGCTTGATATTTTTTCCCTATTGCAACAGTGTTGAAGATGATTAACTAGTTTCCATAAGATTTCCTTACTAATTTATAAGTGAAACATAAGAATATTTTTCCTTCATTAGGTGAAATCTGTGTCACACCAAGGGTAAAAGAGAATGAATAGGTCAGAGAAAGTTCAGTCCTATGGAGGGGAAAAGAAAATGTAGGGGGAGAGAGAAGAAAGCATCATAGGAAAATACTCAGAAACTATTGCTAGTAAAACAGAGTACAAAAATGGAAATATCTCCCATAGATGAGGCACTGCATTGGCAGAAATGTCCAGAGCCTAATTCTCTTACCATTGTGATTTACATTTCAGATGCCTACATTAAATCCTGGAGACAGGGAAACTAAATGTTGTCAGCTAGTTACTTTCTTCTGATACATGTGACAACATCAAGGAAGGTCTAAGTAGCCAGATGGCCATGTTTTATATTTGGTAACAGTAAAATGTAGCAAATGCAATATATTTTGATCCTGTTCTCTATATATTTTGTGTGCATCTAATAAAGTGAAGCTACGTGAGCTTAGAGAGAATATATGCAAGTTATAGAAAAATAATGAGAACTATGAGCATTCACCAGAACATGGATACCAGTCATGGGAATTATTAAGGCTTTCTTTCCTTCTTTCCATACTTCCTTGGCCTCTCTACCTTCTTATGAATTTTATTTAATATAGTCATCATAAAAATATTATTTTGTTTTGTATATTCCTCCAAACTTTATTTGTACTCAATAACTGCTGAAGTCAGGGTGAATTATATTATATTGCAGAAATAATTTCCCTTAATTGTTTCTGTGGCTCAGTTACATAGCCACTATGGGTTGATTGATACTGTGCCTTACATTAAGTCAGAAGAAATAAGAAGGTACAGGGGAGAACATATTCAACCTTAAAATGTGTGTGAAAAATTTGACACATAACTTTTGGCCAAAGCAAATTACATTATCAAACCTAAAGCCAGTAGAGTACAATAAATATATTCCTCTTTTAGGTTTAGTCAAGAATCAAATCTGCTGCATTGCTGCAGAGTTATCATACCTTCAACCTAATGAATGCCATTAAAGTATACGAAGATATCAGTAACTCTGTATATTCAAAAGAAATTAAGATATTAACTTCATGTGTGTCTCCAAGAACTCCTTTAGAAACTCGTTTGGAGGTCTATCTTTTTTTTTTTTTGATTTGGTATCACTGCAAGAAATTGATAAATAAATTCTAAGGATGTTGTGAGCTTTGCATGACATTCATTAATCATTCATGTGGCTTTGGTTGGCTCCTTTTCTCTTTGTAGTATATAGCAGCCAAATAAAGTCAATGTTACAGAATTTATTATCAAGTCTTTTTACTGACAATTGATTTTTCTTTTTCTAAAACTGTACTGTGGTACATCAACCTATGGGTTTTACTGTAAATTTTTAAAGCAGCATTCCATTTGTCCTAATTCTACAACAATCAGTCATTGAAAAAAATGAGATTTTTATGTTATAATATTTCACAAGTAGTAATTTTTATATAAATCAGTAAAGTTAGTGCATTATTTCAGAATGTGAACAATAAAGACCATTATATTTGAAACTAAGACAGTACTTGGTAGAATTGCATTCAAAACTCAATTCTATAGTAATGTAAATTTCTATAACTTTCTGGACTGACCTCTTCATTTTTCATTGGAAAATAATTGTAACCTGGAGTATTGATGTTGTATAAATTTTCCTAATGCAGCAAAACCAAATATCTATTGACCGTATCTAGACCAATAATCACACCAAATCCAGTTGGTTAGAAACAAGTGTAGGAACAAAATCAATAACAGGTCAATATGTAGCCAGTAGAGCCCTTCAAAGAGTCCTGAATATTCCATCTTAGCTTACACATAAGAAAAGGCATTAACAAAATATATGAAGATGATAGAAGTCTTCAAAGTGGAAATGAAAACAAAAACCCTTAAAGAAATCAAGAAAAACATAACAATTCAAATAAATGAATAAATACCTCAAAGAAAGTCATGTAAATAAACAAACAAACAATAGAAGGAAACAAAACTGTTCAAGAAGATAAAACAGAAATAAAATAATAAAGAAAACAAAACTGAGGGAATCCTGGAAATTAAAAAATTTAGGAATGCAAACAGAAACTCTAGAGGCAAGCTTCTCCATCAAAATTCAAGAGATAGAAGGGAGAATCTCAGGTATTGGCAATATGAGAGAAGAAATATACACATCAATTAAAATGCTAAATCTAAAAGATACCTGACACAAAACATCTACAAAATCTGGGACACTACAAAGACCAAATGTAAGAATGATAGGAAGAATGAGAGGAAAAGAATACTTGCTCAAAGGCCCAGAAAACATCTTCAACAAAAGTATAGAAAATTTTCCTAGACTGAAAATGGAGATACCAATAAAAATACAAGAAGCATAGAAAATACTAAGTAGATTGGTCCAGGAAATAAAGTCCTCTCATCACACAATATTTAAAACAATAAATCTACAGAAAAAAGAAAGAATATTTAAAGCTGTGAAAGAAGACCAAGTAACATACAAAGGCAGACTTATTAAAATTGTACATGAATTCTCAATGGAGACTCTAAAAGTCAGCAGGACTTGAATGGATGTGCTGTATACTCTAAGAGATCAAAGATACCTTCCTTGATTACTGTATATGCAGAAAAATTTTAACCAATATCGAGAAAATAAGATATTTCCTAATAAAAGAAAAAATTGAATACATTTTACAAACCTAGCCATATAGAAGGTGACAGAAAGTAAAAACCAAACTAATGAGGCTAACACTACACATGAAAACAAAACAAGAAATAAGTAGCCTCACATCAGAAAAATCAAAAGATGAGAAGTACACATACAGACATACAGGCACACACACACACACGCTACCAACAACAACAGCCAAATATCATGATTTAGCAATTCATTATTCATTGATTTCTTGCCATATAAATGGCCTAAATTTCCAAGTAAAAAAGTCACAGATTAACAGAATGGATATGAAAATACAACCCATTCTTTTGCTGCATGCAAGAAATATACCTTGCCATTAATGGTATTCATTACAATTGGGTAAATGTTGGGAAAAAATATTCCAAGCAAATGGACAATAGAAGCAAGTTGGTAAATAGAGGGAAACACTATTATAGCTTAAATAATACCTTGTTCCTCCCAAAATGATAATGGGAGGCTTTAACTCTATCACCAAAACTGAACAGAGAAATCTTGGAGCTAACTTTATAAACCAAATTATCCTAATATATATTTACACACTATTTTACACAAATACAAAAGAATATTGTTAGGAATTTTCCTAATGTGAGATCTCTGCCAATGCAAAAATCCCAATCAAGCCAAATCACACAACAAGCCAAATTAAAAAATATCCAGGTTTAATAGGATTCCTGTGCTCTTGGGTTGCCCCAAGGGGGAACCAGGAAGCTGGAACCTGAATGACAGACACCTCATGGGAACTTTCTGGGAAAGCAGATTAAATAGACTGGAGAAGTGGACAAGATTTTGGTGGGCTGTCTTGACCCTCTTCCGGGGAGGGGTCAAAGCTTGGCAGGCACAAGGATGGGACCTCCAAGATGGCAGCCAGAGACTGAAGCTTACATTCCAGACTGTTTGTATAATGGGTAACAGGAAGCTAACATTTAGGCTCTCTTAGAAAAAAGGGGGCATTAACTCAGGTCTGGTTACTTCCTGTAGGCATAGGACCACATGGGAAAGGGGAGAGCTGGGTGTTGGTGGGTTCACACTCAATGAGAGGTGTGGTTGGAAAGGCATCCCATGTACAGTCATCCCAGAGACACCAGGCATCTGTTCCTTGGGGGAGGTGAGAAGGCAGGTGTTTAGGAAAAAATGAGTGTGCCAGCACGAGTAGCAGGTAGGCCCTTCATTGTGGCATCCTAGAAAACTGGAGGGTCCTGTCTGCTAGACAGACCAAGTGTCCTGAGTAGTGTCCTCTTGAGCCTGGAGAGATGATACCAACATGGGTGTCCCAGGAGCTTGGCAGCCGATTGGATGGTGAGGATTGCCATGTGAGGTCCAGTCCATCGAGGTTTGAGAGACCTAGGAGTTAGTTGTTTGAGGAGTATTCTGTCTCCTGGAGAGAGCAGGGCAGGTTTAGGGGCATAAGGGTTCACTGGTGTGGTAGAAAACTGTCAGCATGTGAACAGAGAAGGGACCTTAAAAGGGAGAGGTAGGGTAGGAACCCCACCAGTGGAGGAGTTTGGACTGGGATGTGATGGTTAAGAAGAAAGGTCCTGCCATAAAGCAGCTCAAAAGGGCTCAGGCCCTCAGGGGAATGTGGGGTGGCCTTGAGGCAAATCAGGTCAATGGGAAAAAGGGAGATCCAAGATAACCTGAGTTCAATGGAGAGCTTGGTTTGTGGTTGTTTGATGAGTTCATTGGCCCTCTCTACCTTTCCCAAGGATTGTGGATGGTAGGGGTTGTGGAATTTCCAGGATATGTTGAGAGCTTCTGACACAAGCTCCATGACTCTGGAAGTGAAGCCTGGCTCATTGTCCATCTGGATCACTTGTGGGACACAAAACTGAGGAATGATGTGGTCCAGGAGTACCTGAGCCACCATATCTGCTGTTTCCCTAGAGGCTGGAAATGCTTCTACCTATCCTGTACAACTGTCCACAAGTGTTAAGACTAACAAAGTTTTTTTATGAGTAGGTATATGAGTGAAATCAACTTGCCAATCTTTGCCCAGTTGATGTCTATGAACCTGGTATAGAGACTGACATATTTGGAGAGCCCCTTGTGGGTTGGCTTCTGCACATGTCTGGCAAGATGACTGAACCTGTAAAATAGAATTTTGGAGGAGGATAGGGTCAAAGAGGGGCTTCAAGAAGTGAAACAAATCTTTGAGGCCTATGTGTAAGGTCCGGTGGATGTCTGAAATGATTGACAATGCCTGGTCTTGAGGGACGATGTGACGGTTATTTAAATAGTACCATCCATTCTTTGTTTTTATGCCCCCCCCCCTTTTTATAAGCTCATCCCTATCTTTAGGTTTGTAACAGGGCTGATAGGAGGGAGTTAAGAATAAAATATGTTCTGTGGAGTCCGAGGAGCTAGAGGCCAGCCCCCAGGGCCACTGAGTCAGCCTTGGCATTGCCTAAGGCCACTGGGTCCTTGGAGGATTGGTGTGCCCAAAAGTAAATAATGGCTACTTCTGCAGGCAGCTGAAAGGCCTCCAAAAGATTGGCTATAATGGGTCCGTCAACTATGGGAGTGCCCTTGATAGTAAGGAAGCCCCTTTCCTTCCAGAGTGCAAAATGAGTGTGGACCATCAAGAAGGCATATTTAGAGTCAGTGTAGATATTAGCCCATTGGCCCTTAGCTATTTGTAGTGCCCTAGTCAAGGCAAATAATTCAGCCTTTTGTGATGAGGTTCCCATTGACAAGCGGGTCACTTTGACCATGTCAGTAGAAGTGACCACTGTATACACTGCCTGCTGTTTTCCTGAATTATCTATAAAGGAACTTCCATCAACAAATAGGGTGAGTTGGGAATCTGTCATTGGCTGGGCCAGAAGACCCGAACGGGGTGAGGTTAAAGCCTCTACAGTCTCTGGGCAAGAGTGAGAGGAGGTAGCAGAGGGGTCAGGATACAGGAAAGAGAGTTGCGGGGTTCGAGGCAGGACTGGAAGCCAAAGTAATTTGGCAATTTTCTAGAAACAGTAAGTGAAAAGTCTGGACTCGTGAAGGCCCAAGGAAGGAGAGAGAGGGGTGTCTCAGAAGGTTTGAGAGGTAATGGGTGGAATATACTACGATTGGCCAAGACAAGATGATCTTGAGAGCCTCCTGAGTGAGTTCATCTGCTGCTGCCAGGGTTCTTGGGCATGGTTGTCCTCCATAGATTGTGACATCCATCTGTTTGGATAAAAAGGCGACAGCCCCATTCGAAGGCCCATCCTCTTGCATTAGAACTCCTGTGGCCACTTCTGACCATCTGTACAGAGATGGCAAGGATTTGTGGGGTCTTGAAGAACAAGAGTAGGAGCTGTTAGAAGGGCATCTCACAGTAGAGAGAAGTGGCAATGGACAATGTCCAGGTGAGTGAGAGATCCTCTGGGTGTCTCTCTGGCTGCCTGGTACAGAGGGTTGGCTGTAATGAAAAAGTTAGGGAACCAATGGCAAAAGAATCCCCAAAGGCCCAAAAATGATAGCATCTGAGTCCCTGTGGTTGGAGGCTGTAAACCCTTCAGTGCCTGGACCCTGTCAGAGGTGAGGGTCTTAGACGCCAGGCTAAGTTGAACACCCAAATACACTGTAGGAGAGCAAAGCTGAGCCATATTTGGTAAAACTCAATATCCCAGGGATCCGAGGAAGTTCAGGAATACAGAGGTAGCCTGCTGGGACAGAGACAATGTAGGACTGCAGAGAAGTAGGTCATCCATGTACTGGAGGAGTATGCTGGAACCTGTGTAAAAGTTTGAGAGATCTCAAGCCAGAGCTTGGCCGAAGAAATGGAGGCTGTCTCAAAAACCTTGAGGGAGAACATAAGCTCTCTGGAGGACTGTGAGTCAGGGTCCTCCCTGGTGAAGACAAAGAGGAAGTATGAGCCAGATTGTAAATGGACAGTAAAGAAGACATCTTTTAGGTCTAGAACTGTAAAGCAGGAGGTGGTAGGAAGGACATTAGACTGGAGATTGTAAGGGCTGTTAAGCACTAGGTGAACTGGAATGACTGCCTCATTTATGAAGCAGAGGTCTTGAAGTAGGCGGTAAGCACTAGAGGACATCTGCACAGGAAGAACTGGAGTGTTGCAAAATGAGTCAATAGGAACTAAAAGTTTTTGAGATAGAAGATGGGTGATGATAGGCTTTAGGTCTCAGCGATGGGTTTCAGAAATAGGAAACTGGGATCTGGAAGAGAAGGATGAAGGGTCTTTAAGGCTAACTAGCATGGGCTGGTGGTGAGTAGCAATCACAGGAGTAGAAGTCTTCCATACTTGGGGATCTACTGGATCAGGAAGTGTAGGGACAGAATAGTCTGGGGTAGGAATCTGAGAAGCTGTTAAAGTGAGAATAAAGTGTGACTCAGGAGAGTGTGTGGTGCCTAAAGTGAGTGTGGCCCTGAAGTGGCTAAGGATATCTCGACCCGGTAAAGGCAAGCAGGTATCACTAAGAAAGAATGAGAAGAAAATTGTTCTGCAAGAATGCAGGGCAGTGGCAAAATTTTAAGTGGGGAGGAACAGGTCTCATCTACCCCCACAACTGAAATTAGTGAGGAGAATGTAAGGCCTGAGTGAGCTGTTAAAACAGAATAGGTAGTTCCCATTTCCAAAATAAAAGTAATGGACTTACCCACTACCTTCAGCTTTATCCTACGCTCATTAGGGTTACAGGATATACCAAGTCTGGGCAGCATCAATCCTCTGCAAGGCTGAGAAGTTTGAAGGCTAGCACAGTTTCACTTGCCAATGTTAGTGAGACAGGACCTCTGTGGCATGGCACAGAGAACAAGCCCACATGGGGGCATTGTGATTTTCAGTGTTCAGGTTGCTGGCAGATAGGGCATAACCTTGAAGGAGGTATAGTGCAATATCATCTATATGACTGTTTAGGCCACACTTAAAACAACTTGCCTGTGAGGTTGACTTAGGCTGGGCTCCATCAGGGTAGAGCCTTGTGGTTGGCTTCCCTTGTCCCCCTTCCTGTGACTTTAAAGCAACTCTTGAGGTCTGGGCCTGTAGATTAGATGCCTATTGTAGCCTTGTCTGTCAGAAAGACTCAGCAGTTTCTTCTCGAGCATTAAAAACTTTAAAGGTCATTTTCACCAATTCCTGTATAGGGGTTTGGGGACCCTCCTCAAACTTTCTTAACTTTTTCCTTATATCTGGTGCTGACTGAGGAATAAAACGGGTAGCCAAGACCATGGCTTTCGCCGGGGAGCCTGGATCTAGGCTGGTGTATTGGACCATGGTCTCTTGTAACTGATTTTTAATAAATGGCTGGAGTTTCATCTGCTAGCTGTGTAATCTCTCAGAGTTTGTCAAAATTAACTACTTTTTCCGAGACTATTTCCATACCCTGAAGGAGACAAAGAATCATCATGTCCCACCTCTGTCGGCTGCTTTGGCCAGGTTGGCAGTCCCAGTATGGTTCTGTGACTGGCACAGCCACTTCTCCCACAGGAACTGTATTGTTCACCAAATGAGTCTGCTCTGAATATTGTCTAGCTGCTACCTGAATTCTATTTTGCTCCTCAGGAGTGAGAGTAGAAGCTTGGATGACATAATAGACATACCAGGTTAGATCATAGGTCTGAAACAAATAACAAAACCCTTTGTTATGGGCAGAAGGATTCGTAGAAAAGGAACCTAGCTGCTTTTATATCTGAGAGATATCTGGAAGAGAAAAGGGAACATGAACTTTCATAATGCCATCAGCTCCCACCAGAGAGGGCAGAGAAGGGTGGAGCTATGGTGGGATATGGTATGGGAAGAGACTGGGGAGGATTAGGAGGGACTAGCCCAGTGAGCAGATGGGGTCCAAGGGTGGGAAGATGAGACAGGAGGGGGAGGGGGAGAGGAAGGTGGGTAAGGTGGAAGATGACCTTGAACTTATGGATCGGCAAGGGAGGGGGTAGACATAGAAGGAGAGAAATGTGAAAAATGTTGCTCCACAGGAGGGAGTTGGGTAGTGTGGGCTAGAGGGAGTGGGGGAGTGGCCAGTGTCTCTGGCTGCATGGTCCAGCTGGAATTATTGGGGACCCAATTCCCAGATGACCAGGAATTTGGAGGCATTGCGGCCTTAGCTACCAAGACAGGTGCCGTGAAACACTGGCTACTAAGGAAGGGCAAGAGTGCAGAGCCAAAAAACCATGAACATCTGTAAGCTCTGCCCATTTGTCCTTACATCGACAAAAATTTCTAGGTCTCAGAGGACGGTACGCTCAAGACTTCCTTCTTGTGGCCAACACATCCCATTGTCAAGATAGTATTGGGGCCAAATCTTAGTGCACAGGGAAATTAGCCATTTGAGACAGATTATATTGGACAGCCCCAATTTATAAAGATTTTGTAAAAGGCATCCCAGGGGCGACAGTGGATCTGGCTTTGAACTGCAAGTGCCCATTTTAAAGTCTATGCCCAACCACGTGGCGTAAGTCTATTACAGCACATCTGCTAAAATAGCTCTTAGGCCTAAAAGGGTCATGAAAATCGAATGCGAGGCATCCCTAAGGCAAACAAAGTTCATCTCAGCAAGACCCGGTCTTGCTGGTTTAGCTACTGAGCTCTTGGCATGGGCCCACAGTTTCCATATGAGTCCAATAATCAAAAAACATAAGTGTGAATGAATTCCCAATCCCTATAGCATAGACAAGAAAAAGGGACTCAGCAAGATGCAGCTGCTGTAGACCGGGAGCTGGTTTTAGCATAGTGTGGCAAACTCAGATTGTGGTCTAGCGGCTTTTGACTTGTGGCCTATGGCCACACAGAAAAGCCACCCTACCTGGTGGGCCCTTCAAGATGTTAGGAATTTTCCTAACGTAAGAACTCTGCTGACACAAAAAGCCCAATCAAGCCAAATCACAAGTCAAATTAAAAATATCCAGGTTTTATGGGATTCCTGCACTCCCGGGTGGCCCCGAGGGAGAACCAGGAAGCCGCCAACATGACCACTGGGAGGAGAGGAAAGAGACCACGAGGGAACTTTCCGGGAAGCAGTTTAAATAGACTGAGGGAGTGGTCAGGATTTTGGCAGGTTGTCTTAACCCTCCTCCAGGAAGGTGTCAAGGCTTGGCTGGCACAGGGATGGGGCCTCCAAAGATGGAAGCCAGAGACTGGGGCTTACAAATATACCATGTTCTCTGCACCTCGTGAAAAGGTTTCCAAAATTGATCACATACTCAGACACAAAGCAAGTAGCAACAGATTCAAGAAAATTGAAACAACTCCCTGAATACTATCATTTTTCCACAGGTGAAGGCTGGATATCAAAATCAAGAGAAACAAAATAAAATTTCCAAGTTTATGGAAACTGAAAAATTCTCCTCCTAAAGATAAAAGGGGTAGGACATAAATAAAAAATAAATAAAAATTTTCTAGAATTCAATGAAAATGTATACAGAACATACCCAAACTTATGGGACACAAGAAAAGCAGTAGTAAAAGAAAAGTTTATAGCAATACGTGCCAACATAAAAATAAAACAAAAATGGAGTTTTATATTTGTAACTTAACAACACATCTGAAAGCATTATAACAACAAGAAGTAAACATATCAAAGAGAAACAGAAAACAAGAAATTATCAAATGGAAGGCTAAAATCAATAAAATAGAAACAAAGAGGACAGTTCAAAGTGTCAGTGATGTCAGGCAGAGATGGTGCACCCTTTAGTCTCAGCACTTGCAAGGCAATGACAGGTGGATCTCTGTGAGTTTGAGGTCAGGTTGGTCTACATAGCAAGTTCCAAGAGAGGCTCCAAAACTAGAGAAAAATACTGTCTTGACAAACAAAACAAACAACAACAAACTAAATTATCAGTGAAACAAAAAGTTTGTTCTTTGAGAAAATCAACAAGATAGACAAAACCTTATCTAAATTAACTAAAAGATGAAGAAAGAATATCCAAATTAATAAAATCAGAAAGAAAAGGGGGTTCTTATAAAAAGACACAAAGGAAATCAAGAGATTCATAGGGATATGCTTTAGAAGGCTCAAATGGTTTTAGTGCAGAATTCTACCAGAATTACAAAGAACAGTTAAAGCAAATACTTCTAAAATTATTTCAAAAAATAGAAACAGAAGTAACATTGGACAATTTATTTTATGACTTTATAGTTAACCTGAAAAAATCCATAAAATATTCAACAATGAAAGTGATGTATAGACCAATTTCTCTTAAGAAATTAGATATAAAATGTCTCAATAAAATACATGAAGAGAATTTAGAACACTCAAATGATCATCCACCATAATCTATTGTTTCATCACAGAGACACAGAAATGGTTCAACATACTAAAATCTGTAAACTTAATCCACCAAATAAATTAACTAAAGGAAAATCATAAGATCATCTGATTAGATAACTAAAAAGTCTTTGACAAAATCCAAAACCCTTTCATGATAAAAGTGATAGAAAGATTTAGGGCACAGGATTTATATATATATATATATATATATATATATATATATATATATATATATGCATTTTACAGCAAGCATGTACCAAATATCAAATTAAATGGAGAGAATCTCAAAGAAATTACACTGAAACCAAAAGCAAGAAAGACAAGGTTTTTCACTCTCTACACATCTATTTAATATAGTACTTCAAGTTCTACCAAAAGCAATAAGACAAATTATGGAAATCAATAGGATATAAGTTGGAAAGGAAGAAGTTAAAATATTACTATTTGCAGATGGTCTGGTAGAGTACATAGAAGATCCCAACAATTCTACTGTGGAACTCCTTTAGCTGACAAACCCCTTCAGTGATGTGGGTGTATGCAAAATTAAGTAAAAATAATCAGTAGCCCTCCTACATACAAAAAATTCCCCAAATAGGCCAAAGAAGAAATTGCAGAAAAAACACCCTTTCAAATAACCTCAAGTAATATTTCATATCTTGATATAACTCTAACCTAGCAACTAAAAGACTTGTATGATTAAAAATTCAAGTACTTGAAGAAAGAAATTGAAGAAGATAAAAGAAAGAAGATGGAAAGGTCTCCCATGCTCATGGATCTGTATGATTAATAGAGTGAAAGTGCCCATCTTACCAAAAATAATCTATAGATTCAATGTAATCTACATCAAATTGCCCACAAAATTCTTATATAGTTTTACAGAACAATTCTTAACTTCCTACGGATAAAAAATAAAACCAAGGAGAGTCAAAACTATCCTGAACAATAAAAGAACAGATAGAAATATCAACATGTCTGATTTCAAGTTGTATTATAGACCTAGAATATTAAAATTCTCATGCTATTTGCATAAAACTGGACTTGCTCTTTCATGTGCACTATTAGGTTGCTAGTAAGAGATCTCTCCAGATTTTTTATGTATGCACTAGTGCTATCAACTTTTCTCTTAGAACCACTTTCATTGTGTTCTATAACTTGGGCATGCTCTGTATTAGTTTTTACTGAATTCTAG
Organism: Chionomys nivalis; assembly: GCF_950005125.1. Lineage (NCBI taxonomy): Eukaryota > Metazoa > Chordata > Mammalia > Rodentia > Cricetidae > Chionomys > Chionomys nivalis. The sequence continues at coordinate 50,385,844 of NC_080112.1, read as the reverse complement.
CAAGTCTTCAGTATTTTTCTATGCTTATGTCATCTGAACTTTTCTTTGAGCCCAGAGTTGTTCAGTTTCCATGAATTTGTAAGTTTGCTCTTGATTTTTTTGTTTTTGATATCCAATTTTAGTCTATAGTGATCTGATAGGATGCAGGGATTTATTTTATTTTTATTTTTATTTTTTTTTTATCTAGTGAGAATTGCTTTGTGTCTGCGTATGTGGCCAATTTTAGACAAAATCCTATGAGGTGCAGAGAAGAAGATATATGCTTTTGTTTTGGGGTGAAATATTCTATAAATACTACTTAGTTTATTTGTTTTATATCCTAAGTCAGCTACAACATATCTCTGTTTAGTATTTGTGCGTTGGGTATGGGGTACTGACCTTACTGAGCACTCCCAGTAATGAAGGTTGCACAGTGTGAACTGCCTGTCTTTCATAATCAGACAAGGATTCTAATAGCAGGCCTGAGTTACATTTGATTGCATTGTTGATAAAGAAGTTTCACTTGAGTTCTAACTGGTCTTTATAATAAAATCCTTGAGCCAGATATCAGAGTAAAGGCTGAAAATATCAGAGACAAAGTATCAAGCCATAGCCAACTCCTTATTTGATAACTCCTCGGCCAAAAATGGTTGAGATCCTGTCTCCTCCAGCCTTATATTCTTTCTGTCCCACCCAGTCCTGCAGCCCTTCTGTCCCATATAAACACACAGAGACTTATATTAATTATTATCTGGTTGGCCTATTGCTCAGACTTGTTACTAATTAGCTCTTACAACTTAAATTAACCCATAATTTTTATCTATGTTGAGACATGTTCCTTGATACCTTTTCTCATTAAGGCATTCTCATCCTGCTTCCTCGAGTCTGGCTTGCCACTGAGTCTCTGCCTTACCTCTTCAAAGAATTCTCCTAGTCTTGTTAGCCCACCTATATTTCCTGCCTTGCTACTGACAAATCAGTGTTTTATTCACCAATATGAGTGATGAATCTTTACAGTGTGCAAAAGCTTTATCACACATCATTTCCCTTTTTTCTTTTCAATACAAGAACCTTGAATCTAATCTCCTTTGGTTAGCTTTATTCCTGAAAATAATCCATAACAATTTGTAACCAATACTCTAAACAAAGGCAAACATCAATTATCCATTTTTTGGAATGTTGGCATAGTTTCCTACGCTATTTCCTGCTAATTAGGGGTGTTGGTAATCTTTGGGAGAAACTAAGAAAATTTAGGATTATGATCAAATCTTGACTGGAGTATTTATTGAGGCTGGATAACCTCAGCCAGTCACCTTGAAGTTGTTGTGGATGTAAAACTCAGAGGAAACAACAGAGGAGCTTAGAGATGTTGGATCATCTGGGCCATCTCTTTCTATCAGAGATTTTTCAGAGGAAGCAAGATGAGAATGCATTACTGAGAAAAGGTACCAAACCACATGGCTAAACAAAACAGGAATTATGGGTTAATCAAAGTTGTAAGAGCTAATTAGTAATAAGGCTGAGCATAGGACAAACAGTTTATAATTTAAATGAGCCTCTGCATATTTATTTAGGACTAAAGGGCTGTGAGACCAGGTGGGATAGAAAGTTCCATTTATAATATTTCTCTCTCCACCCAGTTATATCACTTGCTGTCTGTCTGTATAGACCTCCAGACCTTATGGTTAAACAGGGGCAAGCTCAACCCTCTTATCTTCAGGCAAATTTTATTTGTTAGAGCACAAACAAAATATTATCACAGAGAAGATCCTGTGGAAATTGCTAAGCAACCCAGACTGATGCTAGGAGAGAAGTTTACCCTCTGAAACAACCCAAACTGATTCTAGGAGAGAAGTTTACCCTCTGAAAACTTACAGCAGGATTTCATTTCCAAGGATAACTTCCACTGTGCCCATTGAACATAGAGAGGTTGAACTGGTGTGGAATATGTGCCTTCATTCCTAAGTTCTTTTCATTTTGACATGAGAAGGTTCACTGCAGGCTTTGGAAAGAGAAACCTAGACTCCAACCCAGTCAGAAAACCCTCTACCTATAGTACTGTCTTCAAGATATGCTAGGGCAAGTATAGTGTAGTACATGTGGAAGTGGCCAACTATTTTCTGATTAAACTTGAGGCCCACCACTTAAGAGGAAGTCTGACACTACTTATATATCCAGAAGCTAGAAATTGAATTATCAGAGAATTAGGATAGAACCAAATACAACTGGTGTTTTAAAAAATGAACCAATTAGCCAATGAAATCATTTCTAATAATATTCTTCTTTACTCATACACAGGTGCTTTGTCCAGTCATCATTAGAGAGACTTCCTCAGGCAGCACTGGGAGTAGGTGCAGAGATCTACAGCCACTGTGGAGAGATTCTAAATTGGAGGTCACCATTATGTCCCTTCCCAGAGAGGTCATGGAAACCTGTGAAAAGTGCAACACTACAGGTGCCAAAGGGATGGAGGACACCAGAACTTGTTTCAACAAATCAACTAAGTAGGGCTCATATGAATGCATAGAGACTGAAGCAGAAAGCACAGAGCCCGCGTAGGTCCACACCAAGTCATCTATATATATGTTATAGCTAGTTACTTGGTGTTTTCATGATATTCCTAACAGTGGGAACTGACTCCGTTGCCTGCTCTTCAGACTCTCCTACTCATGCTGGTTGCCTTGTTCAGTCTTGATATGAGGGACTTCACTCATTCTTGTTTTTATCTTTTCTTCTTCTTTTTCTTGCAGTGCCTGGCTAACAACTTTTGGGGTCCTGTTCTTTTCTGAAAAGAAAATGGAGAGGGGATGAATCTGAAGGAAGGGAACATGGGGAGAATTAGGAGCAATGGAAGGAGGGTAATTGTTTGGGGTATGTATTATATGAGAGAAGAAGCTATTTGAATAAAGTAAAAAATAGAAATAATATTAAAACAGTGTATAAATTCAATTTTAATTCACTCAACATTATTTAAAATTTTAAAGTATTTGAAAGCTTCATATGACATTTTCCTTAGATGAACACTAATAATCTCCTAGCAATTTTAGTTTAGAATTCTCAGCTTATAACTCTGTCTTTTAAATTTGCAACCACTAAACCTTGTATGAAGACACTGTAGGATATTAAGAGCTGTTTTATATTTTCAAAAGAAATCCAATAAAAATCTGTCAGACACAGTGCAAACTATCAGAAAAAAAGAGTTCACTGTTTTATTATTAATCTACAGGAAATTCATTTTGATTATATCACATTTTTATGAAAGTAGATTTTGACAGTAGCTTTGAGAAAAGAAAATGTGCTATGAAAATCAGTGAGGAACGTGAAATGAACATAACATTGTACAAATGATTCTACGGTTTGGAAAATGCAGTGTCAATCAGGAAAATGTATTTGAGTGGGAGTATTTTATTTACATAGTAATAGATTAATCACATACTTTAAAAAAAGAAAAGGTTCTTATAATTTATATATCATTTTTATCTTGGCCGCTAAGTCATCAGAATGAAATACCTAGTAAGTTCTTGGGAAGTAAATTCTATATTCAAAATTCATACTAATTTTGGCTTATGAATCCCACATAAAATATTCATAAAGCACTAAGTGCATCCTGATGTGAGGACATTTATTTTAGGAATCTCTCTTTCTCTCTCTCTCCCTCCCTCTGTGCGTGTGTGTGTGTGTATGTGTGTGTGTGTGTGTGTGTGTGTGTGAGAGAGAGAGAGAGAGAGAGAGAGAGAGAGAGAGAGAGAGAAAGAGAGAAGGGGGGGAGAGGGAGAGGGAGAGAGGAGAGACTAGAATGTCAGGGTGAGAAAATTATTTTTTTATTATTTTTATTCTTTTTTAATTAAAATTTCGACCTGTCCCTGTTCCCCATTTCCCTCCCCCTCCTCCCAAATATTGCCACTCCCCCCACTCCCCGTTCCCTATCCCCACTCCTCTTCTCCTCCCCCCACTCCATTCCCCCTCCCTCTCCATACTGAAGAGCAGTACAAATTCCCTGCCCTGAGGGAAGACCAAGGTCCTCCCACTTCTATCTAGGTCCAGGAAGGTGATCATCCAAACAGGCTAAGCTCCCACAAAGCCAGTTCATGTATTAGGATAGAAACCTAGTGCCATTGTCCTTGGCTTCTCATCATCTTTCATTGTCCGCCATGTTCAGAGAGTTCAGTTTCAACCCATGCTTATTCAGTCCCAGTCCAGCTGGCCTTGGTGGGCTCCCAATAAATCAGTTCCAATGTCACAGTGGGTAGGTGCACCCCTCGTGGTCCTGGCTTCCTTGCTCATGTTCTCCCTCCTTCTGCTCCTCATTTGGACCTTAAGAGCTCAGACCATTGCTCCAAATTGGGTCTCTGTCTCTATCTCAATCCATCGCAAGATGCAGGTTCTAAGGTAATATGTAAGATATTCATCAGTATAGGATAGGATCATTTCAGGTTCCCTCTCCTCAGTTGCCCAAGGTACCAGCTGGGGACATCTCCCTGGACACCTGCGAACCCCTCTAGAGTCAAGTCTCTTGCCAACCCTAAGATGGCTCCCTTAGTTAGGATATATACTTCGCTGCTCCCGTATCCATCCTTCCTATATCCTAACCATCCCAATCCCTCAAGCTCCTCCCATCTTCCCCTTCTCACGTTTCTCATCCCATTTCCCCTTAGCCCCAAGCCACCTCACCCACTAGTTCCCAGTTTTTGCCCGACAATCTTGTCTACTTCCCCTATCCAGGCGGATGACTATACGATTTTCTTTGGGTTCACTTTCTTATTTAGCTTCTCTAGGATCACAAATTATATGCTCAATGTCCTTTATTTATGGCTAGAAACCAATTATGAGTGAGTACATCCCATGTTCCTCTCTTTGGGTATGGGATACCTCACTCAGGATAGTATTTTCTATTTCCATCCATTTGCATGCAAAATTCGAGAAGTCATTGTTTTTTACCACTGAGTAGTACTCTAATATGTATATATTCCACAATTTCTTCATCCATTCCTCCATTGAAGGGCATCTAGGTTGTTTCCAGGTTCAGGCTATTACAAACAATGCTGCTATGAACATAGTTGAACAGATACTTTTGTCGTATGATAGGGCATCTCTTGGGTATATTCCCAAGAGTGGTATTACTGGATCTTGGGGTGGGTTGATCCCAAATTTCCTGAGAAATTGCCACACTGATTTCCAAAGTGGTTGCACTAATTTGCATTCCCACCAGCAATGGATGAGTGTGCCCCTTTCTCCACAACCTCTCCAGCAAAGGCTATCATTGGTGTTTTTGATTTTAGCCATTCTGACAGGTGTAAGATGGTATCTCAAAGTTGTTTTAATTTGCATTTCCTTTATCGCTAAGGAGGTTGAGCATGACCTTAAGTGTCTTTTGGCCATTTGAATTTCTTTTGTTGAGAATTCTCTGTTCACTTCAGTGCCCCATTTTTTAATTGGGTTAATTAGCATTTTACAGTCTAGTTTCTTGAGTTCTTTATATATTTTGGAGATCAGACCTTTGTCTGTTGCAGGGTTGGTGAAGATCTTCTCCCAGTCAGTTGGTTGCCTTTTTGTCTTAGTGACAGTGTCCTTTGTTTTACAGAAGCTACTCATTTTCAGGAGGTCCCATTTATTCAATGTTGTCCTTAATGTCTGTGCTGCTGGGGATAAACGTAGGAAGTGATTTCCTGTACCCATATGTTGTAGAGTACTTCCCACTTTTTCTTCTATCAGGTTCAGTGTGTTCAGACTGATATTGAGGTCTTTAATCCATTTGGACTTGAGTTTTGTGCATGGCGATAGATATGGATCTATTTTCATTCTTCTACACGTTGACAACCAGTTCTGCCAGCACCATTTGTTGAAGATGCTCTCTTTTTTCCATTGAATACGTTTAGCTCCTTTATCAAAAATCAGGTGTTCATATGTTTGTGGGTTAAAATCAGGGTCTTCTACTCAGTCCCATTGATCAACTTCTCTGTTTTTATGCCAATACCAAGCTGTTTTCAATACTGAAGCTCTGTAATAGAGTTTGAAGTCAGGGATGGTAATGCCTCCAGACGATCCTTTATTATATAAGATTGTTTTGGCTATCCTGGGGTTTTTGTTTTTCCATATAAAGTTGATTAATGTCCTCTCAAGATCTGTGAAGAATTTTGATGGGATTTTAATGGGGATTGCATTGAATCTATAAATTGCCCTTGGTAGAATTGCCATTCTTACTATGTTGATCCTCCCAATCCAAGAGCAAGGGAGATCCTTCCATTTTCTGGTATCCTCCTCAATTTCTTTCTTCAAAGACTTAAAGTTCTTGTCAAATAGATCCTTCACTTCCTTGGTTAGGGTTGCCCCAAAATATTTTATGCTATTTGTGGCTATCGTGAAGGGTGATGCTTCTCTGATTTCCCTTTCTGCTTCCTTATCCTTTGTGTATAGGAGGGCAACTGATTTTTTGGAATTGATCTTGTATCCTGCCACGCTACTAAAGGTGTTTATCAGCTGTAGGAGTTCTTTGCTGGACTTTTTGGGGTCGCTTATGTACACTATCATATTGTCCGCAAATAATGAAAATTTAACTTCTTCCTTTCCAATTTGAATCCCTTTGATTCCCTTATGTTGTCTTATTGCTATCGCTAGAATTTCAAGCACTATATTAAAGAGGTATGGAGAGAGTGGACAGCCTTGTCGTGTTCCTGATTTTAGTGGAATAGATTTGAGTTTCTCTCCATTTAATTTGATGTTACCTGTTGGCTTGCTATAAATAGCTTTTATTATACTTAGGTACGACGCTTGTATCCCTAATCTCTCTAAGACCTTTATCATAAAGGGATGTTGAATTTTGTCAAATGCTTTTTCAGCATCTAATGTAATGATCATATGTTTTTTTCTTTCAGTTTATTTATATGATGGATTACATTGATAGATTTTCATATGTTGAACCAGCCCTGCATCTCTGTGATGAAGCCTACTTGGTCATAATGGATAATTTTTCTAATGTGTTCTTAGATTCGGTTTGCCAGTATTTTATTGAGTATCTTTGCATCGATGTTCATGAGTGAGATTGGCCTGTAATTCTCTTTCTTGGTTTAGTCTTTGTGTTGTATTGGTATCAGAGTAACTGCAGCTTCATAAAAGGAATTTGGCAATGACTTCTCTGTTTCTATATTGTGAAATACCTTAAAGAGTATAGGTATTAGGTCTTCTTGGAAGTTCTGGTAGAATTCTGCATTGAAGCCGTCTGGACCTGGGCTTTTTTTGGTAGGGAGGTTTTTTATAACAACTTCTAATTCTTCGCGACTAACAAGCCTATTTAGATTGTTCACCTGGTCCTGGTTTAACTTTGGTATATGGTAGTTATCTAAAAAAGTGTCCATTTCTTTTACATTTTCCAGTTTTGTGGCATACAGGCTTTTGTAGTAAGATCTAATGATTCTCTGAATTTCCTCTGTGTCTGTGGTTATGTCTCCCTTTTCGTTTCTGATCTTGTTAATTTGCGTATTCTCTCTCTGCTGTTTGATTAGTTTGGATAGGGGTTTATCAATCTTATTGATTTTCTCCAATAACCAGCTTTTTGTTTCATTGATTCTTTGGATTGTTTTCTGTGTTTCTATTATTCTTAATTTAGTAAAAATATTAAATGAGTTTGAAACTATAAAATCAGGTAGTATTGTTCTGTATACTTCACATGATTAATGAATCTAAAGAGAACACTTTGATTATTCAACACATTTTCTACAGTATGAAATACTCATGTATGTTCTTCAATTTTGATGTATTAATGCTTTCTTGATCAGTTGTTTCATTTTGAGTTAATAAGTATAATAGAAATTGCTTATTGCTTTCCTTTTAATTTGTCCCCTAACCATCACAAGTACATACAGAGATGCATGATTTCATTGTTTACTCACTGAAGGAGAACCAATAGGTGGTATATGTCACAGGACATGTTTACTGTCAGCCATCTTAAAATCTATAAGAAGCATGACCACAGGAATAGGTCAGTGCCATGAAAGACACATTGGAGATATAATAAAGTAGATTTATTAAACATTCTTATTTTGCTAAATCAGTTCTAAAGACCAGTCACACCAGTCTACAATAAACCCACCATTGAAATTTTCCAGAATACCAAGCCAATAGGTCTTTTTCCTTATTGAAATCTTTTGTTACATGAAGCCAAATCACTGATATAGATGTCAGTGTTTTATATGACTGTTTTTTTAACAACAAAGGAAGCTTAGAAAGCATTACTAAAACTCAAATTAGGTATGAGTCTTTGTGAAGAAAAGTGGTTCATATTAAAGTAATGATAGGATATGCAATTCTTTTTTTTTTTTTTTTTTTTTTGGTTTTTTGAGACAGGGTTTCTCTGTGGCTTTGGAGCCTGTCCTGGAACTAGCTCTGTAGACCAGACTGGTCTCGAACTCACAGAGATCCGCCTGCCTCTGCCTCCCAAGTGCTGGGATTAAAGGCATGTGCCACCATCGCCCGGCACAATTCTTTTTATTTTAAAATGAAATAAAATACTCATATTTATTTAAGGTCATGTCAGCACCATACACATGTTCACTTTCTAACCACTGTATATAAGAGATACTGTAAAATGGAAATAAAATAAATCTATAGCTGATTGAATTCTTATTAAGTGCTAATCAAGGTGGTCATATTTTAAATATTTTTAGTACAATATTGTTTCTTTACTGGTCAAAGTGTTCTGAGTAAAGAAAAATTAATAAATAAATTATTCAAATATTTGATATTTAAAATTTCCTCATTTCAATATTCAATGGAAAACTCTTTTTTATATGTGAAGCAACTGATACACTTGGGGTTTACTGGCAAAAGTATAAAATACTATAACAATTTTGGAACATCAAAGGCAGTTCCTTCTGATTAGGCATCCATTTGCTATAAGACCTAACATTTTCACTTATTTTTATTATTATTTTTCTGTTATTTTACCTACTAACTGCAGTTCCCCCTCTCTCCTCTCCTCGTTTCCTCCACCTCCTCCTTCCTACCCCTCTTTCATCAACTCTTCCTCTGTTGCCATTCAGAAACAGCCAGTCATCCAATGGGAGTTAGCAAAGCTTGACACACCAAGTTGAGGTAGTTCTTTTTTAGTTCTTCAGTTTCCAAGAATGTGAATGTTTTCTATAGTTTGACTTATGGTTGAACTATAAATTTAACCCATGGTGATTTGATAAAATACAGGGAGGTATTCCAAATTTATTGTTTCTGTTGAGATTTTCTTTGTGGTGAGTTTTAGAGAGGGTTTCATGGAATGCTGAGAGGAAAGTTTATTCTTTTGTTTTGGGGTGAAACATTTTGTCAATGCCTATTAAGTCCATTTGAGTCATAACATTTATTACTTCCCTTGTTTCTCTGTTAAGTCCCCAGCTGGTAGACCTGTCCATTGGTGAGAGTAGGTGTTGAAGTCTTGCACTGTATGTGTGGGTTTAGATATGTGATTTAAGCTCTAGTAATAATTCTTTTATTTTTTATTAATTAATTAATTTATTTATTTATTAAAGATTTCTGCCTCCTCCCCACCACCACCTCCCATTTCCCTCCCCCTCCCCCAGTCAAGTCCCCCTCCCTCATCAGCCCAAAGAGCAATCAGGGTTCCCTTCCCTGTGGGAAGTCCAAGGACCACCCACCTCCATCCAGGTCTAGTAAGGTGGGCATCAAAACTGCCTAGGCTCCCACAAAGCCAGTACGTGCAGTAGGATCAATAATCCATTGCCATTGTTCTTGAGTTCTCAGTAGTCCTCATTGTCGGCTATGTTCCGCAAGTCCGGTTTTATCCCATGCTTTTTCAGACCCAGGCCAGCTGGCCTTGGTGAGTTCCCAATAGAGCATCCCCATTGTATCAGTGTGTGGGTGCACCCCTTGCGGTCCTGAGTTTCTTGCTCATGCTCTCTCTCCTTCTGCTCCTGATTTGGACCTTGAGATTTCAGTCCAGTGCTCCAATGTGGGTCTCATATACATATTAGAGAACTACCTAGCAGTAAAAAACAATGAGTTCTTGAATTTTGCATGCAAATGGACGGAAATAGAAAACACTATCCTGAGTGAGGTAAGCCAGATCCAAAAAGAGGAACATGGGATGTACTCACTCATATTTGGTTTCTAGCCATAAATAAAGGACATTGAGCCTATAATTCGTGATCCTAGAGAAGCTAAATAAGAAGGTGAATCCAAAGAAAAACATATAGGTATCCTCCTGAATATTAAACTTCATCAGGCGATGAAAGGAGACAGAGATAGTAATAATTCTTTTACAAATGTGGGTGTACTTGTATTTGGGCCATAGATTTCAGAATTGAGACTTCATCCTGATGGATTTTTCCTTTCATGAATAAAAAATGCCCTTCTCCGTATCATTTGATTAATTTTAGTTTGATGTAATTTTTCTTGATATTTGTAGAGCTATACTGGCTTGCTTCTTACATTCATTTGTTTGGAAGATCTTTTCCAACCCTTTATTCTGAGGTAATATCTTTTATATTCAGTTTGAAGACTCTTAAGGTAATTTAATTCAGTGATTTAAAACTGTACCTTACTCTTACACATGACCATCCCAGGATATATAAATATATATATATATATATATATATATATATATATATATATATATGGATTATTTTTATTTTTTTAAGGTGAAGTCTAGTTATTACTAGGAACTCTAAAGATGATTATAAATGTAAAGTTAGGATTAAGTAAATCTATCTTTTGTGACCTTACTCAAGAAAACTAATTTTATTCTCAGAATCTATTTTTGTTTCTTTAATCTTTTATGTTAGCTTTCTGATTGAGGAATAATCAGCCAGCTGCTGTTATTCTATTTTAATTCAGTGTATAGAACACCAATCTGCACTTACATGTTAAAGTCTGTCAAGTACTGATGCTAAACTGCTAATTGGTATTTTGTTTTGTCATCTTACTTGAAAAATCCACAAACCACCCTTGTCTCTTGTGGCTTTTCTGTATTATAATTCTCTGTACTTTAGAAACATCATTTTACCTTTTCAGAAGAGGAACAGTGAGAAGGATAGTGGGAGATTGCAGAATGAACCTGAGTCTTAATTTAAGTTATTTTCCCCACCATGCCTATGAAATAATGATGAGTAGATCATTGTTTCTTCATATCGTCTCATAAACTTTCAAAATGTTAAGTGTTTCTAATTAAAATCAGTTAAATTAGATTCAATAAACCTGCTGTTGTTTATTCTTAAACACATTGCCACAGAATGTCTGTTCCCAATCTGACATCTGTGTTCCACTAATAGAGAAGTTAGGAGAACCATGACTGTTTACATTTCAAATCACAGGCTTTCCCAAATCTCAAGGATTTTCAGCAGTTAAGCAAACTTAAAAATTCTTACTGTTAGATGAAATTACAATAAGGAGATTCTAAATTTTGTAAGGTTCAATTGAGACTTTTAGCATATTGTGGTAATAGGATAGTCTCTCAATTTTGTGACCTGAAGCATGTACAATAGTATCAGCTGTTTCTGCTTTCTTACTTTAAACAATGTGTTTCCTATACTGTCATTAGGGTAGGCACCATCGAGAAGATTAAAATCATTTATAAATTGTTGAAAGCAAAGAGTACAGTCACATGTACATTCCCCACAATGTACTGTCATTAGAAATTGTGCTTACCAAGTCACTTCCTTTTACTTAAATGGGATTCTAGAATCTTATATATGCATACTATGATATCATGAGAAAATACTGACCTATGTTATTCTTGACTCAATCAATAATTAATCATATATGATATGTACATGTGTTTGTATGGAGATTGTGGAGGGATCATACACACACATAGGGTTGTGCATACTAAACCAAAATAATTCTTTTAGAAGGAATTGCTAAAATTAAATTAAAAGGAGACATCTATAGATTCAATATCCAGAACAATGGTTCTCAACTTATTAGTTGCAAATCCTTTGAGGGTCACATTCCACACATTCTGGATATCAGATATTAACATTAGGATTTGTACCAGTAGTAAAATTACGGTTATAAAGTAGCTACAACCCCACACCTTACCTCCTAGATCAGGCAGACCTCCCCCATAAAACTTCCCCACTATCTAGTTTTACTCCAGAAAACACACCCTTGAATTTATAGGCCCTTCATCCAAGAAGTACATGTAAACATAAACACATACCCACATACACTATTTCTGTTCCCTCTGGCAGACCTCCCCTACCTAACTAACCACAGGCCAAGGTTGCCAGCCCATGTAGGTCTCCATCTTTGTTTCTTGCTTCCCCAATCTCTAGATTTCCTCCAGAAAACACACCCTTGCAACTTCAGTCGCTGCATTGCAGAACAGGTTACTTCCTCACAAACATCCCTGCCCAATCACAGACCCTGACCAGCAGAAAAAATAGGCAGGCATGCTGCCTGTATACTGCTCCAATATTTTTACTTTTCCCTCTGGCAGATAACCCCTTTCCAACCACATGCCACACCTGGTACAAGGCCATATCGAAAATCTATCCTATCCCCAGTACTCCATCCCTTTCTGTTTGTCACATCCTAACTCCAAACTCAAAAGGGCATAAAAGAAAAATACCTCAACATTACCTCAGTAAGATAGACATTACCTCAGAGTAGAGGGTTGGAAAATATTTTCCAAGCTAATGGACCTAAGAAGGAACAAAATAGACATTAAACAACAATTAATCAAAATATATGGAGAAGAATACTTCTTGTTTATCAAAGGGAAAAATCATAAAGATGATACTTCCATTCTTAACATCTATGTCCTGAATACAAAAGCATTGACATTTATAAAGGAAACATTGCTTAAGTTTAATCACACATTAACCTTTATAATTAGTAGTTGGAGATTTCAATATCCTCCTCTCACCAATGGAAAGGGCATCCAGACAGAAATTAAACAATGAAACACTGGAGATAACAGATATTATGAACCAAATGAACCTTTCAGATATTTAGAGAACATTTTCCCCAATACTAAAGAATAAATCTTCTTTTAAGAACCATGGATCTTTCTCCAAAATTAACTAGAAATGCAGTCAAAAGAAAATCTCAATAGACACAAAAAATGACATAATTCCCTGAATCCTATCAGACTATCACAGATTAAAGCTGGACTTCAACAACAACAGAAACAAGAGTAAGTCTATAAACTCATGGTTAATGAAAAATATTTACTTAATTAATAATGGGTAAGACCAAATTAAAAAAGAAAATTAAAGTTTTTCTTAAATTCAATGAAAAGTATTGCACAGCATTCTTAGATTTATGGGGCACAATGAAAGCAGTGCTAAGAGGAAAGTTCATAGTAAAATGGGCCTACGTGACAAAATCTGAGAGATCTCATACTAGAAACTAAACAGAACAACTGAAAGCTCTAGAACAAAAAAGAAGCAAGCATATTCAAGGGAAGTAGACAGCAGGAAATAATCAAACTGAGAGTCAAAATCAATAAAAATAGAAAGAAAAAAAGTATTACAAAGAAGTATTTGAAGAAATAGTTGATTCAGTAAGAAAATCAAAAAAGTAGATAAATCCTCATGCAACCTAACTAAAAGTCAGAGAAAACATTTAAATTAACAAAATCAGAAATGAAAATGGGGACATAACAATAGATACTGGAGAATACCAGAGACTCCAAAAATTGAAAAATTTTAAAGAAATAGATAATTTCCTTGATAGATAACACTTACCACAATAAAGTCAATAAGAGATAAACTACTCCAACTGACCTACAACCTCTAAAAAAATAGAAACAGTCATTAAAATTACTCCAACCACAAAAGTCCAGTAGCAGAAAGTTTTAGATAAGAATTCTAACAAACTGAAACAACAGTTAATACCAATACTCCTCAAAATACTCCACAAAATAGAAACAGAATAAACATTGCCAAATTCATTTTATAAGGCCACAGTTACCTGAAAATCTATGTAAAGAAATAAGATAACTGAAGTAGATCAAGTGGATAAAAATTGGAAAAGAAGAAGTCAAAGTATCACTATTTGCAGATAATTTAATAATACACATAAGCAACCTCAAAATTTCTACCAGGGAACTCCTGAAGCTGATAAATACCTTCAGTCATCTTTCTAAATATGAAATTAATAAAAATATCAGTAACCTTCCTATATACAAATTACAAAAATATTGAGGAAAAAAATCAGGGAAGCAATATCCTTCATGATTGCCACAGACAAACAAACATAAAAACCTGGGGTAGCCGGGCGGTGGTGGCGCACGCCTTTAATCCCAGCACTTGGGAGGCAGAGGCAGGCGGATCTCTGTGAGTTCGAGACCAGCCTGAGCTAGTTCCAGGACAGGCTCCAAAACCACAGAGAAACCCTGTCTCGAAAAAAAAAAAAAAAAAAAAAAAAAAAAAAAAAAAAAAAAAAAAAAAAAAAAAAAAAAAACCTGGGGTAACCCTAACCAAGCAAATGAAAAACTTTTATGATAAAATCTTCCAAATTTTGGAGAAAAAAATTAAATAAGATATCAAAAGATGGAAAGAGAACCCATGCTCCTTGATAGGTAAACTTTGAATAGTAAAAATAGCTATCTTGCTAAGAGTAATTTGCAGGTGCAATGCAATCTCCAACAAAATTCCACAAATACTTTAATAACCTTTAAAGGACAATACTCAACTTCATATGGAAAACCAAAAATGGAACAAACAAACAATCAGAATAAACAACCAAAAAACCCATCAAAAACCAGAATACCTAATACAATCTAGACCATCTCTGATTTCAAGCTATATCTAGAAAGCTATAGTAATAGGCATGTAAACAGATATGTTGAACCAAAGAATCTAACAGAAGACCCAGACATAAATTCACCACCTTGAACATCTAATGTTTGAGAAAGAAGCAAGAAATACACAATGGAAAAAAAGAAAACATCTTGGAAAAAGAGTGCTGATCCAAGTGGATATGTGTATATAAAAGAATAAAAATAGATCCATATTAATCTACATGTAGAAAATTCAAGTGTATTTGAATGAATGACCTCAACGTAAAACCAGACAGACTGAACCTTATGGATGAGAAAATAGGAATAGACTTGAACACATTGGCACTGGAAAAAATTTCGTAAAGAGAACAAAGATGATGCAGACACTAGAGCAACAATTAATAAATGGGACCTGATAATTTTCTTTAAGGCAAATGACACCATCAAGGAAAAAATGGCAACCTACAGATTGGGGAAAGTTTTCACCAACTCCACATCCAATAGAGATAATATTCAAAATATATAAAGTATACAAGAAAATAGACAACAATAAACCAAATAATCCAATTTTAAAAATAAGGTACAGATCTGAACAGAGAATTCTCATGAGGTGAATGTGAAGTGGCTGAGAAACACTTAAGGAAATATTCAACATCCTTATCTATGAGGGAAATACAAATTAAAACAAATTTGGGGTGGCTAGGATGAATAGCACAAAAAAGAGCTCATGCTGATGAGGATGTGGAGGAAGGGACTACTTACACCTCTATTGCAGGTGACAGTTCAGACTTGTACCTTAACTGTGAAAATCAAAGTGGTAATTTCTTAGAAATTGTGAATCAAGATCCAGCTATGCAACTCAGGCATATACCCAAGAGACACCCATCCTATCAGAGTGACACTTGCTATGTTCAAAGCTGCTTTGTTTTCAATAGCAAGGAACTGAAAACAAACTAGATGCTCCTCAACCAAAAAATAAATAAAGAAAACTCTTATATTTGCATTGTGGATTATTACTCTGCTAACAGAAAAAAATAACATCATGAAATTTGCAGACAAATGGATGAAACTAGATAAAAATCATCCTGATGGAGGCAACCCAATACCAGAAAGACAAATGTGATGTTAATTCACTTATAAAAATATTGGTCTTAAAAATAATCAAAGGATAGTCACACTACAACACAAAGACCTAGAGAAGTTAGGTAAAGAGGGGAGGCCTAGTGAGAAGCATGGATCTCCCAGGGAAAGGGATATCTAATAGATTTTTTGGGTGGACTTTGTAGATTATTGGTACTGGAGGGATCAGGTAGATGAGGGAGGAATGGAAGGAGGGAGTATGGGAAAAGACAACTGAAATGGATGGGCATTGAGGTGGCTGTATGGAAACCTAGTGAAGTAGAAACTTTTTGGAACCTATGAGCTTGACCCTCATGAGGACTCCAAGTAAGGAAGGATATGGAGCCAGAACCAGCCATCTTCTGATACTAGGCTAGGCTCTCAGTTCAGGGACTGTGATAACAACCCAGGCATCAAATTTAAGGCCCACAACCTGCCATGTCGGCAAAATGTGCTGGCATAATGGTGATTCAGAGCTTGAAGCAGTGGCCAACATATAACTAGCATAACCTGAGACCCACAATATGAGAGGGAAGACATGCCAAACAGTGCTAGATAGCCGGGATCTAGTAGTTAAATGCCTCAGAGACCTAGGACACAGCCAAAGAGGACTGACACATGAATGAAAATGTCAATGAAATAGTTCCTAATGATATTCTGGTATACTCATGGGATCTGTCTAGCTGAATCATCATCAGGTTTCTTTCCACCATTTGTGGGAATAGATACAAACATCCACAGCCAAACATTAGGTGGAACTCCACAGAAGAGGGGTAGGATGCATGGTAGGAAGAAGAGGGTTAAAGGGCACTTGGAGAATAGGGCCCAACTAAGACAGACTCATCTAAGCACGATTCATGGGTGCTCACAGAGACTGAAGGGGCAACCACAAAGCCTGCACAGGGATCTAGGCCTTCTGCATACATGTTGTGGTTCTTCAGCTTATATTTCTGTTGGATTCCTAACAATAGGAGTGAGGGTGTCTCTGAATGTATACTTTAGTATTCATGCATCATTTGTTATGATCTGTTTTCAGTATTTACAATGACATAATGTCTTACAACACTTATTTGTTTTGATAGGTGGTATTCACTTTATTCCCCGATGTGTTACTACTACTTTTTTCTTCTTTGAAAATAATAAGACAGAGAGTCCAGTTTCAACCCATGCTTACTCAGTCCCAGTCCAGCTGGCCTTGGTGGGCTCCCAATAGATCAGTTCCACTGTCACAGTGGGTGGGTGCACCCCTCATGGTCCTGACTTCCTTGCTCATGTTCTTCCTCTTTCTGCTCCTCATTTGGACCTTAAAAGATCAGACTGTTGCTCCAAATTGTCTCTGTCTCTATCTCAATCCATCGCCAGATGAAGGTTCTAAGGTGATATGTAAGATATTCATCAGTATAGGATAGGGTCATTTCAGGTTCCCTCTCCTCAGTTGCCCAAGGTACCAGCTGGGGACATCTCCCTGGACACCTGCGAGCCCCTCTAGAGTCAAGTCTCTTGCCAACCCTAAGATGGCTCCCTTAGTTAGGATATATACTTCGCTGCACAATGAAAGCTGATGAGAAGCCAAGGACAATGGCAATAGGTTTCGATCCTAATACATGAACTGGCTTTGTGGGAGCTTAGCATGTTTGGATGCTCATTTTCCTGGACCTAGATAGAAGTGGGAGGAACTTGGTCTTCCTGCAGGGCAGGGAATATGGACTGCTCTTCAGTATCGAGAGAGAGGGGGAATGGAGTGGGGGGAGGAGAAGAGGAGTGGGGATAGGGGGAGGGGAGTGGGGGGAGGGGGCAATAGGTGGGAGGAGGGGAAGGGAAATGGGAAACGGGGAGCAGGTGGAAATTTTAATTAAAAAAGAATAAAAATAAATAAATAAATAAATAAATAAATAAATAAATAAATAAATAAATAGAGAATAACAAGACAATCTATGGAGAAACATTTCAAAGTCATGGAAATTTTCTTAGTCATTGTAGTTGCAAATTGATTGGGTTGGAGAACTGAAGAGTGTTTTCACATCTTATGTTTTAGAATGGTAATTTATAACCTATGCCAATATATGTTGAAAGCATGTGAAATTTTCATTTTTACAGATGATTATAGTAAAGAAATATCATAATCTCAGAAGAGACTTTGAACTTCAGACTTTAAAATATTGTTGAGACTGTAATAGACTATGGGGACTTCTGAAGTTGGACTAAATGGGTTTTGCAATATGATATTTTACAACTTTATGGGTGTCAGGGAATGAAATGTGGTAGTTTGGATGTAATTGTCCCCCATAATCACAATGGGAGTGTAACTATTAGATGTGGCATTGTTGGAGTGGGTATGGCATTGTAGGAGGAAGTGTGTCTCTGCAGGTATAAGGCTTGGGGTCACTTTTGATCAAGACTCCATCAGTGTGACTTCAAGTCAACTGCCTGTTGCAAGCAAGATATAAGACTCTCAGCTAATCTAGCATGACATCTGTATGCCTCCATGTTCACCATGATGATAATAGACTGAAACTATGAAATTGTAAGCAAGCCACCCCAATTAAATGTTTTCTTTATTGTAGCTGAAGACTTTTCTCTTTTCTAGCTGTCCCGATGGATTGGTTTCTCTCCTGCCTAACAGTCTCCATAGCTGCTTATAAAATAATCATTTGGAGGATTGATATTAATTATATATTGTTTGGCTGACAGCTCAGGCTTCTTATTGGCAAGCTCTATACATAAGTTCACACATTACTAATAATCTGTGTATCCGCATGTGCCCTATGGTTTACCAGACTTTTACTACTCCAGCAGCTTCTGGTGTCTCCCTGACTAACTTCTTTTTCCCTGTATCTCTACTTGGATTTCACACCTAGCTATATTTTGCCCCGTCATAGGTTAAAGAAGCTTCTTTATGAACCAATGGTAATAAGACATACTCTAAGCATATAGAAAGGCTTCAAATTTAATATTAGAAAAATACATTTCACAAAATAGGAATCAATAAAAAATTACAGTTATAAAACTTAGACTATTTGTATTTGGCAAAATTAATGAAAGGTTATATCACCTATCCTATCTTTGTGAGTCTAAAGTTTTTTTTTATTTTTATTGAGCTCTACATTTTCCTCTGCTCTTTATATTTAATTCATATATATATATATATATATATGATGGATTACAGTGATTTAAACAAGAATAGAAGCATATATACACTGTAACAAAATTAACTTAAATCCAAGGCAATGTGAAATATTGAGATTAAAAAAAAAATCAGTAGTCCTCCTGTACACAAATGATAAAAGGGCTGGGAAAGAAATCAGAGAAACATCACTTTACACAATAGCCACAAATAGCGTAAATTATCTTAGAGTAACTCTAACCAAACAAGTTGAAGAATTGTATGACAAGAACTTTAAATCTTTGAAGAAAGAAATTGAAGAACACACCTGAAAGTCGAAAGATCACCCATGCTCTTGGGTAGGCAGAATTAACATAGTAAAAATGGCAATCTTGCTTTTTCCTCTTTGGGCACATAACACCATCCAGCTCAGTCTGTCTGGCGCTGGGGGCAAATCCTCAAGGCAAGTAGGCAGGCGAGACTTCCTTTGTTTCACTGGCCTGCCTGCACCAAGCAAGGTAGGCGCCTTGTTTACGAACTACCCAACCTGCACGGAGATCTGATCTCGGCACCAGGAGAGACAGCAGTGGGGTGAGTTTGTGACCGGCGGCAGAAGCAGCCCTGGACAGGGAACTCTGAAGTTCCTCGTCCCCCACCCTATACTTCCTGGACTCCCTGCAGGGGCTCTACTCCCCGCCTACTGCCTCTCTCTTCTTCCCACCCAGCTTGCATCCAGAACCCTTCTTCCTTCTGCCCCCTTTCCTCTTTGCACACATAACACCATCCAGCTCAGTCTGTCTGGCGCTGGGGGCAAATCCTCAGGACAAGTAGGCAGGCGAGACTTCCTTTGTTTCACTGGCCTGCCTGCACCAAGCAAGGTAGGTGCTTTGTTTATGACTACCCAACCTGCACAGAGATCTGATCTCCTCGGCACCAGGAGAGCCATCACTGAGGTGAGTTTGTGACCCACGGCACAGGGAACTCTGGAGTTCCTCATCCCCCCACTAGATACTTCCTGGGCTCCCTGCAGGGGCTCTACTCCCCGCCTACTGCCTCTCTCTTCTTGTCCCACCCAGCTTGCATCCAGAACCCTTCTTCCTTCTGCCCCCTTTCCTCTTTGCACACATAACACCATCCAGCTCAGTCTGCCTGGCGCTGGGGGCAAATCCTCAGGGCAAGTAGGCAGGCGAGACTTCCTTTGTTTCACTGTCCTGCCTGCAACAAGAAGGTAAGGGCTTTTTGTTTAGGAACTACCCAACCTGCACAGAGATCTGATCTAGGCACCAGGAGAGACAGCAGCGGGGTGAGTTTGTGACCGGCAGCAGCGGAAGCAGCCCTGGATAGGGAACTCTGAAGTTCCTCCACCTCACCCTATACTCCCTGGGCTCACTGCAGGGGCTCTACACCCTGCATACTGCCTCTCTCTTCTTGTCCCACCCAGTTTGCATCCAGAAACCTTCCTCCTTCTGCCCCCTCTCATCTTTGGGCACATAACACCATCCAGCTGGGTCTGTCTGGCGCTGGGGGCAAATCCTCAGGGCAAGTAGGCAGGCGAGACTTCCTTTGGTTCACTGGCCTGCCTGCACCAAGCAAGGTAGGAGCTTTGTTTAGGAACTACCCAACCTGCACAGAGATCTGATCTTGGCACCAGGAGAGCCATCAGTGGGAGAGCTAATCTGGGTACCAGGAGGGCCGTCTTTGGGCACGGAGATCTGATATTGGTACCAGGAGAGACATCATTGGAGCACCAGGAGAGCTATCACTGCAGGGTGCCATCACTGGGAAGGTACATCAGTAGGTAAGGAGACCTGATCCGGTAAAAGAAGATCCATAGGGGAGCATTCGGAGAAAGAGATGGGCAGGCACCAATGCAAGAATTCACCCAACAATCTGAAAGACCATATGAAACTACCAGAACCCAGCGACCTCACAACAGGAGGACATGAACACCTTAATCATGAAGAAGTAGATAAAATTGACTTTATGAAAGTGATTGACGCCCTTAAACAGCATGTAAAAAATGCCCTTATAGAAATGGATGAGAAGTATAACAGAAAGTTTGAAGAATTGAGTAAATCAGTGAATGATACCCTAGGAAACCAAGGAAAAACAATCAAACAGATAATGGAAACAGTTCAAGACTTAAAAACTGAAATGGAGGCAAAGAAGAAAACACAAACAGAAGGCCAGCAGGACAGGGAAAATCTAGGTAAACGGATAGAGACTACAGAAGCAAGCATAACCAACAGAATACAAGAGATAGAAGAAAGAATCTCAGATTCTGAAGATACCGTAGAGAAAATAAACACGCTGATCAAAGAAAACAGCAAGGCCAACAAATTCTCATCACAAAACATTCAGGAAATATGGGACACAATAAAAACACCAAACCTAAGAATAATAGGAATAGAAGAAGGAGAAGAAGCGCAGCTCAACGGACCAGAAAATATATTTAATAAAATTATAGAAGAAATCTTTCAAAACCTAAAGAAAGATATACCTATGAAGGTTCAAGAAGCATACAGAACACCGAATAGGCTGGATCAAAAAAAACATCCCCTCGCCATATAATAATCAAAACACAAAGCATGCAGAATAAAGAAAGAATATTAAGAACAGCAAAGGAAAAAGGCCAAGTTACTTATAAAGGTAAACCTATCAGACTTACACCTGACTTCTCTGTGGAAACGATGAAAGCCAGAAGGTCCTGGATAGATGTACTGCAGAAACTTAGAGACCATGGATGCAAGCCCAGACTACTATACCCAGCCAAGCTTTCATTCACTATAAATGGAGAAAACAAAATTTTCCAGGGTAAAAACAAATTTAAACAATACATAGCCACAAATCCAGCCTTACAAAAAGTAAT
The DNA here is from genome assembly GCF_950005125.1 of Chionomys nivalis. Classification (NCBI taxonomy): domain Eukaryota; kingdom Metazoa; phylum Chordata; class Mammalia; order Rodentia; family Cricetidae; genus Chionomys; species Chionomys nivalis. The sequence continues at coordinate 50,364,046 of NC_080112.1, read as the reverse complement.
AGAAGGAAAATCACTAATCAAGGAGTCCAACAATGACCACAATAACTCAGACATCTAGAGACCCTTCACCAGCGCAACTCAAAGAAGGGAAATACACAAAATCTACTACTAAAAAAGTGACTGGAGTTAACAACCACTGGTCATTAATATCACTTAATGTCAATTGACTTAACTCACCTATAAAAAGGCACAGACTAAGAGATTGGATACGAAAACAGGATCCAACATTCTGCTGTTTAGAAGAAACACACCTCAACCACAAAGACAGGCACCTACTCAGAGTAAAGGGTTGGGATAAGGCTTATCAAGTAAATGGACCTAAGAAACAAGCAGGTGTGGCCATACTAATTTCTAACAAAGTTGACTTCAAACTTAAATCAATCAGAAGAGATGGAGAGGGACATTTTCTACTCATAACAGGAACAATTCATCAGGATGAAGTCTCAATCCTGAATATCTATGCCCCTAATATAAAAGCACCCATGTACGTAAAAGAAACATTGCTAAAACTCAAGGCAGCCATCAAACCGCACACATTAATAGTAGGAGACTTTAATACTCCTCTCTCACCAATGGACAGGTCAATTAGACAGAAACCTAACAGAGAAATAAGAGAATTAATGGAGGTAATGAATCAAATGGACTTAACAGACATCTATAGAATATTCCACCCAAATAGGAGAGAATATACCTTCTTCTCTGCAGCTCATGGAACCTTCTCAAAAATTGACCACATACTTGGTAACAAAGCAAACATCCACAGTTACAAAAAAATATTAATAACCACCTGTATCTTATCAGATCACCATGGATTAAACCTAGAATTCAGCAGCAATGCTACCCCCAGAAAGCCTACAAACTCATGGAAACTGAACACTCAACTACTAAACCATACCTGGATTAAGGAAGAAATAAAGAAAGAAATTAAAGTCTTCCTTGAAGTCAATGAAAATAAAGAAACAACAAACTCAAACCTATGGGACACTATGAAAGCAGTCCTGAGAGGAAAGTTCATAGCACTAACTGCCCACTTAAAGAAAACAGAGAAAGCACACATTGGAGACTTAACATCCCACCTGAAAGCTCTAGAAAAGAAGAAGCAGACTCACCTAGAAGGAGTAGAAGAATGGAAATAATCAAACTGAGGGCTGAAATCAACAAAATAGAAACACAGAAAACAATTGAAAGAATCAATGAAACAAAAAGCTGGTTCCTGGAGAAAATCAACAAAATTGATAAACCCCTATCCAAACTAATCAAACGGCAGAGAGAGAATTTGCAAATTAATAAGATCAGAAATGAAAAGGGGGACATAACCACAGACACAGAGGAAATTCAGAGAATCATTAGATCTTACTACAAAAGCCTGTATGCCACAAAACTGGAAAATGTAAAAGAAATGGACACTTTTTTAGATAAATACCATATACCAAAGTTAAACCAGGACCAGGTGAAAAACCTAAATAGACCTGTTAGTCGTGAAGAATTAGAAGCTGTTATCAAAAACCTCCCTTCCAAAAAAGGTCCAGGACCAGATGGTTTCAATGCGAAATTCTACCAGACCTTCCAAGAAGACCTAATTCCTATACTCCTTAATGTATTTCACAATATAGAAACAGAAGAGTCATTGCCAAATTCCTTTCATGAAGCTACAGTAACTCTGATACCGAAACCATACAAAGACCCAAACAAGAAAGAAAATTACAGGCCAATCTCACTCATGAACAGCGAAGCAAAAATCCTCAACAAAATACTGGCAAACCGAATCCAAGAACACATTAGAAAAATTATCCATTTTGATCAAGTAGGCTTCATCCCAGAGATGCAGGGCTGGTTCAACATACGCAAATCTATCAATGTAATCCATTATATAAATAAACTGAAGAAAAAAACCATATGATCGTTTCATTAGATGCTGAAAAAGCATTTGACAAAATTCAACATCCCTTTATGATAAAAGTCTTAGAGAGATTAGGGATACAAGGGTCATACCTAAATATAATTAAAGCTATCTACAGCAAGCCAACAGCTAATATCAAATTAAATGGAGAGAAAATTAAAGCCATCCCACTAAAATCAGGAAAACACCAAGGCTGTCCACTCTCTCCTTACCTGTTCAATATAGTTCTTAAAGTTTTAGCAATAGCAATAAGACAACATAAGGGGATAAAGGGGATTCAAATTGGAAAGGAAGAAGTTAAACTTGCATTATTTGCAGATGATATGATAGTGTACATAAGCGACCCCAAAATCTCCACCAAAGAACTCCTACAGCTGATAAACGCCTTTAATAATGTGGCAGGATACAAGATCAACTCCAAAAAATCAGTTGCCCTCTTATACACAAAGGATATGGAAGCAGAGAGGGAAATAAGAGAATCATCACCTTTCATGATAGCCACAAACAGCATAAAATATCTTGGGGTAACTCTAACCAAGGAAGTGAAAGATGTATTTGACAAGAACTTTAAGGCATTGAAGAAAGAAATTGAAGAGGATACCAGAAAACGGAAGAATCTCCCTTGCTCTTGGATTGGGAGGATTAACATAGTAAAAATGGCAATTCTACCAAGGGCAATTTATAGATTCAATGCAATCCCCATCCAGGTCCCATCAAAATTCTTCACAGATCTTGAGAGGAAAATAATCAACTTTATATGGAAAAACAAAAAACCCAGGATAGCCAAAACAATCTTAAACAATAAAAGAAATTCTGGAGGCATTACCATCCCTGACTTCAAATCCTATTACAGAGCTACAGTAATGAAAACAGTGTGGTACTGGCATAAAAACAGAGAAGTTGACCAATGGAATCATATAGAAGACCCGGATGTTAACCCAAAAACCTATGAACAACTGATTTTCGATAAAGGAGCTACAAGTATACAATTGAAGAAAGAAAGCATCTTCAACAAATGGTGCTGGCACAATTGGATGTCAACCTGTAGAAGAATGAAAATAGACCCATATCTATCACCATGCACAAAACTCAAGTCCAAATGGATCAAAGACCTCAATATCAATCTGAACACACTCAACCTGATAGAAGAGAAAATGGGAAGTACCCTACATCATATGGGCACAGGAGATCGCTTCATATGTATAACCCCAGCAGCACAGACATTAAGGGCAACATTGAATAAATGGGACCTCCTGAAACTGAGAAGCTTCTGTAAAGCACAGGACACTGTCATTAAGACAAAAAGGCAACCTACTGACTGGGAGAAGATCTTCACCAACCCCACAACAGACAAAGGTCTGATCTCCAAAATATATAAGGAACTCAAGAAACTAGACTTTAAAATGATAATTAACCCAATTAAAAAATGGGGCACTGAACTGAACAGAGAATTCTCAACAGAAGAAGTTCAAATGGCCAAAAGCTACTTAAGGTCATGCTCAACCTCCTCAGAGATCAGAGAAATGCAAATCAAAACAACTTTGAGATACCATCTTACACCTGTCAGAATGGCTAAAATCAAAAACACCAAGGATAGCCTTTGCTGGAGAGGTTGTGGAGAAAGGGGTACCCTCATCCATTGCTGGTGGGACTGCAAACTTGTGCAACCACTTTGGAAATCAGTGTGGCGGTTTCTCAGAAAAATTGGGATCAACCTACCCCTGGACCCAGCAATACCACTCTTGGGAATATACCCAAGAGATGCCCTATCATATGACAAAAGCATTTGTTCAACTATGTTCATAGCAGCATTATTTGTAATAGCCAGAACCTGGAAGCAACCTAGATGTCCTTCAATGGAAGAATGGATGAAGAAATTGTGGAATATATACACATTAGAGTATTACTCTGCGGTAAAAAACAACGACTTCTCGAATTTTGCATGGTAATGGATGGAAATAGAAAATACTATCCTGAGTGAGGTAACCCAGACCCAAAAAGAAGATCATGGGATGCACTCACTCATAGTTGGTTTCAAGCCATGGATATGGGCCACTGAGGCTATAATTTGTGATCCTAAAGAAGCTAAACAAGAGGGTAAACCCAAGGAAAAACATATCGATATCCTCCCAGCTATGGGAAATAGACAAGATTGCCGGGCAAAAAATTGGAATTTTGGGGGTGGGGTGGGATGGGGTGAGGGGAGATGGGGAGAGAAAAGTGTGAAAGAGAGGATGAGGGGAACTGGGGGAATCGGGGTGTTTGGGGATAAAGGAAGGTTGGTAGGGGAGCAGGGAAACTCATATCTTAGTTAAGGGAGCCACCTAAGGGTTGGCAAGAGACTTGAACTTGGAATGGCTACCAGGTGCCCAGGGCAATGTCCCCAGTTAGTTCCTTGGGGCACCTGAGGATGGGGAACCTGAAATGAAGCAATCCTCTAACCATACTGATGAATATCTTGCATATCACCATAGAACCTTCATCTAGCGATGGATGGAGATAGAGCCAGAGACCCACACTGGAGCACCGGACTGAGCTCCCAAGGTTCTAATGAGGAGCAGAAGGAGGGAGAGCATGAACAAGAAAGTCAGGACCATGAGGGGTGCACCCAACCACTGAGACAGTGGTGCCAATCTATTGGGAGCTCACCAAGGCCATCTGGACTGCGACTGAAAAAGCATGGGATAAAACCGGACTCTCCGAACATGGCAGACAATGAGAGCTGATGAGAGGCCAAGGAGAATGGCATGGGGTTTTGATCCTACTTCATGTTCTGGCTTTGTGGGAGTCTAGACAGTTTGGATGTTCACCTTCCTAGACCTGGATGGAGGTGGGAGGACCTTGGACTTTCCATAGGGCAGGGAATCCTGACTGCTCTTGGGCCTGGAGAGGGAGGAGGAGTGGGGGGAGGTGGATAGGGGTGGGAGGGGGGAATGGGAGGCGAGGAGGAAGTGGGAAAATTTTTTTTTCAATAAAAAAGGCAATCTTACCAAAAGTAATCTACAGATTCAATGCAATTCTCATGAAATCCCAGAAAATTCTTCACAGACCTCAAAAGAATGGTACTCTACTTCATGTAAGAAAGCAAAAAACCCAGGTTCGCCAAAAAATTCTTGTAAAATACAAGAACTTCTGGAGGCATCACAATCCCTGACTTCAAACTCTACGTCAGAGATACAGTACTGAAAACAGCCTGGTATTGACATAAGAACAGACAGGAGGACCAATGGAATCAAATTGAAGACCCAGATATTAATCCACACACCTTCGAACATCTGATTTCTGACAAAGAAGCAAAAGCTATCAAATGGAAAAAAGAAAGCATATTTAACAAATGGTGCTGGCATTATTGGATATCAACATGTAGAAAAATGAAAATAGACCCATATCTATCACCATGCACAAAACTCAAGTCCAAATGGACCTTAGACCTCGATATAAAGCCAGCCACACTGAACCTCATAGAAGAGAAAGTGGGAAGTATACTTGAACACATTGGCACAGGAGACCACTTCCTAAATATAACCCCAGCAGCACAGACATCGAGAGAAACAATTAATAAATGGGACCTCCTAAAACTGAAAAGCTTCTGTAAAGCAAACAACATGGTCAACAAGACAAAATGACAGCCTACAAAACGGCAAAAGATCTTCACCAACCCCACATCAGACAGAGGTCTGATCTCCCAAATATACAGAGAACTCAAGAAATTGATCATCAAAAGAATACATAATCTAATAAAAAATGGAGTACAGACCTAAACAGAGAATTCTCATCATAGAAATCTAAAATGGCTGAAAGACACTTAAGGAAATTTTCAACATCCTTAGTCATCAGAGAAATGCAAATCAAAACAATGCTGAGATTCCATCTTACACCTGTAAGATTGTCCGAGATTAAAAACACTGACGACAATTTATACTGGAGAGTTGTGGGGGAAAGGGAGCACTTCTGCATTGCTGGTGGGAATGCAAACTGGTACAACCCCTTTGGATGTCAGTGTGGCAATTTCTCAGAAAATTAGGGAAAAAAAAGCTTCCTCAAGACCCAGTAATACCACTTTTGGGTATATATCCAAAGGATTCTCAATCATGCCACAAGGACATATTCTCAGCTATGTTCATAGCAGCAGTGTTTGTTATAGCCAGAACCTGGAAATAACGTAAATGCCCCTTGACTGAAGAATGGATAAGGAAAATGTGGTAATTTAGACAATGGAGTACTACACAAGAGAAAATAATGACAGCTTGAGTTTTGCAGGAAAATATATGGAGGTAGAAAACATTGTTTTTGAGTGAGATAACCCAGACCAGAAAGACAATTATCATATGTACTTACTCATAAGTGGTTTTTAAACATAAAGCAAAGAAAACCATCCTACAAACCACAACCCCAAAGAACTGAAACAACAATGAGGACACTAAGAGGGACTTACATACATATAATCTACATGAGAAGTAGAAAAGGACAATATTTCTTAAGTAAATTGGGAGCATGGAGACCTTGGGGAAGGATTTAAGTGGGAGGGTAAAGGCAGGGAGGGGAACAGGGAAAAACGTAGAACTCAATAAAAATAAATAAAAAGGGGAGAAAAAGAAAAAAAATATACAAAGGCTTGGGAAAGAAAAGAAAAAGGATATAAATGGTCAATATAGATACACACATATATATTTACATATATTGTTTTAAATATTATATATATATATAAAGTCCTTAAAAAGGAATAAGACAAAAATATAAGCCACATAAAAATGGGATTCTTTATGTTAATGTGTTTTCTTTAGATTTTCTGATTGTTAATAAAGAAACAACAGCTGCTAAGACACATTGAATTATGAATCAGATTCATAAAACCACCCTATATATTTTAAACATGTATTGACTTCAAAATGGGAGTCAAAAGATATGTTACTATGGGGAAGTGCTTATGCTTTTATTTCCACAGGAAATGAGAAACTATGGATTCTTTCCAGATTAATATGGATCAGATTTTATTGAGGAATATCCACTGAAAATCTTGGCTACAGACATAAAGAAATAATCCTAGAAAAACTACAGAACATGTAATGTGTCTTTTACCTGCTCAAACACAAAACCAAAAAAAAATCAACTTTTGTTAACTTGTGTGCAACATACAGTCTATACTTGTATTAATACACGTATCTATGTTACCTTTAAAAGTTTATGTATTTTTAGAATGTGTGTACCAGACACCAATGAAAATCAATCACCCAGGTCATCCAAAATCAAAATGCCTCTGGTATAGTCTCTTTAGAATTCTGAACCCGGACTTGCTTCAAGTCTACTTGCTGAGATTATCCAGCCTCATAGAATACTTTTCAAGACTTAACAATTATCCTGATTTTATCAACATTTCCTCAAAGATTTTAGCACCCACAGACAATGGGAATCAGTTTAGAGAAAGCAATAACCATGCTTCTAAAACATGGGTTATAGATGTTTGTTATCTTTTAAGGGGGTTGGTAATGAGTTGTTATTGGTCACAGTAGAAAAAGGACTAAACAAAAGAAGTAAATCCAAAGATCTATTTCTAGTGAAAAAAGTGGTGAAATACCATAGGAATGATAGGGAAAAAATGTAGACTATTGAACCTACTTTAATCCAAATAACAACTATTAATCTCAAAATATTTTATACATTACTATGGAGTTTGGAAACATTGACAAAAATCTAAAGCTATTTTTGTAATACTATATGTATATTTCTACCCTTGTTTGTTGTGTTTATGCCACTCATTAAATAATGAAATATAAAATTAAAATACAGATTAATACTTAGTAATCTGTAACAGTCAAAATTTATAGTCTTGTTAGGTATGTTTTCAAAGACATACACAGATATATTTAGATAGATGATAGATAGATAGATAGATAGATAGATAGATAGATAGATAGATAGATAGATAGATGATAGATAGATCGATTTGTCTCCAAACATTTTAAAGTTCTACAGAATATGGCATTTAATATGTTTAATAACCTAGGATTTATAATGACAGTGAAACACATTCTCTCTTGACAAAACCAATCTACTTCAAAAAAGATTATGGACATCAAAAAACCTCTATATGGGGTTGGATGTTTTATGGCAATAATGGCCATTTGGGCAAATAAATTGCCCATGCCTCAATTGTTGACAATGTACTGTCTAAACTGGTCCATCAAGATGCAAAAGAAAGTGACTGCCATGTTTTGCCAAGAAAATGTAAGGCAATCATTTAAAATTTCCTGCTTCTCAAAAATTTCTGTCTGGTATACTATACTAGGCCTACAGGACAAAGTTGGATGACCCATTGTCACAGAAGAACATTGGATGACTTTCCACGCTACCTACTGTCCATATCATTAAGCAATATTATACCCTTCTGGGATCTTTGAGGGAGTTAAAGACTAAATAATTAAACTTACAGTTTCCTTAATTTTGCTAAAACGTAAATTAGGTATAAAACCTTAGACTCACAAAGATAAAATAAATAATATAACATTTTCTTTAAATTTACCAATGAAAAATGGATTAGATATTATAAATATAATATTTACTTTACAATTGTTTTTGTTATGTAAAATTTTACTATATTAAAGTATCACCTTCCTTTTTAATTAGACAAAAAAGAGGAAATATGGAATATTCCTTGACACTGTGTAAATATATGTTGTTGTAATTGGTTTAATAAAGAAGTTGACTGATCAATAGCTGAACAGGGTAAGTTAGGCAGGAGTATTAAACAAAGGACACTAGGAAGAAGAAGAGCAGAATCAGAGGAGTTGGGAGCCAGATGGGGAGAGGAAAACAGGAGGTGCAAGATGAAAGAGAAGTAACACTGTGTAATAGAATGTAGATTAATATAATTGGGTTAACTTAAGTTGTAAGAATTAGCCAGTAACAAACCTGAGCTATTGGCAAATCATTTATAATTAATATTAAAGCTCTTTGTTGTTATTCCTGAGCACCTACTAAAACACAGAGACACTCTTACTACACATGTGTATTCAATACAGTATTTGAAGTTTTAATTTTATCAATAACACAACTAAAAGCAATAAATGGTATAGAAATTGGAAAATACATCAAATTCTTATATATATATATATATATATTACTTATTACATATACAATATCTGTCTGTGTGTATGCCTGCAGGCAAGAAGAGGGCACCAGACCTCATTACAGATGGTTGTGAACCACCATGTGGTTGCTGGGAATTGAACTCAGGACCTTTGGAAGAGCAGGCAATGCTCTTAACGGCTGAGCCATCTCTCTAGCCCATAAATCAAATTCTTATATTGCTATTTACAGATGATATAATATTATATATAAACTTCCACCAGGGAACTCGAACTGCTAATAAACATCTTTAGAGAAGTAGTTGTATACAATATTAGCTAAAAATATAGTAGTCCTATTATATACACATTACAAATAGAATGAGAAGGAAATCAGAAAAACAATACCTTTCACAACAGTCACATATAATATAAAATATCTTGCAGTGACTCTAACTGTATGACAAAAACTTCAAGTATTTGGAAAAAAATGAAAAAGATATCAGAAGATGGAATGATTTCCTGTGTTCATGGATCAGTGGGATCAATATAAAAAAGAATGACATCCTGCCAAGAGCAATTTACAGATTCAATGCAATCACAATAAAAATTACAGCACAATTCATTACAGACCCTGAAAGAACAATACTTAATTTCATATGAAAAAAAAAACCCTGCAGATAGCCAAAGCAATCTTATATAATAAAGTTCCTTCCAGAAGTATCAACATCCTTAATTTCAAGCTGTACTAAAAAGATGTCATAATAAAAATTGCATGGTATTAATATAAAAAGTCACATTGATCACTAAAATCTAATCAATGGCCCAAATGTAAATTTGAACACTTATGGGCACTTCTGTTTTGATAAGGAAGTCCAAAATCCACAATATAAAAAAGAAAGCATTTTCAACAAATGGTGCTGGTCTAAACGGATGTCTGTTTGTAGAAGAATGAAAATAGAGTCATATCTACTACCCTGTATGCAACTCAAGTCCAAGAAGGTCAAGTCCTCAACATAGAACTAGACACCCTAAACCTGATAGAAGAGATGTGACTCAAAGGAAACACTCCTCCACTGCAGGTGGGAGTGAATACATATACAGAAAACTGGGAATTGACATACCTCAAGACCCAGTTATCCCACTCATGGGCATATACCCAAAGGATGCTCCATCCCAAATACACTTGCTCAAGTATGTACAAAGTAGCTTTATTCATAATATCCAGAAAGTGGAAATAAGCTAGATGTTCCTTAACAGAAGAATGAATAAAGAAAATGTGGTACATATTCACAATGGAGTATTACTCGGCTGTTAAAAACAATGACTTCATGAAATTTGCAAGAAAATAGATGAACTAGAAAAAATTATCCTGAGTGGGTTACCCAGACTCAGAAAAGAAAACATGGTATGTACTTATTTATAAGTGAACATTAGTTTAAAAATAAGAGCTAATCATTCTAATACCAACTAACCAAGAGAGGCTTAGAAACAAGGAGGATATAATGGGACACACAAGGATCTTTCCAGAAAGGGAAAGTAGGAAAGATTCTAGCATTAAATTGGGAGTAGATGTGGTTGGGATCAAGTTGGGGGGGGCAGCATGGGGAAATTACTGGAATACATGACTGGAATTGAGGGTTTTTAATAAGTGAAGTAGAAACCTAGTGAAATGGAACTCCATTGAATCTTCAAGAGAAATCCTAGCAAAGACTAACAAAGTAATGGTTGACACAGAGTCTAAACTCAACATTTTTAATAGCCAGATAAGGTCTCAAATGTGACAGATGGGAAATCAACCCAGCCACAAAACCTTCCAACTACAGTTTGTTTGCCTGTCCTGTGTTCTGGGACTGGAGAATAGCAGAATCATCCTCAAAGAGACCAGAGAGACTTTATCAAGCATCTAATAACAGCAAATGCAGAAACCCACAGTTCAGGGAGTACTGAAGAGGATGAGGAGGAAGGCTTGGAGAAAACAGAGGGATCAAAGATAATACTAGAACATGGCCTACAAAATCAACTGACCAGGGACTCATGGGAGTTCGAAGATATCATGTAGCCTGTAGAGTTTTAACCTAAATCTTCTGCATATATATTATATTTGAGTAGCTTGGTGTTCTTGTGGGATTCCTAACAGTGGTAGCTGGAGTTGTCTGACTCCTTTACCTGCTTCTGGGACACTTTTTCTCCTACTGGGTTGTCTTGTCTATTCTCTGCCTTCTCTTATTAAAACTTGTTATGCAGTATTTGATTGATGTTCCTCAGAGACCTGCTTTCTTCTGAAGGGAGTGGTGGATGGTGTAACTGGGATCGAGGAGAATTGCAGGAGAGACCAGGGGAGGGAGAGGAAACTGAAGATGAAATATAATATATAAAAAAGAATAAAATTTAAAAATCAAATGAATTTTAAATACTGCAAATAATTTGCACAAATATATAAGTAGAAAAGTCTGTGTCCAGACAGACATGGATGCATCAGAGAAGAGAGGAAAGTTTTAGAATCAACTGAAGCAATGCCCCTAACCTCCACATCTAATTTACAATGTTGCTGTCCCTCTTATCAGAGTTGTGAGTTTGGGGAGCATCATAAAGCGCTTCAAAATGATTGCCAAGTACTTCAAGAGCTCTCTGAATTCACTTGGTATTTTCAAAGATTTTCATCTAAAAAATTACTTTGTGAAGTAATGTGAGAAACTAAGTGTTTTCCTTTAAGCATCCCAAGCTACAAAATAATCAGTATTGAAATATGTGACTTTATAGTGTCTTAAAGTTTTGGCTTCTTGTCACCTTTCTGAGAACCAAGGTGAATCTTTTATAGACTTTTCTTCTATCTTGAAAAAGCAGACTCAAAGAATAGAATGCCTGTTTCCAGTAAAATTGCAACATAGCTGTAGGGATTGGAAGCATTCCCTGTGGACAGAATCATTTCATAAGCTACAAAAAATACTGCCATCTGGGGCTGGGGATTTATCTCAGTGTTAGAGCGCTTGTCTAGCAAGTGCAAGGTCCTGGGTTCGATCCTCAGCTTCGGAAAAAATATTGCCATTTACACTGACATTATTGAATCTGTCCTCTTTAACAACACGACTGCCCTTACATTTACAGTTGCCAGCTCATTCCTTCATTCTCCTTTAGTGTCACATTCAGTAAGTCACTTACCATTTTAATTTCTGTTGGTGTTTTTGCCTCAGATCTTTCCTTTCTGCATAACTGCTGCATTTTCTTGAATTGATCTGATCTTTAAGCCCAGCTTTGTGGACAAAGTACCTACCAACTTTAACTTAGTTTGCTTCAACAGTCTCATGCCAAATTGCATATTCTTTTATATATGTCTCCATGTGTACCATGTCACTGGCGTGGTTTGCATCTGGCCACATCTGAACCTAGTTCAGGCAATTTCAATCAATCACTGGCTTCTATGAGAAAGAAGAGTTCACTTGTTAAATTTCTGACTGCATCCAGATGGAAAGAGATTCACATCCTCTGGCTCCAGAATGTCAAAACAACTGTCCTGATCAATGTTATATACTAAAAAGTTGACCATTAGAGATTTTATCAATGCCTTATGTTGTACTTTCATTTTTCTGAATTAAATTGATTCTCTTATATCTTGTTTTAAATCAAAAGACTAGTTTTATCGTTAATATGCAGATATAGTTCCTACCACACACATACACACATACACTGCATCACAAATCAACTACAGCCTCATTATTGGTTTATGTCAGTTTCTCTCAGACTAATGTATACTTCTCAAGGTTGAAAAATGAAATGTATGGAAATTGTGGAAGTGTATATTGTTCAACCCTTGCTAAAAAATAACCTAGTTACTTTTCTCAAAGCACTTTTTAATGACTTGTACATGTAATTTTTGTGAAATCATTGAGATTAAGGCTAAAAAGGTGATCAGAAATGAAAGCAAGAGGAAGTCATGACATAATTAATCCTCATGTTCCTGTTAACATAGCTTCAACTTTATGGTAAAAGAATACTTTTTTATTGCTTAAATCTATAAACTAAAGAATATATATCAAAATATAGATATAAATATACATGCATATATATATATATATATATATATATATATATATAAAATTATGGAGGGGTTATCCAAACTTACAAGAGGATTTCTATAAATGAGATATATAACTTTGTGCCATTAGAATGTTCTTTTAACAAAACAGAATTATTACTCTGTGAATATAATGAGAGTCTTAATTGGGGATAATAGAAGGTAATGACAAGCAGCAACAAGGTTTGAAATTATGCATTAAATATGGAGTTCATCAACCCATGACTCTGGAAATTTTGACACATTTGAGATCCAAAATATAAAAAAAAATTTGATAGTGGTATACTTCTATTTTTCTTTTAAAATAAGTTTACAGCATGGTAAACTTCTGAAAAGTTATGAGTGGTCAGTGACAGAGCAAAACATGGGAAGGTGAAGTATAAAGTGATGAATATTAAAAAATAAAACAAATGATGACACACATCTTACTCAAAACAAAGGCTTTCAGAATACTACAAAATACTATCTTTAAAATTCTAGAAGAAAATTAATAAACTCTTTAATTTCAGAATTCTTTAGTGAGATGGTCTTCAAAAAATGGTAACTATGGTTACCCTTTGTTCCTGTTTTGTTATTGTTGGTTTTGTTTTGACAGTTTATGACCCTGGGTTAGTAAACATTTCTTAGAAATAATATCAAAGTAAACTATATACCAATTTATAAATTATCATTTTTCAAAATTAGGAAAGTCAAACATTTAAAACACACTGTAAACATATGTAAAAAGACAAAACCAATACTACAAAAAATAGGTTCAAAGCATGAACCTAGGGAAAGATAGATGAAAATAACCATAATAAGATAACTCTATTATATTAAAAAACTAAGCACACAGTTATTTTTTAAATGATTTTGAGTGTGTGATGCTTGATAACATGTGGTACAACAGATGTTATTTCAGTTTCCTCCCATAAGCTTACAGTCTACCTAAATGGCCACTTGCTATATAGGCATAGAGCCTTTGCTCAAATCTGAAACCAAGAAAAGTGAGCATTTTTAGCATAAATCAGAGGAGTGGTAGATTGAGATTTCCTATAATTACACAAAAGATTCTGGATTTACAGACTCGTCAAGGTTCTTGCTGAAAGCAGGCCAGCATAATCAGAAATTTCCTGGAAATAATTTTGTCAGATATTTATAAAGGCTGGTGAATTCGGGCTAAACTTACTTAGTTGGATACATGTTAAAATTGGATGCAGTGAAGATGGAGACAGAAGTTTAAAATGGTGAGCCTCATTGAGTAGATGATTTGAAGTAACTGGCTTAATGTTCAATCAACAAGATTTTTTTTTGTCACAAATGACTAAAATACATAAAGATTGCAAATTAGTATAAGAAAATACACTGAGTGTCACTAGTCATTAGGAAATATAAAGTTAAAATTACAATGATATGCCACTAATGGCCTACTAAAATAAGAAAAGCAATTCTGAACAGTACATACAAAATGGAAACACAGTTTTAGAATGAATGATAAATAGCACAGTCACTTTGGAAATAAATGATATTTGCTAAGGTGAAGTCCCTGTTGTTTTGCTGTTAAAAAAAAGGTATGTAGCACTCTGCAGGTGGTATAGGGTGGGGCAGTGCTAAGTTATCCCTGAAACTACCTGTCCCTGAAAGAATAGAAAGGAATTCCATGCTCCCTTTGGCTGAAAAGAAACACATCTCATAACTACCCACTCTCAAAAAGAAGAAAGTTAAAAAAAAAAAAGATTAGTAACTCTAAGGTATATAGAAAATGCCCTAAACATTTTGAAATTACTTGATATTCTTCAAAATAACCTGTCACCCAAATGTCAAAATATATCCATAGAAAATACACAAAGTGAACTCAAATAAGAATACACTATACTAAAATTTGGGGGGATTATACTAAAACAATAAGTAAAAGAAATATGGCTTTTCATTTTTATTTTAGGAAGTAAGTCTTTAAAACAATGACTAAAGCAATGTCTACATATGTAAAACTACCTATTTAGAAGCCTCTTAATATATACAAATACATTTACAAGTTTCAAAATGTTTAAATTGAGTTTCCCTAGGTAGTGGTTTGAATGAGAATGTCTCTATGGGTTCATATATTTAAATACTTAGTCCCCAGTTGGTGGCAGTTTGGCAAGGACTAAGTAGTATAGCCTTGTTGTATGAGTTGTGTCACTGGGAGTTGGCTTGAAGTTTTAAGTGCTTGACACCATTTCAAGTGTGTTACCTTCTGCTAGCAGATAGAGATGTAAGCTCTTATCTGTTCATACACTATGCTTTTGCTCTGTCGTGATGGACTCTAACCCTCTGAAATCGAAAGCCCACTTAAATGCTTTCTTTTGAAAGTTGGCTTACTGTTTTATCACAGCAATAGAAAAGTAATTCAAACACCCCACAATAGTGGCAGACAATACTTCAACTACACACAACATGATAACTAATAAAATATGCAGAATTAAGAATGTTTTACACCTTTTTCAGTTGTTGACCAATGGGGTTCCATAGACTCTCAAACATTACAGGTTATTGACATTGCTCTTGATTACTATCCAGAATTGTACAGTAAGATTTTATGGCTGAATACATACCATAATTAAGTCAAAACATGTGAAGAACTCAAGGTGGTATGGAATTAGAAACTTAGTCCCTAATGACTAGCTTTTATAGTGCTGAACGTACTATGCATGATACTAGAGGAGAAAAACAAACATCTGTCTTAGCCAAATGTTAACCCTATGAACTAATGATGATGATGGCGTGGTATGCCCACTGCTGCAAAGCAACAGACACATTTGGAGCATAAAGAATCAGTTTTTGATTAGACTTAAGGCCTGTGACTGATACTGGATACAAAACCCATGAATAGATAGGACATAGGCCCTAGAGAAAAATCTACTATCACTATTCTACTAAATGGACACAGTATTGAAAGGACTTGTAGTGATTTTTTGTTATATCCATAGATTAATGCATTTCATAGGAAACATCAAGGAAGCTTCTTTTTGTACTACATGACAGTTAACACAGAGATACACAGCTGGCAACCATACAGAAAAATGAGACTGCAGTGCTTAATCCTAAATAGGACATCTATATTGTACCTTTCCCCTCAGGTCTCAGAAATCATTGTGGAAGAAAGGGGTAGAAAAATTTTAAGAGCATGTGGTGGGAGATGACAATGAGGAAACTGTTCTGTAGACATAAGCCAATAACCCAGGTGAGTTCACAGTGATTGTGACAGTATATAGAAGGCCTGCACAAGCTCAATTACAATACTGGTGGGTGGAGATTGGAGGTAGGTGTAAGGTCATTGACAGTGAGAGAGAAAGTAATTTTCTTAAAAGGTATAACTCCTGGTAGGTCAACCATACTCCAAGGCAGACTCCATATCCAATAATGTTTGGGCACCATGAATTAGACTCCAAGGGTTTAAGAAAGATACAAATTTGGTGGGTGGTAAAGTAGAATGCTATCTAGGAGAAGTTGGAAGAGTGGAATGAATATAATCAAAACACATTGTATAATATTATCAGATAATAAATGTAAATATTATTTAAAAAATATATGTGAACAACAAATAAGTGAAAATGAAGATTTTTTTATTTATTTTATTTAATTTTTTGTTGAAAAAATTTCCCCCTCCTCCCCGCCTCCCATTTCCCTCCCCCTCTTCCTACTCTTCCCCCGCACTCTTCTCCCCCTCCCCCCACTCATCTCCCCCTCTCCCCACTCCTCTCCTCCTCCCCCCACTCCATTCCCCCTCCCTCTAGAGTCTGAAGAGCAGTCCAGATTCCCTGCCCTGTGGGAAGTCCAAGGTCCTCCCCCATCCATCCAGGTCCAGGAAGGTGAGCATCCAAACAGACTAGGCTCCCACAAAGCCAGTTCATGCAGCAGGATCGAAACCCAATGCCATTGTCCTTGGTTTCTCATCAGCCCTCATTGTCCACCATGTTCAGAGAGTCCAGTTTTATCCCATGCTTATTCAGTCCCAGTCCAGCTGGCCTTGGTGAGCTCCCAATAGATCGGCCCCACTGTCACAGTGGGTGGGTGCACCGCTTGCAGTCCTGGGTCCTGACTTCCTTGCTCATGTTCTCCCTCCTTCTGCTCCTCATTTGGACCTTGGGAGCTCAGTCCAGTGTTCCAATGTAGGTCTCTGTCTCTATCTCCATCCATCGCCAGATGAAGGTTTTATGGTGATATGCAAGATATTTATCAGTATAGGATAGGGTCATTTCAGGTTCCCTCTCCTCAGTTGCCCAAGGTACTAGCTGGGGACCTCTCTGGAAACCTGCGAGCCCCTCTAGAGTCAAGTCTCATGCCAACCCTAAGATGGCTCCCTTAATTAGGATATATACTTCCCTGCTCCCATATCCACCCTTCTTTATCCCAACCATCCCATTCCCCCAAGATCCCCCCCATCCTCCCCTTCTCACCTTTCCCACCCCATTTCCCCTTCCCCCCATCCCACCCCACCCCCAAGCTTCCAGTTTTTGCCTGGCAATCTTGTCAACTTCCCATATCCAGGCGGATGACAATATGTTCACACTGCAGTGGAAGGTCACATGTTCAAGAATGTACAGCAAATTAAAGCTTGATTTTTAAAAAAAACAGA
The DNA here is from genome assembly GCF_950005125.1 of Chionomys nivalis. Lineage (NCBI taxonomy): Eukaryota > Metazoa > Chordata > Mammalia > Rodentia > Cricetidae > Chionomys > Chionomys nivalis. The sequence continues at coordinate 50,346,410 of NC_080112.1, read as the reverse complement.
ACAGAAATTTGAGTGGACAAAAAGAAAAATGTTTACTATGTTAGGTATTGGGAGTGAATACAATCAAAACACATTATACAAAATTCTGAAAAAAAAAACTAATAAAAATATTGAGAAAAATAGTTGGGTTGTTTTCATTGCATTGCTGAAATCTGAGCCTTCAATTCTATTCCATTTATATAAGTGTCTATTTGTGTGTAGTACCAATAAATTTTATTAGTTTGGCAATGTATAATAGTAGAATCTTAGAGTGGCTATGGAAATGCCTCGAACATTATTCTTTTTTTTTATTTATTTTTTTATTCTTTTTTAATTAAAATTTCCAACTGGTCCCCGTTTCCCAATTTCCCTCCCCCTCCTCCCACACATTGCCCCCTCCCCCCACTCCCCTCCCCCATCCCCACTCCTCTTCTCCTCCCCCCAGTCCATTCCCCCTCCCTCTCAATACTGAAGAGCAGTCCAAATTCCCTGCCCTACAGGAAGACCAAGGTCCTCCCACTTCCATCCAGGCCCAGGAAGGTGAGCATCCAAACAGGCTAAGCTCCCACAAAGCCAGTTCATGTATTAGGATCGAAACCTAGTGCCATTGTCCTTGGCTTCTCATCAGCCTTCATTGTCCGCCATGTTCAGAGAGTCCAGTTTCAACCCATGCTTATTCAGTCCCAGTCCAGCTGGCCTTGGACTCCCAATAGATCAGTTCCACTGTGACAGTGGGTGGGTGCACGCCTCGTGGTCCTGATTTCCTTGCTCATGTTCTCCCTCCTTCTGCTCCTCATTTGGGCCTTAAGAGCTCAGACGATTGCTCCAAATTGGGTCTCTGTCTCTCTCTCGATCTATCGCCAGATGAAAGTTCCTGTGCCATTCTCCTTGGCCTCTCGTCAGCTCTCATTGTCCGCCACATTCAGAGAGTCCGGTTTTATCCCATGTTTTTTCAGTAGCAGTCCAGCTGGCCTTGGTGAGCTCCCAATAGATCGGCCCCACTGTCTCAGTGGCTGGGTGCACCCCTCATGGTCCTGACTTCATCTAGCGATGGATGGAGATAGAGCCAGAGACCCACACTGGAGCACCGGACTGAGCTCCCAAGGTTATAATGAGGAGCAGAAGGAGAGAGAACATGAACAAGGAAGTCGAACATTATTCTTTTTGTTGATAGTTCCTTTGGCTATTTGGGGTCTTTCAAGTACCCACATGAAATTTTTTTGAATCTTATCTCTGGTTCTGGGCTGTGGCATGCTTTATTATTGATTTTTATTGAGCTCTACATTTTTCTCTGCTCCCCTCCCTGTCTCTCCCCTCCCCTTCAACCTTCTCCCCATGGTCCCCATGCTCCAAATTTACTCAGGAGTTAAGTGTTTTTTTCTACTATCCATGTACATTATTAGATCCATGTATGTCTCTCTTAAGGTTCTCATTGTCCTCTAGGTTCTCTGGGATTGTGAATTCTAGGCTTGTTTATTTTGCTTTATGTTTAAAAACCACTATGAGTGAGTATGTATGATAATTGTTTTTCTGGGTCTATGTTACTTCACTCAATATGATGTTTTCTAGCTCCATCCATTTGCCTGCAAATTTCAAGATGTCATTCTTTTTCTGCTGTGTAGTACTCCATTGTGTAAATGTACCATATTTTCCTTATCCATTCTTTGGTAGAAGGGCATTTAGGTTGCTTCCGGGTTCTAATTATGACAAACAATGCTGCTATGAACACAGTTGAGCACATGTCCTTGTGGTATGATTGAGCATACTTTGGGCATATACCCAAAAGTGGTATGGCTGGGTCTAGAGGTAGACTGTTTCCTAATTTTCTGAGAAATCTCCATACTGATACAAAGTAGCAGTCCAAATTTGCACTCCCACCAGCAACGAAGAAGTGTTCCAGTGTTCCCTTTATTCCACATCTTCTCCAGCATAAAATGTCATCAGTGTTACAAGTAATTTGTAAAACATAATCACTGTTCAATTTTATTGACATGAAATTATAATGATGTTCAGTTAAGCATACACTAGGTTAATTAATCGGTCATTCCACTCCTTGTTCTTTAAATAAAATTAAATATTGGTTTACACAGGCTAGTATGAGTATAATTATAGTAGTTGTACTCAAAACAGTACAACAGTAAGAGTAGTAGATAAGTTTGAGCTACATAGTCAATAAATGTGTCCTATGTTTGTGTAAATGAAGGCTTTTTAGAAATACTCGTAATGATCTACTGATACATATATAATTCTCAAGACATAATTGATGAAAAGATGACAGATACTAAACACTACATGTTTTAAAATAACAGCCTTAACATTTCTGAGTAGTGGATGGGGGTGGGGGCAATGGGGATATCTATGTAAAATAAGAGAAGATAGTACTAAAACATCTTAATAATAGAAAGAAAGAAAATAATAAAAAAGAAAAGAGAATTAATAAAATGCATATATAGATGTCTTTACAGCAGGATGTACAGTAGGAGGAGGTCTTGGGGTATATATCCACGACCTGTAATAGCTGGGTTGCATTGTAGTTCTATATTTAGATTTTATTTGTTTGGTTTTTTTTTTTTTTTTTTGGCTAATAGGTTTTGTGACACATGGTCTCACTATGTAGACTTGGTTGTTCCGGAACTCATTATCTAGACCATGTTGGCCTTAAACTCATAGAGATACTCCTACCTCTAACGATCAAGGGCTGGGATTATAGGTGTGACATGTGCCACACTCAGCTGTACTTTTAGTTTTCTGAGAAGACTCCACAGTGATTTCCACAGTGACTGCACTAAAGTAGACTATCACTGCTCTTTACCCACATACTCACTAGCGCTTCTTAAAGTTTCTATGCTTGCTTGTTTTTCTTTTAATTTTTTTATAGAGTCCATTCTGAAGAGCGTGATATAAAATCTAAAGTTTGTTTTAATTTTCCTTTCCAAGAGTGTTAGAAGTGTGGAATACTTTTTAAAAATTAAGATAATTGACTTGTTCAATAACTGATAGTTTTGAGAAGCTTTTCTTTTTTGTGTGTTTTAGCTTTGCTGTTATTTATATATTCCAGATATTGTGAGATAATGTCATTTCTTTCCCCTCATGCTCTCCGAATCCTCCAGAATGCCCTTCATGAGTTCTTTGAAATATAAACTTATTTGCCCCGGCTTAAACTGCTTCCTTGAACTACTGAAATGCTTAAACATTTAAACATTGCTATTTCGGCATGCTCCCTCTGTTCTCCTTTCTTGAGCTTCTTTCTAAATTACTCAATTGAGAGTTGACTGTACGGCTGAAACGCCAGCCAATGAGGAACATTCAAACACCTGGTTTAAAGATAAAGGCAGAGAAGATCTAGGCCATGTGTGATGCTATTTACTAACTCAGCAGCACACCTTTTTTCCAATAAGAAAATGCCTTGCTGAGCTTCTTTAGCTTTGTTCATATGTTTCTTTGTGCAACAGTAAGATTAGGATTTTTCAACAGTATTAACCCCTTTTTTGAAGTATAACTGGCAAAGATATTTCTTAAATTCTGCAGGCTGACTCTTCTCTTCACTCAGTTTCTTTTACTATACAGTGACCTATTCATTTAAAGTAATCTTATTTGTTAATTCTTGCAATGATTTCTTGTACTATTAGAGGCTGGTTCAAAAATTTGTTGCCCATAGTCATTACTTAAAGTGCTTTTCCTGTTTTTCAGACATAAAATTTTAATTGTAAAATAATGACATTGATAAAAGATATGTAAGCCTACTCATGCAAAGAGAAAGACATGAAATGCACAATATTTTACAATATTTATTTGTTTATTTTTAATTAAAAATTTTCACCTCCTCCTCTACTCTCATTTCCCTTCCCCTCCCTCCATCCCTCTCCCCCTCCCTCTCCAGTCCAAAGAGCAGTCAGGGTTCCCTGCCCTGTGGGAAGTCCAAGGTCCTACCCCCTCCATCCAGGTATAGGAAGGTGAGCATCCAAACAAACTAGGCTCCCACAAAGCCAGTACATGCGGTAGGGTCAAAACCCAGTGCCATTGTCCTTGGATTCTCTGTCAGCCCTCCTTGTCCGACACGTTTCAGAGTCCGGTTTGATCACATGCCCCATCAGTCCCAGTCCAGCTGGCTTTGGTGAGCTCCCATTAGATCAGCCCCACCGTCTCAGTGGGTGGGTGCACCCCTTGCGGTCCTGACTTCCTTGCTCATGTTCTCCCTCCTTCTGCTCCTCATTTGGACCTTAAGAGCTCAGTCCAGTGCTCCAATGTGGGTCTCTGTCTCTATGTCTTATTCATTGCCAGATGAAGGTTCTATGGTGATATGCAAGATATGCCCAAGGATCTAGCTGGGGACATCTCCCTGGACACCTGGGGACACCTCTAGAATCAAGTTTTTTGCCAACCCTAAATTGGCTCCCTTAATTAAGATATATACTTCCCTGCTCCCGTATCCACCCATCCTCCATTCCAAACACCCCATTCCCCCAAGCTCTCCCCATCCTCCCCTTCTCACATTTTTCTCCCCAACTGCCCTCACCCCCACCCCACCCCTACCCCCAAGTTTCCAATTTTTACCTGGCAATCCTGTATCCTTCCAATATCCAGGAAGATAACTATATGTTTTTCTTTGGGTTCACCTTCTTATTTAGCTTCTCTAGGATCACGGATTATCGGCTCAATGTCCTGTATTTGTAGCTAGAATCCACTTATGAGTGAGTACATACCGTATTCATTTTTTGGGTCTGGGTTACCTCACTCAGGATAGTGTTTTCTATTTCTGTCCATTTGCATGCAAAATTCAGGATGTCATTGTTTTTTACTGCTGAGTTACACTCTAATGCGTACGTATTCCACACTTTCTTTATCCATTTTTCCATTGAGGGGCATCTAGGTTTTCCAGGTTCTGGCTATTACAAATAATGCTGCTATGAACATAGTTGAACAAATGTTTTTATAGTATGATAGGGCATCTCTTGGGTATATTCCCAAGAGTGGTATTGCTGAATCCTGGGGTAGGTTGATCCCGAATTTCCTGAGAAACTGCCACACTGATTTTCACAGTGGAAATCACAAGTTTGGAAATGCACAAGATTTTTAAATCTACTTTGAACTACAGAAATTTTATAACATTCACTTTTGAAACCTTAATGCAAACAGCCTGTTTTGACTTTCTTAATAAAAGTCATTTAAGGTTACCAAAGCAAAGGTATTGATTTTCCATGAAGATAAGCATTTAATCTCAATATGTAAAAACTGCATAGTTACTATTATTATAAATGTAAGTTATAATTTATTTTGAGAAATAATATGTAATTTAATTTACCCAGAGATATTGGAAAACAGAAGTTTGGAATTTTCAATTCCAAATCTGTCGATAAACATTCACAGAGATTTTTAGACCTTCACAGTACATCATCAAGTACCCACAAACTGTCTCTTATTTCTTAATAAATGAACTGGCCTAGGAATTAGTAGATTGATTTCAATAATGTGTAATTTTAATTTGTATTTTGGGTTCTTTACTACTTTCCAAAATTCAAATCTCTAAGACACTCTAAAAAGTTCTCCCAAAGGACCAATACAATTGTCTGATATACTGAAAATTATGCTACTATGGATACAAGCAACACATACAAAAATCATCCAAGGACAGCTGTATGGAGAAGGGAAGACACATGAGTAAAGTCAAATTGGAACTGTCACTGCATTCAGTATCTCCACTGATGCAGAGCCTCCAGTGAATGAGCCAGGACAGGCTTGATGCTTTGGACAATATAAAGGGGCAACTTCTGTGAAGTTAATGCATAACAGGATATGGGATTAAAGAAGTCCATGTAAATTTCATATTCTCATTAAGAGTACGAAAATAAAGCATATGTCTCCTTCTTCAAAATTTAAAGTTATGATTTTTTATTTGTTTATGGGTAAGGAAAATATACATATTTACTTACTGAACAACTTCTGTGTGTCAGCATTGCTTCTAGGGTATGAGAAATAATAATAGAACAAAACTATCAAGAATCTCTGATTTTTAAAGCTCATAATTCTTATATTTTCTTAAGGAAAGTGTAGGAGCTGTTTATTTTTAAGTTTATAGAGTTTTAAGACATAGATGTATGTGATTAGAATAGAGAAAAAGGCAGCCACTTGACTCTGCTATCCCTGTGATTCCACATATTAGAATAATAAAAGCTGTCTGGGACATTTAAGAAGATAAACATTATCCTAGTTACCTGTAGTGATGCATTTGTTTGAGTGCCCAGTTGGTTTGATCCTAATCAAATAATAAACATGACCCTGGGCAATTTTTAAGTGTATTTTCTAGAAAACTTTATTGAAAGAGTGATTTCAAGGGAGAGCAGTGCCTTCTGCTAGTGATAGACTTATAAAGATATTCAAAGGAAGCTCAGTTGATTTCCTTAGACATCTTTTAAATTACTTAGAGAGGAATTATCCCACTCTTCTAAATTTGTCATCTTTTGAAAGATATTTGATAATTTGTGAGTATGGCTATACCTGGAGATGAAATCAACTACCCACAACTCTTTGCACCACCTTGTTATCTGAGACTTCAGGTCTCTTAACATAATATGGCTGGGAAGACATCAATAATTCATATGACATGTTACCAAAAATTTAAGTGTGAATATTCTGGGGTTTTGTTTATTTTTTTGTTGTTGTTATTTTGTTGATGTTTTAATTAAATTGCTTTTCATTCTAAGAAACTGCAACGAATTAAAATATGGGGAGATTTAGATGTCTTCAGCTTTCAGAAATTGGTTTGTCTGTTTCTAGGCTAAGTGAATTATTTATCAGTGACTGAGCATATCTCTTGTGTTTGAATGCATGTTGCACAGATTAAAATGGAGGTTTATTTTTAGAAGAAGGAAAGAAACACAACTATAGAAACAATTTGAAAAAAATTTACTTCTTAAATTTATGTATAGTATCTTCAATATAAATACTGAATATCCTCATAATACTTTTTATTATTCAACCACATTGAACATGGACTTCAATATACTTTCATTTTTTATTTCATCTTTTCACATATTAAATGACATGAACTGGTATTAAATGGCAATGTGCTATAAGAAGATTTAAAGTAATGTAAAAGAGTTAAAATTACATTAACGTTTTACTAGTCATGTTTTTAAGGTATCTATATATCTCTAATACCACAGAGGTTCCCTATTTTTTAAATAGGCTCAAGCTGTAGAATTTAGCAGGGTTATTCTTATACAGATAAATTATATTATCAAAACTAAGCAAAGCAGAATAAATTATATTATGTTTTGGGAAGAAATTTGTTTAATTTGGGGCAATAAGTTACTCTAAATAGTGCAATTTTAGAAATTGCTAGGTATTCTCTACCAATCTCAAAGCAAAATTCACTTGCTATTTTTTATGAAACTCTAGTCAACAATTCAAAGAACAAATTTAAAAATCAAACATTCTATAATAATATAATGCAGAGACATAAGATTTTGATAGTTACAAGATGAGAGAAATATTATACAAGTCTTTTTTCAGTCATTAAGCCCATATCTCTTCAACAGTATAAATCTTGGTATATACAATAAAATTACTGCTATTTATGACATACAGGAGTACTGATTCAAAGGTGAAGATTTTTAAGAATCATTCATTGGCACTGATTGGCATGATGGCGTGCAAGAGGCCAAAGTATACATACTGTGTTACAAAAGCTAAGATGCATACTTGAGTTCACATGATATAGCATGGGATAACAATGCTAAATATACTTTAGATTTATTACACAATTAAATTAATTTTGTTCATTTCATATCCAGAAACAATATCACCAAATTATTCATAACTCTCTCAATCGAATAGTTACTTACAGGATATGAACCACAATTTAAGTGGTGTACTCCAAATAATAGTAAATGTTTCCACACATGAAAAGTATATGTTGAAAAGAAAGAAAAGAAGAAAGATATTTTATTGAGAATTTTTGCGTCGATGTTCATGAGTGAGATAGGCCTGTAATTCTCTTTCTTGGTTGGGTCTTTGGTGGTTTTGGTATCAGGGTAACTGTAGCTTCATAAAAGGAATTTGGCAATGACTCTTCTGTTTCTATATTGTGAAATACATTAAGAAGTATAGGTATTAGCTCTTCTTGGAAGTTCTGGTAGAATTCTGCATTGAAACCATCTGGCCCTGGGCTTTTTTTGGAAGGGAGATTTTTGATAACTGTTTCTAATTCTTCGCGACTAACAGGTCTATTTAGATCGTTCACCTGGTCTTGGTTTAGGTTTGGTATATGGTACTTATCTAAAAAAGTGTCCATTTCTTTTGCATTTTCCAGTTTTGTGGCATACAGGCTTTTGTAGTAAGATCTAATGATTCTCTGAATTTCCTCTGTGTCTGTGGTTATATCCCCCTTTTCATTTCTGATCTTATTTATTTGCGTGTTCTCTCTCTGTCCTTTAATTAGTTTGGATAGGGGTTTGTCAATCTTGTTGATTTTCTCCAAGAACCAACTTTTTGTTTCATTGATTCTTTGGACTGTTTTCTGTGTTTCTATTTTGTTGATTTCTGCCCTCAGTTTGATTATTTCCAGTCTTCTACTCCTCCTGGGCGCGTCTGCTTCTTTTTTTTCTAGAGCTTTCAGGTGTGCTGTTAAGTCCCCAATGTATGCTTTCTCCGTTTTCTTTAAGTGGGCACTTAGTGCTATGAACTTTCCTCTTAGCACTGCTTTCATCGTGTCCCATAGGTTTGAGTATGTTGTATCTTTGTTTTCATTAAATTCAAGGAAGACTTTAATTTCTTTCTTAATTTCTTCCTTGACCCAGGTGTGGTTCAGTAGTTGACTGTTCAGTTTCCATGAGTTTGTCAGCTTTCGGGGGGTAGCTTTGTTGGTGGCTTCTAACTTTAATCCGTGGTGATCTGATAAGACACAGGTGGACACTGATATTTTTTTGTATCTGTGGATGTTTGCTTTGTTACCAAGTATGTGGTCAATTTTCGAGAAGGTTCCATGAGCTGCAGAGAAGAAGGTGTATTCTTTCTTATTTGGGTGGAGTGTTCTATAGATGTCTGTTAAGTCCATTTGATTCATTACCTCCAACAATTCTCTTAATTCTCTATTAGTTTTCTGTCTGATTGACCTGTCCATTGGTGAGAGAGGTGTGTTGAAGTCTCCTACTACTAGTGTGTGTGATTTGATGTCTGCCTTGAGTTTTAGCAATATTTCTTTTACATAAGTGGGTGCTTTTATATTAGGGGCATAGATATTCAGGATTGAGACTTCATCCTGCTGAATCGTTCCTGTTATGAGTATAAAGTGTCCCTGTCGATCTCTTCTGATTGATTTTAGTTTGAAGTCAGTTTTGTTAGAAATTAGTATGGCCACACCTGCTTTTTTCTTAGGACCATTTGCTTGAAAAACCTTTTCCCAACCCTTTACTCTGAGTAGATGCCTGTCTTTGTGGTTGAGATGAGTTTCTTGCAAACAGCAGACTGTTGGATCCTGTTTTTGTATCCAATCTCTTAGCCTGTGCCTTTTTATTGGTGAATTGAGACCATTAAGTGATATTAATGACCAGTAGTTGTTAACTCCGGTTATTCTTACTTCTTTTGGTAGAAGAGTTTGTGTGTCTCCCTTCTTTGAGTTGTGCTGTTGGAAAGTCGGGTTCAACCTACCTCTCGACCCAGCAATACCGCTATTGGGAATATACCCAAGAGATGCCCAAACATACAACAAAAGTATATGCTCAACTATGTTCATAGCAGCATTGTTTGTAATAGCCAGAACCTGGAAACAACCTAGATGTCCTTCAATGGAAGAATGGATGAAGAAAGTATGGAATATTAGAGTACTACTCAGCAGTAAAAAACAATGACTTCTTGAATTTTGCATACAAATGGACGGAAATTGAAAACACTATCCTGAGTGAGGTAAGCCAGACCCAAAAAGAGGAACATGGGATGTACTCACTCATATTTGGTTTCTAACCATAAATAAAGGACATTGAGACTATAATTCGTGATTCTAGAGAAGCTAAATAAGAAGGTGAACCCAAAGAAAAACATATAAGCATCCCCCTGAATATTAACCTTCATCAGGCGATGAAAGAAGAGAGAGACAGAGACCAACATTGGAGCACTGGACTGAAGTCTCACGATCCAAAGGAGGAACAGAAGGAGAGTGAGCACGAGCAAGGAACTCAGGACTGCGAGGGGTGCACCCACACACTGAGGCAATGGGGATGTTCTATCGGGAACTCACCAAGGCCAGCTGGCCGGGGACTGAAAAAGCATGGGACAAAACTGGTCTCGCTGAACATAATGGACAATGAGGACTACTGAGAACTGAAGAACAATGGCAATGGGTTCTTGATCCTATTGCACGTAATGGCTTTGTGGGAGCCCAGGTAGTTTGGATGCTCACCTTAATAGACCTGGATGGAGGTGGGTGGTCCTTGGACCTCCCACAGGGCAGAGAAACCTGCTTGCTCTTTGGGCTGAGGAGGAAGGAAGACTTGATTGGGGGAGGGGGAGGGAATGGGAGGTGGTGGCGGGGAAGAGGCAGAAATCTTTAATAATTAAATAAATTAATTAATAAAAAAAAGAAGAAAGATATGCATTTTCAAGAATGATGAAATCTCTAGCTTTCTCAATTTGGATCTTTTCCTACCTCAAATCTTGTTACAAATGAAAATACATTTGTCCATTGTTTATAGAATCATGATTCAGTCTTTGAATTTTTACTTATTCATGTGTGTGTGTATGTGTATGTTTATCTGTCCTTCTGGATATATACTATGTGTGTGTTGATTGATCTTTTAATTATTAAAACATTCTTCTGCTGAGCATCATGGAAGCACTTTATTATATATGGTCAATTTTTGATTTCTTATAGTCTATTGAATTAAGTTTTAAACTAAAATATGGTAATTATTATCTATGGTCATTGTCTACATAGCAAACCACATAAAATTTTATAGAGTGTAATGCAACTATAAACCAGTCTGTCTTCATCAGCAATATCAGACAGTACCATTGTTAGCAGGTAAAAGTCTCCAAATCCAAAAATTATGGAAACAACCAGTCAAAACTAAAGCATCATGTATTAGAATAATTCAAAATATAAACAATATCAAAAATAATGCAATGAATTAAAGATAATTGGATTAAAGTGCAAGAGTTTTGTAAGCATAACAAATTAAGCAAGAGTCATTTCTATTTTTTTTGCTCCTTGATTACTTTATAGATTAAGAGTCCAATGACCATATTGCAATGTGTGTGTTCAGGGATCATATTTTAATTTCATTCCACAAGCTGAGATAGTTGAGAAAATGGAAGGAAATCCAGTTTTTATGTGTACAAAGTAGGAAAAATTACGATTTATAATTTGTAATAATAACCTAGTGTATTATAAATGCTTAATTAAATTTTACCATGCATTCTTTCCTATTACCAGTTAGGAAAACACAAATCACTCATTGCTAAATAGTGAAGTATTTAGAGTACTCTGAAACAATCAGAAGTAAATAAGATGAAAATAGAAATAAAATCCTTAAAATCCTCATGATCTATGAAGAAAATATCAACATTATGATAAAAGCTTTAAGAATTATCTCTGAATGGTATTGAAAGTGCAATAAAAACATTTTTAATTTCAGCTTCTCTGTAACTAGTGTAAAAAAACACCAATCCTTCTATCATCATCTTCATGTTCTGTCCTACTGAATACAGTATTTCATGGTATTGACCACAGTGATTGGTTCAGGAGTGGAACCTATTAGCTCAAGTCCAGCCAATTAGCTCATATCCTGGGATACTAACTGAAGTAATTAGAAATTAGAAGCTATCGTGCCTAAGGTAACTGCATGTCTTCAGAACCACACAGATAAGGAACAGTTCCAAATATCTTTGTTAAAGCACTAAAAAAAATCTTTGCATTTATTGTTGACAATGACAACTTTTTACCAGGATCTGTCAACTATATGTCACCCCACCTTTAAAAAGTCTAGTTCATTTGTGTTTCTGCTGTTTGCCATTCACAAAGTCCAGACTAATATACTTGAATAACAAATTCTGTGTAAATATTCATACTAGCAAGATTTATGTACATTAGATCAGACAAAATACTATTCTAAATAAAGTACCCAATACTATAATATCAAAAAATATCTATTCATAGAAAATAGTCTTAAATGAGTTTAAGTTAAAGCAAAAAGACGAGAAAATTAAATCAGATTATTGCAATTTATGACTCAGTTCTAAATTTTAAAAAATCCATGTGATTATTGAATTAAAGAATTCTGAAAGAACTAATACTTGGTATACTTTGAAGTTTACAATACAAGAACATTCAAGCTCCAACTTGATTAATCCTTAGTACACAGTCAAACTGAAAACACTGTTTACTAAGATTACTTGTGATCATCAGATTTGTCTCTGATATTTTATGAGTCAGGTCAAAATTGTTTCTGAATAAAGGAAGACCTTAAAATCTCTAGTAGAAATGTATACTGCTTACAAAGAACAGCATGTTCTTAACTTGTTCTACAGTCCTCATTAGCTTATTTATTTTTTTATAAAAGGAGATTCCTAGGTGCAAACACTAGTTAATAATGAGTCAATGTTTGTTCATTAATTTTGACAAATATTGGGTGCTAATAAGATAATAAGAGAAACTGGATGTGTCATGTACTAAAACCACATACTATCTGAAAATATCTATAATCTAAATTCATTCTAAAACAGAACACTGATGTTTTTATAAAGGTAAGAGAAAGAACAAATCAGAAAACAAAGCAGAATATTGAAAGAATAAAATAGAGGAAATAGAACAGGGGAGGCACACATACTTTGGTATGTAACACCAACGTGATTTAATCAAGAACAGTGTGGTGAAGACCCTAGATTCAGTGGATAATTGGATACAGATATATTATGTCACTGTGCAGACCCACCAAAGCCTGTCACTGCTAACTCCTGGAAAAGATAAGTAATACAAGAATGTCTGTCCCTGGTACCCAATGCCCAGCAATCACACAGGGCAAACAGGTAAGGGATTCCTCAACCCTCTGTATCCTTGGCATACTTGTAATTCTCCCTCTACCAATATCCACCAAGAAAGATGTGGAATTTCTGCATCTTCTCCTTCTGGGAACCTACTTACCCTGTCATCTCCATGCTCAGTCAGGTCTTCAACCTCACACCTCCAATATACATTTTCTTACCGTAACAGCATCCATTCCTAAGAAGTAAGAAGTCCTTCAACATTCTACCCCTATTAATGATTCCACTGTCTTTTGATCTGTAGTCTCTGGCCCTGTGTCTCTACTGTACACTTTTACTATTATAGTGCTCATCCCAGCTAGGCATGTATAACTAGAACTTCTGTAATATCATCCTTCCTCTCTGGGGCACCAGGACTTGTAGAGCCAGAGTAAAGCAACACCATCCCCAACTTCTGCCACATGGAACAGAGGAATAAATCCACCTTCACCTGGAATAAAAATGCAATGTTATAAAGTTTCAAGTTATGGGATTTCCTGCTTCAACCAACACACATTCTCACAAAACCTTATATGAACCTCAACTTTAAAAGTCAAAAGACAAACAAAACTCATTGCCCCCAGAATAGCTATCAAAGTCTATCTCTGGTTTTTGAGGTCAGAATCTATGTCAGATGCTACACAGCTGAAATCACTTTCAAGTATCCATTCCAAAAATCAACACCACTTCTCTCTACAACTAATAATGAACCCAGCCAAGGCTCACAACACAGACAGAATCACAAGCAATCAAACAAATTTTCGCTTAACTCAGCTATGTAAGAACATCTTACCAAACTAAACTCATATGAACAAATAATAGTAGCTATGGGAAAAATAAAACAAATATGTTCTTCAAAATTTAACAGCCATAGCAATGTCTATCAATGACAATCACTTAGATAAAATTTCAGACAAAGAATCACAAAAGATTACAAACATGTTCAAAGATCTCAGAGAGATTCAAAGAGGATATGTTTTTTTTGTTCAAAAAAATTTAAGAAAAGAACACCATTTGAGAGAATTAAGGATATCAACATAGGAGATGAAATTACACTTCAAAAAGATATAGAATACCAAAGAAAAATTAAACTAAAACAATACTGAAAACAAAAGATTGATTAAGCCAAACAAAACTACAGTGGAAATCTTCATCAAAATTATGAATCTTACAGAGGACAGAATAGCAGCACTTGCAGATGTGTTAGAAGAAATAAACGATTAAGTTGAAATTAATGACAAATATTTTTAAACATGTTAATGTCAAATATAACAACTGTACAATAGTGTGAGAAGACAAAATTTACAAATTATGACCATAGAATAAGGGAAGAATTCCATACCAAAGGCATAAATAACATTTTCCACAAACTAATAGAAGAAAATTCTTAAAAATAGTATAAGGATATGTTGTAATGAGGAGTCTGCTTGTTTGTCCCAGCCACCAAGAACCGAAATAATCACACAGAAATTGTATTAATTAAATCACTGCTTTGCCCATTAGTTCTAGCTTCTTTTTGGATAACTCTTACATCTTAATTTAACCCATTTCTATTAATCTGTATATCACCACGATGTTGTGGCCTATCAGCAAAGCTTTAGCACACCTACCTCTGGCCCCAGATCCATGGTCATGGTATCTGACTCTGCCCTTCTCTCTCCCAGCATTCAGTTACATCTTCCCCACCTACCTAAGTTCTGCCCTGTCAACAGGGTAAGGCAGTTTCTTTATTCATTAATGGTAATCACAGCACACAGGGGGTACTCCCACATCACCTCCCCTTTTCTGTTTAAACAAAAAGGAACGTTTTAACTTTAACATAGTAAAATTACATATAACAAAACGGGTATCAAACAAGAATTACGTTGCAATATTTCTACTTACCTTATCTTTTATCATAACTAAGAAAATCTATACCTTTATCTGTTTTTCAACTCCATCAAAGACTCCAGAAGGATATAATAGTACCTAAGTAAACAGGAAGTGAATTGTAAGCAACTTCCAAAATTCTAGAATTGACAGAAATATCTTGCTGCCTGAACAGTCACCCAAAGTTCTTCTGTACCATTGGAACATCCTTCTTTAGCCCACAGGCCCATAGTATCCAGCAGACATTTCCATGAAGCAGGAAATTTCAAAGACAGAGATGCCTATATTGTCAGTTTGCCTGTCACTTTCTTCTGTATCCTGCAGAATGTCTCAGAGATTCTTTCATGAAGCAGAAACTCTGAAGGATTGTCTCATCTTGAGGCAAGTTCAGCAGTCATATCTCTGTGTTTCCCACATGTCCAGTTTATTTAACTCATTCTATAAGGAGCCTCTTTGATGTACATCTTGCTCTTGAAGTAGCTTGCACTGCCAGGAGCAGATGTGTTTCACTGTCATAAAAAGTTCTAAATTTCTAAAAATTTTTAAATGTCATATTTTGCTGGTTTCTGAAAACTTTTTAAGAATACCTAGCTAACTTAAATATATCTCTATACATCTATAAAATCTAATTAGCATGGCTTCAAGATTGACTATTATAGATGATTATATATTAACCTATATTTCTTAATTATGCATTACATTTTTAAATGAACTGCACAAACACAATACCTTAATCAAGGGCAGAAATATACATATACAGTATAACAAAATTTACATTAAATTTGTATCTATAATCCAAGATCTATACCAAAGCAAATTATTCATCTATATAGAATATCCCCCTTTAAATGTAAAAGAACGTTTATAAACAACATTTGGGATTATGGGTATAGTTCTGTCCATACTGCTTCCTGCTGTTTGGGGGTGCTGTTAATCAGGTCTTTATGGTGCATCCTGTGTGCTAGGTTCATCTCAGTCAGCAGTTGGGCAGAGTAATTTTTTTGAGAATATTCACAGTGACCTTTCAGGAGGTCTTGGTCCATCATACCATATTGGTCTGGAAGCAATCCACAGGTTCTCATTTTCTGTGAAAACAAAACAAAACAAACAAAAAACCAAAAAACAACAAACAAACAAAATCTCTTCCCCAAAACATCATATCCTTAGACCAAAATTTTGAAGTCAAGATACCTTTATAACTAGCAGCCTATACAATTAAATGGCATTCTGTACTTAGCTTCTTCACAGTCAAAACAGTCCAAAAAACATAATAATATACATAATCCAGACTCTGTGTATATTTTATCTTTGTGTGGCTTATTTTTCTTTACTCCTTTTAATCTATGACTATCTGTACTCTGTCTCTTTAAAGACTTTGTTTTGTTGTTTATAAACTATTTACTTCTTTTTATAACTCTCTATACTTATTTTCTTCTCTTTCTCAAGCCTACATACATTTATCAACACTCTGACTCATGAATAGGTCTTTTTCATCTGGATTTGACTTTATTAAATATCTGTAATTTTTTATTGTCTTAAAGAGCTTATAAAATGGTAAGCAGCTTGATGGCAGCTTCTCTGGATGCTGGCTTCCACCTCTCTGAACTTTCACAATGGTAGATGTACCATTTCTGCTAGCTCTGGGGTCACCAGGTAGGAGCTGCACTCAGCACTTTAACTCTGAGAATGAGCATGCAGTAAATAAACCCTTTTTATCTGAGTAATAGCTAAATCTGCCATGCAGAGCACTGTGCAGCCTGGAAATACCTCTGTGTATGGCAGCAGAAATCTTCCATGCTCTTCTGCCTGTGCACTCCTAGTAATCCTGATCCTGCTGCCTGCCCAGGCAGGGAGCCCTGAGCCATGGCCATGGTCTCAGCTACTTTCTTCTGAAGCCCGAGTGGGCCCACAACTGCCATTGAAATGCTCCATAGCCAGGATTTTGTGCTGGCAGCATGTCCCAGAAAGCTGCACTTAAAAACTGTGTGGCTTCTCCCACACCCACACCCCCAACCCAGCTACTGCAGAACCAAGAAATCCTCTCCCAAAGTAGCCATGCCTCTGCCTGCCTCTAGTAAACTGAGCTCACCCTCTTAAAAAATGCCTCTACCAAACCATGCTTAACTCTATTCTTTTGTCCTTTTTAAGCTTTCTTGGGTTTTACATATATTTAGTCCACCAGTTTTTGTTTGGTTATTTTGGATCTAAGCTAGCTGGGCAGCCAGGATGAACAAGTGGGCCCTCTTCCTACAAGGATACCCATGCAGGTATAAGAGGTATAAAAATAGTAAATGTACAGGATTAAAAATGACACATACTGTTCCATATTATAGTTAAAATACTAGCTACAGAGACAGAAGATAATCTTACTTGAAACTTGAATTATACAAGTATAAGACCCAAGTTACATATAAATGTAGACCCTTCAAAAGAAAAAACAATGATGTGTAAATGAAAACTTTGAAAGCCAGAATAATCTGGAGTACTATACCTCAGATCCCATGAGACAACAGATAATAACCCAGAAAATTATATATAGCCAAACATTCTATTGTAGTAGAAAAAGAAAGAAAAACTTAGCATGACAAATACATCCGAAATCAACTTCTGTTCACTGAGCCAACTACAAAGAATAAGTGAGAGACTACTTTGAACAGAAGAGAATGATAATTATATCCAAGAAGTTAGAGGAAATAAAACGTACTAAAACATTTGCTAAGAAAATGAAGAATTTAAGCCAGACATGTTGGTAAAAGCCTTTAATGCCAGCAACTAGGAAGCAGATGCAGGTAGATCTCTGTGAGTTAGAGAAATCCTGGTCTACATAGTGGGTTTCAGGAGAGCTAGAGTTACATACATAGATCATGTCTCAAAACAAACAAAAATATCAAAAAGCAAAGAAAATATAGATTGAGCTTGGAGTGATGGATCAACAGTTAAGAGCATGCATTGCTCTTGCAGAAGACCAGAGCTCAGTTTCCAAGATCATGTCATGAAGCTCACATATACCTATAACTCCAGTTCAAAAGAGATTCTATATGCTTCTTCTTACCTTGGGCACTAGTACTAAATTACTTTTCTAACTAGCTCCAGATATTAAATTGACACAGCACAGAGTCATGTGAGGGAGTTTTAGTTGGGGGAATAAATTGATAATATTGAGTTATTGACATTTCTTTAGGGAATTTTTTTTATTGAAAAAGAAAATTTCCACCGCCTCCCAGCCTCCCATTTCCCTCCCCCTCCTCCCCCTTCTCTCTCCGTCCCCCAATCCTCTCCCCCTCCCTCTACAGTCCGAAGAGCAGTCAGGGTTCCCTGCCCTGTGGAAAGTCCAAGGTCCTCCCCACTCCATCCAGGTCTAGGAAGGTGAGCATCCAAACTGGCTAGGCTCCCACAAAGGCAGAACATGAAGTAGGATCAAAACCCAGTGCCATTGTCCTTGGCTTCTCATCAGCCCTCATTGTCTGCCATGTTCAGAGAGTCCGGTTTTATCTCATTCTTTTTCAGTCACAATCCAGCTGGTCTTGGTGAGCTCTAGGGAATTTTTTATTACTTAATGTTGGATAGCTCATCCTAGTGGGTGATGGGGATCCTAGAATGTATAAAAAATGTAATTGAGCAGAAGCCATAGGGAGCAATCAAGTAAGCAGCAATTCTTAATGGTTTCTGAATCAGTTTTTGCTTGAGTTCCTGCCTCAGGTACCCTCAGTTCTGGATCAGACCTGGATATGGACATAAATTCTTTCCTCCCCAAATTTCTTTTAGTCACACCAAGATAAAAAGAAACTATAACACAAGCAAATGCAAATTGATATGTGCATGAAAACACATACACATACACAATTTAAAAAAGTTATTACCTGCTGATGTGCCCATTCCTGTACCTCAGAAAGTTATCTACTGCTCAGGTGTAGACCATAGCAATCAGAAGAATAGTGTAAAGGCCTACCTGCCTCAAAAATGTTCAATGCCCTCTGTTTTGGTACCAAAGAACCAACTGACTACAACCCCTTCACTACCCACTTCCCCTTATGCTGCTGTACCTCATCCCCACCACAGGCAGATATCTATCTACTGCTTGTCACACTAATCAGAAGAACAAGTAATAGGCTCACATGCCCTCAGAATTCAACCATTTCATAGGTTTAGATACCAAAGTCCCAACTGACTTCCACACCTTTTTGCCCCATGGCACACATCCCCTGCCATACCAACAACTACACCTCATGTGGATAGCTGCTGCTCAATTGCATGATATGCAAGCCAAAAAAAAGTAGAAGATAGGAACAAGAAGAGAAAGGTGAACTCAGGCAGAGCATAGTGTGGGAAGTCCTTCTGTATATTTGTTGCTTCTATTGGTTAATGAATAAAGAAGCTGCTTGGGCCTATGCTGGGGCAGAATAGAGCAAGGAGGGAATTTCAAGTAGAGATAGAAGAGAAAGGTTATGTGGAGTCAGAGAGACATCATGTAGTTGTCAAAAGAGACAGTGACAGGACACTTAAAAGTAAACCACAGGCTCATGCTGATATACAGATTAGTATACATGGACTAATTTAAGATGTAAAAGGTAGTTAGGAATATGCATATACCATTGACCAGTATTGTAATTAATATAGTATCTATAATTATTCAGGTTTGGGTAGACAGAAAACTAACTAGCAGTCTCTTACCATAAAAAGGCATGCAAACATGGGCCAATTATATCCCCCTATAACCGAGGAGAGCTTGGGAAGTAATTCTAGACACAAAAGAACAGAATTAGGCACAACTTCTTGGTAGCTGTTTTTTGTTTGTTTGTTTGTTTGTTTGTTTGTTTTTTGAGTGTTTTCTGGCTGCAAGCAGAGGTACAGCTCCTTTTAACAGAAGTCTTCCTGACTCAGTGCTAGTGGCAAAAATTGTGTGGCTTCTTTAAAAAAATATGGCATCCTGGTTCATGTAAGCAGAACTACCTCTGGCTCTTTTGGGAGATCTTGCTATTAAATGGGGTCTGTGAGCAGTGTGTTACAAATTGTTTAATAGGAGCATAAGCCTGCTTCCCTAGAGCTAGGGTGGCATATGTGGCTTGCAAAGGCAATGAGCATGTTTGTCATATTGTACTGGGCAGAGCAAGCAGACAGGGCCATGTAATTGGTCCCAACCACACCTGCTTAGCATTAAAAAATGTGCTCGTGTTCAGAAAATTATTACAGATACACAATAAGAACAGATTCGGACAAAAATAAACCCCTAAATGGGTCACAGTGTTGGATAAATGTATGTAGGCTTGAGAGAGAGAGAATAAAAAGAGTATAGACAGTTAGAAAAATATTAAAGTCTTTAAAGAGACAGTAACAGAAATATAAAAGAGTAAGACAGTCATAGATTAGAGGAGTAAGGAAAAATAAGCCATGTAAAGACGGAAAATACACAGAGTCTCTATTATGTATATTATTTTGTTTTCTTTGAATTTTTTTTTTACTGTACAGAGAGACATTGTACAGGCTGCTAAGCTAATCCAACATATATGTTTTAAAGGTATCTTGACTTCAACATTTGAGTCTAAGGATATGTTGTTTTGGAAAAGAGGTTCTACTTTTGTTTCCACAGAAGATGAGAACCTGTGGATTCCTTCCAGGATAACACAATTTGATCAAACAAGACCCCTGAAGAGATGACCTAGGTGTTCCAATATCCACAATGGATTCACGAATACTGGCTGAGATGATCAAACCCCACAGGATACCTCATGAAAGACCTTATTAACAGCACACCAATTAAGGGAAAGTAGCTTAAATAATAATACCTAATTCCCTAAATGATTGTTTATAAATACGTGTTTCATTCTAAAGGGGGATATGATCTAAAGATAAATACTTTGTACTGGTGTGGATCGTGGTTTATCAATAAAAACTTAAGGTCAACTTTGTTTTATGTATATTTCTGCCTTAAGGTATTGTGTTTGTGCAGATCATTTAAAATGTATTGTTAGGTCTCTTGCCAACCCTTAGGTGGCTCCCTTAACTAAGATATGTGCTTCCCAGCTCACCTATCCAACCTTCCGTTATCTCCAATCATCCCGTTTCCCCAAGTTCCCCCCATCCTCTCCTTCACACTTTTCTCACCCCATCATCCCTTACCCCCATCCCATCCCAACCCCAAGGAAACGGGATGATTGGAGATAAAGGAAGGTTGGATAGGTAAGCAGGGAAGCACATATCTTAGTTAAGGGAGCCACCTAAGGGTTGGCAAGAGACTTGAACCTGGAGTGGCTACCAGGTGCCAGGGCAATGTCCCCAGTTATTTCCTTGGGAAGCTGAGGATAGGGAATCTGAAATGACCCTATCCTATAGCCATACAGATGAATATCTTGCATATCACCATAGAACATTCATCTAGCGATGGGTGGAGATAGAGACAGAGGCCCACACTGGAGCACCGGACTGAGCTCCCAAGGTCCTAACGAGGAGCAGAAGGAGGGAGAACATGAGCAAGGAAGGCAGGACCACGAGGGGTGCACCCACCCACTGAGACAGTGGGTCTGATCTATTGGGAGCTCACCAAGGCCAGCTGGACTGTGACTGAAAAAGCATGGGATAAAACCGGACTCTCTGAACATGGCGGACAATGAGAGCTGATGAGAGGCCAAGGACAATGGCACGGGGTTTTGATCCTACTTCATGTTCTGGCTTTGTGGGAGCCTAGACAGTTTGGATGTTCACCTTCCTAGACCTGGATGGAGTGGGGAGGACCTTGGACTTTCCACAGGGCAGGGAACCCTGACTGCTCTTGAGGCTGGAGAGGGAGGAGAAGAGGAGGGGGGAGGGGGAGAGGGGGAGAGGGGCAGGAGTAGGGGGAGGGAAATGGGAGGCGGGGAGGAGGCGCAAAATTTTTTTCAATAAAAAATAAATAAATAAATAAATAAATAAAATGAAAAAATAATATAAAATATATTGTTATAATTAAGAAATCCATGTAGGAGGAGGAGCCTCTTGTTTTTCCCAGATGCCCAGAACCAAAATAACAACACAGAAACTATATTAATTTAAACACTGTTTGACCCACTAGCTTAAGCTTCTTATTGGCTAACTCTTACATTAATTAAACCCATTTCTCTTAATCTGTATATCACCACGAGGTCATGGCCTTCTAGCAAAGTTTCAGCATCTCTATCTCCAGCCATGGATCCATGGTGTCTCCCTCTCTGCATTCCTTCCCCCAGCATTCAGTTCCATCTTTCCCACCTACCTAATTTCTGTCCTATCAACAGGCAAAGGCATTTTCTTTATTCATTACCAAAGAAAAGCAATACATAGATAGAAAGACCTCCTACACCATTTCCCTTTTTCTGTTTAAACAAAAAGAAAGGCTTTAGCATAGTAAAACACTAGCAAAAATTACAGTTGCAATATTCATATCTACTTTATCTTTTTTCATAACTAAGGAAAACTGTAACTATAAATATAAATTCTTCAACTCCATCAAAAACTCCAGAAGGGTATATTACCTAAGTAAACAGGAAGTGCATTGTAAGCAACTTCTAAAATTCTAGAATTGATAGAGGGTTCTCAAGGCCTGGGCAGTCACCCAAAGTTCTTCTGTACTGTTAGGGCATCCACCTTAAGCCCACAGGCCCATAGTATCCAGCAGACTTCCATGAAGCAGAAAATTTCAAAGACAGTTCAACCTATACTGGCAGTTTGTCCATGACATTTTTCTGTGTCCTGCAGAATGTCTAGCAGACTCTTTCATGAAACAGGAACCCCAAAGTATCATGTAACCTTTAGGAAAGTTCAGCAGTCATTTCTCTGTGCATCCAGCATGTCCACTTAAGCAGTTCAGGCAAGAGGAAATACTTGCCAAAATAGCTACCCAACTCCATTAGGAGTCTCTTCAATGCCCATATTTCTCTTGAAGTAGTTTGCTGCTGCCAGAAACAGATGTATCTTGTTGTCATGAAAAGTCTTATATTCTTAAACATTTTAAATGTCATACTCTGAAGGTCAATGAAAAATTTGAAGAATACCTATCTAACTGAAATATATCTCTGTACATCTAGAAAATCTAAAATGACTACAAACTTGACTATTATAGATGCTTATCTATTAGCTTATATTTCTTAATTATATATTACATTTTTAAATGAACTACACAACCACAATACCTTAATCAAGAGCAGAAATATACATATAACAAAATTGATCTTACATTTGTATCAATAAACCAAGATTCATACCAATGCAAATCTCTATAGCATATCCCTCTTTAAATGTAAAAGAACATTTATAAACAATATTTGGGAATATGGCCATAGTGCTTTCTCTCCAAACTGATTCCTGCTGTTTATTGGGTGATGTATTTTCTTTGTGGGGGTGTTTACAGCAAACTTTCAGGGGGGTCTCAGTCCATTAAACCATATTAGCCTGGAATGAATCCACAGATTCTCATCCTCTGTGGAGACAAAAGAAGAACATCTTTTCCAAACACCATATCCTTATACCCAAATTCTGAAGTCAAGATACATTTAAAATATGCATTCTGGCTTAGCTTAGCAGGACATACAATGAAATGTCCCTCTATGCTTAGTTCTTTCACAGTCAAAAAATTCAAAGACAACACAGTAATATACATAATGCAGACTCTCTGTAAATTTTCCATTTTTACATGGCTTATTTTTCTTTATTCCTTTTAATCTATGACTATCTGTATTCTATTTCTTTAAAGACTTTACTCTTTTGTTAAAGCATTAAATTATTTTATGTCTCTCTATATTTGTATTCCAAGCTTACATAATTTATCCAACACTATAACCCATCTGGATTTGTCTTTATTGCATATCTGCAATTATTTTTTGACTAGAACCACTTCTTAAAATTGCTAAGTGCTTCTTAAAACTTAAGCTGCACAATTATTATGTTATATATGACACTGCTTGCTTGCTGGCCCAGTCTAAAATTTAAGCTGTACGCTATGATATAAAAGGTACTGCTTGCTAGTTCCACACAATCCAGCATTTTGGAGCCTCTGAGATGTGCACACAGCCCCAGTTCCAGGCACAAAGCTGGTACATGTTGCCATCAAGCAAGCTAAAATAGTCTGCACACAAACACAATTCAAAAGCTCTGTAGCTGAACCTCCTGCCTGAAAGAGTCAGAGTTTATGCAGGCAGCAGCCCAGAGAGCCAACATTTTACCATGGCGTTTTTCTCGCTATGGCTGAATCAGGAAAATCTCTCTTAAAGGACCTGTGGCAAGCCACCAGCAAACAGAAAGAAGCTCTGTTAAACTCTCTCTCTCTCTTTTTTATTTAGAATTTCTATTTAGGCAGTCTCAGGTTTTACATGGATTCAGTTCACACGTTGGTGCCAATTTGTAGGAGGAGGGGCCACTTGTTCTTCCCAGCTGCCCAGAACCAAAATAAACCCCCACAGAATCTATATTAATTAAAACACTGCTTGGCCGATTAGCTATAGCTTCTTATTATCTAACTCTTACATTAATTTAACATATTTCTATTAATCTGTATATCACCACAAGGTCGTGTGGCCTACTAGCATAGTTTCAGCAGGTCTACTTCTGACCACGTATCCATGGTGTCTCCCTTTCTGCCTTCCTTCTCCCAGAATTCAGTTCCATCTTCCCTTCCTACCTAAGTTCTGCCCTATCAACAGGCCAACGTAGTTATTTTATTCATTAACTAAGAAAAGCACCACACAGACAGAAGGATCTCCCACACCAAATACAGCTTAATAGACATCCATCTATAATAGTCAAGTTGTAGGCATGTTAGTTAGGTTTTCTAGATGTATAGAGATATATTTCAGATGATTAGATAGTCTTCAAATTTTTCAAAGACTAACACAACATGGCTTTTAAAATGTTTTAAGAACTAAGAACTTTCTATGACAATGAGAAACATCTGCTCCTGGCAGCAACAATCTATGACAAGATAATTATGGGCATCAAAGAGGCTTCTTATGGAGTTTTTTAGCCATTTGAGCAAGAATCTTCTCATTCCTGGACTGCTTTATGGTATGCTGTATGAACTGGACATGCACAACCCACAGAAAAATGACTGATGAACTTGCCTTAAGGTGAGAAAGTCCTTTGGTTCCTGCTTCTTGAAAGAGTCTGCCAGACATTCTTCAGGGTACAGAAGAAAGTGAAAGACAAACTGCCAATAGAAGTGAAAATGTTTTTTAAATTCCCTGATTCATGGAAAAGTCTGCCAGAGTCTATGGACCTGCAGGCCAAAGATGGATGTCTCAATGTTACTGTAGATATTTGGGTGACTGTCCAGACAGAAAGATATCTCTTTTAATTCTAGAGTTTTGGAAATTGCTTACAATGCACTTCTAATATCACTTAGGTAATATTATATCCTTCTGGGGTTCTTGAAGAGTTGAAGAAAAATAATTACAATTTTGCTTAGTTGTGATAAAGGACAAATTAGATATAAAACTTTAACTTACAAAGATGGGATAGATGATGGAGTATTTTAATTTGTCAAATGTAGATGGACTAATATTAAAACTATAATTCTTACTTGATAATTGTTTTGTATATGTAATTTTAGTATGTTAAAGTTAAAACCTTCCTTTTTATTTGGACAAAGAAGGAGAAATGGTGTAGGAACTCTTTCTGTATATGTGTACCTTTTATTGGTTAATGAATGAAGAAGCCTCTTGGGTCTATATCAGGGAAGAATAGAGCAAAGAAGAAATTCCAAGCAGAGATAGAGGAGAAAAGTAGGCAAATGCAGAGAGATGCCACATAACTGTTGAAGAAGACAGACACTGTACCCTTACTAATAAGTTACAGCCTCATCCCAATAGACAGATTAATATAAATTGGCTAATTTAAGATGTAAGAGGTAGGTAGATATATGCATGAGACACTGGTCAAACAGTGTTATAATTAATATAGTATCTGTGTAATTTTTCGGGTCTGGATGGATGGGAAATGAATGAGCATTTTCTTACCACAAGAGACTCCTTACTGGACCAGAGGCCACACCAGCTGCCAAAACTCCAGATAAGCAAATTGCCCATGAACCTCCTTCACTCTCTCATTGCCCCTCCACTATTGCTAACTCACATGTCACTCCTATTACCATATTCTATCACCTAACTCAGGCATTGAACCCCTATTGGAGCAAAGGCCACTCTAGCCACCCAAGTCCAGTACCCAACTCAGAAAAAGACTTCATTCTGGGCCAGAGGTCATATCTATTTCCAGAAATTCAGGCCAAAAAGACCAGAAGACCAAAGAGGAAACAGAAACCAAGGATCAAAACATCCATCCAACAAAGATCAATTCTCTCAGGAACACTGATGCAAAAATTCTCATTATGCCAAATTCAAGAACACATCAAAAAGATTATCTACCATAATTATGTAGGCTTCTATCTCAGATGTAAGGGATGCAGCAATGGTTCCACTAATGAAAAATGTCAATGTTATCCATTACATAAAATAATTTACAGAAAAATAAAAACACATGATCGTCCCATTAGAAGGTGAAAACAGCTTTGACAAAATCAAACACTGTTGACAGAGGTTTCCATGCCACTGGTCCTTCAGTCATTCAGTCCCAAAGGAACATACAGAGGTCTACATTAATTATAAACTGATTTGCCTTGTAGCTCAAGCATTTTTTATTAACTAATTCTTACATCTTATATTAGCTCATTTTTCTTGTCTATGTTAGCCTTGTAGCTTGGTACCTTATTAGGCAAGGCAGTCACATCTGGCTTCCTCAGCATCTGGGTAATGACTACAGACTGATACTTTTCTCTTACCATTATTCTCATTGCCACAGCTCTACTTCCATCCTGGTTGCCATTGCCCTGCCTAGACTTCCTGCCTGGCTACTGGACAATCAGTATTTTATTAAAAATAATATAAGTGACAGGATAAAAGACCCTTGTGCCATAGCACAACACCCCTTCATGGTAAAAGTCTTAGAGAGATCAGGGATAAAAGGGACACACCTAAAATTATAAGGGCAATTAACAGCAAGCTTATAGCCAACATCAAATTAAAAGCAGAGAGTAAAAGCAATTCCACTAAAATAATCAACAAGACAAGGCTGTCCACTCTTTTTATATCTATTCAATCTAAGACTAGTGGTTCTAGCTAGAACAAAAGACAACAAAAGGATCTCAAGGGAATACAAATTAGAAAGGAAGAAATCAAACTTTCACTGTTTGGAGATGATAGTGTATATATAATTAATCCCCAAAATTCTACCAGAAAACTCCTACAACTGATAGATATCTTCCATAATGTGGCTATATACAAGATTAATGAAAAAAATAGTAACCCTCCTATAGACAAATAAGAAATGGAATGAGAATAAATCAGAAATACAATGCCCTTCAAAATACTCAAAAACAATAATAAAAATACTGTGGTATAACAATAACTAAGCAAGAGAAAGATCTGTATGACAATGACTTCAAGTTCTTGAAAAAACAAATTGAAGGTGAGATCTGAAAATGGACAGGTCTCCTCTGTTCATGGATCAGTAGGATTAAAACAGTAAAAAACACCATCTAATCAAAAGCAATGTACATCAAAGTATTAACACAATTCTTATATTGAAAAAAGAATGTTAAATATCACATACAAAGTAACCTGTGGAATAAAACAACATCTTGAGATATTACCGTCCCTGATTTCAAGCTGTTTTAGGGAGCCATAGTAAACAAACAGACATACAAACAATAAATCCCCAAACACATGATATTAGCATTAAAAACAGATAGGTTTCAAATAGAAGATAGAATACCCAGAAAGAAATCCTCACACCCAATCTAAGGACAACTGATTTCTGATAAAGCTTCCAGAAATATACAATGAAAAAGTAAAGTATCTTCAACAAACAAGGTTAGTCTAACTGGTTGTGGGTAATAAGAGTAATGCAAATAGAAGCATATATAGCACCCTGCACAAAACCAAAGTCTAAGTAGATCAAAGACTTCAACATAAAACCATGTAGACTGAACATTGTAAAAGAGAAAATGTGGGAAAGCCTTGCATGTATAGGCACAGTAGACAACTTCTTGAACAGAACACCAATAGTGCAGGCACTTACGTCACAACCAATACATGGGACCTCAGGAAAATGAAAAGTTTCTGTATGGCAAAGAACTCTGTCAATAGGACAAAACAACAGCCAACAGAATGAGAAAAAATTTTCAACTGTTCCACATGGGATAGAAGGTTAAAGTCCAAAATATATTAAGAACTTAAACTTGTCATAAATAAACTGAGTAATCCAATTAATAATATGGTACATATATAAGCAGTGAATTCTCAGAAAAGGATTCTCAAATGGCCAGGAAACACTTAAATAAAATGTTCAATATCCTTGGCCATCAGGAAAATGCAAATTAAAATGTGTCTGAGATTACATTTTACACCTATCAGAAGGACCAAGATGAATGACACAGAGTACAACTCAGGCTGAGGAGGATGTGAAGCAAGGGGAATACTCTTCTATTGCTGGTAGGAATCCAAACTTGTACAGCTCACATTGGAAATTAATATTGAAATTTCTCAGAAAAAAATGAAAATCCATCCACATTAAGACTCAGATATCTCATCTTTGAGCATGGACCCAAATGATGCCCCATCCTACCACAAGAACACATGTCTAACTATGTTCATAACAGTTTCATCCATAGAAGTCACAAACTGTAAACAACCTACATGTCCCTCAACCAAAAAAATGGATAAAAGATGTCATACATTTATACAATGGAGTATTAAACAACTGTATAAAATATGACATCATGAGTTTCTATGGTAAAGTTTCTATGATGATTATTAAGGTAGTCATCCATCTGATTACAGGGAAAGGCCAGTTTAGGCATCCTTTCCAATGTTGCTTGGAGTCTTAGCTAGGGCCATCCTTGTGGATGCCTGGGAATTTTTCTCGTACCATGTTTCTTGCTAGTCCTTTGATGTCTCCCTCAATCAAGATATCTCTTTCCTTGCTCTCCCTCTGTCCTTTGCTCTTCTTGAGCATCCCATTCCTTCATGTTCTACTCCCTTTCTCCTCTTTCACCCACCTTCTCCCCACGCCCCATTCTGCCAATTTTTTTCAAGAGATCGTGTCTTTTTCCCCTTCTCTTGTTTCTCTTAGGGTTTTACTTGTTACCTAGCTTCTCTGGGATCATGGACTATGAGCTGGTTATCCTTTGCTTTACATCGAATATCTATTCATAAATGAGTACTTACAGTGTTTGTCTATTTGGATCTGGGTTACTTCATTCAAGATTTTTTTTCTAGTTCAATCTATTAGCATGCAAATTTCAACACATCATTGTTTTTTTACCACTGAGTAGTACACTATTGTCTAAACGTACCACATTTTATTTATCCATTCCTTGGGTGAAGGGCACCAAGGTAGTTTCCAGGTTCTGGCTATTACAAATAATACTGTTATGAACACAGTTGAGCAAAGGTCCTTGTGACATCAGTGTACATCCTTTGGGTATATGCCCAAGAGTGCCATTTTTGGGTCTTGAGGTAGAATGATTTTCTAAGAAACTGTCACACTGATTTCCAAAGTGACTGTACAAGTTTGAATTCCCACCAGCAATGGAGAAGTGTTCTCCTTACTCTGTATCCTCTCCAGCCATATGCTATCATTGATGTTTTGGTTCTTTACAGTTTTGACTGGTGTAAGATGGCATTTCAGTCATTTTGATTTGCATTTTCATGACTGCTAAGGATGTGGAGCAATTTCTTATAGAGAGATGTACAGTAAAGCACCAGACCGAGGTACTGTAGACCAGTCTAAGAGAGGGAGGAGTGATAATATGAGCAAAGGGGTCAACACCATGATGGTGATACACACAGCAACAGTTGACTTGAGCTAATGAGAGTTCATTGACTCTGAACTGATAGTGGGAAAACCTGCATAGGACCAAACTAGGACTGCTGACTGTGGGGAACAGTTGTGAGGTTTTAGTAGTCTGTGGGGCCATTGACATTGGGACCAGGATTTATTATCCCTAGTGCTTCAACTGGCAACTTGGAGGACATTCTCTTTGGAGGGATGCCTTGCTCAGCCTAGATATACCAGGGAGGACTTTAGTCTTGCCTTAAAGTGAAATGTCAGACTTTGTTGACTCTCTATGGGAAACCTTACCCTTTCTGAGGAGTTGATGAGAGTGCTGGAAGGAGAAGGGTGGAGCTGGAGGAGAGGAGGGAATGGGAATGGGGATAGGTATATAAAATGAGAAAATATAGGATTTTTTAAAATCTCTGAATAAAAAAAGAAAAAATAAACCCTGGTGTCTCTCTCTCTCTCTCTCTCTCTCTCTCTCTCTCTCTTTCCATATATATATATGGATATATATATATATATATACACACACACATAAATATATGTATATTCATGAAATTTTCTGGCAAAAGGATGGAACTAGACAAAAATTATCCTGAGTGGGTTAACCCAAACACAGAATGATAGTCAATATGTACTTCCTTATAAGTGGATATTGGCTGTGAAATCATAGCTGTTCATGCTACAATCCAAAAGCTCAGAGAGTCTAAGTAACAAGGTGGGCTTCAATGGAAAATTTATGGATCTCCCTGAAATGGGAAATGCAATAGATTTTATCATTAGACTGGGGTTGAGTGGTGATGGCAGCAGGAGTGATTAAGTGGTAGGTAGAATGGAGGAACAGAATGCTGAGAGGGATAACTGGAATTGGAGGCATTTCAGGGGCAAGGTAGAAACCTAGTACAAGGAAACTTCTTGGAATCTATGAGGGTGACCATAGTGAAAAGTCTGAGTAATGAGTGATATGGAGACTGAATTGGCAATCTTCTGTAACCAGGTAATTCCTCTAGTGAAGGGACGGGGACACCAGCCACAATAACTTTGACCTAAAATTTGTCCTGTCTGCAAAATGTGTCAGGGTAACACTCACCAACCAATGACTGTTCCAACTTAAGACCTATACCATGAAAGGGAGGTTCTGCCTAAAACTGCCTAGAGGGCCAGAAACTAAAAAACTGGATAGCAAAGAGACCTAGGCTAGAACTAAACTAAACACAACTTAGCAAAAAACATAAATTCAATAATTCCTAATGATAGCCTGCTATACCTGTAAACAATAGCATAGCATAATCATCATCAGAGAGGTTTGTTTCCAAGCAACTGAGGCAGAACAGGTGCAGAGAAACACAGTCAAGCATTATGGGGAGCTCAGGATTCATGTGAAAGAAGGGAAAGAATGATTGTAGGAGCCAGATGGTTCAAGGACACCACAAAAACACACCTACAGAATCAACTAACCATAGGGGTTCATACAGGAATACAGAGACAGGAGTGAAATTAAGGGATCTGTATGGGTCTGACCAAGGTACTCTAACTGCATATTATGTTTGTGTAACTTGCTGTTTTTATGGGACTCCCAACAGTGGGAGCCTGAGCTGTCTCTGATTCTTTTGCTTATCTTTGGGACCTTTTCCTCCTACTATGTTGCCTCATCAGCCTTGGTATGTGACTGATCATGTGCCTAGTAGAATTGTAACTTCTTACACCATGTTTCATTGGTATCCCTGGGTGTCCTTCTCTTTTATGAAGGAAAATGGAGGAGGAGGAGTCTGTCTGGAGGAGAAGGAAGGTAGAGGAAGGGATTGAGAGGAGAGGAGAGGAGGGAAGAAAAACT
Organism: Chionomys nivalis; assembly: GCF_950005125.1. NCBI lineage: Eukaryota > Metazoa > Chordata > Mammalia > Rodentia > Cricetidae > Chionomys > Chionomys nivalis. The sequence goes on along the minus strand of NC_080112.1, from coordinate 50,314,879 downwards.
ACAGTTGAGATATACTACATGAACGAATAATAAATAAATTACAAAATACATTAAAAGTACTTTGTATAAAAACAATAAAGTGAAGGCTAAGAATACATAATAAAAATCAACAAAATTACAGTAATAAATACACAATATTTCAATAATAACTTTCACTATAAATGGATTCGGCTTCTCAATCAAAAGATACAGACTGACAGATTGGACTGACAAAACACAATCTTTCTTTTGTTTGCCTATAAGAAATTCAACCTGACGATGAAAGAGACACTATCTTAGTGTGAAAAGACAGACGTAGATATTCTAAACAATCAAGAGTCTCTGTCTTTGTATCTGACAAAAACAGAGTTGAATATGGGCCAGAAAATGTGAAGATCATGCCTACTGATTAAGAGACCAATTCATGAAAAAGACATCGCCATTCTAAACATATATTTACCAAACATGAGTATAACTAATTTCATAAAACAAACACATCTTGGTTTAATTTCACAAATTTACCCCATGGTAGTAATATTAAATTACTTCTATACCCTACTGCTATGAGTAGACAAGTTCCTCAGACAAAAAAATTAACATAGAATTTATGGAGGTATATTATATTGCAGATCATACGGATTTAACAGATTACAGAATATTTAATTCACAGACTAGAAAATTCAAATCTCAGTAGCCCATAAACTCTACCTTGAAACTGATAATACACTAAGATATAAATTTACTCAGAAATGTTGACAATCAAAACTGTATGAAAAACCACAGAAAACACAAAATTGATGAAGATTAAACAGCATACTATTGAGCATTGACTGGAACTTTATAGAAATCAAGAAATAATTTAAAAATTCATAGAAACAAATTAAAATGAAAACACTATATTAAAGCTTATGAAACACAATTACACAAATCCTGGGGGAAGTTTATAGCTTTATATGAGAAAAAGAGATTTAAAATAAGCAATTATACATTGATGACCTTGGAAAAACAAAGCGTCTTACATGATGACTAGAAGAACCTGGCTGGGACATCCCTTAGGGAACTGAGCTGAAAAACCTTCCTGAGACACTCCCTAGGTGACTTAACAAGGCCTAGCAGAACAGAAGAACCTTGCTAGGATGCTCCTTAAGGGGGACTAAGGAAGGCTTGCCAGATCAAAGTAACAAGTTTTCACTGTAGTTGGGGGAGATTGCTACATTTCTGCAGGAGCTTCCGCTTTAGCAGATTGTTAGCAAGAGATGAAATACCTTGAGCCAGAGAAGAAGCAGATTGCTCTGCTAGGGTGTACCCTTAAGGGAACAGAACAGAACTCAGCTGTAGCAGCTCTCCAGGAGAAGAGTGAATCACTATCTATATCCTGCGGGGAAACCATCTCATACTGCACCCCAGTTTCAGGTTGCCTGGATTCCTGATAGTCAGGACATCTGTCCATCAGGACTGTGCTATCCTACTGTGGCTCTAGCCTCCAGGACTGAGCTGTCCTATTGCAGTTCTATCCCCCAAAGCTGTCCTATTGTGGTTCTAAGTATGTCCTGGCTTCCCCATAAGTCAAAATGTCTCTGCAACACTACAACTGTAACACATTCCCCTACATCCTGTATTGTCAAAGCAATTCTGAGCAATAATTCTTCTGGAGGTATTATCATACACAATTTCAAGCTGTACCAAAGAATCATAAAAGCATAAACAGCATGATATTTATACAAAATAGACACAAAGTTCAGTGGAGTAGAGTAATGGTTAAACTACTATACAACTACATCCAACTAACTTTTGACAAGGAGGTACAAAAATGTACCATGGAGGAAAAAAAACCTTTTGAACAAAAGACCCTAGTAAAATATCATGTCCAGATGCAGAATACAAAAACTAGATAGTTCTTTCTCTCACCATGCAAAAAAACCAACTCCAAGTGGATCAGAGTACTCTACTAAAACCTAAAACTCTTAAAGTACTAGAAGAAAAAAAGCAGTAAATATGTGACAAGGTATGGGTATAAGTAGAGTGTTTCTAAATAGAACTCCAATAATTCACAAAATTTAAGCCAACAACTTAAAAATGGGATTTCAAAAAGTTAAGAGGTTTCAGTACAGAAAATGAAACTGTCAGTAGAGTTTAAATGTAACTTAGAGTGGTGTAGAAAATATTTGTCACCTATACAGTAGACTGAAGATTAAGACCTAGAATATTAAAGAAGTGTTTTATGAGATAAATAATATCAGGGAAACAAACACCCTAATAAAATTGAGTTCTGGAATACAATAGAACACTCAAAACAAGAAATATTAATGTCTAGTAACCATTAAAAGCACCAGCATCCTTAGCCATAAAAATGAAAATCAGAACTATTTTGAGATTCTGTCTCACCTCATTCAGAATATCTACTTTCAATAACTCAAATGATAGCACAGTGATTTAGGTTACAGGAAAGAGGATCCTTTATTCATAGTTTTGGAGAATGTATTTGGAGATCAGTGTGGAGGTTTCTCCAAAAGCTAGAAATATAACTTTCATCATATGATTCAGCTATTCTACTCCTAGGCATATACACAAAGGATTCTATTTCCCACTAGAGAGACACTTGCTCAACTATGTTTATTGCTGCTGCAGTCACAATAACTAGAAATTTATTTAATCTATATCTCCATTGAAAAGGGAATAGATAATGAAAATATTTGCATAAGCAATGGAATATCGCTCAAGTATAAAAAAACAATGAAGTTATTAAAATTGCAAGTAAATATGTCTATCTGGAAAAATTATAATGGAGTGAGGTAACTCAGCTATAGAGAGACAAGCAATGGAATTCTCTTTAATATTTACATCATAGCTTTGAATCATAGTTTTATGTGTTCAATTTTGAGTACCTGTAGAAGGCAGGTAGAAGGGGGCTGCCTTTGATACTTTTCTATTGATGTTACAAAACACCATAACTAAGACAAAGTATAAAAGAAGACATTCAATTTGGGGCTCACAGTTCCAGAGTGTATTAGTCCATGACCATCATGATAAAGAGCAGGGCAGCAGACAGGCAGGCATAGAATCAGAGTAGTAACTGAGAGCTTATATCTAATCCATGAGCATGAGGCAGAGAGAAAGAGAGAACGCTTACTGGGACTGTTATGGGATTTTGAATCCTCCAAGTATACTTGCAGTGAGATACTTCCTTCAACAAAGCCACAACTAATCCTTCTCAAAGGGTTCCACCAACTGTAGACCAAACTTTCAGATATATGATACTCTGGAGGCCATTCTCATTCACACCATCATACAACACTGAATATATATTACCACCTAAATGTCCATAGCTTCTCAGATGGATATAGACCCTAACATTCTCCAATATGTCTTGTATTTCATCAGCTTCATTAATTTATAGTATTTCTGCAAGCTTGTAGTTGTCTAATTCATGATCCAAGCAATCTTTCAGGAATTTAGAGTTTTAGTTGATGGCATATATTCTATTTCGTACTCCTGATTTGGCTACTATCCTCTTATTTGTGCTGTATACGTATGGAAAAACAATACATGCATTTGTAATACACATATCAACAGCAAAGCCACAGTATCATTGAAACAACTGATTCAAAATTTTGGCTGATACCATAGTTGATGGATTTAAGCAAATAGATTAGTATTATCAACAACACAGAAACTCTGAAGTTAGGTAGATTTTTAAATAGGCATAAGGATGAAGCAAAATAATAAAAGGTACAGAATACTAGTGTTTTCTGTATTGGAATTCTGTACCAGAGGTAGCTTATTTGAATGATTAGTTGTCCTAGTTTTGTTTTGTTTTGTTTGTTTTAGTCAGTTTGTCACAAACTAGAATCATTTGGGAATCAGGATCCTCAATTGAGAAAATGTTCACAACAAATGGTCTGTGATCAAACTTGTGAGTATTTTCTTAATTAATAATTAATGTGGGAAGGCTCAGATCACAAGTTGTGTCTTCTCTTGTACTGCAGGGTTTTACAAAAAAAGTAGGGTAAAGAAGCTATAGAAAACAAGGCATTCTTCCACCACATCATTTCTTGTCTTGCTTGAGTTCCTGCCCTCACTTTCCTCAGTGATGGGCCTGAAGTGTAAGATGAAAAAAAAGGAACAGGAAGGTAAAGAAAAAGCCTTTCCTTCCAAAGTTGCTTTTGGTCATGGTGTTTTCTCACAGCAAAAGAAACCCTAAGGAAGACATTAACCTTTTCTGTGGTTTTTTTTCCTACTTCTTCTGAGTTTAAACTTCAAAAGAGATCCATTCCTAGAGTCTATAATGGTAGGCATCTGATGGAATTGTATTTTGTAATGATCTTTTTCTACTGGACTTACAATTAATCACATGACATGTAAATGATTTTATTATTTATCTGAGAATCATTCACCTGATGGCTATGATATAGAAGTCATATTTCTAGTTAACTAGGGAATTTCACTTGGGAGAATACATTTTCATTTCTATTGAGTATCATGTCCAGCACAAGAAAAACATTTTAATTAAGTGATCAATAAACTTCCTTATACTAGTAGATTGTGTTTCAGATGATACCAAGGAGGAATGATTGGCAATCCACTATACATAAATGGTAACATAGAAACAGGAGGCTTTGTAATTCACAGTCAAAAATTTTTTATCAAGCATGGCAAAAGAGGGTAAGTAGAAGAAACAATAATGATATCAAAGATCGAGTACCAAATATGTGTAGATTGCATTTAAAAAGACATTTTCTTCCCATTAAAAAAGTGAATTTTACCACAGAGAAACCCTGTCTCAAAAAACCAAAAAAAAAAAAAAAAAAAGCTTACCCCACAGAGGAGATACAACTCCACAACTCCTCTCTACCTTGCTGTAATGGGAATAGAGAAGAGTTCCAAACATGTTTGCATCATGCTGATTAAACCTTGCTTATTACAAAAAAAGTGAATTTTAAGTAAATATGTCATTTGTTTCCCTTTAAAACACCCCACTGATTCTGATTCATTTGTCTGGGTTGCTACATAGCAGGTTCCCAGTTGTGTTTTACATGATAGCATCTACTGTGCATATTGTGATGATTTGTGTTACTATAATACAATTGAATTGAATTAAGCAGAGATTCTGCTTATTATAGAAGTAGTAAATGGTGAGATAGCTGGTTTGAAATATAGATTTTGATTTTTGGTCCAATATTTTAGTTCAAATGGAGGTAGGTAGATAACAAGTATAAAATTTTCTGACACACACTAGGAAGTTTCAGATGAATTTAAACTTAAAGTTATATTGGATAAATGAAATGAGATGAGGAGAGAAAAGAGAGAACAATATGATAATGTTATCTGTTGTACTCTGGCATTTACTAATGTTTACCCAAATTTAGAACGTTTGGGAGGACAGTTTAGAACAGAGCCATGTAATGACTTTCAGCCATAAGGCAGACACCTGACAAATTTCAGAATTTGCTAGGTTTTTGATCCTTTTACATGAAACTGGGTCAGTGGGATTTAGATATATATTTTTTCTTATAGTTATTAATGTTCCTAAATTATCTTTGATTTTTCTTTTCATAACTCAGCAAGGTCTAACTAAACATTGGCATATGGCTCTGTGGCAGTGTTTGCCTATTGATAAAAGATTATATTCTTAGAACTACATAGCTGTTCAGATTGTTGAATTTTCTGAAATGAGCAAAACCAATATAAGACAAACTGAACTGAATGATATACTATCTAAATTTCTTTTTTATTTTTTATTGTTTGTGCACTTTTATATTTTTTTTATATACTTCGGTTTCTCTTTTTGTGTTTTGGTGAGGTTTTTCTGTTTGGTTTTGTTTGTGTTTATTGTTTGTATGTTTTTGTTTTTTAAGAGAGAAATAACATAAATTTGGGTGACTGGGGAGATAAAGTTCTTGGAAAAATTAAGAGAATGAAAAATCATGATCAAAATATATTGTATAAAAAATGCAATAAGAAAGCCATTCAAAAGTATTTTAATTCTATCTCTAAAGAAATTAAGAATACTGATTTCAAAAACTATTGCAATTGGTGGTGTTGGTGATGATGGTGGTGGTGTGTGTATGTGGGTGTGTGTTTACAGTGTTATGTTAGATAGAATACGATGCTTTCAGTGTGTCAGGGAACAAATAACACTTTGATGCACCTGATATTAGTGAACAAAGAAAAAAGGGGATGAAAATTTAACTATTTTGAGTAAGATAATGAATGGCTAAAGAAGCTTAATTTCACAAAATATATGTTAATAAGGTGCTTCAATAGCTTATTGCATTTGTAAATACAATCTTCATTGAACCCTATGTAATATTGTTTACAAAGAATAATTTTATATTGATGTCCATTTAATTGACTCATTTGAATGTTAATATGGGGGAATCAATTGTATTACTACTTTTTCGCTATCTGCAAATCTAGTTAATTCACTGAGACTCAGTGCAGGCCATTCAAGAGATAGAAAATATATTAAATCACTCATGTCATCTTGAGATGTTGTTAACTCTAAATATATTTCAGAGCATATGTAATAACCCAATGTTTCTTTACATTATATATATATATATATATATATATATATATATATATATCCATGTGGTTCAAGTACAATTACACATGCAATAAAGGAATAAACACAAAAAAAATTTATTCATGTTTAGGAAAATATGACATAGGATCTAATTTTTACATTTTACTTTAATTCATCTGTTCTCATTTTTTGAGATGTTTTCTGAAAGTACTACTTTAACATTTAGTTGTATCAGCTACAGTTATATTTATAGGAGCTACTAATCAAGAAATAGAAAGCTACAGGACTTTTCTTGGCAATAGTTCAGGTTTTTCAACTGTCTGCAAAGTGAATAAAATTTATGCAAATAAATGGCGGGTGAATTAGGTCTGTGTTGAATATAACATTATATTTACCTATGATTTTAATCTTTACTCTTTGAGGGCCTACCACCCAGCTTCCAAATAAATACAAAGAGACTTATTCTTTCTTTTTTTCTTTCTTTTTTTGGGGGGTGGGAGTGGTTCAAGACAGGGTTTCTCTGTAGCTTTGGTGCCGGTCCTGGAACTAGTTCTTGTAGACTAGGTGGCGCACGACTTATTCTTTCTTATGAATGCCCAGCATTAGCTTGGCTTATTTCTAGACAACTTTTCTTAACATACATTATTTTGTATACCTTCTGACTCTGACTTTTATCTTTCTCTATCCTCTATATCTTTCTTTATAGCATACTCCATGGTTTGCTGTGTAACTGGGTAAAAGATCCGTAATGTACAACTCTCCTCCTTTTCTTGCTCTTCAGTCTTCTCTTTTTCTCCTTCTATTTATTCATACAACCTGGTAGCCCCACGTATTTCTTTCCTGCCTAGTTATTGGCCACTAAGCTCTTTATTCGACCAATCAGTTGTTTTAGACAGGCAAAGTAACACGTCTTCACAGAGTTAAATAAATATGGCATAAAAGAATGTAACGCATCTTTGCATTATTAAACAAATGTTTCATCTACAACAAATATTTTACCAGTTATATCCCAGAATTTTATATCTGTCACCATATATCCTAAAATATAATTGTGATGGAGTAAGGTCATTGGTTAGTTAATAAAGATACTGCTTGGCCTCATAGGTTAGAACATAGGTGGGTGGAGTAAACAGAACAGAATGCTGGGAGGAAGAGGAAGTGAGCTCAGATTCAGGGCAGCTCCTCTCAGAGACAGATGCGATGCAGCCAGCTGCTAGGTCAAACATGCTGAATCTTTCCCAGTAGGCGCACCTAGTGGTGCTACGCAGATTATTAGAAATGGGCTAAATTAGTACGTGAGAATTAGCCTAGAAGAGGCTAGATATAATGGGCCAGGAAGTGTTTAAAAGAATACAGTTTGTGTGTTGTTATTTCGGGGCATGAGCTAGCCAGGCGGCCCGGGAACTGGGTGGCAGGAACGCAGCCCACAGCTCCTTCAACAGAATGGCTGCCCAACGTGTGGACAACTGAGTCCACAGAAAGCCTGAGAAAGCTTGGGAAAGAATAAAGCATGTTTTCTTGGTAGCAGCAATTTCTTGGGTCTGCTCTGCTTGCTAGAGGCAAGCAAGCACTGAGTCTTCCTGACTCAGCTTTAGCTGCAAAACCTTGCAGCTCTTTTGAGAGGTCCTGACATGAAACACTTAAACAGTGTTGATGAAAAGCGGAACACATACTTTTTGGTTTTCAGCTGTAGCAGAAAAAAAGCTGCGCTGTTTAAAAATGCCTGCTTTCTGGGCCGTCCTGCCAGGGCAAACTCTGACTGTTTGAGGCAGGAGGGCCAGCTACAGAGAGAGGACTTGAGTGTTGTCTGTGGACATACTGTTGCAGCTTGCTTGCTGGCAGGGACCTTGACATGCCATAGACTTGTGGCCATAAAAATGGCTACAGTTGGTACCTCTGCCATGAGGCTGGAAAGCTAAGGAATGGGCTGGATCTAGCTGGCAAAGCCACGGCTTTAATCCTACCCATATTGCTCAGTAATTTAAAGGCCTGTGTGGTCAGAAAAAGAGAGATATACAATAAAGAGAGATTCAAAGACAAAGAAAACCTTTAAATGATTTACAGTCTGTTTAAAAATATATGCAGGCTAAAAATTAAAGTTCTTAAAAGTAAAAAAAGGAAGAAAGAAAGTAGTTGTGTGTGGTAGTACACACCTTTAATCCCAACACTTGGGAGGCAGAGATAGATTGATCTCGGAGTTGAACTCTGTGACTTCAAGGTATGGTAGCACACACCTTTATTCCCAATGCCTGGAAGGCAGAGACAGATGGATCACTGAGAGTTCAAGGACAGCCTGGTCTACAGAGTTATTCCAGGACAGAGATATACAGAGAATATAAAATGAAAGTAAAAATAAATGAAATAGAGATTAAAATAAAGAGGCACAAAGATGGAAAATACAATGAGAATCTTGTTACTATATGCTATTATGCTCTGTTTGAATTGTTTGAATGCTGAGGAAGGAGCAACAGAAGCTAAAAGATATTTGTTTATAAATGCTGCTGAACTAATCCAACATAGATATTTTGAAAATACTTTGACTTCACCATTTGGATCTAAGGATAAGATACTTTGGAAAAGAGTTTCTTCTTTTGTTTTCACAGAGGATGAGACCCTGTGGATTGTTTCTATCCCAATATGATATGATGGACCACGCCTTCCTAAAGGGTTGCTGTGAAAACCTTCAGAAAATTACTTTGCTCAACTGCCGACTGAGATGAACCTAGCAGACAGGTTATCCCATAAAAGACCTGAATAACAGTGCCCCCATTCAGCAGGAAGCAGTTTGGAGAGAAATAACTGCACCCATATTCCCAAATACTGTTTATAAATGTTCTTTTACATTTAAAGGGGGATATGATATAGATATGAATAATTTGCATCGGTATGGATTTGACTTTATTGATATAAATTTAAGGTCAATTTTGTTATATGTATATGTATTTCTGATCTTGATTAAGGTATTGTGATTGTGTAGTTCATGTAAAAATGTAATGTATATAGGTTGTTAATAGATAATCATCTATAATAGTCAAGTTTGTAGTCATGTTAATTAGATTTTCTAGATGTGCATGGATATATTTCAGATAGGAATTCATCATATCTTTCAAAGGCTAGAGAATATGTCATTTTAAATGTTTTAATAACTTAGGGTTTTTCATGACAATGAGACAAGTCTGCTCCTGGCAGCACCAATCTACTTCAAGAAGAAAGAAGATGGGCATTGAAGAGGCACCTTATGGAGTTTGATAGCAATTTGGGCAAGAAACTGCTCTTGCCTGGACTAATGTATAACTGTACACAGAGAACCCACAGAGAGAGAGGACTACTGAACTTGCCTAAAGGTGAGATGATCTTTCGGGGTTCCTGATTCATGAAGGAGTCTGCTAGACATTCTGCATGACACAGCAGATAGTGACTGAACTGCCTTTGAAATTTCCTGCTTCATGGAAATGTCTCTGGATACTATGGACCTGTAGGCCGAAGATGGATGCCCCAACGGTACAGAGGAACTTTGGGTGACTGTCCAGGCAGCGAGATGTCTCTGTCATTTCTAGAGTTTTGTAAGTTGCTTATTTCTCATTTACTTAGGTAATATTATATCCTTCTGGAGTCTTTGATGGAGTTGAAGAATAGATAGATAGTTATAGCTGTTTTCCTTTGTTATGATAAAAGATAAAATAGATGTAAATATTGTAACTGTAATTCTTGCTTGATAACTGTTTTGTTATATGTAATTTTGCTATGTTAAAGTGAATGCCTTTCCTTTTTGTTTAAACAGAACATGATGGAGGAAGTCATTGGTTAAATAATAAAGAAACTGCTTGGTCTCATAGGTTAGAACATAGGTGGGTGGAGTAAACAGAACAGAATGCTGGGAGGAAGAGGAAGTGAGCTCAGATGCAGGGCAGCTCCTCTCAGAGACAGATGCGATGCAGCCAGCCGCCAGGTCAAACATGCTGAATCTTTCCCGGTAAGCGCACCTAGTGGTGCTACGCAGATTATTAGAAATGGGCTAAATTAGTACGTGAGATTTAGCCTAGAAGAGGCTAGATATAATGGGCCAGGAAGTGTTTAAAAGAATACAGTTTGTATGTTGTTATTTCGGGGCATGAGCTAGCCAGGCGGCCCGGGAGCTGGGTGGCAGGAACACAGCCCACAGCTCCTTCAACACAATTGGGATATAGGTGAAAACAACTAGATTTATTGGTAGAAGAGCACACTGAAATTAAAGATTAAAATTTACTCTCTAAATAACTTTTAAAGTTAGTCTTCAGTTTGTTCAACTAAAGACTATAGGCAATAATTCCCTACCACATTATTTTATAATAGTAATTTGAGATTAAATAAGATAAAATTAAAAATACATGATCGTTTTATTCACAAAAATAATAATTTCATTTGAATGAACCTATTAGTAATATTTACCTATTTATTGAATCCTTCTTTGTTATGGGCACTTTTTATATTTTAATATGTGACCAATTACAGTGATGATATGAATACTTATTTTTTCCTTTTATCTGCACTATTTTTAGTGTACATTTTGAAATTCTTTCCATCAGATTTAACTTGTTCCATTGGTCTTGGCTTGACAATATAATTTACTTGCCAAGTAGGTTATTTGGATGCCTAAGCAAACAGAGCCTTAGAATGAGCATTGCAATAGGGACTTTATTCTCTTCTACCACAATTTAAGCAGAGAATTAAATGCATGAAAAAATTGATTCAAGGACACTAAGTCAACTTACTTCTGGCCATCTTACATCTACAGACTTCAACACTTCCAGACTTGCACAGCAAACTTCTCACCAAAATCTAGCTGCTATCTTTAAATTTACAGTTGTAAACATGTGTTTATTTTGGTAATCAAATTACAAAAGCAATAATCAGCAGAAAAAAATATTATCTCTACTTATTCACACCATATCTCTGTTGGCACTGTTATCTGCACTGGACAGAGGAAGACACAGAGACAAAGAAAAGTTCAGTGAATTTTCCATGGTCATATTACCAGACAGTAAATAACAAAGGTCACTGAAAATGAGGAAGCCTAATTCCAGAGGCATTATTCTACCCAGTACACTGACTAATTTTGTTCTTGTGGAGATGAAATGAGTTTGTTGTTTAAGTGCTTTGTCAATGTTAAAGTACACTACAAATATAAAGCATTTTTATGAGACTGTGATTCTATTTCAGGGATCCTATAAAATTCCATGTAATTATTTTCTATGTGTCACATGAAAAGAAACCCAAAACAAATGTTAGATGATTTAAAATATAGAGTTCATTGATATTTCAGCTATATAAGGAAAAGTGATAAATGTTAAATTCAACATGCTACCTTTCTTCTCAATCTGTGACAAAATGTTCCTATTTGTTAGGAAACTACCAAGGAAACAGGAAAACAAAGTTATGGTTTTCTTGGCAAAAGTCATTAAAATAGATACATTTATAGTGAATGTAATCTCTAACAGATCATATGGACAAAAAAAACCTGAAGGGGAAATAGAAGCATTAATATGATATTTCTTAATTTTGTAAAGTGTAACACACTGAACCAAAATAACCTCTGGGAATGCCAGTGAAACAGAACATTTATTCCTGAGCTTCAGGCAGCATGCATACATAAATAGTGCAAAAGAAAGCTGATTATGCCTTAAGATTCAATAAACATATAAAATAAAAATTATGAAAATGCTAATAGGTGTTACGTTTATATGTTATGACTTTATTTATATGGAATAGTCTCTGTGCCTATAGATTTTTTTAATTCTCTTTGATTTTTCATTTTTTCACTTACTGAAACATCTGGAGGTGACTTTTTTTCTTGAAAGAATTAACAGTAGTAGTGAAATAAAAAATGATCAATTTTCCTATATTAAAAAGCATGGGTTAAGTTGAGCAGGGCATGCATGCCAGGCAAAGAAACTTAACTTGGAAGACTTCAGGGTGTATTATTCCTTTCTTTAAAATCAAACACAATAAATATGCTTTTATAAAAAAAATGTGTCTAAAAGAGAGAGGGAGACAAAGGAAAATAATGCAACTAAAAGACAAAAACAAAATAGAGATGCCCACATAACCCCAAATGTAATTTGACAAAATAAGAAAAATCTGCCTTGGAAAATAGAGTTGAGATTTAAACAATAAAATTGTTGGTGTTTATTTAATGTATTCTTGTGTCAGTTATTTGCATATTAATCATTTAATAGTTGTCAATTATCAGTCTCTTTCTTCACATATAAAAAATTTCAGAAGAAATGGAGCATTCAAATAAGCTCATTTGGAGGGTCTTTATATTATTTAGTATTCAGCTTTAAGCAAAACTATTCACTCAGTCATTTATTCACATCTTTTTCTACTTCCCCAATTGTACATTTTCTACTTTTGTGTTTTGTTTTCCTATTTTAATTTTACTTGACTTATTCTTTGAGAATTTCATACATGTATATGGATTGTTTTGGTCATATCAATCCCTGTACTGCCTCAAACTACTCCCATACCTACCAATACACTATTTTTTATTACCAAAGATTATTGAGTCTGTTCACTGATACCTAAAAATGCATGGGTATAGATCAATCCAATGGAATGTGGCAAACATTGAGCGAGCACATCCCTGAAGAAAATAGACTAGCCTTCCTAAGCAGCTATCAACTCCCAGTAGCTGTGAACTAGGAGAGGGGCTAAATTATCCCCATCCTTATCCATACTGTAATTTTGAGTAGAATAATCTTGTTTTGGGATTTCATGAGTAAAATGTGCAGTTATTTCAAGAAGATACTATTTTCCAGCAGTCCTCCTGACCTCTACCTATAATAAATTTTCTGCCTCCTTTGATTGGAGTTCCCTAAGCCTTAGAGATGAGTTGACATTGGTGTTTTATTTGGGGATGAACACTCCATATAGCTTATTCTCTCTGCATGTTGACGATTTATGAATCTTTTTGTTAACATCTGTGCACTTCAATAAAAATATTCTCATATGAGGTGTGAGAGCTACACAATTGATGGCATAAAATATGTACTTAGAAGGCATTTTGATTGCTATGCCTATTTAGGATATAATAATAATACTGAGTTTTCCCCAGCCTCAGGTTCTTGGCCACATTTACAATAACAAGATATGAGCTCCCTCCCATGGAGTGAAGCTTATATTCCATCAGAAAGCTGTTGTTTATTACAATATAACACTGATGACACTGTTGCATTGATGTGTATACCTGTGCAGGCCAAATGTTCTTATAGCTGCCAGAGTTAACAACTAGATAAAACTATTGATGTTTTTTCTTCTCCCAGAAGAGCTGGCAGCATAATCTGGTATTATGAAATCTAGCCAGCAGAGAAGAAACTTTTTTTCCTAAAACTTTTCTTGCTATATATCATAATAAGCTATAATATTAATAACAATAAAATTAGCAAATTTATTTTTAAAAATTTAAGTCAGTCCACAATATAAGGAGGGATTATTGTAACTATGCTATCATCCTAGATTGAGTTAGATCCACCTTGAACAGCAGCTTGCCAGGTGCAAACAGCACCGGATGGTTCCACAGAGCCTAGGCAGTGGTGAGGCGACCATCTACTCCAGGACATGGCCAGCATCCCAGTTTTATCAAATACCCCCAAGATTCTGATGCCCCAAGTTAGCAGGCAGCCATTTCAAGAACTAGGCACCCTCGTCCTGCCTCACCTCCTACCTCATTCTAACTCCTCACCTTTTTTATAATACATAAAAGAAAAGAATACAGGAGGCAGAGGCAGGTGGATCTCTGTGAATTTGAGGCCAGCCTGGTCTACAAGAGCTAGTTCCAGGACAGGAACCAAAGAAAGCTACAGAGAAACCCTGTCTCGAAAACTCTGACTTGACTCTAGAGGGGTTCGCAGGTGTCCAGGGAGATGTCCCCAGCTGGTACCTTGGGCAACTGAGGAGAGGGAACCTGAAATGACCCTATCATATACTGATGAATATCTTGCATATTACTTTAGAACCTTCATCTGGTGATGGATCGAGATAGAGACAGAGACCCAATTTGGAGCAATGGTCTGAGCTCTTAAGGTCCAAATGAGGAGCAGAAGGAGGGAGAACATGAGCAAGGAAGTCAGGACCACGAGGGGTGCACCCACCCACTGTGACAGTGGAACTGATCTATTGGGAGCCCACCAAGGCCAGCTGGACTGGGACTGAATAAGCATGGGTTGAAACTGAACTCTCTGAACATGGCGGACAATGAAGGCTGATGAGAAGCCAAGGACAATGGCACTAGGTTTTGATCCTGATACATGAACTGGCTTTGTGGGAGCTTAGCCTGTTTGGATGCTCACCTTCCTGGACCTAGATAGAAGTGGGAGGACCTTGGTCTTCCCCCAGGGCAGGGAATTTGGACTGCTCTTCAGTATCGAGAGGGAGGGGGAATGGACTGGGGGGAGGAGAAGAGGAGTGGGGATGGGGGAGAGGAGTGGGTGGAGGGGGCAATATGTGGGAGGAGGGGGAGGGAAATGGGAAACGGGGAGCAGGTGGAAATTTTAATTAAAAAAGAATATAAATAAATAAATAAATAAAGCAAAAAAAAAAAAAAAGAAAAGAAAGGAATGTTAGCATACAAACATTTTGCTGACCGGTCAACTGCCAGAATGTGCTGTCAGGTAAATACAGAGCCATTCCCAGGGTCTTATGTCCACGCATGCACTGTCAGTATTCAGGCAAATACTTAGTCAGCCCAAGAACTTACAAGAGTACATCACTATGTAAACTATGCTCATGTGCTATCTGGCTTGTAGGCCTCTGTACCTGTATGCATGTGCTAAAAGTCTTTAAAAGGCAAGCTCCACCCAATTCCCTCCTCTCTCTTTCCACTTCCCTTTCTGAGCCAGGTTGAAACAACCCTCTCTCTTCACCCCCTATCAATAAACTTCCATGTGGGTTTGTCATACATTGTGATTCATTCTCACTACCACTAAACTATAACAATAAGATCCATGAAGTCAGAGATTACATCTGTATCAACTCTACCACAAATACAGATTTGTTTCAATGTTATAGAAATAATAAAATGGAACTTATTGTGAATTTTAAAAGAAAAGTATGCATCTAAAAAACAATAATGACTGAAAATCAGTGTGTATGTGTTTCTGTGTGGTGTGTACATGTGTACATGTGCTTGCATGCATCTGCTTGAATTCAAAGAGAAAATTTAATATCTGGGACACAGGAGCAAGGACAACTGGTAGGTTGTTCATCAATATGAAAATATTTTGACCTTACTAGGATGTGGTATTATGGATGAGTACTTGGGAGATATGGAGAAGCCTATCTACAATGTTTGCTCCAATAGACTGAATTCTTGGACTTAACAGGTAATAAAAGAAGTATCTGGACCATGTAAGGAATGGCCCAGGCATAGCTAGGTGCATGGGCCATTTTATGCATTATTGCCTATCTCAAAGGAATCATTTTTGGGTTGGATTTGGAAGAAAAGAGGATATTTCTGTTCAGTAATGAATGGAGGATTACTGACTTGCTTACCTTTCCCCATGATAAAAGATGACTTATTTCATTTTAGCAACACTTCAAAAAATAGAAATTGCTCTTTTAAATGAGCAAAGTGAGAATGAAGTTGGGAGTCGGCTATTTTTATAATAGATAGTGACAGAGGGCACCCCGTGGGAAAGCGTGAATTCTTGCTTTTTTTTAATTAAAAAAAAAATTTTCACCTCCTCCCAGCTTCCCATTTCCCTCCCACTCCTCTCCCCCTCCCCCCACTCCTCTCCCCCTCCCTCTCCAGACCGAAGAGCAGTCAGAGTTCCCTGCTCTGTGGAAAGTCCAAGGTCCTCCCCACTCCATCCAGGTCTAGGAAGGTGAGCATCCAAACTGGCTACACTCCCACAAAGCCAGTACATGTAATAGGATCAAAACCCAGTGCCATTGTCCTTGGCTTCTCATCAGCCCTCATCGTCCACCATGTTCAGAGAGTCTGGTTTTGATTACTTTCACTATCCATGTGTTTGCATTTTCTGGACTGTAGAGAATGAAGAAAATCTTGAAAAAATGTATGTTTACTTCAATTTTGTTTGTTTGCTTGTTTGTTTGTTTGTTTGTTTGTTTTGAGACAAGGTTTCTCTGTAGATTTGGTGCCTGTCCTGGAACTAGCTATTGTAGACCAGGCTGGCCTCAAACTCACAAGAATCATCTGCCTCTGCCTCCCGAGTACTGTGATTAAAGGCGTGCACCACCACCACTGGGCTAAGGCTTCAATTTTATTCATGCAACATTTAAATATAGTGTGTAAAATACAGCACTCATAAATGCCTTGTGCTAAGTTTACTGTTTAGAATCATTTTCCTGAAGAAAGAACCAGGAATGCAAAATTTATGCTGTTCTGAATTTTTAGATACAAATAAGTATGACAAATTACAAAGTATGTGTTTTCCCTTGACCCAGGAAATAAGACAGTTGCCAGGTATTTGAACAAAAAGATTGGGCTTGCTGCTCAGCCATAGGAAAAGAATGTGTAAACATATTGAAGAATTCACTGAATGCTGAGAAATTTAAATGAGAAAATTATACTATTTATTAGTATCAATTACTTAAAAAAATGGAACCCTACCATGTCACTAAAATCTTGATTAATTAAGACAAGAGGGATCCATCTTGTAGTCACAGGAATAGTCAGAACAATTCTTTTTTATATTCTGAATATTTGTATCTTTTGTGCATAGCATGAAGATGCTTACTCCATACAGAAAGTAGGGATTTTATATTATACAGCCAAACTTTCTGATACTTAACTTAAAGCCACCTGCTGTCAACATTAAAAAAATCTATTGATTGAAACTCATTTCAATCAATGTAATTTAATTCTTTTAATTATGTAGTAGGGAAAAATACCTTACAAAGTAGGTGCCTCCCTCAGCCTCTGAATGAAAGCTATGAAGATAAATAATTTGGCTGTCTATTATTTTGAGACTTACCAAGTAAACTGTCACAACATCTGATTTAAACATTTACTTTCAAGAATAAACTGTCCATTTCCTTAAGGATGTTTATGTCATAGGTATGTTTTAGATGGAAATGCATAATGCACATGTACATATTTTAAAAATAATGTATTTTTTAGAGAAATCCAATGCACAACATGGTGTAGAAGTTCCTTTTTGATGGAGGAAGGTCCGTGGTTAAATAATAAAGAAACTGCTTGGCCTCATAGGTTAGAACATAGGTGGGTGGAGTAAACAGAACAGAATGCTGGGAGGAAGAGGAAGTGAGCTAAGATGCCATCTCCTCTCCTCTCTGGGGCAGATGCAGGGCAGCTCCTCTCAGAGCCAGCTGCGACGCAGCCAACCACCAGGTCAGACATACTGAATCTTTCCCGGTAAGACTAGTGCTACACAGATTATTAGAGATGGGTTGATCGGGATATGAGAATTAGCCAGTAAGGGCTAGAGCTAATGGGCCAAGCAGTGTTTAAAAGAATACAGTTTGTGTGTCATTATTTTGGGGCATAAGCTAGCCAGGCAGCTGGGAGCTGGGTGGCAGGAAGCGGCCCACAGCTCCCACTACAGAATGGCCCCCAACGTATGGACAACTATATCCACAGAAAGCCTGAGAAAGCTTGGGAAAGAATAGAGTACAGCATGGCTTCTTGGTAGCAGCAATTTCTCGGTTCTGCTCTGCTTGCCAGAGCAAGCAAGCGCTCTCATCTAAGAGAGGCTTCCTGTCTCAGCTTTAGCTCCAAAACCTTGCAGCTCTTTTGAGAGGTCCTGCCACAAAACACTTAAACGGTGTTGATGAAAAGCTGAATGCATGCTTTTCGGTTTTTAGCCGTAACAGGAAAAGAGCTGCGTTGTTTAAAAATGCCGGCTTTCTGGGCCATCCTGCCAGGGCAAACTCTGACTGTTTGAGGCAGGAGGGCCAGCTACAGAGAGAGGACTTGAGTGTTGTCTGTGGATATACTGTTGAAGCTTGCTTGCTGGCAGGGACCTTGAAACGCCATAGAGTTGTGGCAATAAAAATGGCTACAGTTGGTAC
The DNA here is from genome assembly GCF_950005125.1 of Chionomys nivalis. Lineage (NCBI taxonomy): Eukaryota > Metazoa > Chordata > Mammalia > Rodentia > Cricetidae > Chionomys > Chionomys nivalis. The sequence continues at coordinate 50,296,344 of NC_080112.1, read as the reverse complement.
CTCTGCCATGAGGCTGGAAAGCTAAGGAATGGACTGGATCTAGCCAGCAAAGACACAGCTTTAATCCTACCCATATTGCTCAGTAATTTAAAGGCTCATGTGGTCAGAAAAAGAGAGATACAGTAAAGAGAGATTCAAAGACAAAGAAAATTTCTTAATGGTTTACAGTGTGTTAAAAATATATGCAGGCTAAAAGTTAAAGTTCTTAAAGTAAAAAACAAAAAAAATAAGGAAGAAAGAGAGTAGTTGGGTGTCATAGTACACACCTTTAATTCCAACACTTGGGAGGCAGAGGGAGATTACCTCTGTGACTTCAAGTTGTGGCAGTACACACCTTCAATCCCAATGCCTGGGAGGCAGAGACAGAAGAATCTCTGAGAGTTCAAAGACAGCCTGGTCGACAGAGTTATTCCAGGTCAAAGATATACGGAGAATCTGTCTCAAAAAGCAAAAAGTTAAAAGTAAAAATAAATGAAATAGAAGTTAAAATAAAGCTGCAGAAAGATGGAAAATAAACAGAAAATTTTGATATTGTATGCTATTATGCTCTCTTTGAATTGTTTGAATGCTGAGGAAAGAGCAACAGCTGCTAAAATATATATGTTTATAAATGCCGCTGAACCAACCCAAGACAGATATTTTGAAAATACCTTGACTTTAGAATTTGGATCTAAGGATATGATGCTTTGGAAAGAAGTTTCTTCTTTTGTTTTCACAGAGGATGAGACTCTATGGATAACTTCTATCCCAATATGGTATGATAGACCACGCCCTCAGGAAAGGTTGCTGTGAACACCCTCAAAAAATTACTTTTCTCAACTTCTGACTGAGATGAATCTAGCAGACAGGTTATCCCATAAAAGACCTGAATAATAGGGCCCCCATTCAGCAGGAAGCAGTTTGGAGAGAAAAACCTGCGCCTATGTCCCCAAATTTGGTTTATAAACGTTCTTTTACATTTAAAGGAGGAGATGATATAGATGTGAATAATTTGCATTGATATGAATCTTGGTTTGCTGATATTAATTTAAGGCCAGTTTTGTTATATGTATATGTATTTCTCATCTTGATTAAGGTATTGTGATTGTGTAGTTCATGTAAAAATGTAATGTATATAAGTTGTTAATGGATAATTATCAATAAAAGTCAAGCTTGTAGTCATGTTAGTTAGATTTTCTAGATGAACATAGATATATTTTAGATAGGCATTCTTCATATCTTTCAAAGATTATAAAATATGGCATTTTAAGTGTTTTAATAACAGGGTTTTTCATGACAATGAGACACTGCTCCTGGCAGCACCAATCTACTTCAAGAAGAAGAAGGGCATCGAAGAGGATCCTTATGGAGTTTGTTAGCCATTTGGACAAGAAACTGCTCTTGCCTGGACTATTGCATAAACTGGACACAAAGAACCCGCAGAAAGAGGACTGCTGAACTTGCCTAAAGGTGAGATGATCTTTCGTGGTTCCTGCTTCATAAAAGAGTCTGCTAGAAATTCTGCAGGACACAGCAGATAGTGACTGAACTGCCTTTGAAATTTCCTGCTTCATGGAAATGTCTCTGAATACTATGGGCCTGTAGGCTGAAGATGGATGCCCCAATGGTACAGAGGAACTTTGGATGACTGTCCAGGCAGCGAGATGTCTCTGTCATTTCTAGAGTTTTAGAAGTTACTTATTTCTTGTTTACTTAGGTAATATTATATCCTTCTGGAGTTTTTGATGGCGTTGATGAATAGATAGATAGTTATAGTTAGAGTTTTCCTTTGTTATGATAAAAGATAAAATAGATATAAATATTGTAACTGTAATTCTTACTTGATAACTGTTTTGTTATATGTAATTTTGCTATGTTAAAGTGAATGCCTTTCCTTTTTGTTTAAACAGAACATGATGGAGGAAGGTCATTGGTTAAATAATAAAGAAACTGCTTGGCCTCCTAGGTTAGAACATAGGTGGGTGGAGTAAACAGAACAGAATGCTGGGAGGAAGAGGAAGTGAGCTAAGATGCCATCTCCTCTCCTCTCTGGGGCAGATGCAGAGCAGCTCCTCTCAGAGCCAGCTGCGATGCAGCCAGCCGCCAGGTCAGACATACTGAATTTTTCCCGGTAAGACTAATGCTACACAGATTATTAGAGATGGGTTGATCAGGATATGAGAATTAGCTAGTAAGGGCTAGAGCTAATGGGCCAAGCAGTGTTTAAAAGAAGGCAGTTTGTGTGTCGCTATTTTGGGGCATAAGCTAGTCAGGCGGCTAGGAGCTGGGTGGCAGGAAGCTGCCCGTAGATCCCACTACACCTTTTGTTTGTGTATTGCTTTCTTTGGTTAATGAATAAAGACACTCCTTTGGCCTAGCTGATAGGGCAGAACATAGGTAGGCAGAGAAAACAGAACTGAATGAGGGGAGGAAGAAGGGTGGAATGAGAGAAGCTATGGATCCACTGCCTGAGATGGACGCTGGATAGAATCTTTTTCCATAAGCCACTGCTACATGGCGATATACAGATTAATAGAAATGGGTTAAATCAAAATGTGAGAGTTAGCCAATAAGAGGCTAGAGATAATGGCCAAGCAGTGATTTAATTAATACAATTTCTGTGTGGTAATTTTGGGGCTAAGCAAGGCGGGTGGCCAGGATGAACAAGCGGGCCCTCTTCCATGCAACACAAGCAAATATGAGAAATGTTTTTCTCTCTATACTTATGTAACCCCAGGCTGAGATGGGAATTTAAATATGCCAAAGATTAGGTCCTTGCAATGGGTCCAGTTTCTTGGATTTGTAAACAATTGATTTTTTATGTACATCGGTACTATGTAAACAGAAAGACAATTTAGCCATTGGGTTGTATATTTAAAGTAACCATGTAGCTCCTTCTCTAAGGTGGAGGGACAAGTATCTTTTTTCATAATAGATAATACCAAGTCTGATACCACATGTTTGATTCTAGGTGGTTTCAAATCACCTGAACATCAGCAGCACTATTACAATATTGCTGTGAAGATAATAGAAGCTTTTGTTGATTGAGATTATTATGCACTCTAGGATCAGAAGGAAAACGTGTTAAGAAATGCCAACATATTTTGCAATTCCTTTTTGAAATCTTAACATAACTTTAATATGGATCCTTTCATTAAAAGGATCTTTGTCAAGGTTCTCCTTTGCTTAATTAGATTTAGTTGAACAAAATTAAATTTTATTATAAGGATAAGTGTTTTTCATGGAAAGTAAGATAGCTTCATATTACTAATAACTGAGACTCTGGGTTCCACATGGTTTTCACTTTCTTTTGTGTAGTTATTTCACACCTTCATTTTCTGTTTTGTTTTACTTGGATCTCACTCAGCACACACCCCAGATTCCATAAACTATGCCTTTTTTATTAGTAGCTACATGCAGAGACCAATTTCAAATTAATGGGCACCAGAAATGGGATGGAAATAGCTAAAGGCAGGAAGTGTCTCAGTTATAAACATCTCTGAAGGGTACAGCAGCATGTGGTGCATATATGGCTGACTGCCAAGTCTTCTATTGTTCACAGAGAAATCAATATAGGAGGGTCATAAGTTCCAAAAGTAATCAATCACATCAAAAATTTTGAATTCTGCTCCTTCTTATATGTACACAGCCTTTCAGCATGCAGTTATGAGTAAATGACAATAACTGGAAGAGCCAATTTGTTGATAACTTTCCCTGTAGGTTATTTCCCACAACCCCTACTTTTGAATTCAACATTGTATTTTTGCAGATTGCAAACAATTTACAAAATGTTAAAATTCCAAAATGGATATAGTGAACTTATTCTAAGTACTTAAATGTGTGGAATGTGTATATAAATATTTTTGTGAATCAAAACTTAGCTAGCTTTATCCAAAGTTTATTACATTTGTTTTCCTCATCTAAACATCATAAAAGTCAGTCAGTATTAAGTGAAGCTAAACAGTGCTTTAGGTTTGAAGAGGTGGGTAACTTAATTGTTTGTTGCATCATCTTAACTGATATATTTCTGGTTTAAAGAGGTCATGCGATCATTGGCAGTAGTTTACTATAGTTTGAGTCATAATGTATTTTCCTAAAGCTGAAATGCCTCGCTCAATATGTCCTGATATTCATTGACTTTCAGAGATGGCTAAGAAAATATTCCACATAATCCTGACAAGTGAGGGAAAGTAACTTAAAGAATTCCACATTGTGAAAGTTTACTAGAAAAATGTGTACAAAAGATAGAGGTTTATTCATTGAATTCCGAGCAATAGATTTCTTCCAAAGTTCTTTATCATAAGGAAGCATTCAATCAATAGATTTTTTTCCAAAGTGCTTTATCATAAGGAAACATTTAAGAATACCTTGTTTTCATTTAGAGAATGTAACTGGAAACTACATATGAACTATTTCTCCATAAGGATTTCTACATCATGTCATATGTATGCCAGATAATATTCCAATAGTCAAAAGAAGCTTGGACTCAAATAAGAAACATATTTATAAAGACTATGTACTAAAACTTTTATAGCAACTTGATTTCTTTTTTATATACTATATACCTCGAATCAATACAACCATAATAACTAAATAATATGTAAGAGGAATAATCTCCTAAGCATTGATAACTGGAAAGCCTATCTTTTATGCTACAAGTTGACAAATTGCCCAGAGTACAAGCAAAAAGGAGCTTACTCTACAAAAATGGTTTGGAAGCCTGCGTGGGAAATGTACTAGTCTTAGCTGTCTTTGCAGTTACCACGAAGTTATCAAAACCAGCAAGATAATTCTTCTACTTCATTTAATCTTAACAATTAAGCTCCCATTCCTAACAGTCTTAAGACAAATGATCAGATTTTAAACATTTTTAAATTTTAATTCTGACATATCTTTTTATTTAAAATTAAATAATTCTATGAATAATTGATATTTCTTATAATAAGTTCAAGGCAATCTGAAAATAAAAGAATGAACCAGCATCTTATACATGAAATGTTTTACTTTTGCCTCTGTGTATAGTTGTGTCTAATAAATAGGGTAATACTAATTGATGCATCCTCATTCATCTAAAACTCAAACACACACACACACATACACACACACACTCTTCATCAATGCTTGACATATGTAGATTGAAGTATTCCAGGTTTCCAGTGGTTTGATGACATGGTTTTCCAGTACTTGTTCCAAACTTCTTTTATAGCCATTCTATGAAGTCATTCAACTTGGAAATAATTCCCTGCCAAAACTGAGTTTCTCTGGTGAACCACTCAAAACAGCCTTAGTTTCACAAAGAAGACTATTCTTTGTGTGTTGTTAATCTTGGCTTAGAAACACTACATATTATCCTTTCCACTTGAACAGTTCAGCTACTGTTCTCTTAACTAAACTTTGGAACCCTTGGACCTACTTCTGGAATATAAATGTGAGTCATCTAGTTTGTTACGATGAAAATAGATTTTTTCCAAGTGTGTGTATATACTCTAATTTTAGATGGATGTGGGTGTAACTTACACTCTAGATTGGACACCGTCTTTGCCTGGGGTTAAATTTACTCATAGTTAAACAATACTCAACTTGCTCACATTAGAGAATTGATATCATTTCATTATACTGAGTTTGGATATTAAGTCTGTCATTTGAGTTTAGATTGCTAAAAAAAGTCCCATAACTTGACACAGGATTTAAATCATTCAAATAAATTAGGCTCTCTGTGAAAATATGTCTAAGTCCCAAATTCTAATTTTATTTAACGTTTCAATTTTTATCAGATGACACTGCATTTCTGAAACTATATTAACAGTAAGTCCTAACATGAAAATTTGATAATGTATTAAGGAACTTTTCAGGAAATGCAATTTTGCTATCATCTTACTTTCTAAACAAAAGGACTGGAACTATAAAAATAGAACATTGTTGAAATAATACAGGCTTGACTTAATTAAGCTAACTGTTCATGCTACATGACCATAATGAAAAAATAAATTAAAATTTCTTTCCTGTTTTATGTTTACAATAAAACCTCTGAAGTTAAAGGATTTTTCTTGTCACATCCGATGAAGCTGTTTCCATGTCTGCAAATTCAGAGAAACTAGGTCATGCATAATTACTAGGCAAGACATGTTTATAAAGGTGATTTTCTCATGAGAATTTTCTATAAAATTGGTGAGTATTCATAATGAAAATGTAATACAGTAAATGAGTGATGCTATTATCACTAAAAAGGAAAACCAAACAGAAAAACTGAGAAAAAGATAAAATTTATTAAATATGTGTATTTTAGTTTGTGATATTACACTTTACAATAGCTCTCTCAGCAGAAAAACTAAAATTCTTCAAATTTGATGATTCATGAGTCTTGAAAAATAGTCTTTGTGACAAATACATTTATATTCCAACTGGCATTTTGAAGAAAGTTTGCTCAACTGAATGATTCTACTTTTATCTTCTGGTAAATTTTCTGGTAAGCATACAATTGAATTTACCTAATGTCTAATTGAAATTGCTTTCTAAGCACACTATTCATACACGCAAAATGTTACTGGTAGATTCTTTAACTTTTTCATAAGATATGTAGAAGCTTATTTACCAATCCACACTGAATACAGAGCATGCCTCTTTAAAAGAGGATTTCAAAAATACATTTTAACACAACCTGCAAACACCACAACCTACACAAATCCTCACAAACTGTCTGTACATTTTAATAGAACAATTTTAAAACAAGTAGACAATATTTCTTGATGTTATCACTGATTCTCCATCTGACTCTCTTGGGGAAGACAGGAAGGATCATAGAGGAGAATTTATGTAAAAAATTTCAAAATATTTTTGAAGCTGAGAGTGTAACTTGGTGGTAGCATTCTTGCCTAGCATGTGTAGGGGCCTCAGGATCTATCCATAGCACAGTAAAAAAGGAAACACACATGCAAAGAACAGCAAAAATAAACACACACACACACACACACACACCATCATATAAAAAAGTTTTAAAAAGCCCATTAGAAAAAGGTGGTGGGACATAATATAGGAAAATTAAATGTGAAGATACTGATGGAGGAGTTACTTTCATTTAATAAAGAAACTGCCTTGGCCCATTTATAGGCCAGCCCTTAGGTGGGTGGAGTAAACAGACAGAATGCTGGGAGAAAGAAGCCGAGTAAGGGAGTCGCCATGATTCTCCCACTCCAGACAGATGCAGGTTAAGATCTTCCCTGGTAAGCCAACTCGTTGTGCTACACAGAATATTAGAAATGGGTTAGATCAATATGTAAGAGCTAGCCAATAAGAGACTGAAACTAATGGGCCAGGCAGTGATTAAAAGAATACAGTTTCCGTGTAATTATTTGGGGGCATAAGCTAGCCATGTGGGCGGCCGGGTGCCGGGGACGCAACCCCGCAGCTCCCGTTTCAACAAGATACAGTCAAAGTGATGTCCTTGTAGAAAATTGTCACCGTGAAAACATTTGCTTTGTACAACAAAGACATGTCGATGATTTTAGAATAAAACTATAAATGTGTCATATTATGGTAAGTTTTCTATATATTTTAAAGTAGAAAATGAACTGAAGATATGCAATTTAGAAATTTTGTCTAAAGGGTTTACACAGAAGAAAAGACATAAAATGAAAGCATTATCAGTGAAACCACTTTTATTTTTATTTCTTTCACATAGATAGTTTCAGGTCAACTACAAAAATCATGAAATGAAGAACTGATCATGGTACTGCACACACAAGAATCACTGGAATGAAATAACGGTTTCACAAGATGACTGTTAAGAAAAAAAAAGAACCAGAATAACATAAATTCATATTTATGTAGTAATCATGTCAGATATTTAAAAAAAATAAATACAGAATAGTAAGAGAGAAACTAATAGCAGAAACAGTATGGAATACATTTTATTTCCTTTAAGACAGATGAAATTTCTAGGCACAGTTTTAGGCATTAAGGAGGACACAGAGGCATAGGTTAGTGTGCGCTGCTCTGTACAAAAATACAGTCTGAATAAATTACATTGCTAGCCATACAATTAGACAATCACTTACCAGTCAGTTCACTTCATGTTTAATAATATACAGGTACATGCTAATCCATATATAACATTTATATTTCAAACACATAAGTCTCTCTATATTTGTCTTTAAAATTTACATGTTTACCTTACAAAAAGCTAAATACTTGTGCAAGAAATCTGAATAACTAGCCCTGCTGAGTACTTTTATGATATCTCTCTATGTATATTATCTCTCTAAGATAAACCATGGGTTCATGATTAACAATTCTGCTTAAGAAAATACCAAACAAACCTAAAGCTACAAAGACATGAGGCTAGTATAGCTTAAATAGACACTTGTATTTATTCTGATAGACACAATACTGCTTTGGATGAGGAACAACAATTTTCTGCTAAGTTTTGTTAGCAATGTAAAAGTTCCAAATATTAGTGGTGGTAAAAATAAGATATAGGGTTCATTACAATTACAGAAGGAATCTACTTCTCAACAGACTACAAATATGTGTGCTTCAACCTGTAACATAGTCTGTCACCTTTTGGATTGTCATGTGGACAGAGAATGACACTCTAGATATGATACTGGTCCACCTGCACACTGTAGCCTCCAACAAGCCTCATTGATGCCAGGACCACAGTACTAATCTTCCATAATTCAAGAATAAGGAGATCATCTCACAAAAGACTGTGAGCAGTAACTGAAATCCCTATCCAAATATCACATTCCTCATTCTGTTCTGACAAGATGCAAAGAACTTTATAAGAGAGTCCACACCAGATTTTATGATTTTAAGAAAGCTACCTCAAAATATTCTACAATACTAATACTCTTCTGGAGATTTTCCATTCAGTTCCCTATAATTCTTGATAAAATTATATACTTTCATAAAGTTTTACCTGTAAGATAAATTTAATAACTTTTGTTTATCACTACTAAAACAAGAATGAGTAATGTATTCATATTTACTTTGTGATTCCAAAGAAAATTCACAATTGGTTTTGGCATTTCAGTAAAATCCTTTGGGGGCAGGGAAAGGCTAATGTTTTTGGCAACCATTCTTAAGCTGAAAGTGGAAGTCTGCTCTGTGAGGTAAAACAAATTATTAAATACTATTGACATGGTCATGCTCTGATTGGATTATATTTTAGCAAATAGGTACATTTTAAACTTTTTTTCCCCAATGTTTCTTTCTTCAAGAGGGTCACATGAGAGCATACTTGTTTTGGTGTCTTCATTAACAAAAATAATCATTTATAACTTTAATATCAGAATTGTATATTTTATATAAAAATAGGTTTATACTTAAGCTATCCAGATGTGTATAATAAACAAAATGAACAAAGTTTGCAGTAGGAAATTAATTGCAAACTTTCCCCTATTGTTGATATTTTCTTCCCTTAGAACAGTCAGTGAATGATTTCCCTAACATAAATTCATCATACTTGTGTGCACAAATCAGTTAGCTCATCAGTTAACTTCAGAAGACCAGGTGACAACCAAATAAATTCAACTCGTCTACTGAGACACTTAGACATTTATATAACTCTATCACTATTGCTTTCTTTAAAATGAAGACATTTAAAATACTTGCAAAAATAGCAGCCTTGTATTTTAATGAATTTTACACAAAGTGATCATCCTAATTCCTACTTTCTTTTGAACTGCAGTGCTTATGAAAGAATCATTAAATTTCAGATTAACAGCATTTCAATTTTGCTTCTTAGGCAATTATATTAACACTTTCCAGTGATTCAGTAGAGAACATAGAGCAAAGCGTTAAGGTATATGAACTTTTGAATGTTGATCTAAGCTTCTTAATGCACACAAAGTTAGTGTTCAAATGACTTCACTAGAGCAAGTATTGATTATGTGCATGATAGGTATGTATGTGGAGGATTAATGAACAGCTTATTAACATTTATACTAATGGCGCACAGTCTAGAAAAATAAGCTTGTTACATATGCACAATTGTTTGCTGCAAATTTTGGTGAATAATTTAAAGGGTACAAAAGCAACTCATGTACATTTCTTTCTGATTGCCTCAGGGGAAAGCAAATACTCTCATTTTGCCTCATTTTAGAGGAGGCTGAGGCACAATTTCCTGTCTGCATAATTAAAAATGCATGTCTCCAAACCTTGGCTTCCTTATTGTGTAACTATAACTTGCCATTAAGAAGAACATGCTTAAGCATAGAATTATCTAGTTATATCTATGACTATCATATGATGCTCAAAACAGTTTTGCTTTTAAAATCTCACTCAAGCAAGTAACCAATAACCAATGTAGTCACTGTGTGTTATAAACAGGTGATAGGGGCTCCAACAGTAGACTATTTGTCAGAACAAAGCAACTTTTAAATGTTGCTTATGCCAGATGCTCCCCTGCAGGCAATAAGAGACTATGGCAATTTTCATTCCAACTAGCTTCTCACAATGGTTGCTGTCATACAAACCCTTCACTTGTCAAGAAACATGGCATGAGCATATTGGTAGTTTGCAGCATGTGCCTACATCTAATCAGCTCTCTTAATTTGTGCAATTCTCTAAAATGGATATAAAAGCTGGTTATGATGTTGACAGTCAAAAGGGAAAGGATATTAAATCAACTGTGCAAACTGCTTAATGCTCCATGAGTGTTTTAGAAAATAGTGTTAAAAAAGATGATGACATAAATCGTTTTTGTTGGTCAGTTTCTCTCTTTGTGGTGTGTGTGTGTCTGTGTGTGTGTGTGTGTGTGTGTGCTGAGACTTGGTTTTAGTAGTAGTCTTCATAGTTTTTAGGGTTCAGACAATAAAGGATGGCACCCCCAAATGAAAATATAGTTGCCCCCCAGGCCAGGCCATAGCCCCAGTTGAACTCGTGGTAAATTTTCAAGCTCACAGTCTCAATAAACTTGATTGGGTAAAGAACCAGGCTGCAGACCTGCAGAACAACTGAAAAAAGAAAAATCAAACAAAATTATGAAGTTATTTAAAGCAAATAAAGCAGCATAGGCATATAAATATAAATTCATGAGCTAATTTTTAATAAAATAAGTATAAAGACCAAAAATTTAAGCATTAATAATTGTAAATGTCATCTTTTAAAATATCAACAGCATTTTCTTTTATTCTTTTATATTTATTTACTTAATTTTCTTGCTTAGCTACTCTGACAATACTGTAATAATTGTCCTGTTAATAACTGGCGAATTGTTATTAGCAATTAATGAAATTAGTAAAACATAATAATTCATGAATATACAAAGTACTGATACTTGCTTTGCAAACACATGTACAATTATCACTAAGGACAGTCAGCGTCACTATTTATACTAAACTGCTTCATACAAAATCCATAAAGAGCTAGCAACAGTGGCATCAACGCACACTTAAACCCTCACTATTTTTTTATGGTTAAGGAACTGAAGAAATCAACATTTTTTAGTGATTATTCCTTGCAACAGAAATTTTAACTATACCTTTGTTCATAACCATCTGATTCATCCATCCCAATGTTCCAGGAAGAATCATTGTGATGTTTTTGCTTCTATTTATCTAATTAGAAACTATTTTCAACCTTTCCTTCTCACCAAGTCTACACTTCTCATCTTTAAAAGAGACTGAAAAGTCATCTTTGTCAGGAAGCTGTAACTAATTATACCCCTTATACTAGATCTTACACATATTTTCATATATATTTCCCATTGGATTTAAAAAAAATTAAGTCAGTGAAGGAAAAAGGAATAATGATCCAGAAAAAGCTAGGCCAAGAAGACTACTATAACAGAAGAAAAACTTAGATATTAGTTTTTAGATAGCTCTTGGTTCTAACTCAGGAATGAAGGAGAATTGTGATGAGTCATGTTTATTAAAATAAAACAAAACAATTAAACAGGAAGGGAAGGAAGGGGAAGGCTTATTTTAACTACCTAAAATTAAAGTGGCATATATCCTACGGGTATTATTATATGAAAGTCACTACACTGGATTAAACAGGAGATAAAGTCACCCATTTAAAATTTATAACTTCCTTTTGGAATAACTACTACACAATTTCTATTTAATTTAAATTAATTTAATTAGAATGTATGGGGCTAAATTTGCCATATTCGCCTACCTTGAATGTTTTAACACTCAAGAAAGGTGACTTTTCCTTAAAAATCTAGGTAGAGATATACATAAAAGGGGCTTAAAAATAACTCAAACAGTCATGCTCATTCAGTTATACACTGGCCACATCATAATGGCAGAGCTATAGTTACAAAAAAACACAATATTCTAATGTTCAATGTATTTTTTTTCTGGACACTTGAAAAAAATATAGTCCTGACATATGAAACAAATTTTTTTAAGTGATTACTCTTTAGGTCCTATTAAAAATACTCTAATTCCCAGAATTTTAGCAACAAAAATATAAACAGTTAAACACAACAAACTTTGTTTTGGTTGCATGATAGGTATATGTATATATATATATATATATATATATATATATATATATAATATGTATATAGTTTTGATTTTTTTTTTTTTTTTTGGTTTTTGGTTTTTGAGACAGAGTTTTGCAGAAGCTTTGGAGCCTGTCCTGGAACTAGCTCTTGTAGACAAGGCTGGCCTCAAACTCACAGAGATTTGCCTGCCTCTGCCACCAGGGTGCTGGGATTAATGACATGTGCCACCACTGCCTAGATAGTTTTGATATTTTCTTAAACTTAAAAAGAACAAAAGGATTTCAGACTTGGAAATCTACCCTCACTTATTCTCAGCATCCAGAAAGCGTCACATTACCAATATGATCAACTCTCCTTGCAAGTCTACATGGCAATCATCTAGCTTTGGCATAAAACTGATGAAGAATCATATGGTTCCTCAAAATCCTAAGTTTCTTTAATAATGACCAGAATAGAAAAGACTATTTGAATTCATATAGAATTGCAAATGTGGTAACCTTGTAGCTCAATGCTAATCTGGGCTTGCATCTGCTTGCTATTCTTCCACCTTACTACTGAGAGTAGATGAAAAGGAGATTCTCTTGACACTGAAGACAGAAACTACACTTTCTTTCTGGTTTAAAGTTTTAGATAATAGTTAAACCTCTGCCAATAGCAGAATTATATAACCTTACTTCATGTATTTCTAACCACGGTACAATAGCAATTTAAAAAAAAAATGGTTGGCTCTTTGCATTAGTGCAAGAAAAGGAAATCTCTTGTAAATGTCGTAAAACTAATGAAAGAATGACTGCCACCCATGCACAAGAGCAAATATTAGTTACTGAGCAAGGATTTCTCCCCCTTTTAAAGGCTTATCCTCCTAGATTTCTATATTCTCATCACTAAATCATGACTGAAATATACAGGATATGATTAAAATAGAAAATAAATTACAAAAATTAATCAATTTATCTCATAAATTAATCCATTCAATAAATGTTTAAATGTATCTCAGTCATACAGTTTAAGGCATTATTGCTAACAACAGAAACAAAGCTGCTGTTCTCATGTATAGGCAGTCCATCAGTAAATGCATACTAAATAAAAATGTGGCATGACTATGATTGCAGCCAGCACTGGAGAGACTGAGGCAAGAGAATCATTTACTAGAGTCCAGACTGGGCTAGACAGCAATGTTATGCCACAAAAACCACCAAGTCACCAATAAACCAATCAATATACCTTGAATATAATAGCAAGTATTACTAAGATCCAAGAAGGTCCAAAAAAGAGATGCTAGCTCATTTTTAGAGTCACAAAGGAATCAGATTCTTCTGGGAAGGTGATAAGAGCATAGATGTGAACACTGAATGGAGGTACAGGTCAACATAGCAGGAAGAAAACTGACCAAGGAACAGGCAGTGTTAAATTTCTGATGAGAAATGTGCCTATAGAATAAAGAAGATGCCAATGCTGTGATCTTGGTTCAGCAAAGAGGGTAAAAATCAAACCAAATAAACAAACAAAATCCAATACAAAATTGTCATGCATCAGTTCCTGGTTAGGTCTCAATCTGGAAGACCACAGTTAAAGTTTTGGATTGCCTTCGAAGTGACAGTCAGCTGCTAATGAAGTTTGAGTAGAGAAATAATAATCAACTTGAATTAATCAAAAAAAAAAATCAGCCAGTTCCTAGAATAAGGTGTTAACCTAGGATGCTTTAAAGGTTCATTTCAATGTGTTTCATTCATCAAATTCTAAACCTCCAGGGTATAATGTAATGACATAATTTCCTGTTAGAGGGCAAGTTCGAATATGACTCCATTAAGAGTCCTTTGGCAAACTCTCTTGAGCAAGCTTGCTTAGACTTCTTTTGTGTTGTAGCAAGAAGAAAAATTATCCTTCTAAATTGTGTTATTATTTCTGAAACCACCGATAAAATTAAATACAATAGAAATTTGTGAAAAAATATAAACCTACAATGGCAAATAAAGGTTGTTCTCCATTTATTACAATAACATAGTAAAAAAATGCCTCCTTGCTTCACAAAAATATCTGAAAGGCGGAGACAAAGTTTGCAGCATAAGATAATGACATCATGCTATACCTTACTACCAATCAATGGACTATAATATAAATATATGGGACATTGTGGTATTCTGTGCCCTTCAGCAGATACTGTACTTGGAAAGTTGTGAAACATTTCGAATTTGAAGAATATCTGGAATTTAATTCCTTTAAAAATTATCAATATAAAATTTTGTGGCAGAAATACAAGAGGGACTTAAAGCTACTAATTTCTTTGTGTATTTTACTTTTGTGTTATCTTGTTGCTTAGATTTGAGATAAGGTCTCTCTATGTAGCAAGCATTAGTTGGTCTAGGACTCTATGGAGGCCAAATCTGTCTTGACTGTCTCCTCAGGAGAGAATGATCTTGAACTTCTGATCCACATACCTTTGCCTCCAAAGTGCTGGGATTACAGACATGAAACATAGTATCTGGCTTCCAGCTTTAAACAGGTGTTTGTCAAATAAAAAAAAATTCATGTATGTCATGTAGTACAAGTAGTTTGAGGTCTTTATGACATTTCAAACTTCTGACTTGCCTTAAGTATTATTCCTGAAACTGCATTCACAGAATAGAACCACCTGTAATACAGGTGATAAATAAATTCAAAATCAGGGCTTATTCTGCTCTCCTATTTTGGGTGTAATAGCTAACTTGTAAGATGAGTTGAAAACCTTAGTCTTTTAAGTCAGAATGATGCTCTCAATTGAAACCCTGGCTCTCCAATACAGTAGCTGGAAAATCAGATATTTTTTGCCAGTCATTTAAAGATGATTTCTTGAGTATCTATGAGTTCCAGGAATAGAATAGAATTTTTTTTTAATTAAAAATTTCTGCCTCCTCACCGCCCCCCTTTTCTCTCCCCCTCCCCCTACTCCCCACACCCCACTCCCCTCCCCCTTCCTTTCTAGTCCTAAAAGCAGTCAGGGTTCCCTGCCCCTGTGGGAAATCCAAGGTCCTCCTTCCTCCATCCAGGTCTAGGAAGGTGAGCATCCAAACAGGCTAGGCTCCCACAAAGCCAGAACATGAAGTAGGATCATGTCCTTGGCTTCTCAGCAGCCCTCATTGTCCACCATATTCAGAGAGTCCGGTTTTTTATAAGTTTAAGTGGTATATGTGTTTTGAATGCAGGTACTGCCAATCTCAGCAAAAGAAAAAAGAAAGTTTCTTTTGAGAGAACTCATTCTCTATATGAACAGACACTGACATTACTTGGTAACAAAAGGCTTGTTGATATTTGAATAGGAAACCATTTTGTTAAGAAAAATTGTTATTATTTCACAAATACCAAAACAAACAAAAAAAGAAATGCTATCAGATAAAGATTTGCATTTATAAAGTCAATGAAATAAACTGCAACTTAGGGAAGCCATCTGCTTCAATACATTTGGTTTAAATTATACAGATTTTCTAAGTTTTTCAAAATTAAATCCAGGTTAATAATTGATTACTATGGGCAATGAACACTCTTTACAAAAATCAACTGAATGTAATGATATAATTCATTTCTGTGGTATTTTACAAATAAACAACATGTTTAGTCTTGTTTGTATGAAAAGTCAACATTAAACTAATGGTTATTTCAAAGCAAGTTTCCATAATCAATGCCGAAAGGAAAAGAGCATAATTAAATCTAGGGACATGTACATATTAAAATTTAAAGTATAATGTTCATTCTAGGCCTCAGTGCATGGAGTAAAACTATATGTATCTTGCTATACGGTTTCCTTTCATTTTTTTTTTATCATTCATTACTATGTGAGAGTTAAAGCCAAATTAAAAACTTTATTCTGGCCAAACCTATTACCAATATATGTTTTATATATTGGTACTTATTTTTACCAATGTATTTATATTTAGAAAAATATGTTTTTAAGCAGAAAAAGGAAACTCTGAGTTGTTTTCAACAAACATCTAGATGGTGCCAACAAGGGACTTCTTTACAGTTCACTTGCCATCGTGCAGTGAATCAAAGACTAAATGGAATATCTCTATGCCATCCTATTATAAGAAATGTCTACTATTCTCAAAGTGGCTTGTAAGAATTCTAGTTTTAAAACTTCTCATGTCATGGGGGTACAGCTTATCAAAAAGAATTCAACTAATTATTCATTGTTATGTTCTTAAATCTTAGCTTCAAAGACACACTTCGGTTAAAGCATCTACATTTTTTTTTCATTCTAAAACAGAGAAAATAAAAAAAAATGATAAACCAATGAACCAAGAAATAAGTTAGAAAATATGTATATCAAAGTTGTTTTTTATTGGTACTGTAACATTCCAAATTTAGGCTTTCATTAGACATGGCAGCAATAACATAATAATACTGTGGTATTATAAACATTTCCAAATATATTCTCTAGTAATGCTTTGTAGTCTGCTAAAATGTTTTTTTTAAATAGTTATTTATTTATTATGTATACAATATTCTGTCTGTGTGTATGTCTGCAGGCCAGAAGAGGGCACCAGACCTCATTACAGATGGTTGTGAGCCACCATGTGGTTGCCGGGAATTGAACTCAGGACCTTTGGAAGAGCAGGCAGTGCTCTTAACCACTGAGCCATCTCTCCAGCCCTGCTAAAATGTTTTGTGAAAATACTTTGACTAGTTTTACAGCCATCTTTAATACAATGTTTAGCCCATGAAAGACATCCCAGAAATAGCTAAATGGATGCGCGAGGAAGTCATGAATCAATGAACCACTTGTTTAAGATTCATTTTTTTTTCTAGTCCCAGGTATGCAGTCATTACTTGATCTTGGGTATGTCATTTAAGTAAATTAAACATATTTCTAGATTTCTGTTCAGCTTTGAATTTTCTTTTTTCTCTCCTCTCTCCTCTCTCTTTCTCTCTCTGTTTCTTTTTGGTCTGTTTAAGACAAGGTTTCTCTGTGTAGCTCTGGCTGTACTGGACCTCGCTCTATAGACCAGACTGGCCTCAACTCAGGTATCTGCCTACCTGAGTTTGGGATTAAAGGCTTGTACCACCACTGCCTGGTTTGGACTTTACGCCTACATTCTGATCAGTCTTGTTATAAAATGAACACAAGCAGCAGGGGGCAGTAGAACACTTTGGGTTTTGTAGTTTTAGCTCACACTACCTCTTAAATCCTGAGAAATTTGATCTATTCCAATTTTAAACAGCTTTTAAAACTCCATCTAACAGCATAGATGGTTCTGTCAGTATCTTCATTATTGACAGTCACAGGGGCTTATTTTTTAGACTTCAAATCAGATATGACTGACAGGGAAAATTGAAGATACCACAAGAATATTTCGGTTAAGAGTCAAAATGAGTAATATATTCAATGATATTCTTATAACTGAAAATCAAAACTCACATCATATAATGAACTGGGCTTGTAACAGTCCAGAAAGCCCACACACAACACATTTTTTAAAACACAGCTGTTGGTCTTTTGTTTACCATGTTTGATATTTCGATTTAAAATGCACTTCACAGAATAATAGCTGTCAAATTAATAGACATCCACTGCCCTCATATAATTAACTTCTTTGATGGTTCACATTAACTGACATGATTTTTCCATATTTTTCAAAACACGTATGCTTTTAAAAATACACTTTTTGAAAATTCCCTTTCCTTGTTTCATGAGACTATTTTAATATATTGCCATTGTCCTAAGATCACAAAGGAGGCTAGAGGTCAGGGTAGGGGGAGAATGGATGCTTAAAATAAAAACAAAAGACAAAAAAAAAAAAAAGCAGACTTGATAAATACATCTGCTACAATTTCTAAGGCAATAGCCTGGCAGCCCTGTGGAGAAGGCTTTTTGGATTTGGGGTTTTTATTTTTGCAGTGGTGTGAATTGAACATAAACTCTAGGTCCTACAGCTTAAAGTCATGCTAAGCAAGCATTCTACTACTGAGCTATATATCCAGCCTAAGACGTTTTATTTATTCACGCTTTAGCAAGACGTTTAGAAGTTGTCACTGTTCTGTGAAATGCTTAACATGCTGAAAACTGATAATATGATAATCCTTCAGCCAATTTACCTTAAAATATAACATGCCTCTCAATTTTTTTGTAAGTAGCAAACACATACTGATGCATGAGAAGGGAGAATGGTAGAAAGGTTCATGAATCTTTAATGCTGGTTTGAATGTAATGAATCTATTTACCTGCTGCAAAAAGCATGACAGCAACAGGTCTGTAGAAGCGCCTTCGAGATCCCACGCAGATAGAAATCAAACCCACCAGGAATGCAATGAGAATGATGGCAGCACCGCCCAGGAGTAAAGCCAGAGTAGCAATCTGCCAATCTGGAAAGTAAAAACAAAAGTATTGAAATAAAGCTGTAGAGAATCAAAAGAACTCTGTTCAGTACCCTTCACTTTGATGCGGCTAAATGGAAGTGATTTTACTGCATGCTAAGCATCTTTGGGGTTTGAAATGTTTTGAAACAAAAATTAATATTAATGTTCTTATTCAGAAATGGTTCCTCTGCTAAGCTCAGCAGAGTTTTTAGGGCAGAGTTTTGCCACACTTCTTACAGGCGCTCTACTAATGTTAAATGGAGCATCCCTCTCTATGACCTACTTATTTTCAATATTAAAATTTAAATTTTTATTGAACTATAAAGTTCACAAATCTTAACTAGAGAAAAATAAGGCTAAGTATATAACCATCACTCAGATATAGATTTTAGATATTTTCATCAGCAAGTAACTACCCCCTTATGCCTTTTCCAGTCAATAACTATCCTACTACTTGGGCTATTGACGAGATCAAGCACCATAACCAATTTAGTTTGATCTGTTCATGATATGAACTATTTTGTGTCTTTCTTTTAAGCCTGTGAAGATCATTCCATTATTATGTGTGATATTACAACACAATTTTTAATTTCCTTTGCATCTTAGAAAGCCTTCCTTAGCCTCATTAAAACTCCAAATTTTTGTTTGCCTTCCCTCACTACTAAAACTATTCTTTATCTAATTTATATCAGGAAGTATTGTTGGTGGATTATTTATTTCATTTCATGTATTTCTGTCTGCTTTAGTAATCATCACCAAAATGGTTTCTAAAGTAAGGAATGTCAGGGAGTTAGGCTAGACTCTAAATGATTGTTCATTCCCTTTTCTCAATCAAGAACAAGTAAAGCTATAATGACCACATGGCACGCCTTGGATTCAGTAAAACCTAAACCTCATTGATGATAATTTATCATTTCTTGTCAGGATGTAGCAATGGTATGAAAGAAAGACGTTTCATTTTCCAGTCAAGAAAAAAGGAAGAGGAATTTATTATAAACTACACATAGGTCAGGAAGCATTACATATGGGATACTACAGGATTAGCATACTACAGTGGTGGTGATTTGAAGGAAATTTCCAGAATTATTCTGCGCCTCAGTTTACTGTATGCACAAGAAATGCAAAGAAATTTTAATCTATTGTTAAACTGCAATGCAATCTACTCAAAGTCCATAATCTATGACAGTTTGATGATTTCCTCTGAAATTATCTGTCTAAAAAGCTTCTTGTGCTGAAGATAAAGGACTGGTAGAGAAACCTTAAGATGTTCCTTTTGTATTTATACTTGAACACCCTTTTCTACATCCTTGCCTCCAAATAATTTCTGGATGTTTCACTGGCTTTCAACTAGAAACTGCACAGCAATCAGAAAACAAATACACAAAACAGATCCACAACATCTTAAAATATAAACATGAAAGAAACATCACAAGAAAGTAGAAAGCGGTTTTAATGCATCTATTTGTAACAAAGCCATATAACTTCAAACAAAAAGCGTTATCTGGCTTTCAACTAGAAGTTAAAAGGATAGCCATATTATGGCATTTTTATTCCTTAACAGCATGTAGCTTTGAATTAAAAAGACAAAACAATGCTTGTACTTGGAAACCTCTAGAGTACTTTGAAAAAGTTTATGCATAGTATATTATTTGACACTGGAAACATTAACTTGAAATTTCTTAGTTAAAAAAATATCAGTATAACTACACCAAAGCAATTAATAGGAAAAGAACAAAAGAGTAAAATTCATCTGTGCATTTATAAATCAGTGAAACATCTAACATTTAAGCAGCTTCACTTAAATAATTTTAGTTGGAATGCTACTTTTAAAAAACAATTATTATTTTAAAAGAAGTCTTAGTTTTCTTTGAATAAAGGTACAACTAATTAGTCACCTCCTTAAAAATATCAATACAAAGTTAGAAGAGATTGATTTTCATGATACGCTATTCCATGCAACTAAATAAGCATAAAACAGCAGTTTTCTCTATTTTTACTTTCAACCTAAAACAAGACAATTAATAATCTTAGCCAATATTGCCTACCTTTAATATCCTCAAATAACCAAGTCATACATTTACTTGCATTTTATAAAGACAAACTGAAAAAAAAACTCAGCAAATTTTCTGAAAAAAAAGTGAATACATATTGTCATATTTGTACCAGTTTAACTATGACATAATATGGACAGAGCCAAAGACAGTAAGTAAGTGAACAAATGCTGATAATAATAATTAACAAAAATGATTTTGTTGGGATAATCATATAGCTCAGCAAGTAAAGGCACATACTACCAGGCCTGAGGAACTGAGTTCAATGCCTGGAACACATCTGGTGGAAAAGGACAACTGACTCCACAAGCATACTGACTACAAAAATGTGTGTGCACACATACACACAATATTAAAAACATTAAATCTAAAAACGGAAGGGATATGCTGGTGTTCACCTTGTCCTAGACAATGTTCTATCCCATTCTCAAATATTAAGCAATTTTTTTTCTAGGCAAAGGCTAATCAAACAACTGAAATCACATAATAATGTCAATGGGATAAATGTGGAATTCCAAGTGATACTCATCTAAATTTGCAAAGAAAAACAAAGCAAATCCTAATTTCACATAAAGTTGCATTTTCTCAAACACTGATATTCTCTTTCATATACAACATAAAAATGCAGTAGTAGAAATGGGAAAATAAGTTATTAAAAGGAACTAGAAATTAAGAAAGGAATATCTTACAAGGCAGGAAATGCATTAAAAGCAGATGAGCAGAAGCAGGTATGGGTTTTGTACTAAATGTCCTATATTTATTTTTAGTGCTGGCTTTACGGCTAATGAAAAATATCTCTCTATACTCATAGTCAACAAGGAGAGTGAACACAGTTTTTCTGTGATATTGTCACACTTCTTCCCCTTGATAGGCAACCAGAATTATTCGTCAAACAGAAAAACTGTTTTATTTTCCAAGAGAGACTAGAAACAATCCATGACTCTCACTGTCCTGACCACAAGCTGGGGTTTGAAATTGAATACCAAGACTATATTCCTAGTAACGAATGCCAAGTTTAAATTTAATTTTTGTATATCCACGTGGAAAGATTCATTCAGGTTGGTTGTCTAGGACCTAAACTTTACATTACTACCCAGTTAATACTCAATTTACAAACTAAAACAGTGCTTAGGAATAAGAAATATAATCAAGGAGGTTCAGTATGCTTTTCAGGGGTATGTTTAGGCCTTTGTAGCTAAGAACAGGGCTTCTGCTCAGTGTCTCTACATAGAATCCATGATTTAAGACTTAGGGCAGCGTGGCTAATAGGTGATCTTTAAGTCATGGACAAATAGTTAACATTACCCTTTCCTCTTACTAAACAACACTATGAAATGGAGATTTTTTTTTCAAAAAGTAATTAAGATATATATACACTTAGCTCATTAAATTACTAGGCTTGTGTTTATAACATTTATTTTTCAGTCAGTCTAAAAATTGGATTCATCACAAATGTATAAAAAAAAAAAACCCTGAGCACTTTCTGAGTAATACACTAAAAAGTGATTAAAATATTTATTGCTACCTTAGTGGTGTTTTAGTTAAAGTTTATATTCCACAAAAATGTGCTACCCCACATTCAATGTGTGTAAGGCATATTAAAATATAACATTTGTAATTTTCGGGCATTTTATTTTTTTACACAAAAATGTCATGGGTGTTATGCTTTCACTACCAGTTTATCTCTATATTAATCTTCACTCTTTGTTTTAATTGCCTCGTGGTACTGAGTCAGATGCAGTACAAAAATCTGAGATTATTTTGTTTTATTTTAAACATTCTGTAAATGATGATGTGATACTGAAGTGGAACAGTGAACATAAAAACCAGTCCTGTTGAAAATCAATGGCCTATGGCACATGAACAAAAGTGACAAAGGAATGTACTAGAGCGTTGGAGCTGAACTTAGGGAAGTCACAGCCTAAGATGACTATGTACTTTTCCTAACAGAAACAAAAGTAAAAGTAAACAAACAAAAATGTACATGCACAAAGTATTTCCTTCCACAGTAACAGGAAAAAAAAACCAGGAAGCCCCTGTATTATAGCACTAACTTCAATACTAACATACAGGTCAGGAACTAAATTTGAGTCCTCTTTCAAGGTATTTTTACTCACCAGCATCAGTCTCCACTCTCTATAAATATGTTAGTATTCTATAGAATTGTGCTGGCATATTTTTAACAATGTAATATGTGAGACTGGCCTAAAGTTGCCAGTACATTATGAAAATTCTATAGCCTATGTTACAATTGCCTAGCTGGAAAACTGTTTTCTCCTAGGGAAATTCATAGTCAAAATTCATTAATGATTTACAGGAAAGGAAAATCTTAATGAGGATACATTGTCTACTTTGAGTCAAAGTCAGAGCATTAAAAACAGCAGTGTCTAAAGCTTTCCTTTTCAACTTGTCTCCAAACCTACGCTGAGACTTGTTCTATTATGCACAAGTCTTTGAACCCAAAATTGTTACTTCATTCACAAAATTAGATACCATAAAAAGGAGTGGGAATGGAGTGGGGGTAGGAGAAGA
This sequence comes from Chionomys nivalis, assembly GCF_950005125.1. NCBI lineage: Eukaryota > Metazoa > Chordata > Mammalia > Rodentia > Cricetidae > Chionomys > Chionomys nivalis. Next base: position 50,272,998 of record NC_080112.1, on the reverse strand, counting down.
GGAGTGGGGATAGGGGGAGGAGAGTGGAGGGAGGGGGCAATATGTGGGAGGAGGGAGAGGGAAATGGGAAACGGGGAGGTGGCAGAAATTTTAATTAAAAAAGAATAAAATAAAAGGAAAAAATGTGTTTTTATTTTAAAATTCAAGTTACATTATTTGGGTGAGTAGTATTTCTCTAAATGTATTATATGTTTTATATTAGTGTATTAATGTACTAATGGATTATTCTTCCTTCTCTATAATTCTCATTAGAAATTAAAATATACATTTTTACAAGCTTGTATGATCACAATCAAATTTGTCTGGCAGCCACTTGTATTTTCATCTTTAATCCCCCCAAGAAGAAATTTTATTAATTAAAATGAAACCCATAACTTATGTGAAAGTAACTCATATCACCTAAAAAGGTGATTTTTACCTCACTCCCTATAAATTTCCTCCAGATTTTCCATGATCTACCTAAATAATATGAGCACATTCACTCAGTCTTATCAAACAGCAACTAGTTCTGGATAAATTTATTTAATCATGTTGATAACTTGGAAAACTAACTCATTATTGTAAATTCCTTTCTATCATTAGGAATTAATATTACCAAGGTGATATATTTAGAGGAAAAATTCTCCATGGCACATGAATTACTGATGTTCAATCACAACAATTTTGTTCAAACACTTGCCGTTTTTTGCTGGTTTTAGAAAAATGACCCCTTCCCCCTTTTTAAACAAAGGAATCTCTTGGCTCTTTCACATAGTTGTGTATTAGAAAACTCAGTGGAAATGTAATTTAAAATCTAAGTACTGTAACATATGGTGTTTCCTCTCAAATAAAACTGTTATATACAGTGCTTAGCAAAGATCCTTGGTATTAAAGCTTGTTTTAGCACTTACACAGAAAGCCAACATCATACCAAATGACTGCTATGTCTTCTTGTGCTATATGAGGAAACTTTCACTTGCATTTGATAATGCCAGTAGTTATCAAGCATTGTTACTTCTCAATAATAACTACTAATGTTTATTTGTACAAAGATGTGTTGGGTTTGATTAACTGATGATTTTCTGTTCATAAAAAAATTAAAAATTAAATAACCCAAATTGTAATTAAAATACCTGGGTTTATTTTTTTTGTTGTTGTTTTGTTTTGTTTTTAACTTTTGGGGGTTTTATACACTGAAATTTGACATTTGCTGAGCAAACATTTTGGGGGCATGTATGTATACAATCGTTCACATAACAACTGACATAGAATAACCACGAGGAATTTCTTGGCCCTAGTTTTCAGACTCCAAGAGTCTGAGGTTTTCTTTGACCTTAGTCATGCCTGGCCTTGGTTCTGTACCCTTCATGTTGTAGGTAAACATCAGTTACCACCTGCAAAAGAAGCCCTGTGCATTCTAGAACACTAGAGGCTGCGGGCTGTCTCTGGAGTTTTAACCACATTTGCGCACAAGAAAGAAAAGACCAAGAAAGAGCAGAGAGATGAACTGTGATCTGTGTGTTGGGAGTCATAAGTTTTTCCTTTGCCTGGGTTTATTTGAGAAAAGTAGAAAACTGAAAACCCACAAGAGGGAGTTGAAATGGTGGCCATCTCTCTAAAAAAACTGAAAGAGTAGAAGGAAGATCTTCAAATAGCCACCCACATTAAATAACGTCTTAGTAAATATGAGAGAATAACACAGGTGTGCTAATCCCTCAGACAGCTCTTTCCTTCTTTCACTCCTCTAGGGAAAGAGAACTACTGCTTCATTTTCAGTAAACGTATTCCGTTTTTTTTTTTTTTTTTTTTTGGGTTTTTCGAGACAGTTCCGTTGTCTTAAATCATATCACTTATTTCTTCCCTTCCTTTATTCTCCCTATCTAGCACAGGACCGAGCACACAGACTTACCGTATAAATTTAGATCAAGATCAAATCTACTTCTTGTTAGTGAATCACTGTCAATGAAATAAAGCAGCTGCGGCTTTGTGAGAAGGTTACCAAAATGGAAGTCACTTCTATCTCTCCGCAACATGGTAGTGTTAGGAATAGACTCCAAGTTTCATTCATAATAGACTATGGCAATGCTTTGGTGGATATTGGTTTAGAAGTTTTAAACATAACATTAAAAAAATCTCTTGTAAAAATCTGAAATTTAGGTTCAGTGCCTGTTTTCATACAAATAATAGGGATTTTGGGAGATTTCATCTTCTATTTTTTTTACATCGTTTTTTTTTTTTCTAACAAAAGAAACACCTCAAACAAACAAAGCAAAGTTTGTGGCATTATACTCAAACAACTCCTTAAATTATTACCTTAAACTTTACAACAATTAAAGAGAGAGAGAGAGCAAAAGAGAGAGAGAAAACTTAAAATGTTTTCCTGGTTCTTTGAGAAACTGCAAATATCCTTCATTCTTATATATGCATGTATTTTATAAATAAGGGTTTGTGTGGCAAATATTAAAATAGAACAGAAAATTGGGGACTTACTAGTTTCCCCATTCCCATATAAATTTAAGAGCAAAAGTGTATTCTTTTCTAATTTCAAGAGATCTAATAATTTGAAAAGAGTGATAGATTTATCTGTCAGTGCCTTTGACATGAAATATTTAAACCATAATGAATTTCAATCTTGGTTATGTGAACTCTCTATGTGCCTATCTATCTACCCACTCATACTTGTAAATATCTTCTTATGCTCATTTCATCCCACAAAGAATAATTTATAATTTTTTATAAGTGACCAATCATTAAAGCCATGTATTTGCTAAAGGGAGTATTTATCATAGCTAGGAATTATTTACATATTGATTAGAAAAATCAAGTACAAAAGTTACGGTGTGAGGTTCTCTTTGTTCTTCAGAGGCAATAAAGATTTTACATATGTGCAGCTAGACTGTGTTAGATGGGATGCTTCATTGAGAGGTGGAATCCAACCTTCATCTGAGCTGACCATGTCAACCTTAAATCTGAGCTGGCCATGTCAGTGTAACCAATAGAATGTAATATGAGAGCTGTAAGACGTCCTAGCTAGTTCACAGAGAAGATAGCTCTCTTCAAATTCTTATTCAGTTGTAACTATTCTAATTATCTTGAGACACTGTGCTAAAAGGACTACCTACAAATACTCTGGAAAATGTTTCAGCCAACAAAAACCTTCTGATCATTCCCACTGAAGTGCCAAATCTTTGAGTAAATGCATTTAGAAAAGGATCATACAGTCCCAATATTCCAGTCCCTGACTACGAAAGTCATACTCAGCTATGACCACAACTATCTGGAGGAGTGACGTTAGGCTCATTACGTACTATCTGTATTCCTGACCTTCAGTGTTCCATAGCATAAATTTTTGGTGTTGTTAGTTTCCTGTAATTAATAAATTGAGCAAATGTTCATCGCTATCACAAACTGAGAGCCTGGTAAACTTATCAAAGGCCATAGTACTCTCAATAACATTGCATACTCATATTGTGACACTGGGAACAAGAGAGGTAGGTATCCAGCATTTAACAGTCCTAAAAAATATATTAGTTACTGAGATAAAAGTTCTCCGACCTACAGTCTGCTTTATTAAGTGTTAAATAACTCATAACAATATTTAAATCTGATATGAAAACAATGACTTCATTATCCAATGCAAGATCTTTCACTACTTAAAAAGAATATTTCCTTCTACTGAAAAATTTCACTTTGAGTTTGCTTTTCTAAAGATATAATATGAAAGAAAACAATGCTTCATTATTTAATCTTCATTATATGCATCTCACAAGGTTAAGTATATTTTATGTACTTGCAATAATTGGTGAGTGGACAAGTTCAGGTCAGCAGGAAGCTAAATTTTCATGTAGTCTTTGTAACAGTATTTTATCCTACCACAAGATTATGGTATAACTTAGCATAGTTCATACAAAAGCTTATTTTGGAGACTTAATTTGAAATATCTACAACCGTTTTCATTAGTAGATCATAAAATAGTGGTTGTATCTTAGGTCTCTCTAAACTGTCTTATGAATAAACAGGAATAAACAAAATCCTAAAGTGTATTTATTGTCAAGAGGTAAGCTATTTTGTTTCTGAAAAGTTTTTGTTTTGTTAGTTATGTTGTGTTTTTTTCTCCTTTAGAATGCCTGCCTTTTTTGAAAACGCTACTTTTAACACTTATCAACACCCTTTGCTGCTAAAAGACTCCACTAAGGAAATCCCTGGGGGTTTTAATATCTCTATGAATATGAGGAAAAGAAGAATTTCATCTGACCACAAATTAAGATATCCTTTGGAGAATTTGAAATTCAAGAAGACATTAAAAGGAAGAAGTCATCATTCAGATCTTGGTTTAATGCATCCTTGGTTTTCTTTGGTTTATTAGTCAAAAAAAAGTTGGGTGCTAACTAGTACTGGCACCATTTCATCTATTAGTGCATTTGTCCTGGTGGTGTTCTTTTAAAAGAAGCTGGAAGAGAGTACACTTCTAGTGACTACACAGCTAGCTATCTATAAACATGTTACGCTTTCTCTAGGGATACCTAAACCTTTCTGGACCACATCCCATTGTGATGTCCAGGTCCTAATAAAATTCCATTTCCAAATTAAGTTGTAGTCTCAAAATATGCACAGGTGACATGAATCTGAACTCAGAATCCATGTCACTGTTAGATTTTCTAAGAACTGCAGGTGTTCAGGCAGTTCTATTTATCTTAAACTACAGCAAGATAGCTTTTCTTATAAATTCTTTTTAAAAGAAAATTTTATAGTAAAAAACAAGGGCTATATGTACACACTCTTAAAAGAACCTTCTGTCAACTGAAAATAATATTCACCTGTTTTAGCATAGAGTGCCCTGCCATTTCAAAACTACCAATGACTCATATTACAAATGCAGCTATTCTTAGGGCGGTGCACCAATGATGTTAATAATGTTCCTTGAAAAGGGTACTATTTAATCAAGTGTTTGGCTGATAAAAAAAAATAGACGAACATACCCTTGTTACAGTTCCAAATTACTGTCAGTTAAAATGTTTATTAGGCCACCTTTATGCCCTCTCTTTTTGCTGAGTGAAAATTCAGACAGTAAAAAGCCATTTGCTTCAAAGGAAATAGCTACAAATTAATTGCTTTAAAAAGAAGCATAAAATCATCCTAAAATTAGAAAGCTTTGTAATGTGGAGTTTAGGGAACCTGTGTTCTTTAGTCTCTTGCAATTGCTATGGTTGTGAAACTCTAACTACTATATTCTTGGGGGGGGGGGATTGCCAAACTAAACAGAAAGCAGTGGTTCAAACATTATGAACACTTTGAATAACACTGAAAATTTATTGAAAGACTATCCAGAAACTACTTGGGAAAAGAATTCTATAGACTGAAGTCTTGTGATTACTGCATATTACAAAGTTTCCCAACCCAACCCTACTGCCAATGACAACTAATTCTCAGTTTTCTCTTTTGTCTTCCTAGAAAAATTACAAGTAAAGATGAATGCCAGTACTCTCCCCCACATCTCGAATTGAGGCTCCAGAGGAAAGCATTCTGGCTGAGTGACAACCAGATTACTGGTTCATACAAGAACTGCTGACGCAACCTTCAATATACCAGGACACAAGAGGCATGGCTCTGCTCTGGCTTAAAAGCATAAAACTGGTTAGAAACAACAAACAAAGCATATTTGGTAACAAAATTGAATGCAATTTTAGAATAACGACTTAGGGGAAAGTTTCAGTAGAAACTGGACCTAAGTAGGAAATGCTGTCCTCAGAAGAAAAACATTCCTGAAATTTTCTTTCTTGAAATAAAACTTTGCCTCTTTAAGGCAGTTTTAATTCAAATTAAGACAAAGACTTTGAATTAAGCCCCGAAGATTCTGGGGAAGGACTTTCAGTAAAACTATCCTTGGCTGTTTTCCCCAAAGTATTTCTAGAGAGAATGAAGTGGATCCCTTAACATATTCTGTCAGACATTTTCCTTCTATCTCTCTGCTACTAGGCACAGTAAATAGACTGAATAAGCAGCCTGGCTTTGGAACAGGCAAGAAAAACATTCCTGGGCCAATCCTAGCGTCCCGCTTTGTCTCAAAGCCCTGGTACACAGAAGTTTAAAGACCATGTAACATCTTTAAGAGCACATTTTCTAAGAGGGAACAGCAATTTTCTGTATTTCAGCCTCTTCTCTTCACAACTTTTCTACTACAACACAGTCAAGAACTTGTTCCACATAACTTCTAACAAAACCATCTCTGCTTGTAACCTATCTTGTTATTTTTAAGGGGACACAAAACTGTTTTTTTTTTAAAGCAAAATGAAGCTAAAGCGGATTTCAGAAACCTAAATTGAAAGGCATGAAGACAGAATAAAGGAGGGGGTGGGCGGGGCAGGGGGATCAGAAAGTGTCCCAGCCTTTGATATTCCCTTTTCACAGTGCTATGGAGACCATATTTGCATTAAGCTTATGCCTCCTTATTTCTTTGTCCAGCTTAAGTCTTTTCTCTTTCTTTCTTTCTTTCTTTCTTTCTTTCTTTCTTTCTTTCTTTCTTTCTTTCTTTCTTTCTTTCTTTCTTTCTTTCTTTCCTCTTTCTTGTCCAGCTACAGATTTCTTTGTAGCTGAAATCAATGGGTATGGAGGCAATTAAGGAAAGATTAGCAAACAAACTGGAGCTGCTTTCACTCCACTCTCCACATTCCAGGCCAAGAGAAAAGGATAACAGCCTGAAGAGCAAATGGGAGCTGAAGCTGGTTTCTCCAACCTATCTGAAAAGTCTTTGTGCAGTCAGAGGGCTATTATTTCAGGAGACAGAGAGAAGGGGGCAAAAGATTCACGTTGCTAAGGAGACCTGCTGAAGCTGGCATTCCTACATAAATTTCCATTTCTATTGAAAGTGGAAAAGAAAAGATATTTTTTCCAAAGTTTATTTGCATCCCCTGGTTACCAAAGAAAGGCATTTTACCGATTTATTTCATCTTTAGTTGTAAACAACTAATCCCGAAAGAATTAAAAGACCTAAGTGTTGACCTCCTGCTGCCAGCCAGGCCCCTTTACTATGAATCAATCAACAAAGAAACCTTTCAATAAGAATTCTGAGGTAACTGCAAAGAAAAAGCCTTTGTAAACATAAAATTAAATTTCTGGAAGGAATTTAACCAAGTGAACTAATCTCTCTTATAAAAAAAACGAAAGACAAAGAAAGTCGGGGGTGGCTTTTGTGCTATTTCAACTTCGTTGGAACTTGAAACGTTTCCAGTAAAGCTTTATAAATAATCTCAGAGAAAATATGAAACTGTCAAAAATAAATTTAATGAGTTTCTCAGGTCAGCGTGTGTGTGTGTGTGTGCGCGCGCGCGCGCGCGTGCACACGCGCATGCGTGCGCGCGCACACCAGCATAGAAAAGCATTAGCAGAGCCTTTCTTTTATACACCCTCCTTAATCTCTACACACACCAGCAGCTGAAGAATCAGAATTCGAGATGGCATAGTTTACAGTAAGAAACTGGAAGTTAGCAAATTCCTACTAAGAGTAACTGGGATGCTGGGGGTGGGGTGCGGGAGCACAACAAAATTGGAGGATCATGAAGGAAAAGAAGCCATAAAGTTCCTTTCGAGTTAGAAGCTGCAAGGTCTACAGACTACTGTACCTCTCTTCCCATCTTCGTGCAATTTTCACCGCTTGCTGAATAAAGCACAACTTTTCAGGCAACTGAAACTAGCTCATGGAGAAAGGGACAGAAAGAGAGGGGAGTTTCTTACTGTGGGAGTGAAAGAAGGGAAACTCAAAAGCAACAACGGTATCACCAAAAAAGGAAACAAAATTCATCAGTCTCTCCAGACTGTTGGTATCATTCCCCAAAATTTAAAGGAAGGGGGGAGGGCTAAAAACAAGTGAAAATTCATTCGGAAAAAAAAAAAAAAAACAAACAAAAAAAAAAACAGATAAAGTGAAACAGAACAGAGAGAAATGTGGGCCGAGAGGAAAACTTAGGCAAATTGCTCTTAGACAGAGGATTGGGAAAGGAGGGGAACAGAGTGGAGAACCCACACATCTTGAATTTGGGGCGTTTTGTCTGTTTCTTTTTTAACGGGGGTGTGGAAGGCGTCGCATCTTTTTTCACAGCCACATGGTTCTCGCCTTCAATGATAACAATTGCCCAAAATAGCATACGTGTTACTCCAAAGCCGGAGAGACCGGCAAAGAAATAGGAGAGGGCGTGGGAGGTCTTCTGAGTGTTGGCGACCCGGACTCCTTCGGATGAGGGGAACATGCAGGGGCTTCCTGGGGCCCGAGGGTCTTAGTGTAGGGGAGGGGAGAGAAGGGAAAGGGGAGTACGGAAGGGGAGGGGAAGGGAGGGGAGGGGTGGACTAGAGAGGTGGAGGCAGCAGAAGAGCCCTGGGCAGCAGGGGCGCGGCGCGGGGACCTCACCGCTGCCAAGCGTGGACTCGCAGTGCCAGATGTCCAGGTTGGCGGGCTTCCGGCAGGACTCCCATAGGGACAGATAGTACTGGTGGTCCGCCGTGACCCAGGCTGGGCTCAGTACAGCTCCCAGGTCCAGACACAGCGCCAGAAAGATGCACACGAGCCCGACCAGCTTGAGCGGGGTCAGCACCGACACGCGCACCTCTTCCATGCCGCTGCCCGCTGAAGCCATGCCCTGGCGCCACTGCCGCTCTCCCCGACGCAGTCTAGAACGCCAGGAGGGTCCAAAGAGCCCGAAGCGGGAACTCTAGACCAGAGAGGCGCTGGTACACTGGCGCTGGGGAATCGACCCTCGGGACTCTGTTCCGCACGCCAAGAAGCTAGCGGGACTCGCCGAGCGGGGAAGGCTGGCCCAAAGGAAGTCGTTGGCAGCCGCAACAACGGCAACTGCACAGTGGACCTTCACGCAGGGCTCTGCCAGTGCCCGCGCCCGCGCGTGCTCCTCCCAGGCGCGGCCAGGCTGGCTCCGCCCCAGCCCCGCCCCAGGCTGCAAGAGGCGGCGCCTTGCAAGGGAGGCGGCGGGCCTGCGGAGTGGAATGGCTCTGGTTTCTGGCATCTGGACTCCCACCCTTCTCATGGCTAGCCTGGTGGCCACTGTGAATAGCAATTCTCTGCTGCCAGCACTACCACGTTTGCTCTGGGGTCCCTCCATGGGGATGTCTCCGGGTCACGTGGCTTTCTTTTTCGTATGGAGCAGGTATTGAACGTTTTGTTTAGTTTTTTTCTTCTTCTTTTTTCCTAGAAGACATCTTATGTGGATTCCTAGGCTTCCCTGACTGTGGCCTTTGGAGAAAAGATAGGTCTCCACTTACCGACAGTATGCCCTCTGCCCAGCCATCGGTAACGATGTTATGGAAGAAGAAAAGTAACTGGAAATTCTTTACACTCTCCAAACCCGGAACGAGTCCAGGAGCCACCCTTCTATCCCCACCTTCCAGCACCTTATTAAGTCAGTTTTTAAGCTGACTGCAGCCTTTGCTCTCCCTCTGAAGGACAAGTGGGAGATAAAATGGAAATAAGAGATTTCACAAAAATAAAAAGCAAGCCCTATTCGCATCTCTGCTGTTTTGTCTGTTGTAATTTGTCTAAAATTCCTAATGTACTTAGAGCTGTGTTCAGCTAGATCTGAAACCTTACCTTGGTGTTAAGCTTTCCTTGTTCTTCAGTAAGCTCCACTACAGGACTTAAGACAGGAAGGAGTGGGTATATCATTCCTGAATGGGAAATTAATGCATTTATATAAATTTTTCAGGAAACTGACATAAGGACTCTTCAAAGGCCATTGTCTTGGTTCTTAAGGAGTGGATTCATGCTTTAAATCAATTTGTGAGAACTGTACACGCCTTGAAATTGAATTTCTGTTTTTTTAATTGTCTGATTCGACATGATTGGTGGGCAGATTTATATTTTTTTCTCTCCATCTTGCCTTAAAACACACACACACAATACACACACACACACACAATATACACAATTTATTCACTAGATCATTGACCAAGCATGTTTCCAGATCATTTACCCTTTCAGTAACTTAATGTGAAAGTCAAAAATGAGGATAATGACCTGAAGAATGCACCTCACATGCTCCCCACCCCTCACACAATACCATCATCAACCTAATGGCTCTCATATTTTGTGTGTAGGGATGAGTATGAGGGCATTTAACAGTCTTTCTCTTCTACCAACTGTTTCCAGGGGCATAGCACATTTTAAGAAGCAATCAAAGTATTACCAGGTGAGATAAAAAATGTGGTTTCTTACAACTGTAAATAGAACTGGCCATCTTTTCTACTTCTCAACCATGATCATCTTAATTACTTGAGGATACATCATAAACAAACCAGGAACACACTCAAAGGGACTCTTTTACTTGGATCTCCAAAGACTTATTTGATGCCAGTTTGGAAGACTAAACCAGGAAGATAAGTAGAATGAACTCTGATGACCTTAGTTCTAATACTTCTTTTTACGTGGACTTTCACATGCAGGTAGATAATTTATATTCAAAGTAAATCTTTAAGAAAATTTCTTGAACATGTTCTCAGTTTAAAAGCAATTGTTTTGCCTCCAAATTCTATCACTTAACTTTTTGAGTCAACTAATATTTTTTCTTATCCGTCAGGCTTATTACTCATTCGCACCACCCATACTCCAACCTCCACACTTTATTTTTTCTGGATTGCTCTCAGCTGCTTGCTGAAGTTACTTCTTTGTACTATTTGCGATTTTTAAACTATTTCTAACAACACGCCTAATGTTTTAATTCCTCTACCAATCATTTACAAATAAAGACTTCAAACCAAAAATACTACTTAAATTATTAGCAATTTCATTTGGTAGAAAGCTATTTCGAATTATTTTGAGGTGAATTATATTGCCGATTTATCTCAGAATAAATAAACAGAGACACTGTTAAAGTCTTGTGTAACTTATGGTACAACAATGTATCTTTTATGCATCTGATAATAAATGATTTTATAAACTCAACTGGCTCCCAAAATTTCACTGAAAGAATGGTAGACCAATAGTTCCCCTAAAAATGGAAATCCAACAAAGATACTAAAAGATAGCTAATTTGAAGTGAGGTGGGGTAAGATAATACACATATATTATGGGCTGTCTTGTTTGTACATATTATATACACAGTGTCTGTTGCACAAACTACAATAGAAATAATTGGAGATTGAGAAATGAAATGAGTCCACAATAAGCTGTAAAGAAAGAACTACTAGCCCATGAGAATTGATTTGCAATTAAATGAAAAATGAGGACAGGACTGCTTCAAAGTTTGGTTGAAGAGGTTTGTTGTAGACATGATGGAAAACACAACCGGTGGCATCATAAAGTTCAGATTGATCATGACCAGAAGACTGAACCAGATCATGAGGGGAATGGGAAGAGGAGAGTGAGAGAGCACAGAGTATACCAAGAGAGACCCAGGACCAGAGCCAGTCAGAAGCTCAGAGCTTGTTGACCAAGAAAAAGCATAAAAACAAATGGCTGAGGTTATTGGTTATTTAGGAATTAGAAGCTGGGGGAGGAGATGTCTAGACCCTAGAAAAGATGTTCTATTATGGAATCATTCCACTCATGCATAGTCAAGACCCTTTTGTTCCCAGAGAGGAATAAAGATGGTATGGAGAAACAAATTTTCTGTAAGGAAAACAATGAGAGATTAGAAATAACTGCAACGTGCCTTTCCAGTGTGATGGCAATAATATGGACACATTTCTCTAAGAACCAAAGATAAATACTTTAGAGGTTTACTTGTTTTACTTATAAGTCCATTCTTCAAGTCACTCCACTGAAGTATGAAGTGATTTATTCTATAATATAATGAGGTCTGCTTGTTACTTATGAAAATTAATGAGATCAAGAGACCTTTAGGTTATATATATTCTCTGCTGCTTCTATGGAGTTTCTTATGTTATGCAACATTTTGCATTTAAGATTATCAAATAACTGTAATTGATTATTGTTGATCATGCCTTTTAAAAAACAAGTTATAAAAATTTAAAATTCCACAGCTAACAACTGAATTACATCATTTTCTAATATATATTCTGATTTAAATATTGAATTAAATTTGGATTATTAAAAATTGTATTAACTTTGATTTAATTCAGTTGATAATAGTATATTCACTATTCACATTGTATTGATGTTTTGATTTCATGCTAATTGATGTTTCATATTAGTATCTATGACCATAATAATTTTCTAATCCATAAAAGAAATTGAAAACATTAGAGAACATTGGATGGAAAGGATGATTAGTTCTAAAATAAATATGTTTATTGTAATGAAAATAATTTTGAGTGAGAAACCCAAGAGGTAGGAATATGGGAATATAGGCATTTAAAATTAGCAAAACTTATCTTTCCGGAATAAGATTCTTTTTGTTTCTCTGTTTCTATCACTGCCGGTCAATGTAGTATCAAGTACTCTACCAACACAAACCCAATTCTGAACTGATTTGGCGTTTACTTGGACATCATCACAGAGATTTGTCATTTCTGTATCTGGTACAGAGTAACTAACTCTTGAAAACTAATTGATAAACGAAGGAATGAAAGCTTCAGAAATGAATGCTCTAATAGTTGATACTTAGGTAGTATTCAGAATTGTAGCTTATGTTTGGTGAAAGGAGCTGAAAGGGAGTGTGCTATTGAAGCATAGCCTAGTTGTGAATTTGGGCACAGATCAATGAGGTCAGAAGTAAAAGAAAGCATCACAAACCATCCTGGAAAACTGGTTCCTTTTTCCCCATCAAGCTTTCCTTGGAGCTCATTAGCTAAGTATCTTCTATTACTCTAAATTCTGTCTAAAGCTATCTTTGTACATTTCAGGTGAATGTTCATAAAATTGTTTTCATACAGGCCTATTTTTATTTGAGCATTCAAATGGAGGTCTTTGCAGGCAGGAAGAAATATCTGAAGAAATACCTGCTTTGAACCTTTGCTCAAGTATCATCAATTTATACCATCAAATATAGCATCAACTTGCAACAAAAGATGTTAGGTCTAGTGGATATAGCTCTGCTGGTAGAATGATAGCCTAGCACACACAAGACCCTGAGTTCCTTGGCCAGCACCATATAAGCTAGGCCTGACGATATATGCTTGCAATCCCAGGACTCCAGATGTGGAGGCAGGAAGTTTAGCAGTTCAAGGTTATCATCAGCTAATTAGGAAGTTTAAGACAAGTCAAGATTACTTCTTGAGACTATCAAAATTAACTAAATAAACAGAACTACTTTATCTATGTTGATGTGCTGAAAATCAAGCAGTGTTGTATTCTTTCTCATGAATTAACCTTTGTGATGTAAACATCTCAAACCTATTGTATCTGGAAATGTTTCTCTTGTGTTTTGGCAGAGTCTGCTTCTGCAGAATCAGATAATTATTCACTAAATGAGTGTTTGTGTATGAGAATGTGTGTGTGGTGTGTGGCATAGAGGTCATTTCTTTTCTTTGTGGTCTAAAGCATTCACATATTCAAATGGCAAATATGAACCCCACAGTTTACAAATCATGATGCTTTCGACTAATGAAAGGAAACGTTGGAGGTAAAAAATATTACAATGACGGGGTACCTGGGGCAATTTATACTCACAATTTTCAAATAGACGAATGTAGCTAAGCAGTTACTCCTTGGGGTTTCCAAATGGGGGTTTTAAATGTCAACAATGCTAAGTGATTGAGCCTAGTGGGCAAAGAAAGCCCTTTTAGAAATTTCATTTTAGTGTAGCTCTCACTTCTAGATTTCACCTTTTCAAATTAGTCTGTAAAGTGAGTAAGTTAAATATATCTGTAATCTATCACAATTCAAAATGTCATTTCAGTCAAGTTCAAACAAACATAGGTGGAAAAATACCAACATAATTTTGAAGTTTACTGTTATTCTATTCCCTCAATTGTGTTTCCACTTTCCTTAAGTTTACATCATTTACATTTTTCCTCTTTGTTTTAAGGATGTTTAAAATTTAGTAAACACAGAAACATTCTTTTAATTGAGGAAGCTCAAGGTTAAAACATTCATTATGGAACCTGATGATTGTGTAAGTTTGGCCACACCAGTAAATTCAGTTTCCTCCTTTATAAAATAGGATGATACACCACTGATTGTTGTGAGGATTAATAAAGTAATTTTCATAAGGTGGAATACCAGACATATGGTAGACATTGATCACAATTATTACATTATTGAAATCCAGATGTCAGCTAAGGCCTACCAATCCCTAGGAGATTTAGCAATTTGCTCAAACCCCTCATTTCATGATCCTTTATTATCCAGTCATTTTTCACAATTCTTGCCTTTTCAGTTCTTCTCTTGATTTGCTTATTTAGCTATTCAAATACTTTACTCATAGCAAAATTGGATGTAAATATGTCCCTTCATAAATTTCTGAGGAAAACATGTGAAATGTCATGTTATAATATTGAATTTATGAAACATCTGTGACTGTTTGTTTGTTTGTTTAGAGGTTCTACCAGGGATACACAGCTGCTCTTAAACTCTTTTCTGAAAAAAAAAAAAAAGAACAACAAAAGGACTGCCTATATCTTGTAAGCTGGTTCTCTTAATCAAGTGCACAAATTTTGGAGGGAAAAACATGGAGTCATGAGGGAGGGAGGCAGGCAACACCCATCTAGGCAACTGAATTAACTCTAACAATCAGTGGGATGATAGATGTGGCATCCAAATCACCTGCACAACCATATATGAGAAGGAAAGGCTTCTATATCTTGCATGCTCACAAAAATCCACATATATTTTCTTATCTATGTCAGTTTCATGTTCTCTCCCCTCTCAAAGGACATATTCCATTCCATGATTTCTATTCTTACTATTCTTACTCCTTGCTACCTAAAGTTCAGATTCAAACAGTACTAATATCACTGGGGAGCTCAGTTCACTACAAATGCTTAATTCTTATCTAAAACTGCAGTATAATAATACCATTAACATATTATTAACATTTGTGAATCACTGATCTGACTTCTTGCATTCTGTTGGCTCAGCCTCTACTTAAAAGTGTCCATATCAAAGCACCTATAAGCTGCAGAATAATCTTTTTGCACAATGTGAAGATGTGTCTTTGCCAAGGCCCCTTCCTACAGGTTTAATTAAAAAGCTGAACAGCTATTAGCTAGGCAGGAGTTGGGACAACCAGACACAGAGGACTCTGGGAAGAAGAAGTGGGAGTAATCAACCAGATGGAGAAGAAGCAACATGGGCAGTGCAGAGTAAAGGTAATAAAGTCATGAAACCAAAAGTATATTGATAAAAAAAAATGGTTAATTTTAGTTGTGAGCTACTTAGTAACAACCCTAAGCTATTGGTCAAGTCTTTATACTTAATAATAAGTCTCTGTGTCATTATTGGGGAGCCATTGGTTCTGACAAAAAGGTCTGACTACACCTGTAAAACAAAAAGAATAATTTTTTATGCTTTAATATATTATGTGTTAGCCAGGAGAATGATATTTCTTTTTTATCCATGTCTCATCCGGATCTATTAGTCAGTGATTTTGGTTCAATTAATAATTGAGTCAGCTGGGTTAAGTGCCATTTGTATATTCTTACTTCAATAGTTCAAAACACTTGTTTTGTTATGCTTTCATTTTGAAAGTCATGATTCTGATGATGTATTAATAAACTAATAATAAGTGATACTGCTAACAAAAAGTTAACTTTAAACATTAGGAATACAAAGAATGATAGTTGATTTCTTATGAATTCATCTTGGAGAATTCATGATGGTTAATAGTATATAATAAATTACAATGTATTGTAAAGTACATGGAAGAAACTCAGTCTAAGACATATAAAAGAACATCATGGAAGAAATTTTAAAAAAAAGAATGACTAATCCTCATTGTAGAGGAACTTTAAACAAGGAGCACTACAGGCTTGAAAATGATAACTAGAATTAAGGGAAGAGAATACAATTACATTTGATCCTGTGGCTTCTTTTATTTTTTATTTATTTATTTATTTTTGGTTTTTCGAGACAGGGTTTCTCTCTGGTTTTGGAGCCTGTCCTGGAACTAGCTCTTGTAGACCAGGCTGGTCTCGAACTCACAGAGATCCACCTGCCTCTGCCTCCCATGTGCTGGGATTAAAGGCGTGTGCCACCACCGCCCGGCCTGTGGTTTCTTTTAAATTCCTACTTTTGCCAGCCAAATTACCAGATTTGGAATTTTTCTATAGGTTATTTGACAAATAGAAACTATTATGACAATGAACAGTGTTGAGAACACAAGCTTCCTATGGACACAAAAGCAAGGTAGAGATTTCATTTAGGAAAAGCGCAAAGGAGCATGATTAGAAGAAACAAGTAGATTTAAGTTTTGCAAATGATGGAAGGAAAGTAATTTTCTTAAAAAAAACAACTAGAAATTAAATAATTGCATTTAGGCGTGGTATATGGACACAGTTAAAACCACAAATTTGGGTAGAGACTTTACCCTCCCTTCCCACACTGTTAGCAATCCAGCTACCATTAGACTTCAGAATTACATTGAACCAGAACCAAAATCCTAGTTGGAGATCCTCAGAATCAGTCCTTTTCTTTCCCTGCTCCCTCATCAAGCACCAGCCTATCGAGCTGATGGAGGACTGCTTAAAGTCTGAACCCAGAATTCAAACTGAACTTCAGATAAGTGATAAACTTGAACCTCATCACAGAAGCTACTTTATGTATTATATAGTAGCACAGAAACCCAAAACTAGTCAACATGCAGAAAATAAGGGACTTTGGAATGCTTAGCCCTATATGGGATATCTATAACACACCCTGCCTCTCAAGGCATTTTTTTCTATTTCATTGATTTCAGCTTCAGTTTGATTATTTCTTTCCATCATCTTCTCTTGAGTGTGCTTACTTCTTTTTGTTCTAGATATTTCAGATGTGCTGGTAGGTTCCTAAGAATGAGAGCTCCCCATTTTTTTTTAATGTAAGCATGACATACTTTCCTCTTAGCACCATTTCCTTTGTGTCTCATAAGTTTGTATATGTTTTGTACTCATTTTCACAGGGTTTTCAAGACTCTTTAAGTTCTTTCTATATTTCTGTCTGGACCCTGTTTTCATTCACTAGAGAGTTGTTCAGTTTCCATGAAATTGTAGACTTTCTGTGGTATCTGTTTGGTTTAAATTCACTTTAATCTGCGGTGGTCTGATAGGATAAATGCAAAGGGTTATTCCAATTGTCTTGTCTGTTTCAAATTACTTTGTGTGTGAATATATGGTAAATATTGGGGAAATTTCCAGGAGGTGCTGAGAAGAATTTATATTCTTTTGTGTTTGGGCAAAATAGTCTATAGATATCTGTCAGGTCATTTTATTTTTTAATATCTGTTTGCTTCAGTATTTCTCTGTTTAGTTTTTGTCTGGATGACCTGTTCCTTCATGATAATGGGGTATTGAGTGACATTCCACTATCAATGTGTGAAGATCAATTTGTGATTTAGTCTTTAATAATGTTTCTTTTACAAACGTGGGTGTCCTTGATTTTGGGTCCTAGTTGTTAAGAAATTAAATACATTTTAGTGGCCTTTTCCTTTGATCAGTACGAAGTGTTCTTTCCTGTCTCTTTTGATTAATTTTGAATAGAAGTCTCTTTTGTTAGATATTTGAATAGCTATACCAGCTTGCTTCTTGTGTCCACTTGCTTGAGAAATCTTTTTCCAAACCTTTACTGTGAGGTAATGTTTATCTTTGTTGTTAAGGTATGTTTTTTGTGTGCAGCAGAAGAATCAGTCCTGATTTTGGATCCCTTCTCCTTGTCTATGTCTTTTCATTGTGGAATTGATAACATTTAAATTGGTAGAAATCAATAACTAATGATTTTTATTCTTTTTATTTTGTTTTTGCTGTTGTGGGTGGTGATGGTGGAGTGCGTGCTTGTATGTGTATGTGTGTGCATGTATCTGTAGTTTGTGTGTGATTCCCTCCTTTTGGTTTTGCTCGTGTGAGATTATTCATTTCCTGTGTTTCATGGGTGGAGTTAACTTCCATGGGTTGGAGATTTCCTTCTATTGACTTCTAACAGGCTAGATTTGTAGATAGATATTGTTTAAATTTGACTTTAAATGGAATATATTGGTTTTTCTACATAGGATGAATGAAAGTTTTACTGAACTAAACAATCTATATTGGCCACTGTTTGTCTCTTTGTGCGTAACAAGACATCTGTCCAGACCCTTGTGGCTTTTAGAGTCTCCATTGTGAAGTTGAGTGTAATTTTCATAGGTCTACCTATATATGTTACTTGCTCTTTTTATGCTTACAATTGCAATATTCTTTCTTTGTTCTGTTTGTCTAGTGTTTTAATTATTATGTGTCTTAGGGACTTTCTTTTCTGGTCTAATCTATTTGGTTTTCTGTATGCATCTTGTACCTTTATAGTCATCTCCTTCTTTAGATTAGGAAAAATTTCTTCTATGATTTTGTTGAAAATATTTTTTGTGTGTCTTTGAGCTGGAATGCTTCTTCTTCTATTCCCATTATTCTCAAATTTGTTCTTTTAATAGTGTCCCAGATTTTCTGGATATTTTGTGTCAGAATTGTTTGTAGATTTAACATTTTGTTTGACTGGTGTATCTTTTTCTTCCATTGTAACTTCAGTGACTGGGATTTACTTTTCCATATCTTGTATTCTGTTGAGGATGTTTGTGCCTGCAGTTCTTACCTAGATTTTCCATTTCCAGATTTGCCTCAGTTTGTGTTTTCATTATTACTTAATTTTTATTTTCAAGTCTTGAACATGTTATTCATTTCTTCAACTGATTTTTGGCATTCTTAGCTTGCTTTCTATAATGGATTTAATAATTTCCTTAATTTTTTTCTATTCCTTCGTATTTCAAAGGGGTTTATTCATTTCTTCTTTAATGAACTCCTTTATCTTCATAAAGTCGGTTTTATGGTCTTCTTCTTGTCCTTCATCTGTGTTGGAATATTTAGGGATTGCTGTGGAAGGATAGCTGGGCTCTGGTGGAGACATATTTCTATTGCTGTAATTAATTGTGCTATTATGCTGAAGAGTAGGCTTCTAAGTTTGGGGTGATTATAGGTCTAGGTACTGATTTCTGGGTTTGTCTGTGATGGATGGACATTTTGTTTCTTGGTTTCAATTTCACCTTGGGTCTTCTGGCCACTGGTGGGTGTGGTCTTAGTTTAGCAAGTAGTCTCTGGAGGGTTGGAGCCTGGGTCACTCACAGTGATGAGAAGGAGTAGAGGGATTGGGAATCTTGTTGCAGAAGGAACCAAAAGTGTTGGGGCATATTGGGGCAGTGACCTGTCTGGAATTCTGGTGACCTATCTGGCATTTGGTCAATCAGGGAGTCTCCTATGAATTGGGAGCAGGGACATAGCAATTAGGAGGGATGTAGGTATTTGGGATGGGAGTGGGCACCAAGAACATGAGTGGAGTCAACAGGCAAACAGCCTACCTGGAGTTCTGACTGTTGCATGACCTCTGGTTGAAAATCATGTTCTACTAATAACTATTATTAGTTGGGGGTTTTGGAGTATCTGCCATTTGATATTAATTTTGAGAAAATTGTATGCATGATCTTCATTAAGTGAATGTGTTCTAAGTAAAGTTCAACTTACTTGAGACATATGATTAAATAGTAAAGATGACATTTCAATCCTATGTCACAATGAAGATGGCTTTATTACTCTCATTAATTATCTTGATTTAATTTATTTTATCTTTGACAAGGAGAGATTTAAGTATATAACTTCTATTTTACTCCTGCTAGTGTGCTTCAGCTCAAGACTGATCCATTTTACCCCATTTCTTTTCCTGGCATTCTCCCTACTTTGAGCCATATTATTTAAGCAGAATTTTAAAAACTCAAAAAAACCTTCACACCTAGTTAATATCTTATAAACAGTGATTAGAAAACAAATTCAAACATAATGTTTCTTAGGGACTGTATCTTAAGTGGGAGATGATAAATGATGAAAATGATGAAAAGCCATGCCTCCCAGTTAGGATTTCTTGTGGATTATAATACTTTACAAGTATTATATTTATATGTCATGTGACTGTGTCACTATCTCATGCAAGAAACCTATTGTAATCCAGTTAACTCATCAAACTGATCAACATTCTATACTGCTTCTGTCAAAAAATCAATCGAAGATGCACCCAAGAGTACTGTTGGTCTATTGTAGATATTGTTTATCAGAAATAATTCATGTTTGTTATAATGTGCATATTTTAATGCTGTCAAATTTGAGAAAAGGAATTACACGGTTCAAAAGAATTGGGTGGAAGGGGCAGAAAAACCCATGAATGAAGTCCTGGCTAAAATTACATTGCTGACATAGTCAACCATTTGTTCAGAACCCAAGGCCTCAGACCCAGAAGAAAGTAGAAAGTTGGTAAAACTGCACTCACCCCCACCACACACACACTGACATAGACCAGGCTTAATAGTGGTAACAAATTTTTCTTGGGCATCTAAGTATGAGTGTCTATGAATGAGTCATCAGTGCCTATAAGACTAGTAACTATAGCTTCCTACTTGGTATGTTTACACCTGTGACTACTGGCCTCCCCCTATCCTGAACCTAACAAACATGCTGAGATCCCATGTTCTGGCAGTTGCATAACCCTCATGATCCCAGTTTCACTATACTTGTGTGTGTGTGTGTCCTTTCCTTGTTTTCTTTCAGAACTTAGGTGGGATCCTAGCCACCTGATTCAAAGTAATTGGTCCAAGGTCAAGGTATAATTCAAATGTAAAAAGATTCCCAATGATCTAAATTTTGTTCCCACATTAAAATAAAGCCAAAATGCCATAAAGAATATTTTATTATTCACCATTTTAAATTTATTTTACATATCAACCATACTTTCCCATCCTTCCTAGCCTCCTATTCCCTCCACCTGCCTCCCTTCTATCCCCCTTCCCCATATTCATTCCTCCTCTGTCTCCATTCAGATGGGGAAAGGCATCCAATGAGAATCAGCAAAGCATGGCATACTAAGTTGAGGTAGAATCAAATTCCTCTCTCCTGCATCAAGCCTGAACAAGGTTCCCCACGATATGGAATAGGTTTCAAAGATCCAGATCATGTATCAGAGATAGGTCCTGGTCCCATTACTAGGGGCCCCACAAAAGACCAAGTTACACACCTGAGCTTAGTTCAGTCCCATGCCGGCTCCCTACCTGTCTGTCCAGAGTCCCTGGGTTCCCACAAGCTAAGGTCAGCTGTCTCTGTTGCTTTCTCCATCAAGATCATGACTCTACTGCTTGCTCATAAAATATTTCCACCTTCTCTTTAACTAGATTCATGGACCTCAGCCCAGTTCTTGGATGTGGATCTCTACATCTACTTCTATCAGGTACTAGATGAAGGATCTATGATGACAATTAGGGTAGTTAACAATCTGATTACAGGGAAAAGTCAGTTCACACACTGTCTTCGCTGTTGCTAGAAGTATTAGCTGGAGTCGTCCTTACGGATTCCTTTGAAGTTCCCTGGCACCAGGTTTCTCTGAAACCCCATAATGGCCCCTCTACCAAGATATCTCTCTAATCATTCTCCCACTCTCTTTCACCCCCAGTTCAACCATCCTGATCCCTCATGTTCTCATCCACCCAACCCCTCCATTATACTCCCCACAACTTCCAGTTTACCATGGACATCTCATCTATTTCTTCTTCCCAGGAGAGCCTAACTTCTCTGGGGATGAGGTTTGTAGCCTGGCTATCCTTTGCTTTACATCTCATATCCACTTATGAGTGAGTACATACCATGTATGTCATTCTGAGTCTGAATTATCTCACTCAGGATAATTTTTTCAAGTTCCATCCATTTGCCTGCAAATTTCATGATGTCATTGTCTTTTTCTGCTGAGTAATATTCCATTATGTGGTTATACCACATTTTCTTTATCCATTCTTCAGTTCAGGGGCATCTATGTTGTTTCCAGGTTTTTACTCTCACAAATAATTCTTCTATGAACATAGTTAATTAGCATCTTATGGTATGGTTGAACATTCTTTGGGGAATATGCCCACAAGAAATATTGTTGGATCTTTAGATGGAATGATTCTCAGTTTTCTGAGAAACTGCCAAATTGGTTTTCAAAGTAGCTTTAGCTGAATAAGTTTGTACATCCACCAGCAGTGAAAGAGTGTTCCCCTCACTCCACATCCTCTCCAACATAGACTGTCATTATCATTCTTAATCTTGGCCATTCTGACAGGTATAAGATGATATTTTAGAATCACTTTGATTTGCATTCCCCTGATGATTAAGGATTTTGAGCAATTCCTTAAATGTCTTTTGGACATTTGAATTTGCTATGATGAGAAATCTCTGATTAGATCTATAGTTCATTTTTAATTAGATTATTTGGTATTTTGGTGTCTACTTTCTCGTTTTCTTTAAATATTTTGAATATTAGTCCTCTGGCAATTGTGGGGTTGGTGAAGATCTATTTCCATTCTGTAGACTGCTGTTTTGTCTTACTGACAATGTCCTTTGCTTTACAGAAGCTTTATAATTTCAGGAGGTCCCATTTATTAATTGTCCATCTTAGTGTCTGTACTACTGGAATTATATTCAGGAATTATCTCATATAACAAAAAGTTCAAGCCTACTTCCCACTTTCTTTTCTATCAGGTTCATTGTAACTAGATTTATATTGAGGTCTTTGATCCATTTGGACTTGAGTTTTATCCAGGATGATAAATATGAATCTATTTGTATTCTTCTACATGCCACCACCCAGTTATGTCAACATCATTTGTTGAAGATGCTTTCTTTTTTTTCGTTGTGTACCTCTGACTTCTTTGTCAAAAATGAGGTGTTTGTAGGTGTGTGTGGCTATGTCATGGCCTTCATTTTGGTTCCACTGATTCATGTGTCTGTTGTTATGCCAATACCAAGTACTTTTATTATTAGAGCTTTATAGTAAAGGTTGAAATGACAGACACAGATACTTAAAAATTTACTTCATTGTACAGAATTGTTTTAGATATTCTGTATTTTTTGTTTTTATATTAAGATAAATATTTTTTGAGGTCTGTGTAGAGTTGTACTTAGATGTTGATGGGGATTGCAATGAATCTGTAGATTGCTTTTGGTAAGATTACCATTTTTACTATGTTAATCCTACTAATCCATGGGAATGGAAAATCTTTTCATTTTCTGAACACTTTTCCAATTTCTTTCTTCAAAGACTTAAAATAATTCTCATATAGATATTTCCCTTGTTTTATTATATTTACCCCAAGATATTTTATATTGTTTGTGGCTATTGTAAAGGGCGTTGTTTCTCTATTTCTGTCTCGTTCCTTTTATACTTTTTAAATAGGAAGGCTACTGAATTTTTTGAGTTAATTTTATATTTGGAAACATTACTGAAGGTATTTTTCAGCTAAAGGACTTCCTTGGTAGAGTTTTGGTGGTCACTACTGTATACTTTCATATCACCTGCAAATAGTGAAATTTGACTTCCTTGTTCCCAATTTGTATCCGCTTGATCTTATTTTGTTGCCATATTGGTTTAGCTAGAACCTCAAGTACTGTAGTTAATAGATGTGGAGAAAGTAGACAGCCTTTCCCCTGATTTTAGTGGAATCTCTTTTAGTTTCTCTCCATTTAATTTTATGTCCGCTACAGACTTGTAAATTGCCTTTATTATGTTTAGGCATATACCTTGAATCCCTGTCCTCCCCAGAACCTTTATCATAAAAGGGTGTTAGATTTTGTCAAAGAATTTTTTAGCATCTAATGTGATGTTTTATTTTCAATTTTTATATGGTAAATTACATTGACAGATTTTCATATTTTGAACAATTTCTGCATCTTTGGGAAGAAGCCTACTTGAGCCTGAGAGATGATTTTTTTTTGCATGTGTTCTTGGATTCGGTTTGCCAGTATTTTGTTGAATATTTTTTCATCATTGTTCATGAGGGAGATTGGTCTGTAATTTTCTTTCTTTGTTGCATCTGTGTTTGGTTTGGCTATCAGGGTAATTGTGGTCTCATTAAAAGAATTTGGCAATATTCCTTCTGTTTCTGTTGTATGGAATGATTTGTGAAGTATTGGTATTAACACTTTGAAATTCTGATAGAATTCTGTGCTAAAATCATCTGGCCCTGGCCTTTTTTCTTTCTTTTTAGGAGAGACAATTAGTGACTGTTTCTATTTTTTTTTAGGGTTATGGCTCTGTTTAAACTGTTTATCTGGTCTGGATTTAATATTGGTATGTGGTACATATCAAGAAAGTTCTCCATTTTTTAGATTTTCCAATTTTGTCAAGTATAGGTTTTAGAAATGTGACAATAGGATATTATAATGAATAATGCAAGTAATTGTAATATAATTGTATATCTAATATATATATATATATATATTTCTCTGTGTGTGTGTGTTTAAAGACAGAATTAATAGACCACTGTAAGAATTTTAACATAAATGGAGCTTCCAGGACTAGAAATCACCCCTATGTCAATGAGTGGGGAATGAATTTGAGTGCTTACTAAGTGACTGTGCACTACTGTATTTTGTAAACAGTACTCACTTGGATTACAGAAAACTCAATGAAAAGTGTAAATTACCATTTAGAAAAACATTAGTAGAAGATTCCCTTTAGGGCTTATAACCTTCCTAACCATAGAATTGTGATCAGTTTTACAGTATCAGGCATTTCTTCTGTCCCATGAATCAAATTTTACATGCAGTCAGAAAACAATTGTTTATACCTCCCAATCACACCACTGTTTCTCCAGGGTGCCTACCTTGTCTAACATGTTGAGTTGGAGTTTCAAGCTAGGTAAGACCATTAACGACTTTTCTTCTTTAGCAGCCTATATAGCAACTTCCCACACTATGTCAAGAGACAGAAGCTGAGGATAATTTTTAAGAGCAGCAAGTACTCTTAAAAATTGATTCATCTCTCCCGCCACTCCCGAAGATCTTGTAGAGATACTCCTTTTAGGGATATTTCCTTGATGTTATAAACTTTTAAAATTTGTTTCATTTATTCATTTTTACAGACATGAGGATAGAACCTGTAATTTTCACATCAGACCTTTACTGTCTCACAAAAACTATACCTCTATCCACATAAATTATTCTTGTAAGCCTATAATGTCCCTGAACCTTCCTCTCCATTAATGAAAATGTTTGTGTTAAGATTCATGTTTTCAAAATTTAATAAACTTATTTATTTTATATTTATGTGTATGAGTATTTTGCTTGCATGTGTATCTATGCTTTATATGGGTGTGCTGTGCCCCAAGATGTCAGGTCATTGGATCACCTAGGACTAGAGTTACAGGCTCCTATGAGCCATCACACGTGATCTGGGAACTGATCCTGTGTCCTCTTCAAGAAGAGCAAGAGCTCTTCTGCTGGGTAATCTCTTCAGTGCCTATGTTTTCAAACTTTTAAAGAAGATTGTCAAGATACGAAATAGATTTTATGCAGTTTTCACTGTAGACATAAAAGGAAAAGCAAAATTTTCTTTTTATTTTCCTGTTCCTCTTCTTTAGCTGCGCTTTCTACTACATTTCAACAAGTCAGTTTCCCAAATACAATATTTGTGAGTTCCTCAATATCACTCTCAAACCCACTGAACTTAAATATGTTACACTGATATTTACAAACACACACACACACACACACACACAAACTGTGATCATATTCATCCCAAATTTCCTCTCTTGTCTCCTAGACACCTTCTATTTTCTTGTCATTTTCCCCAATGAGTTTAATTAGGATTTGTTACATGAAAATGTATAATGGGTGATGTACACAGTGTCTAGGTCACCAAAAAAGTACCTCTTCAATGACAGCACTGAAAAATCTTGAAGTTTTACTCTTGGTAAATCATTTGAAATTCCTTCCCTGTTACTTCTCTTATGTAATGTGGCTCTCATATATCTTACCCATCTAACATTTCTCTCCTCACTTTTTGCTTTATCCCAGGACAACTCAAGCTGACATTCCCTGCTAACGCAAAGGACATAGCTAACAGGGAAACAAACACACTGACAGCGTATATTTACACCTCCTTCTGCTCCTCTAGTCACAAATCTGCCCCTCTCATCCCCACCCTGTAGCAGAACACCTGCTTTAGTCTCCCCGTCCTCTCTGACCCCATCCCAAAGGATCACAAAGATCTTCTCTAACCTTTCTTCTCCAGGTTTATCCAAATATTCCAACTTCAACAAGAACAGACCTTCATTTGAAACACACCAACTGGAAAGGCCAGGGAAAGAATATCCTGGCCTCCAATTGCAGCAGGCATATTCTATGAATACACCAGCTGAGCAAGAGAGGGAAACAGATAAGAAAACTGAAGATCTTTACCACTCTCTCCTCTCCTTCAAACCCCGTCCACTAGTCTCATCCCTGTCTCTGCAACAGAACACCTTATGCAGCATTCTTTTCCCTTCTGCCCACATCTTTTGTGTATCTCATGAACCTTCCCCTCCTAAACACCCTTTCTCCTCGTTTTATCACAGTCCTCATCCGTTTCAGTCACTCCCTGATAACTCACAGCCAACTCCTGAGAGAAGCAAGTAGGTTGTCTATAGATCTATAAACCTTCCACAAAAGAAAAGTGCCTTACCCTCTCTTGGGATTAGAGGGGGTGGAGTGAGAGGGTGTGTAGAGGGAATGGGAGGAAGAGAGGAAGTAGGAATTTGGATTCATGTTTTTTTTTCAAATCTAATAAAAACATAGTGAAATAGAAAGTTTTGTTAAAATTATTTTATTTTATTACTTTAAAAAATACCCATCAAAATTTCCACTCCCTTCCCCCTCCCACTCTCCTCCTACTCCCTCTCCACACACTCCCACCCTACCTACTCAAGCCTAAGAGAGGGTAATGCACCCTGCCCTGTGGCAAATCCCAGGCCCTCCCTACTATATCTAGGTTGAGCAAGGTATACATCCAAAGAGAATAGGATCCCAAAAAAGACAGTACATGCAGAAGAGATAAATCCCAGTGTCACTATCAGTGGCCCCTCAGTCTGCCCCAACAATCAACCACATTCAGAGGGACTAGTTTGATCCCATTATTGTTCACTCCCAGTCCAGTTGGAGTTGGCGAGCTCCCATTAGCTCAGGCAAACTGTCTCAGTGGATGAACACCTCATGGTCTTGACTTCCTTGCACATACTCTCACTCCTTCCACTCTTAAACTAGATCTTGGGACCTCAGTTCAGCACTCCAATGTGCATCTGTGCTTCTGTTTTCATCCGTTGTTGGCCAAAGGTTGTATGGTGATATTTAAGATAATCATCAGTCTGACTACAGGACAAGTCCAGTTCAGACACCCTTTCCTCTATTGCTTAGGGTCTTAGCTGGGGCCATCCTTGTGGATTCCTGGTAATTTTTCTAGAGCCAGGTTTCTTGCTAACCCCATACTGGCTCCCTCAATCAAGATATATCTTTCCTTGCTTTCATCTCTGTCCTTCCTCCATCTCGACTATTCCATTCCCTCAAGTTCTCCTCAACCCTCCCCTTCTCCCCTTCCTTCTACCCATTGCCCCCATGCTCCCAAATTTTGTCAGGCAATCTTGTCTGTTTCCAGGTGGATCTATATATGTTTTTCTTTGGGTTCATATTGTTACTTAGTTTTTCTAGGATCATGTCCTTTGTTTATGGCCAGTATCCACTTACGAGTGAGTACATACTGCATTCACATTTTTAGGTCTACCGTACATAAACCGAGATAGTGATTTTTTAATTCTATCCATTTGCATGCAAAATTCAAGATGTCATTGTTTTTCACTGCTGAGTAGTACTCTAATGTGTAGATGTGCCACATTTTCTTTATCCATTATTCTGTTGAGGGGCCTCAAAGTTTCTTTTCCAGGTTTGGCTATTATAAATAATGCTGTTATGAACATAGTTGATCAAATGATTTTGTAGTATAATTGAGCATCTTTGGGTATATTCCCAAGAGTGGTATTGCTGGATCCTGAGGTAGGTTGATTCCCAGTTTTCTGAGAAACTGACACACTGAAATCCAAAGTGGTTGCATGAGTTTGCATTCCCACCAGCAATGGATGAGTGTTCCCCTTACCCCACATAATCTCTAGCATAAGCTATCATTAGTGGTTTTGATCTTAGCCATTCTGACAGGTGTAAGATGTTATCTTGGAGTTGTTTTCATTTGCATTTCCCTGATAGCTAAGAAGTTGAACATGTCCTTAAGTATCTTTTGGCTACTTGAAATTCTTCTGTTGAGAATTCTCTGTTTAGTTCAGTACACCATTTTTTAATTGGGTTATTTAGAATTTTAATGTCTAATTTCTTGAGTCCTTTATATATTTTGGAGATCAGTCCATTGTCTGATGTGGGGTTGGTGAAGATATTTTCCCATTCAGTAGGCTGCCTTTTTGCCTTTGACTGTGTTCTTTGCTTTACAGAAGCTTCTCAGTTTCAGCAGGTCCCATTTATTTATTGTTATTCTTATTGTCTGTGATACTAAGGTTATATTTAGGAAGTGGTCTCCTGTGCACATGCATTGAAGGCTACTTCCCAATTTCTCCTATATAAGGTTCAGTGTAGTCTTGGAGAGAGCAGGGATACAAGGAACATACCTAAACATAATAATGGCATTCATTATACAGTAAGCCAACAGCCAACATCAAACTAAATAGAGAGAAACTCCCTGTGATCCCAATGAAAAAAACAGCCATGGACCTGATGGTTCCTGTACAGAATTCTATCAAATTTTCAAAGAGTTAACACAAATGCTTCTCAAATTATTACACTATAAATAAACAGAGGAAACATTGCCTAATTCATTCTATGAGGTGATAGTTACTCTAACCAAAGTAAAGAAAGAAAATCACTGATTAATTTCCCTTAAGAACACAGATGCAAAAACACTTAACAAAATACTTGCAAAATGAATTCAAGAATGCATCAAAAAGGTCATTCACCATGATCAAGTATACGCCAATCCAGAGATGAGGAAATGGTTCAATCTGTGAGAGTCAATAAATATAATCTACCATATAATGAAACAGAAAGAAAAACAACCACATGATCATCTCATTAGATGCAGAAATAGCCCAAGGCAAAATTTCACCCCTGTTTATGATAAAACTCCTGGAGAAATTGGGAATACAAGAGACATACATAAATGAAATTAAAGGCAGTTTACATAAAGCCTATGGGGATCATCAATTTAAATGGAGGGATACTCAAAACATTTCTTATAAAATCAAAAGAAGACAAGAATTTCCACTCTCTCCATAGCATTTCAATATAGTATTGGAGTCACAGGTAGAACAACAGATACAACAGAAGGAGATCAGGGAGATAAAATTTGGAAAGGCTTAGATCAAAGTATCTTTCTTTGAAGGTGATATAGTATACAAAAATGACCCTAAATATTCCTAGTCATTAAACAAAGAAATTAAATAAGATATCATGCAGAGATATGTTTAACACAACAAAATGAGTATCCTACCAAAAGCAATCTACAGATTTAATTCAATCCCCATCCAAATTCCAACACAATTCTTTTCAGACGTTGAGATGATAATTCTCAACTTCATATGGAAAATTAAATCACTCAGGGAAGCTAAAATCATCCTAAAAGATGAAAGGACGGCTAGAGGTATAACCATCCCAAATTTCTAACTGTACTATAGAGTTATAGTAATGAAAAACACCTAATAATATTTACCTAAAACAGACATGTCAATCAATGTAATCATACTGAAGAACCAGAAATGAAACCATATTCCCAACGACACTTTCTTTTTAATAAAGAAGCCAAAAATATTCACCTAGAAAAAGACAGCATCTTGGTGTTGGTTAGTCAGTATTGGTTTCACGTAGAAAAATCCAAATATATATATATATATATATATATATATATATATATATATATAATCATTTACCTTAATCAAGTCCAAGTAAAGTAGATCAAAGGAGTAAACATAAAACCATATACAATTACTCCGCCAGAAGTGAAAGTGGGCCTCTAACATACTGGCATAGAAGATTTCCTGTTCAGAATATTGATACATATGTACTGAGATCAACAATTTATAAAACATGAGACCTCATGAAACTAAAAAACTTCTGCAAAGGACACCATCATTTAAACAAAGAGGCAACCAAAAATATTTTTTATCAACTCCACATTCCATAAAAGACTTATATTCAAAATATATAAAGAACTCAACAGAATTAGATATCAAAAAATCAAAGTCTAATTAAAACTCATATATATCAGTTGTATATGTGTAATTGATGGAGGAAGGTCATTGGTTAAATAATAAAGAAACTGCCTAGGCCCATTTATAGGCCAGCCCTTAGGTGGGTGGAGTAAACAGAACAGAATGCTGGGAGAAAGAAGCTGAGTCAGAGAGTCGCCATGATTCTCCCACTCCAGACAGACGCAGGTTAAGATCTTTCCTGGTAAGCCAGCTCATGGTAGTACACAGAATATTAGAAATGGGTTAGATCAATATGTAAGAGCTAGCCAATAAGAGGCTGGAACTAATGGGCCAGGCAGTGATCAAAAGAATACAGTTTCCTTGTAATTATTTCGGGGCATAAGCTAGCCATGTGGGCGGCCAGGTGCCGGGGACACAGCCCCGCTGCTCATTATTACAACAGAGTGGCACCCAACGTGCTAATGAACTCCACGTAAAACCTGAGAGGGCTTAAAAAGGACACAGAGAGAATTTAAGACAGCTTTTTGCTGTTTGTGGGTTGCGTGCGGCAAAGAAATTGTCCTGACTCAGCAACAGGAAAAAACTGGCTGTTTTAAAATGCCGGCTTTCTGGGCTGTGCCGCCATTGCGATCTCTGTTTGGCTCCTGCTGGAGACAGAGCTTTTGAAGCGATCATTTGGAGTAAAGTGCTACAGCTTGCTTGATGGCAATGTGGATGGCTGTGTGCCTGGAACTGTGTGTGACTCAGGGGCACCAAATGGTTCTGATGCAGGAGCAGCTCAGCTCCGCCATGCTGAACTATGCTGGTCTCAGGCAGGAACTACCGTAATTACCATAATAACAGCGCAGTTAAGGTTTAGACTGGGCAGGACACATGCAGTACCATAATACCTCTAAATGGTGCAACTTAGGTTTTTAAGAACTGCTTAATATTTAAAAAAATGCTCCTGGATAGTAAAAAAATTACAGATTCACAATAGAACTGATTCAGACACTGTTGGATGAATGTACGTAGGCTTGAGAGAGAGAAAAAAATATATATAAAGAATAAAGTTAATGTCTTAAAAAAAGGGTAAAGTCTTTAAAGAGGCAGAGTACAGATAGTTATAGATTAAAAGAAATAAAGAAAAATAAGCCACGTAAAAATGGAAAATTCACAGAGAGTCTGGATTCTTTGTATTATTGTGTTTTCTTTAAAATTTTTGACTGTAAAGGAGCTAAGTACAGAGAGACATTTCATTATATGGGCTGCCAAGCTAAACCAGAATGGATACAAGGGTATTATGATTTCAGAATATGGGTCTAAGGATATGATGCTTTGGAGAGGGTCTTCTTTTGTTTTCACAGAGGATGAAACTCTGTGGATTGCGTCTATCCCAATATGGTATGATAGACCACGCCCTCCTGAAAGGTTGCTGTGAACACCTTCAGAAAATTACTTCACTCAACTGCTGACTGAGATGACCCTGACACACAGGTTACACCATGAAAGACCCGAATAACAGCGCCCCCATTCAGCAGGAAGCAGTTTGGAGAGAAAAACTGCGCCCATGTTCCCAAATATTGTTTATAAATGTTCTTTTACATTTAAAGGGGGATATGATATAGATATAAATAATTTGCATTGGTGTGGATTTGAAGGTCAATTTTGTTATATGTATATGCATATTTCTAATCTTGATTAAGGTATTGTGATTGTATAGTTCATTTAAAAATGTAATGTATATAGGTTGTTAATGGATAATCATCAATAATTGTCAAGCTTTTAGTCATGTTAGTTAGATTTTATAGATGAAAATAGATATATTTCAGTTAGATAGGCATTCCTCATATCTTTCAAAGACTACAAACATGGCATTTAATGTTTTAATAACTTAGGACTCTTCGTGACAATGAGACACGTCTGCTCCTGGCAGCACCAATCTACTTCAAGAGGAAGATGGGCATCGAAGAGGCTCCTTATGGAGTTTGATAGCCATTTGGACAAGAAACTGCTCTTGCCTGGACTGTTGCATAAACTGGACACAAAGAACCCGGCAGAAAGAGGACTGCTGAACTTGCCTAAAGGTGAGATGGTTTTTCGGGGTTCCTGACTCATAAAAGAGTCTGCGAGACATTCTGCAGGACACAGCAAAAAGTGACTGAACTGTCTTTGGAATTTCCTG
Organism: Chionomys nivalis; assembly: GCF_950005125.1. NCBI lineage: Eukaryota > Metazoa > Chordata > Mammalia > Rodentia > Cricetidae > Chionomys > Chionomys nivalis. The sequence goes on along the minus strand of NC_080112.1, from coordinate 50,240,709 downwards.
CTTGATGAAAATGTCTGCTGGATACTATGGGCCTGAAGGCTGAAGATGGATGACCCAACAGTACAAAAGAACTTTGGGTGACTGTCCAGGCAGCAAGATGTCTCTGTCATTTCTAGAGTTTTCTTATTTCTTGTTTACTTAGGTAATATTATATCCTTCTGGAGTCTTTGATGGAGTTGAAGAATGGTTAGTTATAGTTATAGTTTTCCTTAGTTATGATAAAAGATAAAATAGATATAAATATTGTAACTGTAATTCTTGCTTGTTAATTGTTTTGCTATATGTAATCTTGTTAAAATGAAAGCCTTTTTTTGTTTAAACAGAAAAAGGGGAAATGATGGAGGAAGGTCATTGGTTAAATAATAAAGAAACTGCCTAGGCCCATTTATAGGCCAGCCCTTAGGTGGGTGGAGTAAACAGAACAGAATGCTGGGAGAAAGAATCCGAGTCAGAGAGTCGCCATGATTCTCCCACTCCAGACAGATGCAGGTTAAGATCTTTCCTGGTAAGCCAGCTCGTGGTAGTACGCAGAATATTAGAAATGGGTTAGATCAATATGTAAGAGCTAGCCAATAAGAGGCTGAAACTAATGGGCCAGGCAGTGATCAAAAGAATACAGTTTCCGTGTAATTATTTCGGGGCATAAGCTAGCCATGTGGGCGGCTGGGTGCCGGGGATGCAACCCTGCCGCTCCTATTACAACATGTAATATATTTATAAATTATGTATATTTATATGTGACATATATATATATATATATATATATATATATATATATATATACAGTATTCTCATAGAGGAAACTGAAGTGGCTGAGAATCACCTAAAATAATGCTCAATAACTGGGCGGTGGTGGAGCACGCCTTTAATCCCAGCACTTGGGAGGCAGAGGCAGGTGGATCTCTGTGAGTTTGAGACCAGCCTGGTCTACAAGAGCTAGTTCCAGGACAGGCTCCAAAACCACAGAGAAACCCTGTCTCAAAAAACCAAAAATAATAATAATAATAATAATAATAATAATAATAATAATAATGTTCAATAGCTTTAGCCATCATGGGAATGTAAATCACAACAAAACTATTTTGAGATTCCATCTTATACCTGCCATAATGACTAAGATCAATACTACAAGTGACAGCACAAGCTGGCAAAGATATAGAATGAGGGGAATACTCATTCATTGCTTGTGGGAGTTTAAACTTCAATAGCCACTCGAGAAGTCAATATGGAGTTCGTCAGAATGTTGGGAATTCATCTACTTCAATACCTGTACCACTCATGAACATGTACTCAAGGGATAACTTACTATACCACAAGGATACTTGCTCAATCATGTTTATTGCTGCTATATTAATATTGGCTGAAAACTGTAAATAATCTTGATATCTATCAATTGCAGAATGGATAAAGAAAATATGATCATTTATGCAATCATTTACTCAGCTCTTTAAAAATGACATCATGAGTTTTGCATGTAAATGAATGCAACCAGAAAAAAAATCATCTTGAGTAAGGTAATTCAAACCAAGAAAGAAAAATATGGCATACATTCATTTTTGTATGTATATTATCTATTAAATATGACAACTAACCTACAATCTTAAGATCCAGAGAGTACAAGTGAAGGGACTGGGGAGGGTGTCACATAAATGAACCTGAAACATATTAATAGAATAAATTTTGTGGTTGGTCTGTGGGTAAGTGAATAGGAATCAGAGGATCAGCTGGGAATGGGGAGGGGAGATAGTGTTGAGGGAGGGAATGCTTGGAGAGACAGTTGGAATGACAATGCATTTCAGGGATGATATGGAAACTAATGCACTGGACACTTTCTAAACTATATGAATGTCATCCTAATAAGATGTAGTAATAATGGGGGAGATAGAATCCCAGCTGGCCACTTCTTGTTACCAAATGAGTCTTCTAGTACTAAGATGGCATTGCATTCAATACAGTTGTTGGCCAAGGTGGTACCATAGAAATTCCCAAGTAACCCAGGCTGTTGCAAAGACAATATGTTGTTATCTGCAAACTTTCAGCATTTCGCCATTGCTAAGACAACACCTACACAACACACTGAACTTGTAGAAGTAGAGCTGGTGCCTATATGCATCCTTCATCCTATATTCTAGTATCTTTGTTGTGAGATGGTAATCTTCAGGTTAACAAAAGGCAAAAGTAAACACCAACCCAGACACAAGTCTTTTACTCTTCAATCAATCTAATTTGTCCTGTCTGCAAGATATACGAGGGCAATTGTAGAACAGAATTTGTAATATTAGCCAACCAATTTCTCATTTGTCTTAAATTACACTGCATAAGACAAAACCCCAACCTCACATTGATAGTATCATCAAGAACCAGAAACTAAATCCCACAAGGAGCTATGGTAAAAACTAACCACTATTTGTCCTTAAAAAGTATCAATAAAAAGTCTCCTAATAAGCACATTGTTTGGTCATCACAGAAGTTTCCACCTACAGCAGATGAGAACAGATACTTAAACATACAGCCAGACATTAAGCAGAAAGTGAATTTTTGGAGCACAGAACCCTCAATGGGATATATCCATTAAATTCTTTCTCCTCAGAGTTCAGGGAATCCACATAGAAGAGGAGGCAGTAAGAATGTAAGAGCCAGAGGAGAAGCACGAGAAAAGGAGAACAAGGCCCTTTGAATCAGCTAAGCAAGGCTCATATGAACTCGCAAAGACTAAAGCAGTTGAAACAGGGCTGATACAGGGGTCTGCACCAGGTAAGCTTCACATACATAATTATACATATGATTATATCTTAGTATTTAAATGGAATTCCTTTGGGTGAGAACAAGTGAGTCTCTGATTCTTGTTCCTGATCTCAGGCTCTCTTCATTCTGTTGGGTTACATTATCAAGCCTCTGTGTCATGGCTTTTGCTTTTATTTTGTCATGTTTTATTGTTATCTCTTAGAAGTCTCCTTCTTCTTCTTCTTCTTCTTCTTCTTCTTCTTCTTCTTCTTCTTCTTCTTCTTCTTCTTCTTCTTCTTCTTCTTCTTCTTCTCATTCTCCTCCTCCTCCTCCTCCTCCTCCTCCTTCTTCTGTTTCTTCTTTTCTTTTCTTTTCTTTTTTTTTTTTGATTTTTCGAGACAGGGTTTCTCCGTGGCTTTTGGTTCCTGTCCTGGAGCTAGCTCTTCTAGACCAGGCTGGCCTCGAACTCACAGAGATCCGCCTGCCTCTGCCTCCCGAGTGCTGGGATTACAGGCGTGCGCCACCACCGCCCGGCTGTTTCTTCTTTTCTTTCATGGCAATTTTATTGGCTTTAAAATTTTCCAAGCAGTTTGATTCCAAGATAACTATAAGATCTACTTATTTTTTAAATTTAATTTAATTTAAAATGTATACCCCCAAATCACCTTAATCTTATCTTTTAAAGATTTATTTTATGTTTGTGTTTTTCATGCAAATAGTACCTTCATTGTACAATTCTCTCATATCTACTGAGGTAAGGAGAGGGTGATGGAACCTCTGGAACCTGAGTTATGGGTGAGTGTAAGCCTGCATAAGGGTGCTGAGAACTGGATAAGTGCCCCTTTTAAAAAATTTTCTTTCTTTTTGGGTCTGGGATACCTCACTCAGGATAGTGTTTTCTATTTTCATCCATTTGCATGCAAAATTCGAGAAGTCATTGTGTTTTACTGCTGAATAGTACTCTAATATGTATATATTCCACACTTTCTTCATCCATTCTTCCATTGAAGGGCATCTAGGTTGTTTCAGGTTCTGGCTATTACAAACAATGCTGCTATGAACATAGTTGAACAGATACTTTTGTTGTATGATAGGGCATCTCTTGGGTATATTCCCAAGAGTGGTATTACTGGATCTTGGGGTAGGTTAATCCCAAATTTCCTGAGAAATCGCCACACTGATTTTAACATGGGATGTACTCACTCATAATTGGTTTCTAGCCATAAATAAAGGACATTGAGCATATAATTTGTGATCCTAGAGAAGCTAAATAAGAAAGTGAACCCAGAGAAAAATGTTTAGTCATCCGCCTAGATAGGGGAAGTAGACAAGATTGCCGGGCAAAAACTGGGAACTTGCAGGTGAGGTGGCATGGGGTTAAGGGGAAATGGGGTGAGAAACGTGAGAAGGGGAGGATGGGGGGAGCTTGGGGGAATGGGATGGAGCCATCTTAGGGTTGGCAAGAGACTTGTCTCTAGAGGGGCTCGCAGGTGTCCAGGGAGATGTCCCCAGCTGGTACCTTGGGCAACTGAGGAGAGGGAACCTGAAATGACCCTATCCTATACTGATGAATATCTTGCATATCACCTTAGAACCTTCATCTGTCGATGGATCGAGATAGAGACAGAGACTCTATCTCCAATTTGGAGCAACGTTCTGAGCTCTTAAGTTCCAAATGAGGAGCAGAAGGAGGGAGAACATGAGCAAGGAAGTCAGGACCACGAGGGGTGCACCCACCCACTGTGACAGTGGAACTGATCTATTGGGAGCCCACCAAGGCCAGCTGGACTGGGACTGAATAAGCATGGGTTGAAACCGGACTCTCTGAACATGGCAGACAATGAAGGCTGATGAGAAGCCAAGGACAATGGCACTAGGTTTCTATCCTAATACATGAACTGGCTTTGTGGGAGCCTAGCCTGTTTGGATGCTCACCTTCCTGAACCTAGATAGAAGTGGGAGGACCTTGGTCTTCCCGCAGGGCAGGGCATTTGGACTGCTCTTCAGTATCGAGAGGGAGGGAGAATGGAGTGGGGGGAGGAGAAGAGGAGTGGGGATAGGGGGAGGGGAGTGGGGGGCGGGGGCAATATGTGGGAGGAGGCGGTGGGAAATGAGAAAAGGGGAGAAGGCGGACATTTTAATTAAAAAAGAATAAAATAAAATAAAAAAGAATCTATTAAAGTGTAAAATGTAATGGTATTATGTAATAAAACATGATTAAATTAAAAAAATAAAATAAATAAATAAATAAAAAATTTTCTTTCATATGTTACATCCTGACTGCAATTTCCCCTACTTCCTCTCCTCTGATGCCCCCTCCCCCACCTTCCTTCTCCACAGACCAACTTTTCCTCAATTTCCTTTCATAACAAAGAAGGCCTTCCAGGGATATCAGCATAACAAGGAATAACAAGTTATAATAAGACTATACACTTATCCTCATATCAAGGTTGGAAAGGCAACAATATAGGGAATAAAGGTACCAAGCATAGACAAAAGATTCAGAGACAACTGTACTCCCATTTTAAGGAATACCACAAGAACAGCAAGTTTCCTAATCATCACATATATTCAGATGACCTAGCTCAAACAGATATAGGGCCCAGGTTTGGTAGCCTCAGTCTCTGAGAGTCCTAATATGCTCTGCTTAGTCAAATCTATAGGTCATGATCTTGGGGTGTCCTTCCTGTCCTACCCTTTTTTTACATGGTTCCCAGAGCTCCACCTAATGCTTGGCTGTGGATATGTGCATCTGCTCCTATCAATTACTGAATAAATCACCTCTGATGATGATTATCCAGTCTAGTACAGCAAAATATCATCAGAAATCTTTTTATTTACATTTTAAGGCCAATTGTGTTTGGTTCTGTCATAGGTCTCTATACTATCCAGTCTCTTGTTCCTGGCAATCCAGGCAGTGTCAGGCATGTGGTCCGTCTCATTTTTTAGTCCACAATTAGTACCAGCCATTGGTTGACCATTCCCGCACTGCCATGCTACCTTTTCCCCAGCACATCTTGCAGGCCAGACAAATTTTAGGTGGGAGGTTTGTGGCTGGGTTAATGTCCCAGTCCAACCACTAGAATCTTTGCCTAGTTACAGAAGATTGTCAGTTCAGGCTTCATATTTTCTCTTACCAGGTGTATTTGTAGGGTTACCGTCATAGGTTTCAGGGAGTTTCCATTAAACTAGGTTTCCACATCACCCATGAAATGCCCAGTAATTCAATTTGTCTCTTGCAGTAGTCTCTCCCTACATCCTTGACACCTAACTCCTACTTATTCCTCCTGTTGCCATTGCCACTTGCTCCAGTCAACCTGTGATGAAATTTATTCTATTTCACCTACCCAAGGAACACATGAGAAAACTCCATTAAGAGAATATCAATGGGACATGCACTAAAATTGACAACTAACAAATGGGATGTCATAAAACTGAAAAGTTTCTCTAATACAAGGGACACCATCAATAGGACAAAAGGGAAGCTCAGAGAATTGGAAACTTTTTTTTTTTACCATCACCTCATATGACAGAGTGTCAATATACAAAATATTTAAAGAATCCAAGATCAAAACCCAATGCCATTGTCCTTGGCTTCTCAGTCAGCCCTCCTTATCCAACACGTTCAGAGAGTGCAGTTTGATCATATGCTCCATCAGTCCCAATCCAGCTGGCTTTGGTGAGCTCTCATTAGATCAGCCCCACCGTCTCAGTGGGTGGGTGCACCCCTCGGGGTCCTGACTTCCTTGCTCATGTTCTCCCTCCTTCTGTTCCTCATTTGGACCTTGGGAGCTCAGTCCAGTGCTCCAATGTGGGTCTCTGTCTCTATGTCTATCCATTGCCAGATGAAGGTTCTATGGTGATATGCAAGATATTCATAGACCTGGATGGAGGGGGGAGGACCTTGAACTTCCCACAGGGCAGGGAACACTGACTGCTCTTTGGACTGGAGAGGGAGGGGGAGGAGGATGGGGGTGGGGGAGGAAAATGGGAGGAGGGGAGGTGGAAATTTTTAATTAAAAATAAATAAATGAATAAAAGAATCCAATAAACTATATATCTATAAATCAAATAATCCACTTATGAAATTGACCATATATCTAAACAGAGAATTTTCAACAGAGGAATCTCAAATGGCTGAGAAACACTTAACAACATGTTCAACATCTTTAGCCATCAGGGAAATGCAAATCAAAACATCTTTGAGATTTCATTTTACACCTACCACAATGGCTAAGATCCAAAGCACAAGTGGGCAGGATGTGGTGTAAGAGGAATACTGTTCTATTGCTGGTTGGAGTACAAATTCCTACAAGTGCTTTGGATATTAATATGGGGCTGTTCCTCAGAAAATTTGGAATCTATGTAAGTCAAGACCCAGCTATACCACTCCTGGGTATATGCCAAATGAGCACCCTATTTTACCACAAGGATCCTAGCTCAATTACGTTCAAAGCAGTTTTATCGTTATATCCAGGAAGTGGAACAACCCTGATATCCCTTAACTGAAGAATAGATTATTTTAAAATGTGTAAAACTCATTCACACAATGGAGTTCAACTGGTAAAAATGATATCATGAAATTTTCAGGAAAGTAGTAGTAACTATGAAAATTCACCCTGACTGAGGTAGCCTAGATCCATAAAGACAAACACTGTATAAGCAGATAATAGCTGCTAAACAATTGATAATCATGCTACAATCCACAGACTCAGAAATCCTGTTCTTTTTAAATGAGAGCCTGAATGGGAGTGGATTTGCAGGGGAAGTAAGGTGAGGTGAGGAGGGGCTGCGTTTAGAGGGAGAGGAAACTATGGTCAGATATATTATGTTAGAAAAATCTATTTTGAATAAAATGAAAAAGATACTTGGAAGTCACGAGAAAACTCCCTTTATTTTTCCATATATCATTCATATACCTCTAACAAGTGTTCAGTCTATGTTTTAGTAGCTCCAAAGTTATATACATTTTATTTTCAGTTTCCTCCTAAATTGCAGCACTAGTTTGGAATGTGGGTCTTCTCTTGTAGTAGACCTTAGTAACCTCTGTAACTACTTGAAGTATTGGTTGAATGAAAGAGATGCTGTTCATTGGTGTAAACCACACTTTGATGTTGGGTAAATGCCACAATAAAGGAAAGTGAGTTAGACCATTATGAACCATAAGCAAAATCTTGAAGAGCATGTTGTCCTCTATATAGTACTTCTTCATATGACTGGTATAGCTAAATTGGCTTATCTTTGCCTTTTTATTGCTTCTGTAGTGAGGTTGCAGTTTGTATTTACTTTTGTGCCTGAAGGTTCAAGGGTCCTCATTGTGTCAGATCATACTTTCAATTTGTATTCCCTAAACTCTTCCTCCTAGCAAGACTTTTATCTTTAAATGCATAAAAATGTTTTATATATTTGACTTCCCGATAAAAGAGAATCATTGTAGGTATCTGTTTCTAGAACTGGAAAATTCCATTTGTTTTCTAGATGTGCTTTGGCCAAACAATTTCCTCTACAAGCAGTTTATCTACACATTCCAAGAATTCTTTAGCTCCCTTCATATCATTACTAACAGGCCACTTATTCTAACACAGTAGAGTGAATAAAAACTCTGTAATCATTTAAACCATTAAGATCTAGCAAAAAAGTTCAACATAATAGGTTATTCTAGGCTTTTTTGAACATCACAGACAACATGCTTTGCTAGGATCATCGAGGTGCTGAGAGGGATGCATTTCTTTTTGTGCATGTATGTGTCAGTTCGTCCACCTTCAAAATCATTACTTATTTTTAATTTTGTTTCTACATCTGTCAGTTGATGTGGCATCTTACTGACATCATTAGGAGTAGATTTTCCATGCCTATTGTACATTATGAATCTAAAAATATGAAATTAAATCAAACATATAAGAAAGTGATAAGCATATGAAGCTGTTGTTGACCACTGTCATATATGTGGTCCATGGTGTTAATTGGAATATTGTACATATGTATGTAATTTATTAAACTCAATTCAACTAATTTATCATAAACTGGTTCTTTTCAGCACCAGCCTTTAACCAGATGTCCTTTACATTGCTTGGCATATAATACATGCTGGATTAATTTAGTTTTAGAAGCTTTCTGTGATATGTATCATCTATATTTTCAATTGAAGAAGAAATTGGTTCAAAGTAGATAACTTGCTTACTAAAATGTAAGAGTAATGCTTTTTCTATCTCTAGTTAAAAACTATAAATAAAATAAATCTTTTTCATATGAAGCTGGAGTGATGGTTCAGCAGTTAGAAACACATGTTGACTTTGCAGAGGACAAGGGTTTGCTTGCCAGCACTCACAAAGGGTGGCTCACAACCACATGTAACTCTACCTCCATGGCTCTTACAAACTCTTCTGGCCTCCAAGGACACCTAAAATGCACATGACACACACACATACATTCTTGCAGTCACATATACAAATAAAATAAAATAAATCTTTAAAAATTGGCAAGAATTTTGTGGAGTTACTTTCTATAGAACATTCTAGAAGCTTCCTAGAATTCATCCCAAAAGATGACTCTATGAATTAAGAAGAACTCACATTTCTCTTCAGTTAGTAAGAACTGAATCAGATAAAATGGCTGTTACCATTTAGAGTTACACTAATTAAAATGCACTACCACACTGAATTTACAACTAGATTCTCCATTATTCTTGTACCCTAATACCTAACATCTATTTGCAAGGAAACTCCTAGTCTTTCCCACAGTGAAAAGTAGAAGAAATTATAGCTGTACTAGCAAAATATTTCTGTGTTCTGCCCATATCACAATGAAAGAATGAAGAGGCAGAGATTATCTCCTGACTTCCCATTCCATTGGTCTACTAATTTGAAAACAATAAAGGAAGGTTAAATATGTAATGTACAGAAGTCACCCTCTGTAGAACAAGTAAGGGAAAATTGAAGAATGAATTTGATGGGGCAGAAGAACTATAATCAACATATCAGCTGACTGGGAAATCCTTGCAAAAACTAAAATGACTACTAAAGCAATTAAAGAAAAGTTATCATTTGAGAAAGAATTGGGCTTATTTACTAATAGACATATGTACTATAGAAAACAAATTAAACTTTTGATTTTATTTTATGAACAACATGATAGGCAGTTATTTTCTCATTTGGTCTTAGAATCTCTATAGTCATTCTTTTGCAGTTTATGTAGGTACATGGCTCCAAATTTATCTATTATTTAGTAACACTTAGAAAAATTTATTCTAATTTATATCTACTTATAATTACATAATTGAAACGAGACCATCTGCTGAGGAGGCAGATTTATGATAACAGTTCCCAGCGGTTGGCTTTATAGAACTGTGACTACCAAGACACGGGATATGTTTGGGATAGGATATAATGTGGAGGAGTGCTTTACTATTTCCTGGTGGATATATAATATGAAATTGCCCTTATTTACTTTCTTCAGGACCTAGAAATTGCTACTTTTTATAAACTTTCTTAAACAGAAACATAGACAAAAATGTACAAGCAAACCCATGTATATTTGCTATTAAAAATTTTACATTAACTGTTATCATGTTTTAAAACAATTTTGTGTTGGGAGAGGATATGAGTTCATGCAGAGGTCAGAGGACTTCAGTCCTCTGCTTTCAACATGTGGTTTTCAAGAATGGAATGCAGGTTGTCACCACTGCATCAAATCACTTATGATGGTTTGTCCATTAACTTCTACAAGATTGATTAGTAAGTGGGGGAGACACATGGTCTCTAGTATTAGTTTTCTAGCAATGCTGCTACAAAACTAATGTTTGCATAAACTGAAAAACAGCAATTTACCTGCTCACAGTTCCAGAACTTCTAATTCCAAGATAAAAGGTTTTGATTACTCCTCAGGTCTCTTTCTGATTCAGATTGTAGTCAGTGAATTTTTATAAGATCATTCCTCTACCAACATATGTTAGTGACCTAGTATCTTTTTTCATGTGAAAAAGTCATATTGTTGACGAGTCTATCTTAGCTACTTAGATTAACCCAATAATCATATTTAAAATTTCTATCTCAAGTTTTAATAATATTCTGTGTTAACCTGACATGATTATTAATATTGACAGGCAACTTGACCAAATCCAGGATTACTAGAAAGATAATCCTATAGGGAAGCTTATGAAGGATTATCCATTAACAGAAGTAAAAAAACTCACCTTATGTGTGGGTGGCACCATTCCCTGCTTGGTCAGAGTCCTAGATTGTTTGAAAAGTAGAAGGCAAGCTGAGCACTAGCATTTATCACTCTCCACCCTATTTATGATATGAGATAGTGCATCAATCTCCTATTCCCTGCTGCTATTACCAACTTCTCTGCAATTACAAAATACTTCTCTTGGAACTGGTAACCAAAATATTTCCATATTTCTGTGAATAACATCTGGTAAGGGATTTGTATCATAGAGATGAAAAAATAATTAATACATCTTAAATCAGAACTTTTACAAATGAATTGGAGAGGGAGGCATATTTGCATTCGATACACAATATGATGCCTCACCTCTGATGTTATACATGTTACAGATCATTAATATGTCAGGCTTTAGTCAACTATATTCAACACATTAATCTGTTCCCATTCTTCAGAGTACCAAGATATTTTCTATCAAATTGTGAGCTTATTAGTACAAAGAAGTGTGCATAGATTGAAATGGATTAACCAACCGGGTTTTTTATTCCTTGGTTATAGTTATTGATATATTGCTGGGATAAATCATTTTTTGTGACCTTAAAGGGGATGCAATTTTTAGATGATGGCACAGAAGGATACTTATACAAGAAATCAATATTCTTTGGTCTTTTATAATGTCACTTGGGGAGTTGAGGCACGAAAATCACATATTTGAATCAATTCTGGGATATATAAGGAGTTCTAGGTTAGGCTACTTAGTGAAACACATAAAAACATAAAAGGGTCAGAAATTTTGTAGATATATTGATCCAAAATATGCTTGGAATTCATATATGAATATGTTCTCTAATTTTCTAATCAAGTATTTTGCCTTAGATTTTGCTTGTTCTTATGTAGTTCCTTGACTTTTGATGCATGGCTGATTATTTTTCTCCTTTGGAATTATAAATATATCTTCCTAGGTATGGTTGCACACAACTTTAATTCCAGTACTTGGGAGGCAGATGAAGGTGGATCTCTATGAGTTTGATGTCAGTATGGTCTACATACTGAGTACTAAGATAACCAGAGCTACATAGTGAAACCCTATTTTTAAAGATAGAAACTTGTTTAATTACTGTTTTTTTGTTTAGCTACTATATTTCTGCCAGTATTAAATTAAGTAGAAATGTTATACATGTTAGAGTATCTTTTTTTCTTAGATTATAATGTAGTTCATGAGAAAACTAGACACCTTTTGCCACAAAACCTCCATTGGTAGGAATGGGTTACATATTTTTGAGTCATTAGACAGAGGTATCCAAGTGAACCACCCAAACATCACAGGTTAGGACACTGGTTGCTCTCTACAACTTATGTTAAGGCCCTATTACTGAAGCCAACACTTACTTATGTAATCAAATATGGAAAAGGAAGCTTCTGGTAGAAGCTTTACACCTACTGCTGCTGAAAGATTCTCTAAAAGCTATCCATGTTATCTGAAGAAAAATGTAATCTTTAATGTCACCTAATCATAAAACCTATTACATACAGCAGTGACCTGCCTGCAAGATACACCTGTATAACAATGACACAAATGTAACCAGTCACTTTGTAGATTAGATATAAGGTCTGTCCCATGAGATAGAGCTCATACTTGGCATTATTTAAGTACCCAAGAACCTAAGACTACTGAGGTCATGGTTGTAAGAGGAAACTCTACATTCTGCAGAAGGAAATATAGCAATAAAATTAGTTCTCCTGGCATATTTCTATACTCATAGATCAGTATACTGATCAACCTTCATCAGAGACACTTATTTTCTTAGAGTGGATGGGAACAGATATGGGAACACATAACAGGATAATGTGAATAAGGAGACACTTTGGAACATTCAGTCCTAAACAGATATTTTTATCAAACCCTTCCCATGAAGCCTTAGGGATAAATGCAGAAGAGGAGACAGAGAGATCACAAGAGTCGGAAATGGTGGATGACTTCAAGGAGTGGTTTCCATACAAAATAGAACCGGTGGTCATAAGAATTCACAGAGACTGTGACAGAATGCACAAGACCTGCATAGATTTAAGCCAGACAGTCTACCAACATTTAGACTGAGAAGAGGGATTGGGTTCCATGCCCAACCAAGAAGCTATTTGCATTTGATATCTGATGACAAAGATAGAATCAGTTTTCTGTGATGAGGTGTCACTGGGTTTATCAAACAACTCCAATGTAAGCATCATGCCTAAGAATGGTTGGCCCAAAATGAACTCTTTATTTTTTATTTATGCTTTTTGTGGATATTTTGTTTGGTTTTATTTTCTCTTCTCATTTTTGTCTTATTGGTCTTTTTTGTTTCTTGGGTGCTTGTTGTGAGAGACAGAAAGAGAGAACATGAAGGTTGGTGATAGGAAAGTAGAGAGGATATGAAGAGAGTTGATAGATGGGAAAATGATCAAAATATAGTTATGTAAAAATTTTAAATAAAAGTAATTGGTTAAACTGAATATTATTTCCTTAGCAAGTTTTTTTTAAAAAATTATTAAATATTCATAAAATGAATAGGCAATTATATGTACTAAGTAAAGCACACAAAGAAGTATACTTTATGCATTATTCTGCCATTTATTTGTGTCACAATTTTAAATCTGTCAAAGGAAAATTGGGTTGTTTATACCTTTACTAATGTGAATAATGAATGCTTCAAGGCACATGGAATTACAGATATGCTGTTTCATTTAATATGTTTATTTCATTTCTTTTGGCTAGGTAGCCAATACTAAAGTTGCTGGATTCAATCTGCATTTGTCAATTTAGCTAGGTAACCAAAATTGAAATACATATTGCTTCTTTTTTATTGATTTTATTGAGCTCTACATATTTCTTTGCTCCCCTCCTGTTGTATGTGAGTGTGGGACCCTTTGTTCCGCCTTACCTGGCTAGTTTATACCTGAAATAATCACACAGAAATTATATTAAAACACTGCCTGGCCTATTATCTCTATCCTCTTACTGGCTAACTCTCACATACTAGTTTAACCCATCTCCATTAATGTGTATTGCCACTTGACTGTGGCTTACTGGCATGAGTATAACCAGCATCCATCTCAGGCAGGAAAACCATGGCATCTGCCTGTCTTTGCTTTCTTCCTCCCAGAATTCTGTTCTGTCTTCCCCACCTACCTGAGTTCCACCCTATCAACTAGGCCAAGGCAGTTGCTTTAATAACCAATGAAAGCAACACAAATACAGAAGAGCCTCCTAGTCCACCCTCCCTTCCTCTCCCCTCCCCTTCAGCCCTCTCCCATGGTACCCATGCTCCCAATATACACAGAAGACCTTTTCTTTTACTACATCCCATGTAGATTAGATCCATGTATATCTCTCTTAGGGTCCTCATTCTTGTCCAGGTTCTCTGGGATTGTGAATTTTAGGGTGGTTTTCTTTGCTTTATGTCTAAAAGCCATTTATGAACGAGTACATATAATATTTGTATTTCTGAGTCTGTGTTACCAGACTCAATATGATGTTTTCTAATTACATCCATTTGCCTACAAACCTCAAGATTCATTATTTTTTTCTGCTATGTAGTACTCTATTGTGTAAATGTACCACATTTTCCTCATCCATTCTTCAGTTGAGGGGCATTTAGGTTGTTTCCACATTCTGGCCATGACAAACAATGCTGTTATGAACATAGTTCAGCACATGTACTTGTGGTATACTTGAGCAATCTTTGTGTATATACCCAAAAGTGGTATTGCTGCGTCTTGAGTAAGGTTGTTTCCTAATTTTCTGAGAAATAGCCATAATGATATCCAAAGGAGCTATGCCAGTTTACACTCCCACCAGCAATGCAGGAATGTTCCCTTTGCCCCACATCCTTTCCAGAACCATTTGTCAGCAGTCCTTTTGATCTTGGCCATTTTTACACATATAAGATGGAATCTCGGAGTTGTTTTGATTTGCGTTTCTCTGGTGGTTAAGGACACTGAGCATTCCTTTAGTGTCTATCAGCCATTTTAGATTCCTCTGTTAAGAGTTCTCTCTTTAAGTCTGTACCCCATTTTTTATTGGATTATTTGTTCTTTGGAGGACCAATTTCTTGAGTCCTTTGTTTATTTGGGAGATCAGCCCTCTGTCTGATGTGGTGTTAATAAAGATCTTTTCCCATTCTGTAGGCCGCTGTTTTGTCTTGTTGACCATGTCCTTTGCTTTACAGAAGCTTTTCAGTTTCAGGAGGTTCCATTTATTAATTGTTTCTCTCAGTGTCTCTGCTGCTGTGATTATATTTAAAAAGTGGTCTCCTGTGCCAATGCGTTCAAGTATATTTCCCACTTTCTCTTCTATGAGGTTCAATGTGGTTGGCTTTATGTTGAGGTCTTTGATCCATTTGGACCTGAGTTTTGTACATGGTGATAGATATGGATCTATTTTCATTCTTCTACATGTTGATATCCAGTTATGCCAGCACCATTTGTTAAATATGCTTTATTTATTCCATTTTATTTATTTTTTTTGTTTCTTTGTCAAAAATCAGGTGTTCATAGGTGCTTGTCTTAATATCTCGGTCTTTGCTTTGGTTTTATTGGTCCTGCTGTCTGTTTTTATGCTAACATCAGGCTATTTTCAGTACTATAGCTCTGTAGTAGAGTTTGAAGTCAGGGATTGTGATGCCTCCAGAAGTTCCTTTATTGTACAGGATTGTTTTGGCTATTCTGGGTTTTTTGCTTTTCCATATGAAGTTGAATACTGTTCTTTTAAGGTCTATGAAGAATTTTGCTGGGTATTGCATTGAATCTGTAGATTGTTTTTGGTAAGATTTCCATTTTTACCATGTTAATTCTACCTAAGAAAGAGCATGAAAGATCATTCCATTTTCTGGTATCTACTTCAATTTTCTTCTTCAAAGATTTAAAGTACTTGCCATACAGGTCTTCCACTTGTTTGGTTAGATTTACTCTGAGATATGTAATGCTATTTGTGGCTATTGTGAAGGGGGATGTTTCTCTGATTTCTTTCTCAGCTCATTTATCATCTGTTTAAAGGAGAGCTACTGATTTTTTTGTCTTACTCTTTTGTTTTTCTTTTTTATTGAGAAAAGATTCAATTTAATTTTTTTTCAGATTATTTTTGAATTTTTAGTACTTCTCACTTTATTTTCTAAGTAGCTTGAATTACATGTGCCTACTAACATGCCTGGCTACATAGCTGGTATTGTAAATACTTGAGACATGGATTTCTTTTATCCTATTCAAAGGAAAATTAGCTTTCTTAAAATAATGGTGAGGCAAAAGAATCTGTTGATTATACATTTTATGTTGAAAACAGTATGCAGAGATAAAGATATAGGTCAGTAATATAGTGCATTGTTTTGCATATAGGAAGACCTGGTTTTGATCTGCTGCATAGCAAGGAAAGAAATATCAGCAACAACAACAAAATTCCATTTCTATTTTCCCTCCAAGATCTGGCATTTTCAAGATGTTAATATAGTAGGGTTTCTATGTGTACATGTGTCATAACCTCACATTGGAGCAATATCTATCAGGGTCCAGCTTCGATGGGGTTTGCACATTTCAGTGTAGGGGCATGTGGATTACAAAAAACAGGTAGGAGGAAGAGAGATGTGAAAGAAATACAGAGATATAGGATATAATCAGGAGGGCAATCCAGTGAATACTGAATATGCCCATGTTTATTTTCTATATATTTATATACCTAGTCCAAAAGGGAAGAGAGAATGCAAAAGACTATTTTAACATGACACAGAATAAACAGAGCAATTACTTGCTTCAATACTTGAAACATAAAGCCATTATATCCTAGTTACGCATTCTGTTGTTTTAGTCAGGATGTGTAGCAAATTTTAGACAAAATATCCTGCAGGCAGCCAGTCCCTGGATCAAACCTCCTGTCATAGCCTTGAAGGAGCAGAAATAGGCTTGAATTCCCTGACCTTTCGTTAAGGTGGAGTGGATCTATCTCTTTGAGCCACCTTAATATCCAAAACACCAAGTAACCACACTCTAGGCCAGTAAATCTTGTTTGTAGTCACTCCATAAATCAGACCACTTGTCAATAACTTCGAATGAGTAAGATAGGCTTAAACTTTCAGTCAAGGTGGAGGAGACCCAATTCTGCGCCCCTCCCATAGTTGAATATTTATAGATATTTGTGGATGTTTATGAATGTGTTAATCACTTATTATTCATGTCTATGTTCATGTTTTGTTAATATGTTAAGTGTATGTGTCTATTTTTGAGGATACTTAACTAGAAACTCAAGAGTTAAAACCACTATGGGGCTAGGCTTGAGCTTGCATAATCTATCATCATAAAATTTCTCCTAAAATAGTACAGTAGTTATCATAGGATAGGTGGAACATTGAATGGGTGCTTTAAATTTATCACAAACACTATCATTAGCTATTTTTGTCTTCTCTCTAGACTTCAAAGGCAAAATTTGGTCTCACCAATTTCTTTTCCAAGAGCAAATTCCCAAAGCAACTATAAGTTGTGGTTTGTATGAAAAACAAATTCTGAGTTTACACATTGAGTATCTCTGTGTTATACTTGATGATATGAAGTAGGAACATATTAAAAATTAAGTTTTCTATTAATTATATTTGTGACTTAATAGAGTAAATTATTTTATCATTATTTAAATAGGTACATACAAAAAGAAAGTACATAAAATATGGTAATAACAGTTTAAGAGTAGAATAGAGGAAATTGGTAAGGCATGATTAATCAGTAACTGAATTCCAGAAATCTGTCATTGTTTCTTTTCAAATAATGAAATATTTCTCTAGCTAAAGAAAGGAGTGTCTAAACTGAATATTTAATAAATAGAACTTCAATTTAGGAAGCTGTATGAGGTTATTAATCAGTGTTATATTTGGCTGTCAATTAAAGGAAACCCTTCAAATTTTGGCTTATACCCACAAAAAGCCTAGGAACAGACTCAATATTATGGAGCCTTCGTATTATTACCAGGTACATGAGTTCCCTTTGTGTTTCTCCTTTATTTCATTGTGGTGTGTGTGTGTGTGTTTCTGTTTCTGTTTATGCTTCATCATTATGTTCACAAGGTGGTAGTGATGCTTCTGACCACTGTGTCTTTCCAAAGACGAGAGAGAGAGAGAGAGAGAGAGAGAGAGAGAGAGAGAGATGACTTGCAACTATTTTGTGGAAAAATGTTCTACTCAAGACTTTGTCACAAGGTTTGAATGAAAATAGCCCCCATAGGCTAATAGGGAGTGGCAGGATTGAGATGTTGTCGCTGTGTTGGATTGATTGTGGCCTTGTTGGAGGAAGTATGTCACTGGACATGATCTTTATGGTTTCAGAATCCAAAGCCAAGCCTAGTGGCACTCTCTCCTCCTGTTGCCTGTTCATCCAGATGCCTAACTGTTGGATCCTTCTCCAGCACTATGTCTGCTTGCATACCACCATGATTACTGCTACGATAATAGTGAATTAAACCCCTGGATGATAAGGCAGCCCCATTTAAATATTTTGTTTTATAAGAGTTGCCATGGTCATGATTCTCTTTAGAACAATAGAAATCCAAACTAAGATACATGCCTACTTATACCTGCAGAAGGAGTTAGCAATTCAAATTTTCTTTCTAGTGCCAGCAGGAAAGGGAGGGAATTTGCATAACTACTAAATGAGACATATATAGAATGTGAAGCAAAATGCCGGTTGATTCTGTCACCTAATCTGTAATTATAGCAGAGAAAAAGGATAATATATATTGTAGGAAAAAAAAAAAAACAAGTAAAATACAGTGATTTAAATAGAAGAAACTGCCGGGCGGTGGTGGTGCATGCCTTTAATCCCGGCACTAGGGAGGCAGAGGCAGGTGGATCTCTGTGAGTTCGAGACCAGTCTGGACTTCAAGAGCTAGTTCCAGGACAGGCTCCAAAGCTACAGAGAAGCCCTGTCTCGAAAAAAAACAAGAAAAGAAGAAAGAAAGAAAGAAAGAAAGAAAGAAAGAAAGAAAGAAAGAAAGAAAGAAAGAAAATCTACAGTGACACCCAAAGACTCCACATATAGTTTGTACTCGTATTGGATTGATGTGTTCTCTTCAGTGTCCACCCAGAATCTCAAATTGTCACCTTATTTGGTCTTTGACACTGAAGTTCAGTCAAGAGTTGTTCTTAGTAGTCCAGAGGAGGTCCTTATGCAAAGACTAGTACCCTAAGAAAAAAAGACATTGGACACAGAAAAAGAAATGAAATCTCAAAGGGACCTGAGATAAAGACATACAGAGGAAAGACTGATGTATACTATGACTGCAGTAGTTGTAGTTGCAATGCCAAGCATTTCTGACAAGCATAGGAAGCTAGGAGAACACAGGGATGGAATCTTCGCTTAGAGTCTTCAGAGGTAGCCTACCTTTACTAACAAATTCACTTTTCTATGTGCATCCAACATTCAGAGCTGAGAAAAAGAGAAACTGCTGCTATATTTAAATCTTTTATTTTCTAATATTTATAATGGCAAACTTAGGAAAACTGAAACAATAATGTCTGTCTTACTTAGGTTTTCTATTGCTGTGATGAAAAGTCATGACATAAAGCAAGTTGGGAAGAAAAAGTTTATTTTTCTCCCAGTTCCATATAAGAGTTCATCATCAAATGCAGTGGGGTCAGGAACTCACACGGGACAGGATCCTGGAGACAGGACTGACATAGAGGCCATGGAGGAGCGCAGATTACTGGCTTGCTTAACATGGCTTTGCCTCCTATATCCTAAATACAGTTTCTCTTCTAAGCTCAGGCAGGTTCTCTGAGACTGCTGCTGCTATTCTTATTTGTCATTCTATGGTATTGACATCCCCAAATACTGAGGTTCCTTGGTACAACTTGGCTGCACTTTCATCAGGAGCTCATTATGACTGGTGCCATCCCTGGGCAGGTGGTCCTGGGATCTATAAAACATCGGGCTGAATAAGGCATTACTCCTCAATGCTCTCTGCATTAGCCCCTGACTCCAGGTTCCTTCACTTTTGTGAGTTCCTGTCCTGGTTTCCTTCAGTGATACAGTATAATGAATTTAGAAGTGTATGCCCAATAAATCCTGTTCTCCCCACCTTGCTTTTTGGTCATGGTGTTTCATCACAGTAGTAGTAGCCCTAACTATGATAAGGTCATATTGTGAAGTTGATGGAACGAAACAATTCATTTTAATCGGTTTTAAAACAAAATCATTATGTTTTAGTGTCCTGGAGCACTCATTAAGATGTAGGAGGACATATTGAAAAATATGCCAGTGAACAAACAAATTTGTGAAGAACTTTATGTGTAGGATTTTCCTTGTTTTTTTTTTTTTTTTAAATTGTTTTCTGAAACTGTGTGGGGCATGATATAAATGTAGTCCTTGCCGGGCGGTGCTGGCACATGCCTTTAATCCCAGCACTCGGGAGGCAGAGGCAGGCAGATCTCTGTGAGTTCGAGACCAGCCTGGTCTACAAGAGATAGTTCCAGGACAGGCTCCAAAGCCACAGAGAAATCCTGTCTCGTAAAAAACCAAAAAAATAAAAAATAAATAAAATAAAATAAAAGTAGTACTTTTGTGTAAAATTGTTTTAAAAATATTGTAAAAATGTTTATTTTTTTCCAGGAGATATAAAGAGGTATTTTGAAGGATGAAACAATAAATTGGGACTCTAAAAGATGAGTGACATTTTCTATTAAATAAGGGTGATTTTTTGGTTTCTGTTTTATTTAGCAGCTTCAACATACTGTGAATTTTGTAAACTGCTAACAGTAATAACATTTTAAACTAAAAAGTAGATGAAAACTGAAGCAGAAATTGATCTGCAATAAAAACGTGTTCTATGACTGGGGAACTGGTGCATTTAGTAAAGGATGTGAATTTGGGACTTTAAATCCATATAAACTAATTGAGCATCATGGCAAACACTTTTAATCCTAGTGCTGAGAATTGGAGGCAGGGAGATCCTTGGAACTAACTGGCCATTCAGCTAAGCCCATTTCATGATCTTCAGGCCATAGAGAATCCCTGCCATAACAATCAAAGTTAACAGTGTCTGCAAACTGATACCCAACATTGACCTCTAGACACTCTATGCACTTGCTAATGAATGCACACACATGTGCCTGGGGGACTGAAGCATATTTATAAATACACACACACACACACACACACACACACACACACAAAGGTGTTCTTATAGTCCCTAGAATTAATTTCTGTTTAATGACTAAGGAAGTATCAACGTTTAAACAATCCTTTCCACATCTCATTGTTGTCCTCTTCTTAGAGAAAACTAGATTCCACTGTTTCTGTTCTCAGGAGAGGCTGGTGACTATTTTTCTCCAAATCATAGTTTCTGTAAATGTTAATTACAATATAGGAATCTGGAATTGCATAATTTAGGTCAAATTTCCATTATGAAGCTAGGAAGAGTAAAAATGCCCCAAGAACTTTCCTGTATTTCAATGATACATAACAGCCATTTCTTTTTATTATTCTTTCTGTGTGCATTGGCATATGAATGTTTGCATGTATATGGTTATTCCTGTATGTGTATGTAGACAAATATTTGCATGCACACGGGTACTGGTGCAAAGGCTTAAGCCTGAAATTCAAATCTTCTTTGACCATTTTTCTACCTTCCTTATCATTGAGTCATGATCTCTTACACAGCCGGGCGATGGTGGCGCACGCCTTTAATCCCAGCACTCGGGAGGCAGAGGCAGGCGGATCTCTGTGAGTTCGAGACCAGCCTGGTCTGCAGAGCTAGTTCCAGGACAGGCTCCAAAGCCACAGAGAAACTCTGTCTCGAAAAAACCAAAAAAAAAAAAAAAAAAAAAAAAAAAAAAAAAAAAAAAAAGAAAATGATCTCTTACACAAAACCAAATATCACTAACATGGCTGGCTTCAATAGACAGTTTCCTCAGGGGCCCCCTATGTTTCTTTTCTTAGGCTGGTACAGAAGTTTTTTGCTACTCTCTCCTGGCATTTACTTGAGGATTGAGAACTCAAATTTTGGTTTAACAACTGAGTCATCTCCACAGACCATGATATTTACCTGCAAATTATACTTAGTGCCAGTAATTAAGTGTGAAAGGTTATTTGAAAACATACATCATAAACTATTTATAAGACTGTAATTAGAATTAATAGAATATTCTAGGTTTTGATGACAGGAAATTCATTACTAATTTTAATTCTACTGCACTAGCACTTCTGTCATCATGTTTATATTGCTTGAGTTTAGCAGATTTGTTCCACTTTTACCTGAAAGGAACACTGAATAAGATATGGCAGTTCATTTTAAATTGATGTAGCATTTAGAACCTTCAGCTTGATTAATGATAGCATAGACTTAAGATTTAGACATTAAGAAACCTACTTTTACATTTTTAGTGTTTGAAACAGGTCGGGAATAATATTCCATCAACTATTTATAATATAAATGACTTATAAATGACACTGAACTTGATTATTTACATGCCTCTTGAACATGATAAAATACTTATAAGAAATTACTGTGGAAAATACATATGATTAATCATTCATTTAAATGTTAATAAGATTCTTGAATGTTGACTTCCTCTAACTTGTCAAGGAAGATAGCTACTTTATATTGAAAACTTATCATATGAAATAAAGATACCATTTTTTCTAGAATACTTTTTTGTTTTGTTTTTTGAGTCAGTGTTTCTCTGTAGCTTTGAATCTTGCCCTGGAACTGGCTCTTGTAGACCAAGCTGGCCTTAAACTCACAGAGATCCACCTGCCTCTGCCTCCTGAGTTCTGGCATTAAAGGCATGTGCCAGTACTGCACAGCTAGATTTCTAATTAGATTTAAACATACTTCAGTGAAAAGAACATACTCGCATTTTTATGGATCAACCAGTATCTTTTTAAAATAAAGAATAACTCTGTAAAAACAAAAAGAAAAAAAGAAAAACTAGAGTCCCACTATAACTTGAAAACATTCTTTGTACTCCTAAGCTAGGAAAGTGTCTATAAATTATTCATTTTGGTGTATGTATTTGATTTTCTAGTGGTGGTCAATTATGCTGTAAATATTTTAATGGACTCTGTAAGCACCACTGTAACTTAATATTTCCACACAAGGACACCAGTTGACACTCTTTAATTTAGATGGAGTACAGTAAAATTGGACTAAGGCCATCATATTAGTGGCTTTTTTTTGGGGGGGGGTAAACACAGAGGGTGTAATTTTACAAATTACCATCTGGTTAGTCTGCTTGTCTCTGTGTAACAGAATAAGTGATAAATAAAATTAGAACTTAGACTTTTGGCAGGATATAGAACTGTGTGTTAAAAAACAACTTCTGATATAGTTGATGGGGATCTGTAGTAAGTCATTTTGGATTATGGCAGGTATTCTGGTGTTTTTAAGAATCTTCTCACATAGATTGTGTCTTGCTTGAGTCAAGAGTTAAAGAAAAGTTAAGTTTGTATGGTAGAAAATAGAAAAAGAGGAATCTACATAGGACCAACCTAGGCCCTCTGAATGCAGGTAACAGTTCTGTGGCTTGGAAAGTCTGTGAGACTGCTGGCAGTGAAACCAACATTTATCCCTAGTACATGAACTGGCTTTGGGAGCCCATTCTCTATGAAGGGATACCTTGCTCAGCCTAGATATGGGGTGGGAAAGCGCTGGCCCTGCCTCAAGTGATGTGACAGACTGTTGACTCCACATGGGTGGCCACACCCTCTCTGAGCAGTGGATGGGGATACGGTCGGGGGAGGTTGGGGGAGCGGGAGGAGGGGAGGGAGAGATAACTGGGATTGGTATGTAAAACAAAAAAGATTGTTTTATAAAATAAAAAGGAAAGTAGAAAAAGAGAAGAAAAACAAAATTTGGGCTAGAATGAGTAAGAGACAGACATTATAGGTTTTGGTAAGTTAGACTACCAGAAATGCAGAATTTTGTATGTGTACTTTATTAAAGATGGTGTTTTCATTTTCTAGAGATAAGCTTTGAGTTTTATAGAGTGATATCTTGGTAGAAAACCTAAAACTAAAAGGAAGCAAGTTGTACCTTCTCCATCAGTCTGCAGTTATATGTTAACTTGACACAAATTAAAGTCATCTGAAAGGAGGGATCCTAAATTGAAAAACTCCTCCATAAGAACCAGCTGTAGGCAACCACATAGGGCATTTTCTTTTCTTTTTTTAGAGAAGAATTTATTTTATCTTACAATTCTCATTTCACAATTCCCGACAGAATTCAGGGCAGGAACTCATGGAAGGAACTGGAACTGAGCCCATGGAGGAGTGCTGCTGACAGACTATTGCTCTTGTATTTATTTAGCTACCTTTCTTATACAGCCAAAGAAGGCTTACCTGCCTGGAGATGGCATACCCACAGTGGGCTGTGCCCTCCTATATCAAACATTAGTCAAGAAAGACATGTCTAAGGGCCAATATGATGGATGTAATTCTTCAGTAAAGTTCCTCTGCCCTGCTTGGTAAGTTGATGAAGGAGGTGGCCCCATATCTGTCCTTCCTCCATCTCAACCATCCCACTTCCCCAAGATCTCCCCAACCCTCCCCTTCTCTCCTCTTTCTTCCCCTCTCCCCTTCCCTCTAATCCCCCACCCCCATGCTCCCAAATTTTGCCTAGAACTCTTGTCTGCTTCAAATTTCCAGGAAGATCTATATATGTTTTTTCATTGGGTTCACCTTATATATTTTGCATTTTTAAAAAACACAAAACTGAAGCTTGCCAGGCAAGATTTCTACCATTGTTTTTTTTTATTTTTTTTAAAGAAAAAAAACTATCTTTCTTTCATCATACATACCAATCATACATACCAATCCAGGTTCCCTCCCCTATTCCCATTCCCTCCACATATATCCCCCATCTCACCCCTATCCACTCTTCAGAAAGGGTAAGGCACATTGTTTGTAGAAGGTCCAAGGCCCTTCCTACTATATCTAGGCTGAGCAAGGCATCTCTCCAAAGAGAATAGGTTCTCAAAAAGCCAGTACAAGTGTGCTAACGCATAAGTGGATACTTAGACATAAACAAAGGATATTGAGCCTATAGTTCATTATCCTAGATATAGCTTACTTAGATAGTAATGAGGTGAACCCTAAGAAAGACATATATAGATCCACCTGGAAAGTCGAAATAGACAAGCTCAACTGACAAAATTGAGAATATAGGTGTGGGGGAGAAAGGAGGGCAGAAAGGGAAAAGGAGGGAAAAAGGGGAGGGGTGAGGAGAACTTGAGGGAATGGGATAGTTGAGATGGAGGAAGGACAGAGATGAGAGCAAGGAAAGAGATATCTTGATTGAGGGAACCATTATGGGGTTAACAAGAAACCTGCCTCTAGAGAAATTCCTAGAAATCCACAAGGACAACCCCAGCTAAGACCCTAAGCAATAGAGGAGAGGGTGCCTGAACTGGCCTTGCCCTGTACTCCGACTGATGAATATCTTAAATATCACCATAGAGCCTTCATCCAGCAACTGATGGAAACAGAGGCAAAGACCCACATCAGAGCACTGAACTGAGCTTCCATAGACTAGTTGAAGAGTGGGAGGAATGAGAATATGAGCAAAGAGGTCAAGACCATGATGGGTACACCCACTAAACCAGTCTACCTGAGCTAATGGAAGCTCACCAACACTAGTCGAACTGGGAAGGAACAGGCATAAGACCAAACTAGTCCCTCTAAATGTGATTGACAGTTGCATGGCTGGGCCAGACTGAAGGGACACTGGCAGTGGCACCAGGATTTATCCCTACTGTTTGTACTGGCATTATCTTAATTATTGATTTAAATGAGAGTGCCCAGCCCATTGTGGGTGGTACCATTCCTGGGGTGGTGGCCTTGAGGTTTACAAGTAAGCAGTGTGTAGCAAGTGAGTAACCAGCACCCCTTCCTGTCCCTTACAGCAGTTCCTGCATCCAGGTTCCTGTCCTCTTTGAGTTTGTGCCTTGACTTCCATGAACTGTGACTCAGGATATATAGTCAATATGTAATCAAGTAAATGCTTTCAATCCTAAGTTGTTTTTGGTCATGGTGTTTCATTACAACAATAGTAACCCTACCAAAGACATTCAGATTATCTATGTACAGGTTTGTTTGTGTGTTTATTTTCCTTTGATTATGCCTTAATTCAAGACTTTTCAAATGATGATGTGACATGATAACTAGTCGTCAATTAGTTGGAAAAAAATCTAGAGGTTTTAAAGTTTTTCAAAAAGATAAGTTCTAGAATCTCTGACTTTCCCCTGAAACAGTTTCATATTAACAATTTTAAAACATAATAATAAATTGCCCTCAATACCTTAATATTTTTGTAAATGAAAATGATTATTTTCAAGAAAGAAAATAAATAAATCTTCTTATATGACATATTCTCATCATGACTTTACATCCCTTATCTCCTCCCAAATCCTCCCCATCTCCCCATTCACACAACTCCACACCTTATTTTTCTCTCTTTAGAAAACAAGAATTTAGAAAACAAGAAATTAAAAATTAAAAAAGCTAACAAATCAGAATGAAGCAAGACACACAAACAGATTAGGAGAAATAAAAACCCCAGTCCTTAGAAAAGCCTACATTGCTGTAAGATATTCAGGAATAATATTGTATAATCTTCATCTTAATTTATCCAAAAGTCTGTTTCATGTACCATAATTTATATTTAAACTTGAATTTATAAACCTCTAAATTTTGAGATATCAACATATATTACTAGCTACATAGGAACAATTCAGATTTTAAGTAGGGTCACATGAACTATAAACATTAATATGGCAGGGCAGCAAAAATATGTATGTATATATACACATATATATACATATATATAATGAAAACCATTGTTTACACACTGAAAAAGTTAAAATGTACTTTTGTTTATATGTATGAACATATATAATAAATTATCTATCTATCTATTTAAAATTTTCTGGACTACATGATTTCTAAGACAATTTATTACCTATCATATTGAACCCTGTTGTGAATATTGAATAAATTTTCTAAAATACTGCTTAGTTTGTTAAATTGATTTATGAAATCCTATTCTTACAATAAAATTAAATTTTCATATATAAATAATGTGTAGTACTATGCACATGCTACTATGTAAAACATGGTGATTAAATCATACCTGTAATAATTTTATCATTCATTTTATTTTAAATGTAAAATACAATAAAAAGCTTGTATATTTTGGCAAAAAAAAATTGCTTCTGGATGAAAAATGTGAAAGGGAACTTTTGTCTGCCCAACTCAAATAGCATGATTTCAAGGCCTGACCTCTTGTATCCATGTTGCTTCAAAAGACATTCACATGTGCCTGATACATGATAGTTTACTGTATGGCATTAAATAATGACTTTAAGATGGACTGTTGAAGCCACATGAGGAAGTAAAAAACAGACTCTGCATTTTTATGTTATTAAATACAAAACACAGAAAGTTCAGAAACAGGGTATATTACATACTACTGGTAGCAGCCAGTTAATATAATAGATTCTGTGAGTATTTTGTGAACAATTCCCAAAATCCTTAGACTGAGCAATAGTTTTGTCAGCATTTTATTTGCATTCATAATGACCAAAAAATCATAATGATATGATTTCAGGTAAGTATACGTAAAATTAAATAATTTAGATTAGTCTAAATCATAGAAATCTTTAAAAAATTTGATGTAGAAATCTAGACGATTCAAAAAATAGAAAGTATTTAAGCTGGAAATATGATAAAATGGATGCAAATGGTTTTACCTCATTTAAGAGACACTAAAAATAAAACTATCTGTTGTCTCTAAGAAACACATAATTAGCAAAGCCACTCACAAACTGAGAGATGGGTATCAAAATACTGAGTTACTGAAAACAGAAAGCAAGCTGACATAGCTATTTTGGTACCTGCCAAATTACATTGCAAACTAATGCTAGTCATAAGAAATAAAGATAACTACTAGCTATTAACAGAGGAATACATCATTAAGAAGATATAATAATTGTATATATTCACACATCAAATATTGAGGCTGTCTTATTTCATAAAACAGATATAAAAAGGTATAAAAGGTTAGGTATGTGAGGATACAATAGATGTGGGAGTCTTCTGTACCTCACTCCTATCTTTAGATAGAGATTCCAAACATAATATCAACAATGATACTTTAAAGATAAACTATATCATATATCAATTGGTTTGAAAAAATAACTACAGAGCATTCCATTAAGCAGATACAGAATATACATGCTTCTCAGCAGTCCATGACTTTCTCTGAAACTTATGGTATTAGATCAGCAATCAAGTCTGAACACATACAAAAAAAAAAGATAAAAAGATAGATCACAGTGATTTAGAAGAAATGAATAGGATCCACATATGAGTGAGAGAAAATGCAGCATTTGTCCTCTGAGCCTGGCATGCTTCATTTAATATAATTTTGAGAGCCATCCATTTCTTTCCAGTTTTAAAATTTCATTTACCTTTATGGCTGAATAAAATGTATTTGTGAAATGTATTTCTTTTGGCCACCAACCAGCTCCCAAATCATGACACAGAGACTTATTAGTTATGAATACTCAGCCTTATTTTAGCTCTTATATAAATCTGTTTCTCTTTATCTACATTTTGCCATTGATCTTTTTACCTTTATTTCTGTCTTTTCTGTATCTCATACTTTCCTGCTGTCTCCATCTCTGGCTGGTAGCTTCCTGGGCATGTCCATCTATTTCTTCCTCTTCCTCTTCTCTCCTCTTCTCTCTTGAGCCTATATTTCTCCTCCTACTTATTCTCTCTGTGTACAAACCCTGTGTATCCCTGCCCTGCCTAGTTATTGGCCATTTACTTTCTTATTAGACAATTCAGTTGCCTTAGTCAGACAAGGTGAAATAAACGTAACATATTTTTACATAATTACACAAATGGCAGCAAAAACAAAGGTTACAATCCTTCCATTGTTAAACAAATGCAGCATAAACAAATGTAACACATCTTTACACAAGTAAAATTATATTTCATAGTGTAAACAGATGTAAAAATCCTTCCCTAGTTAAAATTATTTCTAAGACCATTTGATTAAGTCAATTCTGTTTCCTTGTTACCGTGAAGAAAGCAGCAATAAGCAGGTATTTTCAAATATCTTTGAGGTAGTATATAGAAACCTAGGGGGAGTAGTTTCATATCTACTGCAGTACTAAGATGCCCTAACAAAAAATAATAAGTCAGGTATTTATTCCATTTACAATGTTATCAAGATGGTTATAAAAGCTTGAAGCAGCAAGTCAACTGGCATCCACAGCAAAGGATATAGGGAAATAATTGTATGTGTTCTATTTGTTTGCTTATGCTCAGTTCAGATTCTCTACTCATACAGTTCAGAAGCACCTGCCTAGGAAATAGTACCACACACAGTGTGCTAGATCTTCCCATATCAATGAATTTACTTAAGACAACCCTCCACAGATATGACCACAGGTCAAGGAAAGTATGCAATCTCTCATAGAGATTCTCTTCACAGGTGATTCTAGGTTGTGCAAGATGATAATTACAGGTAACCATCACAAACTCAGAGTTGTATAGTTGTATCACACCTTACTTCTATTTTTAGCCATTTGGAAGCCATTCATGCTAATTTTCATAACATCTTCATGGCTTACACTCTCCGCTTTAGTGAGTAAGAGTCCTTCATTTCCCACATTTGTATTTCTTCTTATAAGAGCTAACATTTTATTGACTGGAAGGTTTGGTTTTTAAAGTTTTCAGACTTCAACTTCATGCCTGAAATATAACTGGTACACATTTCCTCCCACTCTATGCACAGCCTATTCACATTTTTAATAGTTCTTTTCTTTTGCAAAGGTTTTTATTTTATGCAAACTTAGTTTTCATTTTCTGAGTTATTTCCTCTGTGATTGGAATACTATTTGTAAAGTTTTTGCTCATGTCTGTATCTTGGAGAGTTTTTACTATGCTTTCCTGTAGCACTTTTAGCCTTTCACATTTAAGATTAAGAATTTTGCTATATTTTAAGTTGATTTTTTAAAGTAGGATTTAAAAACGGATCTAAATTTGTTCTTATGAAAGTGGATAATCAGCTTTACTAACACATTTGCAGAACAGACTAGTTTTTGGCATGTTTTGGATGTCTTCCTTAAAAATTAGGTTATCTTAAGGAAGAGTTAGACTTACTACAAACTAAGAAATGCCATACCAGTCAGAAAAACAGGCGAGTGACCCAAGTACCTTAAGAACTTGTCCATTCCTGAGTTCCTAGATTTGATTTCCAAAGACCCCACTCTTACTGTCCTCCCATTCCTCCCCAGCTGCTAGGCCCTGGCCTCCAAATCTGGTGATTTCCCACTGCTCAGTTGTAGACCATACCAATCATAAGAACGACTGAATGACCTGGATACTCAAGCAACCGCTTACTAGATCCCATCTCCAAGAACACATTCCACTGCCTTGCTACCCCTAAACAACCCATACCACTGCTGTACCTTGATCCCCAACATGGGTGGACTTATACTGACCAGGAACAATACAGGCCAGTTAGAAGAACAAGGGCAGAACACATTAATCAGAATATATATTTTAAGCCAGAACAGGTGCAGGCAAAACAAGACAGAAACAGATAGGCTTACACAGGCAGAGAACCAGCTTAACCAGAGAACACAGTTACTGCCAGAAACACATATAGGTGACCTACTAGTGGACCTCCTTCATTCAGGCAGTGCCCTCAACCCCTACTCCCCTCTTCTTCATCCCCCAATTTCTGCAGTGACCTCCTACTGCACCAAAGGCCAAGTTAGTTACAAGAGGTCTAGGCCTCAACTTGAACAGAGATTCTGTACAAGATCAGAAATCCAGGTCATGAAGACAAGAAGAGCAAAGAGGAACCAGAAACCAAGGAATCAAGCATCCATACTACAAAGACTCAGAAATCAGCACCTAGACATATAATCGTCCTAAACCAAAATGCCTAACCTCAAGTATAAGAACAAAATCAACAACAGAAGGGAAATATGGTAACACCAGAACCCAACTATCCTGTAACAGCAAGACCTGAATATTCCAAAACAGCTTCAGAACAAGAAAAATTGTTAAAACAAACTTTACAAAGACTATGGTTGTCCTTAATGAGGAAAGGAAAAAGAAACCTCTCAAGGAAATTGAAGAAAAGACAGAAAATATTTGAGGGAATCAATAAATCCATTAGAGAGTGCCAAGAGAGCCAAGACAAAAAAAAATAAGTAAAGGAAACTGCTCAAGACCTGAAAATGGAAACAAACCAGTAAATAAGTGAGGGAGTTCTAAAAGTGGAAATGCTAGGTAAATCAATAGAAACTACAGATTCAAGTATGCATCAACAACTGAATACAGGAGAGGGAATAGAGTATCTCATGTGTTGAAGATGTAAGAGAAGAAATAAATTCATTGGTCAAAGAAAATGTTAAATCTAAAACATTCTTAACATGAAAGATCCTTGAAATCTGGATCTCTATGGAAAGACTAAACCTAAGAATAGTAAAAAGAGAAGAATCCCAGCTCAAAAATACAGAAAATATTTTAACAAAATCATAGCAGAAAATTTCCCTAACCTAAAGAAGAGTATTTCTATATAGGTACAAGAATCTTACAGAACACAAAATCATTTGGAGCAGAAAGAAAGGCCCTCACCACATAATAATCAAACAATGAATAAACAGAACATAGAGTGAATAGTAAAAAAGGCAAAGGGAAAAGGCCAAGTAACTTTTAAAGGTAGATAAATTAGAATTGTACCCGACTTCTAAACAGGGATTCTAAGATACAAAGGGACCTGGACTGGCATCTTGCAGACTAAAAGGCCACAGATGCCAGTCTAGACTACTATAACCACCGAAACTTTCAATAACCATAGATGGAGAAAGCATGATATTTCATGACAAGTCAAATTAAGACATTATCTATCTGTAAATGCAACTCAGCAGAAGGTAATATAAGGAAAACTCTAACCTAAAGAAGTTAGCTATATCCACAAAAACAAAGGAAATAAATAATATCACATCAGTAAAACCCAGAGAAGGGATATACAGATACACACACACACACACACACAATCACATACACACACACATTACTACCACTAACAAAATAACTGGAAATAACAATCATTGGTCCTATGATGATGGTTGGGCTTGGCAGAAGAAGTGGGGGGAGATGAGGAGGGGAGGAGGAGAGCTGCAGATGGAATGTATAATGAATTTTAAAAATATATTAAAAATAAAAAATATGAATATTAAAAAAATAGCAATCATTGGTCATTAGTGTCTCTCAATATCATTTTACTCAATTCCCCTATCTAAAAAAAGATAGGCTAACATACTGGATACCAAAACAGGATCCATCCTTCTGTTGCATACTCAACATCAAAGACAGAGGTTACATCAGAGGAAAGGGTTAGAAACAATTTTAAAAGCAAATGGAACCAAGAAGAAAGCTAATGTAGCTATAAAAATATCTAACAAAATTGACTCTGAGATGGCTATTCATTGCTGTCAACTTGACTATATCTGGAATGAACTATAATGCAGAAATGGAGAACATGTCTGTGATTCATATCTTCAAACAATAAGACAAACATCTCTTTTATCTAGAATTTTAGCTGGATGGCACAGGCTTTTAATCCACATTTTGAAGTTGGATAACACATTCCTTTAATCTGAGCCACATCTGCTAGAAACCTATATAAGGACAATGGAAGAAGAAAAATTTGCTCCTTTATCTGCTTTCCCTCACCTTGTCAGTACATTCCTTCTTTTACTGGCACTAAAGTCTTCTTCTTCTTCTTCTTCTTCTTCTTCTTCTTCTTCTTCTTCTTCTTCTTCTTCTTCTTCTTCTTCTTCTTCTTCTTCTTCTTCTTCTTCTTCTTCTTCTTCTTCTTCTTCTTCTTCTTCTTCTCCTTCTCCTTCTCCTTCTCCTTCTCCTTCTCCTTCTCCTTCTCCTTCTCCTTCTCCTTCTTCTTCTTCTTCTTGATTCTACAATATACAAAAGACCAGCTGGGACACCTATCATTGAAGAACTGAACTGAGAAACTACCAGATTCTTGAACTTTCCATTCACAGCCTACCATTGTTAGATCAGTTGGACTGCAGCCTACATGTAATTCCAATAAATTCCATTTATAGAAATATATATATAACATATTATATAATATATTATATGTATTATATATATGTTAAATAAGTTCAGTGACTCTCAAGAACCCTCTCTTCCTAATTCAGATTTTGATACCTCAGTGGTTCTAGATAAATATAAGGATGAATCTTTTAAGTATCTGGAGTAGGCTTTTTAATTCATTAGCACCTTCGAATTCTAGATACAAATAAACTGCCTAAAAATATTTTATATATTATATATATTATATATATAATATAATATAATATAATATAAATATATTATAGTGTGCCCTAGAAGAGACTTTTCTCTCCTGCAGCCACAGTTTGAGCTGAAGAAAATTAAACTAAAGCCCTCATTATAATGTTGGCAGAGTTATGACAAAAATCAGAATCTTGACCTCAAAAAGTATCAACAGTTAAAGTAAGAGCATTAGTTGGTAAAGAATGAGATCTTATAAATTGGGATGGGAATGTATGAATGGACCATATTAAAGCTGAGAACTTTGAAACCTTGGGTACTTAAATAATATCTTACCTGAGGAAGTAGTACCCTCAGCCCCACTCTTTGAAATATTCCTCTTTTGACAGAATTTAGGGGGGTTTATTGCTGTGAAAAAACACCATGACCATGGCAATACTTATAAGGAAAGCATTCAATTGAGGAGGATCACTTATAATTTCAGAGGTTGAGGCTATTATCATCCTGGCAGAGGGCT
Source organism: Chionomys nivalis (assembly GCF_950005125.1). Lineage (NCBI taxonomy): Eukaryota > Metazoa > Chordata > Mammalia > Rodentia > Cricetidae > Chionomys > Chionomys nivalis. The sequence continues at coordinate 50,206,958 of NC_080112.1, read as the reverse complement.
TGTCAGTATTCAGATAGATGTGGTTCTGAAGGAGTAGCTAAGAGTCCTACATTTTGTAGGCAGCAGGATTTCAACTGAAACATTAAGCAGTATCCTGACCTTAGGAAACCTCGAAGCCCAGCCCCCAGGAGTTACACACTTCTTCCAAGAAGGCCATACTTACTCCAACAAAGTCACACCTCCTAAAATTGCCACTCTCTATGAGACCATGGGGGACCAGTTTCATTCAATGAATCATATTCCACTCCCTGACACAAATAAACTTTTAAATACATCATAATTTAGTATAGTGTCAAAAGTTCTCATAGTATATCATAGTTTCAACAATGTTTCAAAATCCAATGTTCAAAATCTCTTCTGAGATTCATGCAATCTCTTAACTGTAATCACCTAGAAAAATTTTAAAAAAAAGATCACATACTTTCAACACACATTGTAGCACAGGATATACAGTACCATTCCAAAATAGGGAAGGGAGCATAGCAAAGAAATATGGGACTTCCTCCAATAACACTCTACCTACTCAAAGAAAGTCAAACTTTTGAATATTGCCACTCCCTATGAGATTATTGGGTCCAATTACATTCAAAACACCATATTACCTTTCACTAAGTAAATTAATCATTCCATATCTGATAAATAAATAGTGACTTTTTTTCTGAAGAAACTTCCAGGCAAATAATACTGTTTTGCCTCAGAGCCCACTATTGTTCGCCTCTAGACGTATAACCAGACTCAATGCAATGCAAGATCCTAAAAGGGAAGTAGAAAATATAGTTCATTATGATTCATGCTACACTAATAAAGAGCTTACTGCTTTTGCTAATTTATTCAAGCCAAAGTCTGAGGTATAAGTGTGAGTATGGGATGATGGTGGAAGAACGTAGAATCAAATCAAACTTGATTTATTGATATGGGCCCTCTGAGTAAATTTCTATGTTTTATTGGAAGTTCACACATTCAAAAGAAAGGCGTCAAGAGTTGTTTGAATGGTTGGCTTAAGTGTTTATCCAAAGATGGCCTACTGAAAATGAGTTGGTGATGCCTACTATCTCTTGATTTAGTGCTGGAGAAAGGATTTTCAGGCTCAGGAAAATTTCAATGCTAGAGTGAGTACACTGTAAAATATAAACCTCCACAATAGTAAGGCTCAGAAGACATTCATCTCATTAATCTTATAATGTGAAAATTGGAGAGATGGCACCAGCATTTTTAAAAGTTTTATTATTGCCCTTCTCCTTGTTAGAGATACTGCTTTCAGTTGGATAAATTAACTGCAAAGGGTTTAATTGGGCCTTAAATTTGGATGGACCAGGTGACAGCATTGAATCACCAGATGGAAAGTGATCTTAATTATCGTAAGGGACAGTACAGACAAGACAATGGTTATAATGGTCTAACCCCTAATGATCAGCACAGGCAAGGTGAATTTTATACTCCTATGTACCCTTGGTACTGGAAAATGATGTTTCCAGACATGAAATAGATAAGAAGCCTACTGCATTTTAGTTTGACTCATTTAAGCCGAAAAATTGTCAAACAAATCAAAGAAAGGCTGCACTGCACCATGGCAATTGGCAATCTTGGGCAGCAATCAAATTCCAGACTTGAATCAATTTGTAGAAACAGATCAAGTTGCATGAAGGGGTGGCCAGGTTCCTTTGAGGAAGTAGCTTGATAAGACACCTAAATATTTTATAGTTAGCCTTTCCAGTTCTTCCCCCATAGGAACCTAAGGTATATTTTACAAGGGTAATTTTACAGTGGGTTGAAAAACAATTAAAGTCTCCAGTGCATGTTGGATACTGGTTTTGAATTGATGGAAATATCAGGATATTACAAGATACATTGGGGCCCTTGCATTCAAGTAAGGACTTGAAAGTAGTGACTAATGGAATTTTGACTGATATCCAACTCACTATACGTCCAGTAGGTCCTGTGGGTCTCTAAACTCATCCAGTGGTTATTTCTCCAGTTCCAGAATGTATACTTTGCTTTCTGTTTGCATGCCTATCAATATACCTTTACACTTTTGCCTAAGGGTATATTAATTCTTCTACCCTGTATGATAACTTAGGTGGAATGAATATTGTTCATCTGTATTTTCAAAAAAAAGTACTACACTTTTTAACTATATTGATACTATTATGCTACTTGAACCATGTAATCTGAACTCACTGGTAACACATATGCATGTCAGAGTATGGAATATAAATCCAATGAAAATTTAAGCATTTTTACCTCAGTGAAATTCTTAGGAATCCTGGGATGTGGGCCATGCAAGGATATTACTTTTAAGGTGAAGGATAAGTTATTATACCTAACTTCCCACTACTAATAAAGAAGCACGATATTTAGTGGGCCTATTTGGATTCTGGAGAAAGCACATTCCTCACTTGGGTATGTTATTTTGCCCCATAAACCAAATGACTTGGAATTATGCTAGCTTTGTGGGGGTCCCTGGAACAGGAGATGGATATTCAAGAGGTTTAGGCTGCTGTGAAGAATGCTGTACAACTTGAACCATATGTTCCACCAGATCTGATGGTACTTGAGGTCAGTGGCAGACAGGAATGTTCTTTTTGGAACCTTTGTGAGGCCCCTATAGATGAATAACAGAAGAGACCTTTGTAATTTTGGAGCAAGGTTCCACCATCATCTGAAGACAAGTATTTTCCCTTTGAAATACAACTCTTAACCTGCTATTGTGCTTTAGTAGAAACAATGTTGGACAATGGGCCATCAAGTTACAAGGTGATGTGAACTACCCATCATGAGCTGGGTGTTATAGGAACCACCATTTCATAAAGTAGGATTGCACAGTAGCACTCTATTGTCAAATTTAAGTAGTATATACTCAATCAGGCCCTATCAGACCCTGAAGGCATAAACGAGTCTCATGAAGAAGTTGCCCAAATACCTATGCTTGTACTTTTGATACAGCTGTCTGTTGCCAAAAATGTATGTATAGCCTCCTATGGTGTTCCCTCTGATAGGTTATCTGAGGAAGAGGAGACTAGCCGCTGGTTTACTGATGGTTCTGCATGTCATGCAAGCCATATCTAGATGTGAAGTTACAACATTATAACCTGTTTCTGGAACAACTCTGAAATATACTGCTAAAGGGAAATATCTACAGTGAGTAAAATTTCAAGCAGTTCACATGGTATTACAGTTTGGAAGAACAAATGGCCAGATGAAGGGTTGTTCACTCACTCATGGGCTGTCACCAATGGATTGGCTAGATGATCAGGGACATGGAAAGAGCATGATCAGAAATTTGGTGAGAAACACATCTGGGAAAGAAGTTTGTGGATATATCTCTCCAAACAGGCAAAGAATGTGCAGATACTTGTGTCCTATTTAAATGTTCATAAAAAGAAAGGTGTCCAGCTGAGTTGGAGTTCAATAATCATATACACCTTAGAACCTTCATCTGGCGATGGATCGAGATAGAGACAGAGACTCAATTTGGAGCAACGGTCTGAGCTCTTAAGGTCCAAATGAGGAGCAGAAGGAGGGAGAACATGAGCAAGGAAGTCAGGACCACGAGGGGTGCACCCACCCACTGTGACAGTGGAACTGATCTATTGGGAGCCCACCAAGGCCAGCTGGACTGGGACTGAATAAGCATGGGTTGAAACCGGACTCTCTGAACATGGCAGACAATGAAGGCTGATGAGAAGCCAAGGACAATGGCACTAGGTTTCGATCCTAATACATGAACTGGCTTTGTGGGAGCCTAGCCTGTTTGGATGCTCACCTTCCTGGACCTAGATAGAAGTGGGAGGACCTTGGTCTTCCCGCAGGGCAGGGAATTTGGACTGCTCTTCAGTATTGAGAGGGAGGGAGAATGGAGTGGGGGGAGGGGGAGAGGAGTGGGGATAGGGGGAGGGGAGTGGGGGGCGGGGGCAATATGTGGGAGGAGGGGGAGGGAAATGGGAAACGGGGAGGAGGCGGAAATTTTAAATAAAAAAGAATAAAATAAAATAAATTGTAAACACATGTACATATGAAAATTGTCCTGGCTTGAAATGAAATATCATATAGATAAAAAAAATCATATACATTGGATGGCCCATTTTGTGGACTGTCAGCCTCTTTTCCCAGCGATTCCTGTCGTTGCTCATTGGGCACATGAACAAAGCAGCCATGGTTACATGGTTATTCATGGGCTTAACAACATGGACTTCCACTCACTTAGTCTGGTGAGGCTACAACTGCTACTGAGCCACAGATATGGCACAAGTTCCTAGGCGACTAGCCAACAACCTGGTGTCAAGTTGACTATATTGGAGAACATTTTCTATGGAAAGGACAATACATTGTTCTTACTGGAATACATACATGTACGTATGTATGTATATGTATATATAATTTTGATGATTTTGCCTTTTCTGAACGTAATATATCTGCCAAAACCAGCATCTGTGTACTTAAGAAGTGCTTTATCCATTGACATGATATTCCACACATTGCTTGCGTCCAAGAAAATCACTTCACAGAGAGAGAAGTGTGACAGTGGACACACACTCATGGATCCACTGGTCTTACCATCTTCCTCACCATCCTAAAGAAGCTGACATTAAAGAAAAATAGAATGACCTTTTGAAGACAGTTACACCACCTATTATGTGTCAGATAATGTGTCCTTCTGTATATGTGTTGCTTTATTGATTGATGAATAAAGTTGTTTCAGCCAATGGCTTAGCAGAGTAAAGCCAGCAGGAAGCAATCTGAACAGAGATATATAGAGAGACTAGGTACAGTTTGAGAGGCATCATGTAGCTGATGAAGGAGACAGATACCAGAAACTTACTGGTAGGTCACAGCCTCGTGATTATATACAGATAAATAGAAATGGATTAATTTAAGATGCAAGAGCTTGCTAAAAGTATGCCTAAGTCACTGGCTAAGCAGTGTTGTAATTAATATAGTTTCTGTGTGATTATTTGGGTCTGGGCAGCCAGGAAAGAGACTCTCACTCTCCACTGAAAGGGAGCAGCATGAAAGTCTGGACCAGCATTCTGCAGAAGGCAGTATATGCTTTGAATCATTGTCCAGTATATGGTGTTGTTTCTCCCAGAAACAGGATGCACAGGTGCAGGAATCCAGTGGTGGAAAGGGGATTGTTTCACCATCATTATTAGTGATACTCTAAGAAAGTTTTTGCATCCTCTTCCTACAACCCTATGTTCTGCTGAACTAGCAGTTTTGGTTTCAGAGGAAGGAGTTCTTCTTTCAGGAGACATAGCAAACATTCCATTTAACTAGAAGCACAGACTTCCCTTTATTTACTTCAGGTTTCTTTTTTCAATTATTTTAAATGTTTTTTCATTTTATATATCTATCATAGTTCCCTTTTCCTTGTCTCTTCCAGATCCCCCCATTTTTCCCCTCAAACAACCCCCATCCACGCCTCAGAAATCGTTATACTTCCCATGGGGAGTGAACAAAATCTGACATATGAAGTTGAGGCAGGACCAAGGCCCTCCTCCTTTGTATCAAGGCTGAAAAAGATATCTTCCCACAGGAAATGGGCTGCAAAAAGTCAGCTCATGAACTAGGGGTAAATTCTGATCCCATTACCAGTGACCCCACAAACTTTCCAAGCAACAGCACTCTCACCCACATTCAGATAACCTAGTTAGGTCCTATGCAGTTTCTCCAGCTGTTATTCTAGAGTCAGCTTCCAGTAGCTCTCTTTCTGGGCTTCCCCATTATGATCTTGATCCTTTTGCTCATATAATTCTTCCTCCCTCTCTTTGACTGGACTCTGGGAACTAGGCTCAGTGAATAGCTGTGGATTTCTGCGTCTGCTTTTATCAGTTACTGGATGGAAGTTCTATGATGACAATTTACCGAAGAAGGCCAGTTCAGGCACCCTCTCTACTATTGCTTGGAGTCTTAGCTGGGGTCATCCTTGTGGATTCCAGAAATTTCCCAAACATCAGGTTTCTCCCTAACCCCAAAATGACTCCCTCAAGGTAACTTTTTCCTTGCTCTCCCTCTCTGTCTTTTCACCAACTTGCAATCCTGATCCTTCATGTTCTCCTCCCCTCTCCCTCTTTTCCTCCCCTCCTATCTCATGTTCCCAATTTACTCAAAAGATCTAATCTATTTCATCGTCTCAGGGACATCCATGAATGTGTCTCTTGTTACCTAGCTTTGGGGGGGGGTGTTGGATTGTAGCTTGGTTATCCTTTTTTTTTTCTTTTCTTTTTTTAGGTCTAATATCCACTTGTGAGCAAGTTCAGACAACGTTTGTCTTCCTAGATCTGGGTTATCACACTCAGGATGGTTTTCTTTAGTATACTTAATAAATGGGATCTCCTGAAACTAAGATGCTTCTGTAAGGCAAAGGACATGGTAAAGAAGACAAAACTGTTGCCTGCTGAATGGGAAAAGATTGTCATCAACCCCACATCTGAAAGAGGGCTTTTCTCCAAAATATATAAAGAACTCAAGAAAATAGATATTAAAACACAAAATAATCCAATTAAAAATTGGATACAGATCTATACAGAGAATTGTCAAGAATCTCACATGGCTGAAAGACACTTAAAGACTTGTTCAACATCCTTAATCATCTGGGAAATGCAAATCAAAACTTCTTTGAGATTCTATCTTACACCAGTCATAAATGCAATGAACAAATAAAATAAATGAAACTTTGTGCTGTCAAGGACATGTGGTACACTTGTTCATTACTTGTGGGAGTGAAAACTTGTATAGTCACTTTGGAAATCTATATGCTAGTTTCTCAGAAAATAGAGAATCAATCTGCCTCAAGACCTAGCAATACCACTCTTGAGAATATACCCAAAGGATGCAAATTCACATCACAAGGTCATTTGTTCAACTATATTCATAGCAGCATTATTCGTATTAACCAGAATCTAGAAACAACCTAGATACCTCTCAATTGAAGAACAGATAAACAAAATGTGACACATTTACACAATGAATTATTAGTCAGTGTTAAAAAACAATGGTGCCTTGAAGTTTGTAAGCAAATGTATGGAAGTATCCTCAGTAAGATAATCAAGACACTTTAGGCTTCTAATGCCTTTAATCCAACAGGCTAAGAAAGGAAGAATAGTGTTAGGAGGGATGATATATCCAGACTAATCTGGAAAAATTGGATTGTCTTACTACAACAGAGATTAGAGGGATTATGTCTGGAATGCGGGAGATTCTTTTTTTTTTAATTTTTTTTTTTTTTGCGGGAGATTCTTTAGGGCATTTCTTGGTGCTACCATGTCCTGTGATTAATGTTTATGGGAAGCTGCAGCAACCTAATCCAGGCAGGATGACAAATAGCATAGACCCATCAGGAACGGAGGCATAGGTCACTCCTCCATTAAAAGAGTCAAGATCTGACATGATTGCAGAGTGTGTAGGAAATACAGAATGGGTAGTGGACATAGAAAGTTATAGATACCTTCTAAGGCCATTTATGGCCAGTTAAAAAATAAGAAATATAATTGACTTGAGTACTTCTATTTTATTACATTAAGAATGCATTTGTGAAGTTATTTGTGGTTTCTTTCTATTTCTTTAACATTAGTTAGGAGAAAATCAATGGTTACCATATTTAAGTTTGAGATACTGAAATTATGACTCCCTGAAGGCGCAAGTCATAAACAATCCCACACCAGTTTGTAATTGTGATTAATAGGGTGGTATTTATTTAAAGGGGAATAAACTTACAGATCACGGTCCCAGACAACAGCCCTCTGTGCACGCAATTGGGAAGAAGTCTAGTTGCCGGAACCGGAGCAGGAAGTAAAGAGAGAGAGGAGGGAAGTAGCCGCTTTTTTTAAAGGGAAAGATACCACGCCCCAATGGGCTGGTATCTTGGTGGCTATTGGCTGGAGGAGCGGAAGGACCTCCCGCAACACCTCCCCCTTTTATTTAAGTAAGAGAGTTCTAAACCTACTATGAAATTATATACAATAAGTACAAATATCCTATTCTAACTAGCTTAGGTCTTATATAATCAATAGCTTGGCTAAGTTATGAGTCGAAAGTAACTACATTTATATAGTCTTCAACCCCATCGAAGATCTGAGAAGGGAAATAATGTTACCTGAGTAATTAGGAAGTGCAATCAAACAACTTCTAAAACATGCAACAAATCACAGAGACAACTAGCTACCTGGGCAATCACCCAAGGTCACGTTTGCAGCGTTGAAGCAACCAACTTTGGCTAAGGCCTAACATAACTGACACACCATTTTCAAAAACAAGAAACTTGTCAAAACTATCTTACCCTGCCTTGGCAGGATATGACAGTCCTATTTTTTCCATTCACAGATACTCTGTATTTCTGTCAGTGGTTGAGGTATGGGCATTTCTTTACCCAAAGGCCAGTTCAGCCAAGAAGAAAGGCTCCAGGTGGAGTGTCTTTGGTGCTCAACATTCTCTCGGGAATAGAGCAGTGTTGCCAGGAGCAATTGTGTCTCACTACCACAAAACTCTGAGTTAGATTAAAGGCCATTTTCTACAGCTCTTTGAAGAGGTTGAAGATTATCTATCTATACTGAGTATAATCTTTATGTATCTAAAGAACCTGATTAGTCTAATTATAAATGACAAACTTAGAATACTATTGATCTATATAATTCTCAATACCTATCTAACTTAAAGACTAAGACAATAAACAACTGTGAAACAAATGAGGACAATGACCTCCAAATATAAACAATGTACAAATATACATTGCAGTATGGTAAATGTATATCAATACACAAGCGATATGTAAGTATCTTAATCAGAGGTAGAAATGTACACTGCAATATGGTAAATATATACAATATATATCAATACAATATATGTCAATACATAAAAAATGTTTTTAAACAGAGGTAGAAACATGCATGCATACAATAGTCAATATAATTTCACTTTGTATCAATATATAAGAATCGATACCAATACATTTGTCTCAAAACAATAACTCACAAGTACCAACAAGTACCAATCTCTTATCCCTCTTTTTTTTTCAAATGATCCCTGAGCTTATAAAATTCCTTCCCCAACCCTCAACCGTATACCAATTATAATCAACCCCTAAATGATGTCCCTAAACCCAAGGGCAAACTTTACTGGGAGAGGGGACGTCGTCCTCTAGAGTTACTTCCAGCTGTCATGGGGGCGACATTCTTTCTGGGGGATCCTGTGAAAGTAAAATGATGGTTAGATTTCAAGATCGATGTCTTTTAAAATTGCAAATAGTCTCTGAGTATTTTGTGCAGGTCTGGCCAGAATGTTGTATAAGAGGTGCACCATTTCAGCTAACCAAGTTGGGATCATCTTGTGCAGCTGGTACCCAAAACAGGTCTTGTAGTAGCGCTATCAGTATCATGACGTCATATCAACCAGGTGGAGTCGTTGTTATGGGGCCCCATCTTCTTCCTGGAAACTTTAAATGTCACTTCAGGAAAAACTCATTGTTCATTGTGAATAACTTAAACATTAATCATATAGACATATACACACACACACACACGTATATATATATATATTTAATGAAAGGAATGATAGATATATTCAATGAAAAGTATGATAGATATGAAGAAAAGCAAAGATGTTTTCTAAACTCATATTTCTTTCTGTCCCCTATCATGGCTCTTGACATGAGACAGAAACTCCAGAAACTCTGGGTTTTTCTCTTACCAACAGGCTTGGAATTGGAGAGGGACTGAGCCAGAGTCCAACTTCAAAACCAGCTCTATAAATTTAGAAATATGGTTTAGTATATTTTACTTACACAACTTATTCAGTTTTCTTGATAGTTCCTATTGGGCAAGTATTTTTCCATCTGTCAGTATCCAAACATCCAGGATCCCTTGAATTTTTCAAAGATGAGTGTTTTCCTGTGGAGATAAGAACAGAACCCTGCCCCCATTCTATATGTTTTTCTTACCACCTGTAGGAATATCATCATTGTGGATGAGTTGTCATTTCTCCTTTCCAAGAGGTTTCTCCTCTTCAAATCGAACCTTTATTAATTTTGATGGTATCCACAATTTTTCTTCTCCTGTGGAAACAAGAGCAAAACCCCTTCCCCAACGTAGCACATCTTCTGGCTTCCATTGAGAGGTCAGCACATCTTTGAAATAAATTGGTTGATTTAGTTCAGCAGACTTTTCCATTATCCAATGTCTTTCTGCTGCTGTCGTTCCTTTCTCATTAGCGTTAAGAAAATTCAGGATCAATAAAGCATTATGTAATCTATTTCTGGGGGTATTTTCGGTCCCTTTCTGTTTGTTCAGCATGTCCTTTATAGTACGATTTGATCTTTCTATAACTGCCTGACCTGTGGGATTATGTGGTATACCTGTAATGTGTTTTATATTATAATAAGCAAAAAAGCGTTTCATTTTCTTAGATACATATGCTGGACCATTGTCTGTCTTTATTTGTGCAGGTATTCCCATGATGGCCATAACTTCCAATAGATGTGTGATTACTGAATCAGCCTTTTCTGAGCTCAGGGCAGTTTGAAAACCTGAATACGTGTCTATGGTGTGGTGTACATATTTTAATTTACCAAATTCCATAAAGTGGAACACATCCATCTGCCAGATTTCATTTCTCTTAGTACCCTTTGGGTTACTCCCTGCAGGCAACGGTGTTTGATTATAGAAGGAACAAGTAGGACATCTCTTTATAATGTCCTTAGCTTGTTGCCATGTAATGGAAAATTCTTTCTTTAGGCCTTTACTATTGACATGATGCTTCTTATGAAATTCTGAGGCCTGCAACACGCTTCCAATCAATAATTGATCAATCTCAGCGTTGCCTTGTGCTAGAGGACCAGGCAGACCTGTATGGGACCGGATGTGTGTTATGTACATCGGACAAAGCCTGTTCCTGATTATGTCTTGTACCTGGATAAACAATGAAGTCAACTCTGTGTCATCTGGTATAAATTCAGCAGTTTCAATATGCAAGATAACTCTTTCTGCATATTGTGAATCTGTAACTATATTAAGAGGTTCTTTAAAATCCCTTAGCACCATAAGAATGGCATATAATTCTGCCTTCTGGACAGAATTATAAGGGCTTTGTTCCACCTTACTCAATTCATCTGACTTATAACCTGCTTTCCCTGATTTATTTGCATCAGTATAGAATGTACGGGCTCCAGTTATTGGAGCATCACGTACAATTCTAGGAAGAATCCAAGAAGTTCTCTTTATGAGGTTAAGTCTACCACTTTTGGGATAGTTGCTATTAATTTCTCCCAAAAAATTAGCACAAGCTCTTTGCCATGGTTCATTGTCTTCCCATAACTTTTTTATTTCTTCAGTAGTAAAAGGCACTATAATTTCTGCTGGGTCTATACCTGCTAGTTGACGAAGTCTCAGTTTACCCTTTATAATTAATTCAGAGACTTTTTCCACATAAGTTTTTAATTTTTTACTTGGTTTATTAGGTATAAATATCCACTCTAAAATAATATCTTCCCTCTGCATTAGAATCCCTGTAGGAGAAATTCTGGAAGGCATTATGACTAGGATGCAGCTAAGATTTGGGTTCACCCTATCCACATGTGCCTCCTGTAATTTTTCCTCAATCATTGTCAGTTCCTTTTCTGCTTCAGCTGTCAGTTTTCTTGGACTATTCAAATCTTTATCACCATCTAAGGTTTTGTTTAAATGAACTATTAGATCAGGTGTTATCCCAACAGCTGGTCGTAGACTGGAAATGTCTCCTAACAATCTTTGGAAATCATTAAGAGTCTTTAACCGGTCTCACCTAATTTGTGCCTTTTGCGTTTTAATTTTCTCTAACCCTATTCTGTAACCTAGGTAATTAATAGAATTTCCTCTTTGAATCTTTTCAGGGGCAATTTGTAATCCCCACCTAGGCAAGACTTTCTTTACTTCTTCAAACATCCCTTCTAAAGTATCTTTATTTGAATCAGATAACAAGATGTCATCCATGTAATGGTAAATTATGGACTTGGGGAATTGTTTACGAATTATTTCCAATGGCTTACTTACAAAATATTGGCACAATGTAGGACTATTGAGCATACCCTGTGGGAGGACAGTCCATTGATATCTCCTATTAGGCTGAGAATTATTATAAGTAGGCACTGTGAAGGCAAATTTTTCTCTATCCTTTTCTTGTAACGGTATGGTGAAAAAACAATCTTTCAAATCAATAACTATAAGAGGCCATCCTTTTGGTAATAGAGAAGGCAAAGGAATTCCAGATTGTAGTGGGCCCATAGGTTGAATTACCTTCTTGACAGCTCTTAAATCTGTCACCATTCTCCATTTACCGGATTTCTTTTTTACAACAAACACAGGAGAATTCCAAGGGCTGGTTGATTCTTCAATATGGTGAGCATCTAGTTGCTCTTGCACCAGCTGTTCCAATGCCTATAATTTATCTTCAGCTAGAGGCCACTGTTTGATCCATATTGGCTTCTCAGTTAGCCATTTTAAAGGTAGGTCTGTTGGTACCTCTAAAGGTTTGGTATTTGCTGTATGTTCTTGTACAGCCTGAATGGCTGGTGACCTTTTCCCATAATATCTCATCATGTCCTTCCCAGAATTATGAGTTCCTGGAACTACAGGAATGTTAATCTGGGTATTCCATTGCTGTAGCAGGTCGCGGCCCCATAAATTTATTGCGATATTGGCAATATATGGCCTTAGTCTTCCTATTTGCCCTTCAGGCCCTATGCATTCAACCCATCTTGTGCTTTGTTTTACACAAGATAGGGTTCCAATTCCCAGGAACTGAACATCTACCTCTTGAAGAGGCCAATTCGGATGCCAAGATTCTGGAGTAATGATACTTACATCCGCACCTGTGTCCAATAAGCCTTCAATAAAAGTGCCATTTATACAGACTCTTAGCTTTGGTCTTTGATCATTAATAGAAGTCTGCCAAAATATACGTTTACTCTGTCCTACTGGTTTTTTTGACTCATCCTCCATGCGTAATTCATCATTTAGACCAGTAATATTTTTTACAGCAGAAATTGGAGCTTTTAATTTTCTTGGTGAGGCACGTTCTCTACTGTGACTGGGAATGACTGGGCCACTGTTGGCTTGGGGGCCTGCGAGAGGCCCCTCAAGGAGTTTCCCGACTGTATCGGGTTGCCTTGTCTGTCTGTTGTTGACCTGCATTCGTTGGACCAGTGTCGGCCTTTACCACATCTCCTACATATACCTGAAGTCCGAGGTCTCCTATTTTTGTCCTTCCCAGAAGGGATATTATTCCTTGAAATCCTTTGCCTGCAATCCCTTTTCAGATGTCCTAATTTACCACAATTAAAACACCTGGCAGTTTGATGTCTCCTCATTGCTTTGGAAATCGCTTCTCCTACCCAAGATTCATCATTATAGCTAAACGTCTCAACATTCATTGTATGCTGAATCCATTCATCCATAGGTGCTGATCTAAACTTTAAAGGCCCAATTATCTTTTTGCATTCTATGTTTGCATTCTCAAAAGCTAGAGATTCAAGAAGTAGTCGTCTAGCTTCTGGGTCTGTTACCCCTATGTCCAGAGCCTTAATTAATCTTTGCAAAAAGTCAATAAAGGGTTCTCTCTGTCCCTGCCTAATTCTGGTATATGATTCAACCCTTTTTGCTGGATCTTGTAGCCTATTCCAAGCATTTAAAGCTGCTTGGTGACATAAACACAGTACTTCATCATCATAAAGAGCTTGGACCTGTGGGTCAGCATATTCTCCTACACCAAGAATTTGATCTTGGGAAACCTCCACACCTTTTGCTCTTCCTTGCTGTTCCATATGTTTGGATTCTTCTCTGAAATAGATTCCAAACATCAAGGAAGGTCCATTATCTAAAACTGCAGACACTAACTGATGGAAATCGTGGGGGGTAGCTCTAGCATTAGAAGCCCAAGTCCTTATCATTTCCTTAACATATGCAGAGTGCAAGCCAAAGGTAACTATAGCTTGCTTAATTTCTTTTAGATCATTCATTGCTATTGGCATCCATCTAGCTTCTCTGGCTCCCTTTAGAAGTTGATGCTTTGTCAGAATGAATTACAGGGTATGTCGCTAAAACCCTGGGTAAGCCAGATCTAATAGCTGGTGGTGGCATTGTATCCTGTCCTTGTGCCTTCTTACTCTGTTCACCAGCTCCAATAATTTCTTCAATCATTTCAAGTCTTTTTATCATTGTCTCTCTTAAATCCTGAATCTCCTGAGCTACATGTGTTTCTAGTGATTTCACTGAGGTATCAATTTTTTGGTCCCCATTCTGCACCTGTGATTTCAAAGCTTTTGAATCCTGAATCTCCTGACCTGTATTAGTTTCTGGTAAAGATTGCATGGTTCTTAGGAGTGCCATAATTTTCCTAAATAATAGAATATTCAAAAGAATACTGAAACCTAGTAACCAGTAAATTAAGTTATCTCCATAGTCGTATAAACCTTGCATGAAAAAAACCATTGTTTTGGTAGTCAAAATAGTAAAATTCATGTTGGAAATGAAAACTGCCATATTACCTATTATCCAGCAGGTGGCGCTGTTCCCAAGTCGCGACGAAAACGGGGTCCTGTTTCAGTGTCCGCCTAGTATTTGTTAAAAACTGGGAAATGCAAGTTGCTCAACAAAGTAAATGTAATTAAATCAATTCCGTACACGGAACCATAAACCCAGAATCCCGGGGTAGAGAAGAGTAACCCGGAAGCTGTGTATGCCTCCACGTGAGAGTCGTCCCAAGGGGTTGCAGCTTTCCGCAACCGGTAACCGCGTGCTCTGGTTCGCTCCGCTTAAGAGCTGTGCTTGCAAGGGAGATTTGAAAACGATTCAGAAAAGAGCAAACCACGTGGGCAGAGACTACGTGGGCCTGTGGAATTTAAATCCACGTAGCGAGGCAAACGATAGGCTGCGTGGGGACTTGAAGTCAATCTGAGGTGTCTAAAGGGAAAATATAAAGAACTGCAGCAAGAAAAGCCACTGCGTGATGATTTATGTTAAACTGCTGGCTCCATGCACAAGGCACAGGCCGCAAGGCACAGGCCGCAAGGCACAGGCCGTGGCCGAACTGGCGGCCGGCAGCCGAGCGGGGGAAGGAGGGGTCCTAAAACCAAACGTTGGGTGCCAGATGAAGACGCAAGTCATAAACAATCCCACACCAGTTTGTAATTGTGATTAATAGGGTGGTATTTATTTAAAGGGGAATAAACTTACAGATCACGGTCCCAGACAATAGCCCTCTGCGCACGCAATTGGGAAGAAGTCTAGTCGCCGGAACCGGAGCAGGAAGTAAAGAGAGAGAGGAGGGAAGTGGCTGCTTTTTTTAAAGGGAAAGATACCACGCCCCAATGGGCTGGTATCTTGGCGGCTATTGGCTGGAGGAGCGGAAGGACCTCCCGCAACAACTCCCAAAGGTCATTGCTACCTATGCTAAATTTATAATTCATTATTGGTGTTATGAAGTATAATTATCATGTTAAGCGTAATTATGACCTGGTTAAATATATAATGTGCTTGTGATTGTAGATAGGATAGTTACATTATATTTAGGCGTCATTGTGGTCTGGTTACTGTTCATTTGACATAAGAAAATATGGTTATGTTTCAAGTAGACAAGGGGTGGATTGTGATAAATTTTTGTGGTTGTCTACTTGATTATTTCTGGAATGATCTACAACCCAGAAATGGAGGGCACACCTATGGTACAGATCTGGAGGCAAGAAGACACAGGCTTTTGATCTGGATTTTGAATTCAGATGATGCACACCTTTAATCCAGATCTTGAGGCAGGAAGGCACACCAGTATGGGCCACACCTTCTGCTGGAAGCCTATATAAAGTAAATGACTTCTTTCTTATTGACCTCTTTAACATCATCTTGACAACATATGTATTCTTTTACTGGCTTTGGAGCCTATTTATTCTGCATTCCAGCATATACAGAAGACCAATTGAGACACCCAGACTTGTGGGACTGAATACCTACTAGATTCTTGAACTTTCCTTTCACAGACAATTAATTGTTAAATTAGTTGAACTGTAGCCTTCAAATCATTCCAAAAATTTCATATATATATATATATATATATAATCCATATTTATAAATATATATTCAATAAGCATATAAAATATATTCATAAGATTTTATATATATGAGAAATAGTTTAAGTGACTCTAGAGAGCACTAATATAGACTTCAAACCAAAATTAATCAAAAGAGATAGAAATTGTCATTTCATACCCATTAAAGAAAAAATCCACCAGTGGGACATTCCAATTCTTAACATCTATGCCCAAACACAAGGGCATCCACATTTATAAGATAAACATTACTAAAGACTAAATCACACACTGAGCCTCACAAATTAATGTGAGAGACTTCAATATCCTACCATTTCCAATGGACAGGTCATCCAGAAAAAAGCTAAATAGAGAATAATGGATCTAACTGACAGTATGAATAAAATGGAACTAAATGATATTTACAGAACATTTCAGCTAAAACCAAAAGAATATGCCTTCTTCACAGCACACTAAGGAACATTCTCCAAAATTGGCCACATAGTCTGTCACAAAGCAAGTCTGAAAAGATAAGTAAATTGAAATAAGACTCTGTATCCTATCAGACAACCGTAGACTAAAACTGGACTCTAAGAGTAATGGAAACAACAGAAAGTTTATAAACCCATGGAAACTGATCACCTACCTACCGAAATACTACTGGGTCAAGACAGAAATAAAGAAAGAAATTTAAAATGTCCTAGAAATCAATGAAAAGAAATGTACAACACACAAAAAAATATGGAACACAATAAAAATGGTGATGAGAGGAAAGGTCAAAGAACTAAGTGCCTTCATAAATAAATTGGAGACATGTAATGCTATTAACATTACTACATATATAAAATCTCTAGAACAAAAAGAAGCAAATACACTCAAGAAGCTGGCAAGAAATAATTAAACTGAAGGCTAAAATCAGTAAAACGGAAATAAAGAGAACAATACAAAGAATCAATGAAACTTAGTTGATTCTTTGAGAAAATCAATAATATAGTGAAACCCTTATCAGTACTAACAAAATACAGAGGAAGAATACCCTAATTAAAAAAAAAATAAAACAAAAAATCCCCCAAAAAAACAGAAAAGAAAAGTTGGGTATATAGCAACAGACATTAAGAAAATTCACAAAATCATTATCTAATATTTAAAACACGTGTAAGCCACAGAACTGGAAAATCTACAAGAAATGAACAATTTTCTTGATAGATATCACTTACCAAAGCTAAATCAATATCAGATTAACAATTTAAATGAACCTATAACCCTTAAGGTTATAGAAGGGGACATTAAAATCTTACAAACGAACAAACAAAAACAAAACAAAAGACTGGCCAGGGTCAAACAGTTTTAGCTCAGAATTCTACCTGAATTTCAAAGGAGAGGTAATGCCAATACTCCTTAAGTTATTCCACATAATAAAAATAGAAGAAATATTGGCAATTTAATTTTATGAAATCAAAGGCACCCTGATTGTGAAACCACACAAAAAAATCAACAAAAAGAATTTGTAGATCAATTTTCCTAATAAACATTCATGAAAAATACCCAATAAATTATTTGCAAACTATTTCCAAGAACACTTCAAAAGATCATCCACCATGATCAACTAGGTTTCATCGCACATATGAAGGGATGGTTCTACATATGAAATCCATCAATGTAATCCACTATATAAACAAACTGCAAGAAAAAAAAAAACATTATGATTACATTAGATACTGAAAAGATCTTTGATAAAATCTAACACCATTTCATTATAAATGTCTTGGAGAGATCAGGGATACAAGGATCATACCTACAAATAAGAAAGGCAGTTTTTACCAAGCCAATAGCCAACATCAAATTAAACAGAGAGAAACTCAAAGGACTTCCACTAAATTCAAGCACAGGACCAGGCTGACCACTATCTTCATCTCTATTTCATGTAAACTTGAAGTATTAGCTAGACCAACAACACATCTTAAGGAGATCAATCCACAAATTTCAAAGTGTAGTAGTTTGAGTGTAATGAATTCCCCATAATCTCATAGTGAATTACACTATTAGAAAGAGTGGCCTTGTTGGACTATGAATGGCCTTGTTTGAATATGTATGTCACTGCAGAGGTGGTCTTTGAGTTCTTTTGTTTAAGATTCACACAGTGTAACAGTTACTTGTCTTCCTGTTGCTTCCAAGATGCAGCACTCTTACATGCAGCAACACATCTGGCTACATGTTGCCACTGAACCTCTGAAACTGTAAGTTAGCCAACCCATTTATATGAATTCTTTATAGGAGTTTTTGTAGCCATGTTGTTTTTGCATAGCAAATCAAATCCTAATTAAGACAGAAGTTGGTAAGAGGGACTGCATTATTGCTGTGATAGACCTGACAATGTGCTCATTTGGAAGAATTTTGACTTTGGTACTATGGGTTAGGAAAGCAGTGGACTACTTTAAGCACTGCTTAATGGGCCATACCAGTAGGAACATGGAAGACAGAAGTTCTAACAGTTATTTGAACTGCAGGGGGAATCAATCAACAAGCTTCAGAGGAGAATTTTAGCATGTTGCCTAGAGATCATTCCTCTGATATTTTGGTGAAGAAAGTGGCTGTCTTTTGCCCTTGTCTGAAAAGTCTGCCTAAGGCTAAACTGAGGAGTTTTGGATTAATTCCACTGATAAGAGAAAAATCTCAAAGCAGCCCATTATAGGCTTTGTTCTGTGGTTTTAGTGGTAGCTCTAATGAATATTTATAACAAAAAGGAGCAAGATGAGTAGGCTAAACTACAAAATGAAAAGTTTAAGGAGAGAAAGGATACTACCAAGTGAAATAGAGCTTAAATCTGTGTTCAAGGAGATATGTAACATGGTGGGCCAGGCCTGCTTGTTGGGGTTTCTGTCCTGCCCGATACCCCCAGCTGTTTAGCCCCAAAGAAAATTAGACATAGATCTCTATAAGTTATAAAGCTGATTGGCCCATTAGCTCTAGCCTCTCACTGGCTAACTCACATCTTGATTAACCCATTTTTCTGATCTATGTTAGCCATATGGCTCAGTACCTTTTTTCAGTGGGACAGCTCACATCCTGCTGCTTCAGTGGTCTGGGCAGGAGTGGGAGGAATCAACTTCTTCCTTCCCAGAATTCTCCTGTTCTCATTACATCATTTCTACTTCTTGTGTGCTTTTCCCACCTATATTTCCTGCCTGGCCAATCAGTGTTTATTTATAACATGATTGACAGAATACAGACAATTCTCCCACACCAGAGATAAACAAATTAAGAAATGTAATCAAGGAAATAGTAACATCAGGGCAAGATCCCACCCACCTAAGTTTCCAATCTGTGGAAAGAATGTAAAGAAAAGCATAGAGCCTGGAATGGTGGGACACACCTTTAGTCTCAGTACTGTGTATGCAGAGGCTGGTGAATCTACAAATCTGTGGTCAGTCTGGTGTACAGAGAAAGCTTCAGGACAGTCAAGCTTAGACACTGAAAGTCAGAAAGTTTTTGAAGCTTATATTTGAATCTGGGTGGGGGGCATATTCTAGTCCCAACAAGCAGCAGAACTTGGAAATTTTGGCCACATTGTTCATCATGTAGAATTAATGATAGAATAAATGAATTATGAAATAATGCCACCGAGACCAGGCATGTTTCAGTGATATTTCTTGCACATGCCTAATAGAAAGGCCATTGTGTAAAGCTGCTAAATTGAAGCTTATATTGCCTTGGAGAACCCAAGATGTTAGAAATGCCAATTGTAGGATGCCTGCCAAGGAGAGCTGCTAACAGGTAGTAGAAACAGTCCAAGAGAAAGAAATATGTTTCAGTCAACAAAGCTGGTCTATTTGAAGATTATTATGAGCATTTAGACCTTAGTCATGGAGACTCCGAGTTAGAAGTTTGCCCATCTGGGTTTCAGTCTTGTACTGCTCCAATATCTCCTTCCTGTGCACTCTTTCCTATTTTGGAATGGTAAAGTATATCCTGTGCCATTATATATGTTGGAAGTATGAGATCAGTTTTTTAATATTAATTTTATATATGAATATAGTTAAGAGTGTGGGTGAATCTCAGAAGAGATTTTGAACATTGGATTTTAAAACATTGTTGAGACTGTGATAGACAATGGGGATTTTTGACGTTGGACTCAATTAACTTTGAATTGTGATGTTTTATAATCTAATTGGTGTCAGGGAGTGCAATATGGTCCCTTGAATGTAATTGGCCCCCATAATTTCAAAGGGTGTGTTGCTATTACGAGTTGTGGCTTTGTTTGAATGGGTATGGCCTTTTGGAGGAAATGTGTCACAGTGGCGGTATGTTTTGTGGTCTTTTGCTCAAGGTTCACTTTGTGTCATGGACAGTTGACTTCATTTTACCTTCAAGATGTCACACTCTCAGCTCTAGCACCACATCTGTCTGCATACCTACTTCTTATCTGTCATTATGATAATGGACTGAATTATAAAGAAAACAGGTAAATGCAGTAAACAAGCCACTGCATTTATATGTTTCCTTATGAGAGTTGCCATGGTCATAGTGTCTCTTCAAAACAATGAAATCCCTAAGTAAGACAGGAAGGAAGAAATCAACATATAGCTATCAGCAGATGATATTATATTATACATAAGTGACCCCCAAAATGCAATTAGGAAACACCTACTGTTGATGAATACCTTCAGAGAAGTGGTTGGATAAAAGATTAACTCAAAAAAAAATATCAGTGGGCCTTCTATATAAAAATGACAAATGGACTGAAAAAGAAATCAGGGAAACAGTACCCTTCATTATACCTACAAATAACATAAAACCTATTGTAGTAATTAAAACCATGTAACAGACATATATAACAAGAATTTCAAGTTTTTAAAGAAGGAAATTGAAGAAATTAGAAAAAGTGAAAATATGTTGCATAACTCTAAGCAAGTGAAAGACATGCATGACAATAACTTCAGGTCTTTGAAGAAGGAAATTGACGAAGATATTGGAAGATGAAAAGGTCTCCCGTGCTCATGGATCAATCCAATTAATACAGCAATAATGACTATCCAAAAACTTTCAATATAATCTTGACCAGAATCCCAACATAATTCTGTACAGGTGTTAAAAGACTAATCCTCAATTTGATATGGTAAATCATAAAAACCATGAATGGCTTCAACAATTCTGTACAGGAGAAGAATTTCCAGAAGTATCATCATTCCTGATTTAAAGCTATACTACAGAGCTAAAGTACTAAAAAGTACACATTAATGGCATAAAAAGAGATTGGTTGATCATAGAAACCAAATCAAAGATAAAGATATGAATTCACACACCCATGGACATACCAGGATTAATAAAGAAGCCCAAAATATACATGAAAAAAGAAAGTATCATCAAGAAATTGTGCTGATCTTACAGGATGTCTGTATGTAGAAGAATGCATGTAGCTCCATATCTATCACCGTGTACAAAACTCAAGTCCAATATCATAACATAAAAGCAGATACACTGAAACTGATAGAAGAGAAAGTTGAGAATATTCTTGAACACATTGCCAGAAGAGACAACTTCCTGTAGTACCCAAGCACTACAATCAAAAATTAAGAAATGGGACCCCATGAAGCTGCAAAACTTCTCTAAGGCAAAGGACAATGTCACTGTAACAAGGCAGTTGCCCACAGAATGGGAAAATATTTTTAGCAACATTATATCTAACAGAAAGGTAACTTTCAGTATATATATAAGGAATTCAAGAAACTAGACATCAGAAAACTAAATAATCCAATTTAACAAATGGGTTGAGATCTAAGGCAATAATTCTCATGAGAGGAATCTGTGGTGGTTGAAAAACACTTAAAGACATGTCAATATCCTTAATCATCAGGCAATGAAAGTCAAAAGGACTTTGAGATTCCATATTACACCTGTGAGGATGGCTGTGGTCAAAAACACGGGTGATAGCACACGCTGGTGAGGATGTGGTTTAAGGGGAACACTTACTTAGTGCTGGTGGATTACAAACCTGTAAAGTCAATTTGCAAATCAATATGGAGATTTCTTAGAGTATTCAGCATCAATTTACCTCAACACCAAGCTATAAAATACGGGACATATACAGAAAGATACTCAATCCTATCACAAAAACACTTGCTCAACTATGTTTATAGCAACATTATTTATAATATTGAGAAACTGGAAAAAAACTTAGATGTCCCTCAACTGAAGTATGGATAAAGAAAATGTGGTATATTTACACAATGAACTATTAATCAATTGTTAAAACAATGACATCATGAAATATGCAGACAAATAGAAGAACTGAGAAAAAAAATCATCTTGAGTAAGGTAACCGAGACCCAGAAGGACAAAAATGTTATGCACTCACTAATAAATGTTTATTAGCTGAAAAGTTAAAGGTAATCATTCTACAAGCCATAGACCCAGAGAGGCTAAATAACATGTTGTGCTTAAGTGGGACACAAGGATCTCCCTGGGTAGGGGAAATAGATTTCACCAGTGGACTGTGAGTAATTTCACTGGGTATAGGAGGGATCAGGTAGGAAAGAAGGTAAGAGAAAATACTGGGAGAAGTGCCTGGAATTTGTTTGCATTTTGGGGATGACGTGGAAACCTAGTGCAATGGAAAGTTCATGGAATCTATAAGTATAACTCTAGAAAATACTTGTAGTAATGGGGGATATGGATCCTAGATTTCCCATCTACTCTAATCAGGTAAGGCCTCAAGTGGAGGGACTGGGACTCCAACCTGTCCACAAAACCTTCAGTCTACAGTTGTTTCACCCTGAAGTGTGTTCTGGGACTAAAATCTAGCAGAATCATCATCAAAGAGACCAGAGAAAGTTAATCCAGCAACTGATGGCAGCAGATGCAGGGTCCCATATCCAAATGTTACGTGAATCTTGGAAAGTTCCGTGGAGGATGAAGAGGAAGGATTGAAGGAACCAGATGGATCAGGGACACCATGGATACATGGTCCACAAAATCAACTTACTGGGACTCCTTTGGGTTGTCAGAAGTCAGGGAGCCTGATATCATAATGGCTGACCTAAAATGACACTGCAGAGCCATAGTAACAAAGAGGGTACAATAAGGAGAAAAATTGGTAAACCAATGGAATAGAATAGAGAATGCAGAAAGAAACCCACTTACCCATAATCATGTCATTTTTGACAAAGGTGTCAAAACATACGTTGAGAAAAAAGGCAATTTTTTCAACAAATGGTGCTGAGAAAACTTAACAGTCATCTAAAGAATGAATTAGATCTGTATCAGTCATTCTGTACAAACAAATCAATTCTAAATGAATTAAGGACCTTATAAAACATTAAACATTGAAACTGTCAGATTAAAACTGAGAATACAGTTCACACTATAAGCATAGGAAAAAAAAGTTTGTAAAAATACTTCAGTGGCACGGGAAATGACAGCAAAAGTTGACAAATGAAATTAATAAAAATTACTTCTGTAAAGCTATGGAAGCAATAACCATTCAGAAGAGACAGTCAGGATATTGAACTGAATAGACAGCTCTTTAAAAAACAAATACAAATAGCTAACAAATATTGTGAATATTGATTATTATCTTTAGTTATCAAAAAGGTACAAATAAAAAGTACTTTGAGATTGCATCTCACTATAGTCAGACTAAAATCATCAAGAAGTCAGATGACAACATGTGAAGACATAGAAAAGAGGAAGACTTAATCTGTGCTAGTGGGAATGTCAGTTGTTGGAGGTGGGGCCACTTGTTCATCCTGGCCAGCCATCTAGTTTATTCCTGAAATAATCACATAAAAACTGTATTAATTAAATCACTGCTTGGCCCATTAGCTCTAACTTCTTATTGTCTAACACTTGTATTAATTTAACCCATTTTTATTTGTATATCGCCAAGTGTTAGTCGCTAACTGGCAAAGATTTGGTATGTCTGACTCTGGCAGCTCCATGGTGTCTCTCTGACTCTGCTTTCTTTCTCCCATCATTCAGTTCTGTCTTCTCTGCACACCTAAGTTTTTCCCTATTAAGAGGACAAGGCAGTATATTTTATTCATTAATGGTAATCACTGGTCCAGTCACTATGGTAATTGCTAGGGCTGATTCTCTAAAAATTGAAAATAGAGCTATATAAAACTCTGCTATATTATGTCTATGTATATACCCAAACACTCTAAATGCTACCACAGTGATATATATGCTTATATATGTTTATAGCTGCATTATTAGTAAAAGTTATGGCATTGAACAATCCTAAATGTCCATCAACAGATGAATAGATAATGAAAATGTGAACATGCACAATGAAAATTATTTTAATAGTTATAAAGAAAAATGAAGCCATGGAATTTTCATGAGAATGAATAGAATTAGAAACAATCATTTCAAGTGAAATAAGCCAGATTCAGAAATATAAATACTATACCTCTCATATGAAGAAACTAGATTTTAATTGTATGTGTATTTATATTTGCTTATTCATGTGAATTGTTGCTTTTATAAAAGTAGAAAAGAGACCATGCGATTGTAAGAAAACCTTTAAAAAAGAGAACAAGAGGGGCTGGAGAGATTGCTCAGTGGTTAAGAGCATTGCCTGCTCTCCCAAAGGTCCTGAGTTCAATTCCCAGCAACCACATGGTGGCTCACAACCATCTGAAATGAAATCTGATGCTCTCTTATGGCCTGCAGGCAGACACACAACAAAATATTGTATACATAATAAATAAATAAATATAAAAAAGAGAACAAGAGAATGAATGTGATATAAAAATTGAAGTGTGTATGGGATAGGAGGAAGAGAACTAAGAAAAAATTTCAGTAAAATAGTGATGAGTGGAGGATGGGGGCCATTTAGAATAGAGTGTGTATGTAAATGCAGTAATATGGTCCATATTGTATATTCTGTGATTATTAATATTGATGTTAATATAGATGAGTTTAGAGTAATCATGGAAACATGTGTCTAAGAATATCTATGGGGGGATTTTTACATTGGGTTAATTGAGGTGGAAAGATGCACTATAAATGTGGGTGATGACATTTCACAGTATCAGGTCCTGGTTTGAATAAAAGATAAAAAGCAAGCTGAACCAAAGCACTTGCTGCTCTCTGCTTTCCTTCACTCCTGCTCCCATACCTTCTTGCTATATGGGTATCGCTGCTAAATATTTATTTAATTTTTGTCAAGTATTTTGTTGCAGCAAGTAACTGATACGTATGCTACAGTTAAAAGTTAATGGAAAACGTTTTTTTGTTTGTTTTTTGAGACAGGGTTTTGCTGTAGTTTTAGAGCCTATCAGGGAATCAGCTCTTGTAGACCATGCTGGCCTTGAACTCATTGAGATCTGCCTGTCTTTGCCTCCGGAGTACTGGGATTAAAGGCATGCACCACCACCCCCAGCTTTATCCCTTAGTTTCTAAAAATAAAATTGGATACTGTAATTTGTGATGAAATAAGAAATATATTGCATTGTAAAATAAATTAATAAAGAAGAAAAAGCAAGTTTTTTTCATAAGCCAACACTGTATTAAACGATAAGTGATTGATAGAATGAGAGCTTACATTAATCTTCTATAAAGTTTTGAAAATAAGAAAATATTAATTTCATAAGACTTTTCAATGGGTAAGGTCACCAAGATAAAAATTAATAGATTATAAAGTATTCTAAAGTTGAGACTATTTCCAAGCATTGAATCATTTAGATATCTTTTTTTGGCTGACTGGGCCTTATGTTCTTTTTGTAAAAAAAATAGAGAAACTGGACATTATTATTATCAATGTTTGAAATTGCAATATTATATGTTTTCTGTTATAGAAGGTTAACATTTTTCACATTTTATCTTTCATGGAACCACAATGTATCTATATCTAACAATCATTGTCATCAAACTAATAATAGCATCTTGCTGGCTGTGGTGATTTGAAGGGAATGGCCCTCTTAGGCTCATATAGTTGATTAATTGCTTCTCAGTTTGTGAAATTGTTTGGAAATGATTAGGAGGTGTGCCTTTGTTGGAGAAGGTGTATCACAGAGGAGGGTTCTGAGGTTTCAAAAGACTCTTGCCACCCCTGGTGTTTCTTCTTATATCCAGATCAAGATATTGTTGTAATAGGAGCGGCAGGGCTGCGTCCCCGGCACCCGGCCGCCCGCATGGCTAGCTTATGCCCCAAAATAATTACACCGGAATTGTATTCTTTTAATCACTGCCTGGCCCATTAGCTCCAGCCTCTTATTGACTAGCTCTTACATATTGATCTAACCCATTTCTAATATTCTGTGTAGCACCACGAGCTGGCTTACCAGGAAAGATCTTAACCTGCGTCTGTCTGGAGTGAGAGAATCATGGCGACTCCTTACTCGGCTTCTTTCTCCCAGCATTCTGTTCTGTCTACTCCGCCTACCTAATTTTCTGTCCTATTAAAGGGGCCAAGGCAGTTTCTTATAAAGAAACTTAACCAATGAAACAACAGATAGAAAGATGACCCACCTCCATCATTTCCCCTTTTTCTGTTTAAACCAAAAAGAAAAGCTTTCACTTTAACATAGTAAGATTACATATAGCAAAACAGTTATCAAGCAAGAATTACAGTTATAATATTTATATCTATTTTATCTTTTATCATAACGAAGGAAAACTATAACTAACCATTCTTCAACTCCATCAAAGACTCCAGAAGGATATAATATTACCTAAGTAAACAAGAGATCCAAAACTCTAGAAATGACAGAGACATCTCACTGCCTGGACAGTCACCCAAAGTTCTTTTGTACTGTTGGGGCATCCATCTTCAACCTTCAGGCCCATAGTATCCAGCAGACATTTCCGTGAAGCAGGAAAATTCCAAAGACAGTTTAGTCACTTTCTGCTGTGTCCTGCAGAATGTCTCGTAGACTCTTTCATGAGTCAGGAACCCCGAAAGACCATCTCACCTTTAGGCAAGTTCAGCAGTTCTTTTTCTGCGGGTTCTCTGTGTCCAGTTTATGCAACAGTCCAGGCAAGAGCAGTTTCTTGCCCAAATGGCTATCCAACTCCATAAGGAGCCTCTTCGATGCCCATCTTCCTCTTGAAGTAGATTGGTGCTGCCAGGACAGACGTGTCTCATTATCATGAAAAGCCCTAAGTTATTAAAACATTAAATGCCATATTCTGCAGTCTTTGAAAGATATGAAGAATGCCTATCTAACTGAAATATATCTATGCTCATCTAGAAAATCTAGCACGACTACAAGCTTTACTATTATCGATGATTATCCATTAGCAACCTATATTTCCTACTTATACATTACATTTTTAAATGAACTACACAATCACAATATCTTAATCAAGATCAGAAATACATATACACATAACAAAATTGACCTTATAATCCACACCAATGCAAATTATTTATATCTATATCATATCCCCCTTTAAATGTAAAAGAACATTTATAAACCATATTTGGGAACATGGGCGCAGTTTTTCTCTCCAAACTGCTTCCTGCTGAATGGGGGCGCTGTTATTCAGATCTTTCATGGTGTAACCTGTGTGTCAGGGTCATCTCAGTCGGCAGTTGAGTGAAGTAATTTTCTGAAGGTGTTCACAGCAACCTTTCAGGAGGGCGTGGTCTATCATGCCATATTGGGGTAGACACAATCCATAGAGTCTCATTCTCTGTGAAAACAAAAGAAGACCCTCTCCAAAGCATCATATCCTTAGACCCATATTCTGAAATCATAATACCCTTATATCCATTCTGGTTTAGCTTGGCAGCCCATATAATGAAATGTCTCTCTGTACTTAGCTCCTTCACAGTCAAAAATTTTAAAGAAAACACAATAATACAAAGAATCCAGACTCTCTGTGAATTTTCCATTTTTACATGGCTTATTTTTATTTATTTCTTTTAATCTACAATTATCTGTACTCCGTCTCTTGAAAGACTTTACCCTTTTTTAAGACATTAACTTTATTCTTTATATATTTTTTTCTCTCAAGCCTACGTATATTCATCCAACACTGTGACTCATTTATAGATCTTCTATGTCTGAAATCTGTTCTATTGTGAGTCTATAATTGTTTTACTATCCAGGAGCATTTTTTAAAATGTTAAGCACTTCTTAAAAACTTAAGTTGCACCATGTACAGATAATACGGTACCGCCTATGTCCTGCCCAGTCTAAACCTTAACTGCACTGTTATTATGGTAATTATGGTAGTTCCTGCCTGAGACAAGCACAGAGCCTGTCCTGCCTCAGAACCATTTGGTGCCCCTGAGCCACACATAGTTCCAGACACACAGCAGTCCACATCGCCATCAAGCAAGCAGTAGCACTTTACTCCAAATGATCCCTTCAAAAGCTCTGTCTCCTGCAGGAGCCAGACAGAGATCACAATGGCGGCACAGCCCAGAAAGCCGGCATTTTAAAACAGCCAGTTTTTTTCCTGCTGCTGAGTCAGGACAATTTCTTAGCGGCAAACAACCCACAAACAGCAAAAAACTGTCTTAAATTCTCTCTCTCTCCTTTTTAAGCCCTCTCAGGTTTTAAGTGGAGTTCATTAGCACATTGGGTGCCACTCTGTTGTAATAAGAGCGGCGGGCTGCGTCCCCGGCACCCGGCCGCCTGCATGGCTAGCTTATGCCCCCAAATAATTACACGGAAACTGTATTCTTTTAATCACTGCCTGGCCCATTAGTTCCAGTCTCTTATTGGCTAGCTCTTACATATTGATCTAACCCATTTCTAATATTCTGTGTAGTACCACGAGCTGGCTTACCAGGAAAGATCTTAACCTGCTTCAGTCTGGAGTGGGAGAATCATGGCGACTCCTTACTCGGCTTCTTTCTCCCAGCATTCTGTTCTGTCTACTCCGCCTACCTAATTTTCTGTCCTATTAAAGGGGCCAAGGCAGTTTCTTTATTACTTAACCAATGAAACAATAGATAGAAAGATGACCCACCTCCATCAAGATATGAGCTCTCAACTGTTCCTGTCACTATGCCTTATACTCCTGGCTAGCCAAAATCACATCAGAAAAGATGCTCCACCATCATCATGGGCTCTAAACTTCTGAAAACATAATCTCAATTAAGTACTGTCTTTTATAATTAACTTCGTCATGGTGTTTTTGTCACAGCAATAGAAAAGTAAGTTATTTACCATTGTCTGCTTTTGTGTATTTTTGTGTAATTTGGTATAAGGTCTGCTAAGCTATGTTATGGGACATGTTGAACTTCATTGTGAGAATATAATCAGTAACTACACTATCATTCTGTTTAAAGTGTAGAATTATTATGCAAGATAAACTGCAGTAGGACAGAAATTTGTTATTATTAATTAAAATATTTATCATTAGGGAAAATGAACAATCTCATGATTTTGTGTAGAGAAATAAAAATGCTTCAGATAGAATCATAGATGGATCTATATAACAAATATATATTTATATATATATATTTCATTGAAACTGCCTGATATACATTGTCAGTCTTCAGGTAGAAAAAAATTTCTTATCATTTAAAAATAAATTTCTACATGCTTAGGTGTAGAACAGGGAAAGTCAGTACAAAGTACTGCTAGTGAGTAAATTATTTCTCATCTAGGGTTCCTGATAAAACAACATATTCTAAGTGAATTTCAATGTTTTCTCCTGTAATTATGGTTCAGATATTTGAAATTCATTGTGTCCTAGATATAAAGAAACATAGTATGTGAATATAAGGTTTGAAACTTGAGTTTCCAAATTTCATATATGCCTCACTTATATTTTATTCAATAAATGACTTCCTGTATACTAGGTCTTTGATTGTTAAGTTACAGAGTAGTTTTGAATTCAATTAAATATATAAGAAATTGAAAAAAATCTTAATTACTTGTCAAGTGAATGTAATTTTTGTACTATACTTCATTGTATGTGCATGCAACCAACCAAAGACTTAGCATTACACTGCGTTTTGTAACTTTAATACCATAATGATTTTACAAAATCATTGAATAGAGACACTGAAACAGAATCATTTGTTGAACTGCACTGACAGAATTCTTTAGAAACAGAGATTTTACTATTGTTAATTAAGGCATTGTTATTACATGCAGAAACAATTGTCAGAAATTAAATTAATCTTTGTAGCAATATTCTATGTATTTGCAGTTTTCAATGACTTTTTATAGTTCAAGTGAGAAATATGAGACTAATTTTTATTATGAAGTACTGTCAACTATGACAGTGCCACAGAAATCAGACTTCTAACTCACGTATTACAACTAAATCCTGTATGTTAAACTTCAAAAGTACACATATAAATATGGTTATATATAATGGCTAATCATTCAACATATTGTCAAGAGTTGATTTTTGTTCTTTTCATTTTAGTTATTTTTTTCAGGTGTTTAGTACCTTTTTGCAATTATAGGCCATCTTTTTGCTCTTGATTTCCCTTGCAGAAAATTGATCAGCATAACTTGTCACTGAAAGGCAATTTTCACATCATCAAAGGCAGCTTCTGTTCTCCCTTGATTAGCATACTGGCTGCAATTTACTCGACAGAAACATAATCTGCAAGAACACATCTGATCAATTCTTCTTACAACACAAAGAAGATTAACCTTGAATATCACTGACAGTGTTACAGGTAGGAAAATAATCAAGAAAATTTTGTTATATTCTGCATCAGTGATTTTCTTTTATTTGAAGAATGTGACCTTTAGTACTGGTTTATGCTTTTTCTCATTTCTAGTTGAATATTTTAGTTTCTGAGAACATGCATTTGTACATTCTCTGTTAAGTGATAAAAATCCCTTTTACACAGCAATAACATGAACTGGTTATTTCTTATTTCCATATGCATATTCTGTTCTCCAAGCCCAAAGTAGCATCAATAGAATGAAACATGGAAATCCAATTGAACCAGATAATTGTATGCTTTACTTTAGATTATGTAATATTACACAATAGTTGCTAGTTCTCTAGGTTCAATATAAAATAAGTTTACAGGGGAAATATTTGTAGTGGAATCAGACAGATGAAAGGGTAAATTTAATATTTATTTGCTCCTATTTTTTGCTAACTTTCTCCTCTCAGTGTGGAGAAGAAGAATGACAGGGTAAAAATGTGAATATGTTTGGGGACAATAATGGTTTAAAATCTCCAGCAGCGTCACTTACTATCCATGTGGCTCTAAATAAGGAGGGAATCTTTCTGAATCTCAGTTTTGTTATCTTTAAAATAGACACAATGTTATTTTTTCTTTTTTATATATTAATTAATTAATTTAATTTAATTAATTATTAAAGATTTCTGCCTCCTCCCCGCCACCACCTCCCCCAATCAAGTCCTCCTCCTTCATCAGCCCAAAGAGCAGTCAGGGTTCCCTGCCCTGTGCGAAGACCAAGGACCTCCCACCTCCTTCCAGGTCTAGTAAGGTGAGCATCCAAACAGCCTAGGCTCCCACAAAGCCAGTATGTGCAGTAGGATCAAAACCCAGTGCCATTGTTCTTGACTTCTCAGCAGCCCTCATTGTCCGCTATGTTCAGCGAGTCGGGTTTTATCCCATGCTTTTTCAGACCCAGTCCAGCTGGCCTTGGTGAGTTCCCGATAGATCATCCCCATTGTCTCAGTATGTGGGTGCACCCCTCGCAGTCCTGAGTTCCTTGCTCACGTTCTCTCTCCTTCTGCTCCTGATTTGGACCTTGGGATTTCAGTCCGATGCTCCAATGTGGGTCTCTGTCTCTGTCTCCTTTTATCGCCTGATACAGTATTACTTCTGAATTTATGATGGGTTCAGAAAGTAATAGTTACTTTGCTAGGAATATCAAAAGATAGATTGGATAATATGAGCCTAAATTGAAGATATACATTTCTTATTTCACTTAGTGAATTCTCAGTCAATTTCATTTCTTATAGAATGGAAAAACTGAGTGACCAAAACTCAGTAGTCATTAGATAAAAAACAGATGACTCTTTATAATCAATTAAAGAACCATTTAAAACATTAACTTGAGTATCTAAAGAAATGATATTTCTTTTGGTAAAGTCTTACTCTGTAGTCTAAGATGATCTGGAAATCTCTACATATCTTGGG
Source organism: Chionomys nivalis (assembly GCF_950005125.1). NCBI lineage: Eukaryota > Metazoa > Chordata > Mammalia > Rodentia > Cricetidae > Chionomys > Chionomys nivalis. The sequence goes on along the minus strand of NC_080112.1, from coordinate 50,174,868 downwards.
TTGACCTCACATAAAATAGGAATCATCCCAACTCTACCGGCTGGGATTACAAGTGAGAGTTACTACCCTGCCACAGGTCTCTACTTAACATATAACATTCTATTTCATACATGCCTAAGAACTTAAAAATCTCTCAGCTTCTCTAATTTGTTGAAATAACGTATTCAAGGCTTCAGAAATTCCTTCTGCTAATAAATCGCTCTTACTATAAAACATGGTCTCTTTCAGCCTTGAGTCTATACAGTTCAGTTCTTTACCTGTTCTCACACTGGTCTTTAGAGCCTTAATTATTACTTCTACCTATCTTCTTTGCATCTTTATTTTGCCTGATTCCCCAGTTCTGACCAGTTCAAATCTCCAGAATTCTCTATAAAAATTAGAAAGGGAAATGCTTCCTAAACAAATGCTTTTTTATTTATTTATTTATTTCTTTGTTTGTTTGTTTATTTATTTATTAAAGATTTCTGCCTTCTCCCCGCCACCACCTCCCATTTCCCTCCCCCTCCCCCATCAAGTCCCCCTCCCTCATCATCCCTAAGAATAATACGGGTTCCCTGCCCTGTGGGAAGTCCAAGGACCACCCAGCTCCATCCAGGTCTAGTAAGGTGAGCATCCAAACTGCCTAGGCTCCCACAAAGCCAGTAAGTGCAATAGGATCAAAAACCCATTGCCATTGTTCTTGAGTTCTCAGTAGTCCTTATTGTCTATTATGGACCCAGCAATACCACTCTTGGGAATATACCCAAGAAATGCCCTATCATACAACAAAAGTATATGCTCAACTATGTTCATAGCAGCATTGTTTGTAATAGCCAGAACCTGGAAACAACCTAGATGCCCTTCAATGGAAGAATGGATGAAGAAAGTATGGAATATATACATATTAGAGTATTACTCAGCAGTAGAAAACAATGACTTCCTGAATTTTGCAAGCAAATGGACGGAAATAGAAAACACTATCCTGAGTGAGGTGAGCCAGACCCAAAAAGAGGAACATGGGATGTACTCATATTTTGTTTCTAGCCATGAATAGGGGACGTTGAGCCTATTATGTGTGATCCTAGAGAAGCTAATTAAGAAGGTGAACCCAAAGAAAAACATTTAGGCGATGAAAGGAGACAGAGACAAAGACCCACATTGGAGCCCCGGACTGAAATCTCAAGGTCCAAATCAAGAGCAGGAGACAGAGCATGAGCAAGGAACTCAGGACTGCGAGGGGTGCACCCACACACTGAGACAATGGGGATGTTCTATCAGGAACTCACCAAGGCCAGCTGGCCTGGGTCTGAAAAAGCATGGGATAAAACCGGACTTGCTGAACAAATGCTTTTAAATCAAATTCTCACAACCCTTCATTAATCCCACACTACTCTTCTGGGTGGGGGTTGTTTCTGACTCTAATTCAGAGGGGCTAAAAGCTGAATAATTTTTCCTGAGAGGTGAAATGAGAGAGAGCCATCAAAATATGAAAAGGTATTTAACACCACTAGTAAGTGAAGAAATCTAAATAAAACATAATAAGATACCATCACCTACTTGCTAGGAAGGATATCATAAAAAATAAAAAGTCCTGGTAAGAATGTGAAGAAAATAGAACTCCTATGTTTTTGGTGGCCATGTATAGAAAAAAGATTGCCTGCACTATCTCAAACTTGGAATCATTGGTGACAGCACTCTGAAAACAAAATGAAGATCTTTTTTTTAATTTTCAGCCTATTAAAATGTTCTGTGAAATGAATGTCAGAATGGGCTAAAATGCATGGAAAAGAATAAGTAGTAGTAAAGTCCATTTTTTTTTTTTTATTTCACAGGAAGCAAAGATGAAAACGGTTTTCTTTGAAAGATTAAGAATGGGTATTATGGAAAACTGTAGGGGGCTCCAACCAATTGTGCTTGACATTCTGTCTTTTGTACTTGGGGACATTTCTAGCTTACATTTTCAACCTCAAGAAAGGAAAGGCACAATGTAGCAGTCAATTTCCTAAACTGAAAAATAAACCCTGCTGCATGTGTTATCACATGTGAATAAGCTATTAAGAGCTCAGACTGGTTGGAAGGCAACATAACTTCTCCTGATTTACAGTTACAATTTAAAAGTAAAAGCCTCTGTAACTGTTTTAGCAAGGAAGGAAATCTTCTGGAGAAACAAATAAACTTATATCAAATCCGAACTTATATTCAAGAGTCTCAGATAAAGCTCTAAATATTATCATGAAATTAAAACTTAGTCTTACTGCTTTGTGTAAAACTAATTTTAGCACAAAGTGATCCTCTATCATTATTTTTTAATTAAAATATATGAAATCAATGTTTTTAAATTCATGCATTTTATTAAAATGCATACTATGAATTTATTCAGCAAGGATTTGGTGCTAACAGCATGCTGCACACTACTGGGGTTGTTATGTTATTTCCTAGCTATCAATTACACCAGGACCTAAAATTTATATAGCTACTGCAGTGAGAGGGGCCTAATATCACTGTCAGTAGGAGATATACTTCCAAGGATAGAGTTCCCTATTCTTCACTTGATATACACACAATCAACTTTAAGGAAGTAACTTGCAACTTTTCGACTTAACAATTATCTTTTACCCTGAAAATTTGTGTTGATGTCCTTATCTCTCTAATATTTCAGAATGTAAAAAACACATTGAAAGGCCGGGCAGTGGTGGCGCACGTCTTTAATCCCAGCACTTGGGAGGCAGAGGCAGGTGGATCTCTGTGAGTTCGAGGCCAGCCTGGTCTACAAGACAGGAACCAAAAGCTACGGAGAAACCCTGTCTCAAAAAATTAAAAAAAAAAAAAAAACATTGAAAAAGATGGTCACATGACAAAAAATTTCAAAAAAGTGTAATCTTTGTTATTCTGCCATTCCCAGAAGAAATTTATAAGCACATTATGTACTGTAGACTTGATTCAAGAATGTCTGTATTTCTTTCTATTTGTCAATCTTATTGTCTTTGACACACTACATATGTGTTTTTGTGATGTAACATTCTAAATAAGGAATCCTGATATGGGAGGTGATTTATGCTGTGAATATGTTTTCTCTTTGCCATTGGTTAATAAAGAAGCTACCTTCAGGCAATAGCTTAAAAGAATATAGCCAGGCTGGAACAAATCTGTATAGAGAGAGTAGGCGGAGTCACAAAGAAGCCACGTAGCCACTGCTGGGAACAGATGCCTCTGATGGAGATCACCGCAACTTTGTCAGTTGGACACAACCTCATGGTGAAGCACAGATTCATGGGTATGGGTCAGTTTAGGATATAAGAGCTAGCTAGAAATATGGTTAAGCTATTGGCCAAACAGTATTGCAAATAATATGATTTATGTGTGATTATTTCAAGTCTGGTCAGGTCTACCCAACAAATTGGTGCACTAATGTGGGGCCTACTAAATCCACGTAAAACCTGAGAAAGCTTGGAAAAGAAACCTAGACACAAAAGAACAGTTAAGCATGACTTTTTGTTAGCAGCATTTTCTTGCGTGGACTCTGCTTTCTAGTAACAAGCAAAGGCATGGTTTCTTTAAGAGAGGTCTTTTTGATTCAGTGGTAGCAGAAATAAAATGAAATGTGGTTTCAAAATAGCTGCCAGCATGACCTTTGGCTCTTTCAGGAAGCTGAACATTTTAATGGGGCTTATGGGTATTATGCTGCAAGTTCTTTGGTGGCAGCATGGGCCAACTGGTTACCAGAGTTGAAGTGGTGAGTATGGCTCCCACCTGGTAGTCTCAGATACAGTGAATGAACCCTCCACTATGTTGGACTGGGCAAAGCCAAAAGGCAAAGCAGCTTTAGTCCTTACGATGCTACTTTCCATTTTAAGAAGTGGTCCTGGTCAGAAAATAATTACAGATATGAAATAAAGATAGATTCCAACAGATATAGACCTCTAAATGACTTGGGAGAGAGAAGAAAAAGAATGTAGACAGTTATATAAGGAAGTAAATGGTTTAAAAAAATAAAAAAAAGTCTTTAAAGAGGCACAGTACAGATAGGCATTGATTGAAGGAGAAAAGAAAAATAAGCCACATAAAAATGGAATATAAACAAAGAGTCTGCATTATGTATATTGTTGTGTTTTCTTGAAATCTTTTGACTGTGTATGAGCTAAGTACAAAGAGATATTTCATTGTCTGTGGCTGCTAAGCTAAACCAACATATATACTTTAACAATAATGTTACTTCAAAATTTGGTTCAAAAGATTTATTTATTTTTAAGTATCTTTTATTATTATTAAAAATTTCCACCTCCTCCCCTCCCCCCATTTCCCTCCCCCTTCCCCCACTACTGCTATCCCTCCCTCTCCAGTCCAAATAGCAGTCAGGGTTCCCTGCCCTGTGGAAAGTCCAAGGTTCTCCCCCCTTCATCCTGATCTAGAAAGGTGAGCATCCAAACAGACTAGGCTCCCACAAAGTCAGTCCATGCAGTAGGAACAAAACCCAGTGCTGTTGTCCTTGGCTTCTCAGTCCAGTTTGATCATATGCTCCATCAGCCCCAGTTCAGCTGGCCTTGGTGAGCTCCCATTAGATCATCCCCACCATCTCAGTGGGTGGGTGCACCCCTCGCAGTCCTGACTGGTGGGAATGCAAACTTGTGCAACCACTTTGCAAATCAGTTTGGCGGTTTCTCAAGAAATTCAGGATCATCCTACCCCATGATTCAGCAATACCACTCTTGGGAATATACCCAAAAGATGCCCTATCATACTACAAAAGCATTTGTTCAACTATGTTCTTAGCAGCATTATTTGTAATAGCCAAAACATGGAAACAACCTAGATGCCCACCAATGGAAAAATGGATAAAGAAAGTGTGAAATATGTACGCATTAGAGTACTACTCTGCAGTAAAAACCAATGACATTTTGAATTTTGCATGCAAATGGATGGAAATAGAAAACACTATACTGAGTGAGGTAGCCCAGACCCAAAAAGATGAATATAATATGTACTCACTCATAAGTGGATTCTAGCCATAAATAAAGGACATTGAGCCTATAATCTGTGATTCTAGACAAGCTAAATAAGAAAGTGAACAAAAAGAAAAACATATAGTTATCCTCCTGGATATTGGAAGTAGACAAGATTGCCAGGCAGATATTGGGAACTTGGGGGTGGGGGTAGGGTGGGAGTAAGGGGAGATGGGGAGAGAAAAGTGAGAAGGGGAGGATGGGAGAGATTGGGATAATGGGAGGGTTGGGATGGAGGAAGCGTGGATATGGGAGCAGGGAAGTATATATTCTAATTAAGGGAGCCATTTTAGTGTTGGCAAGAGACTTGACTCTAGAGGGGTTCCCAGGTGTCCAAGGAGATGTCTCCAGCTAGTTCCTTGGGCAACTGAAGAGAGGGAACTTGAAATGGCCCTATCCTATAATCATACTGATGAATATCGTGCATATCTCCATAGAACCTTCATCTAGCGATGGATGGAGATAGAGTCAGAGACCCACATTGGAGCAATGGACTGAGCTCCCAAGGTCCAAATGAGAAGCAGAAGGAGGGTGAACATGATCAAAGGATTTATTGCCTTGGAAAAGAGGTTGTTCTTTTGTTTCTACAGAGGATGAGAACCAGTGGATTCATCCCAGACTAATGTGGCTTGATGGACCAAGACTTCCTGAAAGGTTGCCATGAATACTCCAGGAAATTACTTTGCCTACGAAAAAGCAAGAAGGAGTTTTGAGAGAACTAAGCCCAAATTCCCTAAATGATTGTTTATAAATTCTTATTTACATTTAAAGGGTGATATTCTATAAGGATGGATGCTTTGTATTGGTATGGATCTTTGTTTATTAATACAAATTTAAGGTCAATTTTGTTATATATATTTCTGCTTTTGATTAAGGCATTCTGTTTGTGCAGCTCATTTAACAATATAATGTATAATTAAGAAATACACATAATAATCTATAATAATCAAGACTGTAATAAAGTTAGTTAAGTTTTCTAGATATATAGAGATATATTTAAATTAGATAGATATTCTTCAAATCTTTCAGAGACTTTTGGAGTATGTCATTTAAAATGCTTTAAGAACTTAAACTGTTTTATGACAATGAGGCACATCAGTTCTTGACAGCACCAATCTACTTCGAAAAGATAATGGGCATCAAAGAAGTTCTCATGGAGTTTGTTACCCATTTGGGCAAGAAACTTCTCTTGCCTAAACTGCTTGACTGGAGCTGCAGGACACACAGAAAAAATGATTGCTGATGCTCCCTAACAAAAGTGAGACAGTACTTTGGGGTTACTGCTTCATGAAAGTGTCTGCCACTCATTCTGCAGGACACAGAAGAAAGTGACTGACAAACTGCTAATATAGGTGGAATTTTCTTTAACATTTCCACCTTCATGGAAAAGTCTACTGTATACTATGGGCTAGTAGGCTGAAGATGATACAGAAGACCCCTGGGTGATTGTCCAGGCAGCAAGATGTCTCTGTCAACTCTAGAGTTTTGAACAATGCTTACTATGCACTTCCTGCTTGCTTAGGTAATACAATCCTTCTGACGTCTTTGATGGAATTGAAGAAAAGTAGTTATAATTATAGTCTTTCTTAGTAATGATAAAAGATAAAGTAGATATAAATATTGTAACTGTAATTCTTGCTTGATACCTGTTTTGTTACATGTAATTTTGCTATGTTAAAATTAATTTTTTTCTTTTTTATTTAAACAGAAAAGGGGAGATGATGTGGGAGGTGAAGTGAGCTTTGAATATGTTTTATTGCCATTAGTTAATAGAGAAGCTGATGTTAACCAATTGCTTAACAGAATATAGCCAGGCTGGAAGAGATAGATATAAAGAGAATAGGCAGAGTCAGAAAGAAACCATGTAGTCTCTGCCTTAGACAGATACGCCAGAAACTTACTGATAAGCCCTACCCATGTAGCAATACATGTATTAATAGAAATGCGTTAATTTAAGATGTAAGAGCTTTCTAGGAATATGGTAGATTCATTGGCCAAGCAATGTTGCAATTAATGTAGTTTCTGTGTGAATATTTCGGGTCAGAGCATCTGGGGACGAACAAACAGCCTTCACAATAGACTCCTGTTTTATATAGAATTGCTATTACAGGCTCAAAATTTTTTACCCTCCTACACTCTTGAAAACAAATATTATTGTCAAGAGATTGTGGTGTTAACAGTGTTATCATCAAGAGATTGTGGTTCTGTAAGAATGGCCAAAATTAAAAAAAAAAAAAAAAAAAAACTGATGACAACTTATACTGGAGAGAATGTGGGGTGAAGGAAACACTCCTCCATTGCTGGTGGGAGTGAAAACTGATACAGCTCTTTGAATATTAATATGGTAATTTTCTCAGAAAATTCAGAAAGAACCTACCTCAAGACCCAGCAATAGCACTTTTGGGTATATACCCAAAGGATGTTCAAGCATACCACAAGGAAATGTGCTCAAGTATGTTAACAGTAGCATTGTTAGTCATAGCCAGAATCTGGAAACAACCTAAATGCCCCTCTACCAAAGAATGGATAAGAAAAATGTAGTATATTTACACAGTGGTATACTACACAGCAGTAAAAAATGACATCTTGAAATTGGTGGGCAAATGGATGAATCCAGAAAGCATCATATTGAGTGAGGTAACCCAGATCCAGAAGGACAAATATCATATGTACTCACTCATAAGTGGCTTTTAGACATAAAGAAAAAAAAAAAAAAACAAGTCTACAGTTCACAATTCCAGAGGACCTAGACAATAAAGAGGATCATAAGAGAGATATACATGGATCTAATCTACATGGAAAGTAGAAAAAAGACAAGATAACTTGAGTAAATAGGGAGCATGAGGACCATGGCAGAAGGAAGAAAGGGAGGAGAGGGAAGGGAATGGGAACAAAGGAGAATGGAGAAAATTATATAGCTCAATAAAAACAATAAAAAATTAAAAAAGAGATAGTGGTGCATGCCTGTAATTACAGCACTCAGGATTTTGAGACAAAAAGATCACTACAAGTGTAAGGCCCATTTGAGTGAATGTAGCAAGAATATGTTTCAGAAAAAAGGAGACATGATACAAAAGAAATAAAGCATATTTTTTATACTGATGATGGTATTCTTGATAGACTGGAGAGTAATATTAAATTTTCAACTGCAGCATTATATCGTCACCTCAAAGCTTTTCAAATGCTTCTACTTCTAGTAATACCTAAAGTAACACCTCCAGTAATCTGATTTTACAGAAATTTTGATACTGCTTCTGTTTTTCCTCACAATTCCTTTGCACATGATTTTCTCAGCTTTCCCTTAAAATCAGCTACATTTTTTTTTTAATTCAAACATCCAAGAAACCTTATCTGAGGAATATGTATATCTTCCACTTTACCACCCATGTCCATGATCACCCCATTCTCATTATTAAGAATATACTATATCTAATTACTAATCAAAGAGATCATTCTAATGTTTTTAGTTAAAATTGTGTTTCCCTGTACAATCTGTTAATTCAATTTGAAAAGAAAATGCATGCTACTCTGTACTAGAGAGATTGTAGAAAATTGAAGATTAATTGAAGCGAGACTCCTTATATCATGGGGCCGATCATTCATGCTGAGGTGGGAGATTTGGGCAATGCAATTGTTTCAGGGCCACCCATATTCATTTAAGTAATTCCTCATCCATACTCCTGTCCCTAAGTCCTAGAAATTCATTGCTTTGCTGATCTAGGTTTGTATGAAACTATTCTATTCCTTTCCTCTGTTCCTAGTGCACAATCTGGCATGAATAGACATTTGTTCTTGTCTTCCCAGTAAAAGATAGCACAACAAAAATATACACTTCACACACATAGAAATATATTTACGGAGTATATAATACAAGTATACACATATGAATCCTTGGTCTGTCTAGATGGAGTACTTGCAAGTAATTTCTAAAAATAATGTTAAAATACAAAGATAAACAAAAAGCACAAAGCTGGCACACAAAATTAAATTAAAATGCAAATCTAATGGTCATTATAAGCTAGCAGCTCCAAACTATAATTTGTATACTCTTAAAACTACAAGTATTAAATATCTATATCATAAAATTTAGAAAAATTAAATGTAGTAAATTGCATACAATTTTCAGATTATCTAATACATATCATTTACATTATTTTCTAATTTTCCTTCTTAAGCTTAGTGATCATTATTGTTGGTTTTCTTTTCTTTTATTTGTGTTTATGTTGTTGTTTTTTAACTTTAAAAAACACACACATCTTTAATAAGACAATGCACTATTTATAAAATAGCTTTTCAAAAATATGTGCTCGTATATAAAACTGCTATTGTGAAATATTGCATAGTTTATTTCAAAGCAACCATCTCATTTCCAAGTCATGAATATTAGAACTCAAAACTTAAAATACAGCCAAATGGCCAAAATAAAATAATTTTATACCCCAAGCAGCACTCAAGATTGTACTCTTATGTAAGTCTATAACTACAAAAAAATAAAGATACTAAATCCATGTTTCTTTAGGAGAAGGAAGAGAAAGGAATGTTAAAAGAAAGGGAAAGAAGGGGGAAAGTAAGGAAAGGGAAAATGAATAGGTGAACAATAATTTTAGAAATACATTATGCTAGACAACATAAAGTAACAGTTAAAATGAAGCCTTAATCTACCTACTAAGGATGCAAAGGCTATAGTCAAATTTTGGAAACTTCAGAAGATAGAAGGAACAACTCCAAAGTATCAAGCACTCAGGAAAGCAGAAAATCGCTCTTGGATACAATTTAGAGGTCAAGTGTGTCTCTGGGCCCAAAGATACATGTACATCAAAACTTATGTATTTAGGGCTCTGATAACATCAAGGGTTCAGGTAACATATCAAAAACTGAGATACCAGGAAATCTGTTTTGAAATAGAGTCTCCTCATAATATCTGTATAAATAAGACTGAAACCATGGCAAAACAGGTAGACATATTAACAAGGAAGAAAAAGGTTTTCAGGATCTGAAACCTAAATAAAGAAATTCAGAAGGGCATCATGCACATTCAGTGCCCATGGAAGTCAGGAAAAGACATTGGATTCCCTAAATCTGAATTTACTGGTACTTTTAAGCCTGTATGTGGGAGCTGGGTTCCCTCCAAGATAAGCAATTACTTTTTTGTTTGTTTGCTTGTTTTTTTTTTTTTTTGTTTTGTTTTGTTTTTTGAGAAAGGGTTTCTCTGTAGCTTTGGAGCCTGTCCTGGAACTAGCTTTTGTAGACCAAGTTAACCTCAAACTCACAATGATCTGCCTGCCTCTGCCTCCTGAGTGCTGGGTTTAAAGGCATGTGCCACCACTGCCCGGTGATAAGCAATTACTTTTTAAGCACTGTGTCATCTCATTATTTCCCACTGATGGTATGTTATTAGGAATATCACACTTCAATATTTTAACAAGGGAAGTATTGTCTGGTCATTTATATAGACCTAATTTTTGGTTTCTTGCCTATTAGATGCTTATCCTTCACTTGAAAATCTATATGCTTTTCTAGTCAGTCTGTAGAGTAATAAAGTCCCAAACTAGATCTTCCTGTCAGTATTATATGGGATACCAGGAAATCTTCATTTGTGAATCACTTCTTTTTTTGTTTGTTTTTTGAGAAGCAAAGGTGCAAGCACCTCTACTCTGCCATTAATAACAAACAGCATTAGCCTTAGATCTTGCTTTGGGATTCATAGACATATATGAGATGCCATACCTCTGGTTCTTCAAGCTATTGGGAACACAGTGGTGACTCTCCCAAGGGATTTTTAAGTTTTAATTGAAATGAGTTGAAGCACATCACATTTAATATTTCCATAACATAAATCACCTTGCTACTATGCATACCTACTACATGGATATTGCCTAATATGAAAAAATAAGTGTTATTGAAAATATGAATTGCTAGGATTGTTTTTACCATTTGTAGAAGTATACATTAGTACAAAGCATGTTTGAGAAAGTTTTCCCATTATATGTTATGACAGATCTTCTAATGAAGGAGAAATAAAATATAAAATTATGAAGACACAAGGGAAGACTGAAATGGAAGGTTTAAACAGAGGGAATATGGGGAGGGACAGCTAAGAGTAAGGGCTATTTGAGGTATCATATGGATAGTTTTGCAAAATGGAATATTACTCACCTATTTAGAATGACTGTAAGAAATTTGTAGACAAATGGATAAAACTAAAAAAATCATCCTTGGTGAGGTAACTGACACCTGAAAAATAAATATGGTGTACATTTTATATGTGTATATTAGATCAAGAGAGGCTAGGTATAAGGAAGAAATAAGGGCACAGATATACCTCCCTTGGTGGAAGAAATAAAATAGATTTTATAGGTGGACTGGAGCAGGAAGAACAGGAACAGGAGGATCATGTGGAGAGGAGCAGGGAAGATAGTTTAAGGGATGGAATGCAGGGTGAGACAGATGAATTGAGGGACATTTGAGGGATGATATGGAAACCTAGTGCAGTGGGAATTTCCTACAATATAAAAAGGCAATCCTAATGAGGACTACTAACAACCTGGCATATGGGAGTCCCAACTGGCCATTTCTTGGCACCAAACAAGGCTTCCAGTAGCAGAACTTGGTTTCATTAAATGAGTTATTGGCAAAAGTATACCATGGAAATTCTCCAACAATCCAGGCTGTTGCTAAGAAAATAGATTGCTCTCTGAAAACTGACTTTGGGTCCCCATTGCTGAGTACAACACCTCATTGAACACGAAGAAGTCAAACAGGTGCCCACATGGAACGTTCAACCCTACATTCTAGGGTCTTTGATGTATTAAGTTACTTTACATTCCACAAAAAGAGGCATGTAGACACTAACCTTGCCACAAAATCTTTGACCTATCTGACCTGTCTTCAAGATAGGACAGAACTTTTGGGAGTTGTCAGACAATATCTGAGTTGACTTAAGGCCCACTTCATGAATCAGAAACCTTACCCCACACTGCTAGCATGAACAAGAACAAAGGCAAGATACCTCAGAACCCTAGGATAAATCCAAACACTACTGATCTAAAAAAAAAAAAAAACAAACTCAATAAAATGACTCGTAATGCTATTCTGCTATACTCATAGATCAGTGCATTATTCAGTCATCCTAAGAGAATCTTCCTGCTGTAGCAGACAGAACATATGCAGAGACACTCATCCAGGCATTAAATATAAAATCTTTGGAACACATAGCTCTAAATGGAATGTCTCCATCAAATTCCTCTCCTCAGAGTTCAGAAAACTCCAGAGAAGAGGAGTCAGAAAGAAGAGTAAGAGCTAAGGGGATGGAGGACACCTGGAGAATAAAGCCCTGTTAATCAATTGAGCCAGGTTCAAATGAACCCACAGATACTGAAGTAGCAAGAGCAGAGCCTACATGGGTCTGCAATAGGTTTATATATATATATATATAATATATATATATATATTATACATTTTAGATTAGTATTTTTATGGGAATCCTAAATATATGACTAAGTGGATCTCTCACTCTTGTGTCTTCCCTTGGGCTCTTTTCCTTTTGTTGGGCTACCTCTGTTCAGTCTGATTTAAAGGTTTTTGTTTTCTTTTATTTTATTATATTTTATTTTGTTGTATTTGGTTGTTGTCTCCTAGAAGCCAGTTCTTTTCTAATGAGAGACAGAAAGGGAATAACTGGAGGGGAGGGGATTGGAGGAGAAATGAGGTAAGGAGCAACTGCCAGGAATATGTGGAGTACAAAGTATAACCATGGTGTATTGCAGGTGAAAAGACAGTCATCTATAAAAGAATAGATAGATGATAGATAGATAGATAGATAGATAGATAGATAGATAGATAGATAGAGTAAGTGTGTATATTTCTGTGTTTTTGATCATTTTTCTTTCTTTATATTCTTGTTTGTTTTAACAAGAATGGAATTGCATGGTTGCAGAGGTGGTGAGGATTTAGAAGGGGATAAGAGAGATTGATGACACTATCAGATTATATGAAAAAATTGTATTTTCCTTAAAAATTGATCATACTACAACCAAAGTCAGCTATATATCAAAATTATTACACTGAACAATGAAGCAAGATACAAAAGAGAACACAATGTATGACACCATCTATATAAAATTCTTAAGATAAACCATCTTCTTATATCCTATGTCAAAATGTGAAAACATTTGGTTGACAAGTTAGATAAAACTCAACAGGAAAATCCGTGGTGAATCTACTGTTCTGCTTCATGTTTTGCTATTCATGCTAGAAGTAAATTAATTTCATAAAAATATTTGAAGATGTGCACTTCTCTTTTGGATATCACACTTGGAAAGAATTACATAAAAACTCCAAACTTTTAAAAGAAATGGAGGTGAAATTAGCTTTCATAACTTTTGAATGTCAAACCCTTACATAATGAGCTGGAGGAGGATGATCTGTTCATTCTGTAAGACCCAGCACTGGGTCACCCTTTTCACAAATGAGCCAACCTTTTTGTGTAGACTGTTCTTACCAGGCAACTATTGTTCTCTTCTCAGTCTCTATGGCCTCTTTCTGGGCAAACTGCTTGAATTGCATTTAACATCTTGTTACATAAATGATCAATTTTATACAACAATATCAGAAGCTTGGGAATCCAAATAAAATCTTTGTCCATTGGTTGGTAGTGCAAATGGGCTTGGAAGGAACAATCATTAGCCTCAAAGGTCACAATTAATAGACATGGAAATGGATAATCTTGGTCAGTTCTTTTGTTGTGACACAGACAAACACTCCTAGATTCAGGAATAGTTAAGATTTTTGAGAAGTACTCTTCTTTCTTATAGTCACTTTAATCCTTGACTCCATGGAGGCAGCAATTAAATCAGTGTGCAAATAACAATGTATTTGGAGACTAAAGAGGATTTTATGCCTCAAAACATACACGTAAAAATAATTTCTATTTGACAATGCCATCAACAACTTGCAGAATAATTATATTTATCATATCTCAATCAACTTTGAGTAACAGGTTTTTACACACACACTTGTTTTTTTATATTCAATTTATAATAACAAGTGTTGTAATTTCAGAACAAATTCTCCTCTACATAGCTGAAATTATCCTTACCATGATGTATTTTTGACTGGAAGATTTTTTTAAGAATACCAAGGATACTAGTTCAGGTATGGCACCTGCCTATGGACATTCCCACTCTGTTAGTTTCCTCTCGCAGACAACAACCCTGACTAATCACAGACTAGAAATGCTAGAACACCAGTCTCCAACACAGGTGGACACACCTGATGGACAAGAGGTCGTACCTGCCACAAGAAATCTAGCCTCCAACTCAAGCAAACTTCTTCCTGGATCAGAGGCTACGGAGCCTGCCATAGTTTAAGCCCTCAACTTGGGCAGAGATCATGCTTGATGAGAGAAAATGCCAGTCCCAAAAGTCCAGTGCCCAATTCAAGTGGAGATCCCTTGATCAACCACCAGCCACACAGGTCAGAAGATCACAGAAACCAAGGAACAAAATATCAATCCAAGAAAGACAAACCCAGAAATTAGCACCTAGATACCTATACATCAGGGTAAGCACATAAAACCACCCAGGGCTAATTGTTTCCACTAGAACCCAGCTATCCTACTATAGCTATCCTATTACAGCTATCCTACTACTACTATTATTCTGAATATTCTAACACAGCTGAAGTACAATATCTTAAAACAACTTTATGAAGATGATAGAGGTACTAGAAGAAACCGATAAATTCCCTTTAAAAATTGAGGAAAAGACAGGCAACAATTAGAGGAAATGAGTAAATATAATTTAAAAAAGACACTAAAAACAAAGAAAATAGAAAACAATTGAAGTAAATAAATAAAAGTATTCAAGACCTGAAACAAATAACCTCCAAATATGCCATTGAGTTTATTTTCTATTGGCCATCTAGTTTTTGAAATGGGGCCTGGCCTTAAGAGTGGTTTGTATCCTCATTCAGAATCCATTGCAAATTACTTATTTTTCATTTGCTAATGTTTGTCAAGTGAAGATATCTTCAGGGTTAGTGATGAGGTTTTTTTTTTCCACTTTTCCTCTCAGTTCTAAAGCATCATCTTGTACAGACCCAGTCTTGTGCAGCCACAGTCTCTGAGTTCATATGTGTGTTAGTCCTGCTGTGTTTAGAGGATCTTATTTCTTTGTTGTCCCCAATCCCATATGATTCTTAGATTGTTTCTTCCTCCTCTTCAGCATGGTTCCCTGAGACTTGAGGAGAGAGATTTAGTGAAGACATCTTGTCTAGAACTGGATGTTTTGAGCTCTCTCTCTCTCTCTCTCTCTCTCTGCAGAGTGTCAATTGTTAGTCTCTTTATTTTGTTCTAATCTATTGTAAAAGGAAGCATATTTATAATGACTGAGAAGAACACAGATCTATGAGTTTAGCAGAATTCTGTTAAGAGTCATTTTATGACTATGTTCCTTAAGCAGAATAATAGTGTGGGGTGTTTCTGTAGGTCTCTGGCATGTCTTGTTTCTGGTTCATAGCCACATAAGCAGGGTTGGTGATGGGTTCCATCTCATAAAGTAAGCCTTAAATCCAATCAGGTAATGGTTGGTTAGTCGCATAGGCTTTGTGTCACTATTATAGTAGTGCATAAAATCAAAGGATAATGATATTAGTGTCAATAAAACAGTCCTGAAATTTTAATTTTTCTTCTGGCCCATATCAGGTGGCTTTTCTGACATAAGACAGAGATTTTGGATTTTATTTTAATAAGAATTCTTGGGGTTGGTGAAGGAGAGAGCCATACCCAAACTCCAAAGCCAGTTTTAATTTTTAATTTGACTGGGACTACAAAAAGACTATTTGCATTATATGTCTATAGAGAACAGCATAAACAAACATTTGAGAAGATTTATGAAATTTTATTCTGTTGAAAATGTGATACATCAATAGGTTAATTTACTCTTTTTCTTGGGACATTTGTTTGAATGATTTGTCCTTTTCATCAGAGGTCTCATTTGTCCAGAGGTCTTTATATTCCTTAGCTGGATGCCTTGATTCTTCTGAAAAGATAAAAACAAGACCCTCCCCCAAACCTCATTTTGAGAATTTTACCCTTTTGCCAAGTTATATCTTATCAAATGAGAAGCATTTGTTTGTTGTAAAAGTTAGTTTAAATTGAATGGTCACACTGTTTGATGAACTATCACCTCTTATAATTAAGAAATCTCTCTTGTTAAAATCTAATCTTTATCAATTTTTATGGTGTCCATTGCTTTTCTTCTCCTGTAGAATCAAAAGCAAAACCACTTTCCCAACGTAATGGTTCTCATTCTGACATCAATATATTGTTAAAGTTTATCAGCTGATTCAATTCCATAGTTTTTTTTAAAACTATCCAATGTTCCTCCACAGCTGTTGTTACCTTTTCATCAGTATTTAGAAAAGTCAAAGTTAATAAAGCATTATGCAATATATTTCTGGGAATCTTTATTAACCCTTTCTGTTTATTTATCGTATTATTTTGAGTTTGATTTGATCTTTCTATGACGGCTTGTCCTGAATATTGTGTGGTATACCTGTAATATGCTTTATATTTTAACAAGCAAAAATCTGTTTCATTTTATTAGACATATATGGTATATCATTGTCAGTCTTAATTTGTACAGGTATACCTATAACAGTCATAAGTTCTAGCAAATGTGTGAATACAGAATCAGACTTTTCAGAACACAGAGCAGTTGCCCATTAAAATCCAGAATATGTATCAATGGTGTGGTGTACATATCTTGGTATTTTAATTTTTCAAATTCTAAAAATATTAAATATCCACCTGACAGATTTCATTCCTTTGAGCACCCTTTGGGTTACTCCCTGAAGCTAGTTGAGTTTGGCTGTATAAAGTAAAAGTAAGCTATTTCCTTGTGCTGTTGCCAAGTGATGGAAAACCCTTTTTTAAGCATTTATTATTGACATGATGTGTTATTTTTTATGAAATTCTGAGGCATCCGCACATTTTCTATTAATAGTTAATCGGTTTCTTCTTTACCTCATGCTAGAGGGGGGCCTGGCAGATCTATATGGGATCAGATGTGTCATATACATATATGTGTGTATGTGTTGTATATATATATATATATATAGTATATATACACATACACACACACACATATATATATGTATATATGGTGTTGCAGGAGGTCCTTCCGCTCCTCCAGCCAATAGCTGCTGAGATACCAGCCCATTGGGGTGTGGTCTCTTTCCATTTAAAAAAGCGGCTACTTCCCTCCTCGCTCTTTTTACTTCCTGCTCCAGTTCCGGTGACTAGACTTCTTCCTAATTGCACAGAGGGCTGTTGTCTGGGATGGTGATCTGTAAGTTTTTTCCCTTTAAATAAATACCACCCTATTAATCATAATTCCAAACTGGTATGGGATTGTTTATGACTTACAATATCATCTGGCACCCAATGTTTGGTTTTAGGACCCCTCCTTCCCCCGCTCAGCTGCCTGCCGCCAGTTCAGCCACGGCCTGTGCCTTTGCGGCCTGTGCCTTGTGCGTGGAGCCAGCAGTTTAACATAAATCATCATGCAGTGGCTTTTCTTGGTGCAGTTCTTTATATTCTCCCTTTAGACACCTCAGATGGACTTCAAGTCCCCACACAGCCTATCATTTGCCTTCCTACGTGGATTTAGGCCCATGTAGTCTCTGCCCATGTGGTTTGCTCTTTTCTGAGTCACTTTCAAATCTCCCTTGCAAGCACAGCTCTTAAGCAGGGCAAACCAGAGCACGCGGTTACCAGTTGCCGAACTATACCATTACAAGAAAAGGATAGAGAAAAATTTGCCTTCACAGTGCCTACTTATAATAATTCTCAGCCTAATAGGAGATATCAATGGACTATCCTCCCACAGGGTATACTCAATAGTCCTACATTGTGCCAATATTTTGTAAGTAAGCCATTGGAAATAATTCATAAACAATTCCCCAAGTCCATAATTTATCATTACGTGGATGACATCTTGTTATCTGATTCAAATAAAGATACTTTAGAAAGGATGTTTGAAGAAGTAAAGAAAGTCTTGCCTAGGGGGGGATTATAAATTGCCCCTGAAAAGATTCAAAGAGGAAATTCTATTAATTACCTAGGTTACAGAATAGGGTTAGAGAAAATTAAAACACAAAAGGCACAAATTAGGCGAGACAGGTTAAAGACTCTTAATGACTTCCAAAGATTGTTAGAAGACATTTCCAGTCTACAACCTGCTGTTGGGATAACACCTGATCTAATAGTTCATTTAAACAAAACCTTAGATGGTGATAAAGATTTGAATAGTCCAAGAAAACTGTCAGCTGAAGCAGAAAAGGAACTGACAGTGATTGAGGAAAAATTACAGGAAACACATGTGGATAGGGTGAACCCAAATCTTAGCTGCATCCTAGTCATAATGCCTTCCAGAATTTCTCCTACAGGGATTCTTTTTTTTTATTATTCTTTTTTAATTAAAATTTCCAACTGCTCCCCGTTTCCCATTTCCCTCCCCTCCTCCCACACATTGCCCCCTCCCCCCACTCCCCTCCCCCATCCCCACTCCTCTTCTCCTCCCCCCAGTCCATTCCCCCTCCCTCTCGATACTGAAGAGCAGTCCAAATTCCCTGCCCTACAGGAAGACCAAGGTCCTCCCACTTCCATCCAGGCCCTGGAAGGTGAGCATCCAAACAGGCTAAGCTCCCACAAAGCCAGTTCGTGTATTAGGATCGAAACCTAGTGCCATTTTCCTTGGCTTCTCATCAGCCTTCATTGTCCGCCATGTTCAGAGAGTCCAGTTTCAACCCATGCTTATTCAGTCCCAGTCCAGCTGGCCTTGAAATTCTAATGCAGACGGAAGATATTATTTTAGAGTGGATATTTATACCTAATAAACCAAGTAAAAAATTAAAAACTTATGTGGAAAAAGTCTCTGAATTAATTATAAAAGGTAAGCTGAGACTTCGTCAACTAGAAGGTATAGATCCAGCAGAAATTATAGTGCCTTTTACTACTGAAGAAATAAAAAAGTTATGGGAAGACAATGAACCATGGCAAAGAGCTTGCGCTAATTTTTTGGGAGAAATTAATAGCAACTATCCCAAAAGTGGTAGACTTAACCTCATAAAGAGAACTTCTTGAATCCTTCCTAGAATTGTACGTGATGCTCCAATAACTGGAGCCCGTATGTTCTATACTGATGCAAATAAATCAGGGAAAGCAGGTTATAAGTCAGATGAATTGAGTAAGGTGGAACAAAGCCCTTATAATTCTGTCCAGAAGGCAGAATTATATGCCATTCTTATGATGCTAAGGGATTTTAAAGAACCTCTTAATATAGTTACAGATTCACAATATGCAGAAAGAGTTATCTTGCATATTGAAACCGCTGAATTTATACCAGATGACACAGAGTTGACTTCATTGTTTATCCAGGTACAAGACATAATCAGGAACAGGCTTTGTCCAATGTACATAACACACATCCAGTCCCATACAGGTTTGCCTGGTCCTCTAGCACAAGGCAATGCTGAGATTGATCAATTATTGATTGGAAGCCTGTTGCAGGCCTCAGAATTTCATAAGAAGCATCATGTCAATAGTAAAAGCCTAAGGAAAGAATTTTCCATTACATGGCAACAAGCTAAGGACATTAGAAAAAGATGTTCTTTCTACAATCAAACACCGTTGCCTGCAGGGAGTAACCCAAAGGGTACTAAGAGAAATGAAATCTGGCAGATGGATGTGTTCCACTTTATGGAATTTGGTAAATTAAAATATGTACATAACACCATAGACACATATTCAGGTTTTCAATGGGCTACTGGCCTGAGCTCAGAAAAGGCTGATTCAGTAATCACACATCTATTGGAAGTTATGGCCATCATGGGAATACCTGCACAAATAAAGACAGACAATGGTCCAGCATATGTATCTAAGAAAATGAAATGCTTTTTTGCTTATTATAATATAAAACACATTACAGGTATACCACATAATCCCACAGGTCAGGCAGTTATAGAAAGATCAAATCATACTATAAAGAATATTCTGAACAAACAGAAAGGGACCGAAAATATCCCCAGAAATAGATTACATAATGCTTTATTGACCTTGAATTTTCTTAACGCTAATGAGAAAGGAACAACAGCAGCAGAAAGACATTGGATAATGGAAAAGTCTGCTGAACTAAATCAACCAATTTATTTCAAAGATGTGCTGACCTCTCAATGGAAGCCAGGAGATGTGCTACGTTGGGGAAGGGGTTTTGCTCTTGTTTCCACAGGAGAAGAAAAATTGTGGATACCATCAAAATTAATAAAGGTTCGATTTGAAGAGGAGAAACCTCTTGGAAAGGAGAAATGACAACTCATCCACAATGATGATATTCCTACAGGTGGTAAGAAAAACATATAGAATGGGGGCAGGGTTCTGTTCTTATCTCCACAGGAAAACACTCATCTTTGAAAAATTCAAGGGACTCTGGATGTTTGGATACTGACAGATGGAAAAATACCTGCCCAATAGGAACTATCAAGAAAACTGAATAGGTTATGTAAGTAAAATATACTAAACCATATTTCTAAATTTATAGAGCTGGTTTTGAAGTTGGACTCTGGCTCAGTCCCTCTCCAATTCCAAGCCTGTTGGTAAGAGAAAAACCCAGAGTTTCTGGAGTTTCTGTCTCATGTCAAGAGCCATGATAGGGGACAGAAAGAAATATGAGTTTAGAAAACATCTTTGCTTTTCTTCATATCTATCATCCTTTTCATTGAATATATCTACCATGCCTTTCACTGAATATATATATATATATATATATATATGTCTATATGATTAATGTTTAAGTTTTTCACAATGAACAATGAGTTTTTCCTGAAGTGACATTTGAAGTTTCCAGGAAGAAGATGGGGCCCCATAACAACGACTCCACCTGGTTGATATGACGTCATGATACTGATAGCACTACTACAAGACCTGTTTTGGGTACCAGCTGCACAAGACAGTTCCAACTTGGTTAGCTGAAACAGTGTACATCTTATACAACATTTTGGCCAGACCTGCACAAAATACTCAGAGACTATTTGCAATCTTAAAAGACATTGATCTTGAAATTTAACCATCATTTTACTTTCATAGGATCCCCCAGAAATAACGTCGCCCCCATGACAGCTGGAAGTAACTCTAGAGGACGACGTCCCCTCTCCCAGTAAAGTTTGCCCTTGGGTTTAGGGACATCATTTAGGGGTTGATTATAATTGGTATACGGTTGAGGGTTGGGGAAGGAATTTTATAAGCTCAGGGGTCATTTGAAAAAAAAAGAGGGATAAGAGATTGGTACTTGTTGGTACTTGTGAGTTATTGTTTTGAGACAAATGTATTGGTATCGATTCTTATATATTGATACAAAGTGAAATTATATTGACTATTGTATGCATGCATGTTTCTAACTCTGTTTAAAAACATTTTTTATGTATTGACATATATTGTATTGATATATATATATATATATAGTATATATTTACCATATCACAGTGTACATTTCTACCTCTGATTAAGATACTTACATATTGTTTGTGTATTGATATATATTTACAATACTGCAATATATATTTGTACATTGTTTATATTTGGAGGTCATTGTCCTCATTTGTTTCACAGCCATTTATTGTCTTAGTCTTTAAGTTAGATAGGTATTGAGAATTATATAGATCAATAGTATTCTAAGTTTGTCATTTATAATTAGACTAATCAGGTTCTTTAGATACATAGAGATTATACTCAGTATAGATAGATAATCTTCAACCTCTTCAAAGAGCTGTAGAAAATGGCCTTTAATCTAACTCAGAGTTTTGTGGTAGTGAGACACAATTGCTCCTGGCAACACCACTCTATTCCTAAGAGAATGTTGAGCACCAATGACCCTCCACCTGGAGCCTTTCTTCTTGGCTGAACTGGCCTTTGGGCAAAGAAATGCCCATATGTCAACCTCTGACAGAAATACAGAATATCTGTGAATGGAATAAACAGGACTGTCATACCCTGCCAAGGCAGGGTAAGATAGTTTTGACAAGTTTCTTGCCTTTGAAAATGGTATGTCAGTTATGTTAGGCCTTAGCCAAAGTTGGTTGCTTCAACGCTGCAAACGTGACCTTGGGTGATTGCCCAGGTAGCTAGTTGTCTCTGTGATTTGTTGCATGTTTTGGAAGTTGTTTGATTGCACTTCTTAATTACTCAGGTAACATTATTTCCCTTCTCAGATCTTCGATGGGGTTGAAGACTATATAAATGTAGTTACTTTCCACTCATGACGTAGCCAAGCTATTTATTATACAAAACCTAATCTAGTTAGAATAGGATATTTGTACTTATTTTATATAATTTCATAGTAGGTTTAGAACTCTCTTACTTAAACAAAAGAGGGAGGTGTTGTGGGAGGTACTTCTGCTCCTCCAGCCAATAGCAGCTGAGATACCAGCCCGTTGTGGCGTGGTCTCTTTCCCTTTAAAAAAGCAGTTACTTCCCTCCTCGCTCTTTTTACTTCCTGCTCTGGTTCCGGCGACTAGACTTCTTCCTAATTGCGCAGAGGGCTGTTGTCTGGGACGCTGATCTGTAAGTTTTTTCCCCTTTAAATAAATACCACCCTATTAATCATAATTCCAAACTGGTGTGGGATTGTTTATGACTTACGACATCAATATGGTATGATTCCTATTCCTGAGTATTTCTTGTAACTGAATAAATAATAAAATCAATTCTATATCATCCAGTATAAATTCACCAGTTTTAATATGCAAAACAACTCTTTCTACATTTTGCAAATCGGTAACTATGCTAAGAGGTTCCATAAAATCTATTAATACCATGAGGATAGCACATAATTCTGACTTTTGAACAGCTTTGATCAACTTTACTTAAAATTTCTGATTTGTGACATGCCTTTCCTGATTTATTTGCATTAGTATAAAATGTAGGGGTCTCAGATATTGGTGTTCCCCATACAATGTAAGCAAGCATCAAGTTAATTCTCTTTATAAAATGAATTCTCTTGCTTTGGGGATATTTGTGGTAAATCTCTCCAAAAAAATTACTGCAAGGTCTTTGCCAAGGTTCTCTTTCTGCCCAAAATCTGTCAATTTTGTCATTACTAAAAGGTACTACAATATTTGCTAGATGTCTTCCATCTAATTGATAAAGACTCAATTTTCATTTTAGAATCAACTCAGAGACTTTTCCACATAGGTTTTTAATTGTTTACTCTGTTTATGTGATAAAAAGATGTATTCTGAGATAATATCATCCCTCTGCATTAATATTCCAATAGGAGAATACTTACAGTGTAAAATAAGCAGAATGAAATCAAGCTTTGGATACAAACTATCCACTTGCTCATCCTGTAATTGAATTTCTTTTTTTTTTAATTATTTATTTATTTATTTATTTATTTATTTAATTATTAAAGATTTCTGCCTCCTCCCCACCACAGCCTCCCATTTCCCTCCCCCTCCCCCAATCAAGTCCCCTTCCCTCATCAACTCAGAGAGCAGTCAGGGTTCCCTGCCCTGTGGGAAGTCCAAGAAGCTCCCACCTCCTTCCAGGTCTAGTAAGATGAGCATCCAAGCTGCCTAGGCTCCCACAAAGCCAGTACGTGCAGTAGGATCAAAACCCAGTGTCATTGTTCTTGACTTCTCAGCAGTCCTCATTGTCCGCTATGTTCAGTGAGTCCATTTTTATCCCATGCTTTTTCAGACCCCTTCCAGCTGTCCTTGGTGAGTTCCCGATAGATCATCCTCATTGTCTCAGTATGTGGATGCACCCCTCGCGGTCCTGAGTTCCTTGCTCGTGCTCTCCCTCCTTCTGCTCCTGATTTGGACCTTGGGATTTGAGTACTACTCAGCAGTAAAAACAATAACTTCTTGAATTTTGCATGCAAATGAATGGAAATAGAAAACACTATCCTGAGTTAGGTAAGCCAGACCCAAAAAGAGGAACATGGGATGTACTCACTCATAATTGGTTTCTAGCCATAAATAAAGGACACTGAGCCTATAATTCGTGATCCTAGAGAAGCTAAATAAGAAGGTGAACCCAAAGAAAAACATACAGTCATCCTCCTGGATATTAACCTTCATCAGGCGATGAAAGGAGACAGAGACTGTAATTGAATTTCTAACAAATCCAATTCTCTCTCAGCTTCAGCTGATAATTCTATTGAACTTTTTAAGTCCTTGTCTCCATCTAAGGTTTTGAATGAATTACTCAGTTCATCATTTTCTACTCCATATTGATTTCTTATACATCTCAGGTCTTGACTGTCTAGATGCCTAGATCATCTTTACCTTCACATTGACCTTCTCAGCCATTGTTAGCCTGAAAATGCTCATTTTGTCTCAGTAGTTCTTTTCCAGGTAAATCAATTCCCTATTTGCTGCGTCTTGTGTAGCTTAGCCCTCGAAACTTGGCAGAGGTGATGAAAGAGGGATGAAGAAATAATAGTCCCTAAATGGCAGACATACATTCAGAAAATTTAGGATTGGATAGGCCATGCTTGCTCTGCTAGAGGGTACCTACTACACGACCCAGAAACTCAGCAAGTTTATTATGGATAGTGCAAGCAGGAAGAGTTAGACAGTCTCTGTGCAGGAACAGCCTCAAGTTGCCATCATCTTAGAGGTGAATGCTGAAGTTGCTGTTTTATGTACAAACAATCAACATTCATATTTGGACCAGGATAAGGTTGGCCAATTTCCTGAGCTTATTCCAGGGAAAGAATGCCGTTATCATGGATCTTAGGCTTTGGGGTAATGTGGGATTCCCTTCTATATGCTATGAATACGTTTTGTTAGCAATTGTTATTAAAGAAGCTGTTTGGGCCAATGGCTTAGTAGAGTACAGCCAGGTGGGAAATCTTAACAAAGATATAGAGACAAAGTAGGTAGAGTTGAAGAGACGCCATGTAGCTGCCAAAGGGGAAAGATGCCAGCTACCAGCCAGAAACTTACTGGTAGGCCACAGCCTTGTGGCAATACACAGATTAATAGAAATTGGTTAATATAAGATATAAGAGTTAACTAGAAATATGCTTAAGTTATTGGCCAAATAGTTTTGTAATTAATAGAGATTATTCAGGTCTGAGCAGCCGGGAAAAGAACAAGCAGTCTCCATTTATTTTGGGAGTCCTTGACATGACTGGCCCCATGTCAGTATATTTCACTTTTGACTTTGTCTGCTTCAACACTCATTCATGTGTTGTGCTGCTTTCTTAAGCAAGTCTTGGTCAAAATGAGCTCATCTAGTGATGCCGTTGTCTTGGCCTTCACACTCAGAAGTAGAAATCTACTTCATCTCACAAATAGTTCAACATTGACCTTCAGAACTGTCCCACATTCATGACAGTACCATGAATATGGTCACTAAAGTCCTTGATGACTGTAAAGTGTGGTAATAAGTGTGGAAGGGTCTTTTCTCCTACTTCGAATAGATATTGTATATCTTTTCTTCCAGAGAAGGTAATAGTGTATGTAGTCAACGAAACCCTACATGGAAGTGTGATCATTATCCATCATCAGATCACCCAAGGCAGCGGCATGGAGCTGTCAACAAATCTTCCAGTGAAGTACACAAACATGCTATGTTCATCAGAGTCTATTAGAACTGGGCGTTTGGAAGGCATCTCTCACCACAAAGTACAAGTAACTAAAACTCAGGCCTTTGTAAAACAAGTTGGTATGCTATTATTAATAATATTTGAAAGTCAAAATGAAGGAGAATGCTTGAAAATATATGATCTGAATAACTGGAATCAGTAGTGGAAGCTCATATATCATTTAAAAAATTTTAAAATATATCCATGTACTATATATTCTCCCTTCAAATTTACAACTAAAACATTTTTAGTAAATTATAGAAATACAAACCCAATCTCAAATTTCCAGTTTACACTCACTCCTGAATCCTATCCTAATTACTGAGAAAGGACTAATATATTTTTGTCTTAATGTGTTTTTATTTTCTTGATGTTTTATGTAAAAGAAATTATTCAATGAAATTTTTATTGCATTTCTATCTATTTTCATTGAGGTTTGTTTTCCTAAGGAGTCATCTATGTTTTAGCACACAGTAACCATTAGTTCTTTGCAAACACTGACCTTTGTAAGGAGTAGTGTTTTTATCCATTCTGTTTAAGCACTTATGTGTTGTTTTCCAGTTATGTGGATTTGTGTTATTATCATGAATATTTCTGATGGGAGCATTTTTATAAGAGTCAATAAATAGACATATGTTTTTAATTCTTTTAGATATTTTGGAATTGACAATGTTGGACTGGATACTAAATTGTTTCATCCATTATTACAAATTCAGGCAGCTGTGATATTGACTTTCCTTGATAGTTTGCCACTAATATTACCATTGTTTTATACAAACCAATCAAATTATCATGATATTCTTTTATGTTATGTAAAATAAATTATTTAAAGTTATATATACAAAGAAATATGGCAAACGTTTATATGCTTCTTACTCAGAATAGTATAAAGGTCAGCCTTTTATGGGGAGATACTTTTAACTGATGGCAGCTGAAGTATCAAAGTGAGGTTTCTTAAGTGATATTACCCTTGATATACTGCCCATTCTTCAATGATTAGCATATAAGTGAACTCAACTTGTTTAAAAATGTTGACGTGAAGTTGAGAGATAAAGTGGTAGTATGATGTAGGATTCCCCTCTGTATGCTATGAATATATTTTATTACCATTGGTTAATAAAGAAGCTACAGTGGCCTATGGCAGGACATAGTATAGCTAGGTCAGAAATCTAAGCAGACATAGAGGAGGAAATGGCAGAGTGAGGGACATGCCATGTAGCCACCCAAGAAGGAAGAGATAACAAACCACAAGCCTTGTGGTAAAATATAAAATAATAGAAATGGATTAATTTAAGATACATTTTCTTATTCTATGCAAAATTACTCCACAAAACATACACTGCCTCACACATATACAGATATAGAAATACAGATATAGAAGCACATAACAACTTTCTATTAGTGATTTTTAATTGACTATTTAATGCTTTTGTAGATTCACTTGCTAAATAAATAGGAGTCTTTGCATTTGCATACAACTATACTATTTGATGCGGTAAGATTCAACTGTCTTATTTAATGCAGGAAGTAAAAGGAGTAGGACTGCACTGCAGAGTTCTGCTATAGCTTTTAAAAATAGGTAATTAATGTTTTCTTGAAAAGTTCTTATTACAAATCTCTCTCTATGAAGCATCACCTTTCACGATAGCCTCAAATAGCATAAAATATCTTGGGGTAACTCTGACCAAGGAAGTGAAAGATCTATTTGACAAGAACTTGAAGTCTTTGAAGAAAGAAATTGAAGAGGATAACAGAAAATGGAAGGATCTCCCTTGCTCTTGGATTGGGAGGATCAACATAGTAAAAATGGCAATTCTACCAAAAGCAATCTATATATTCAATGCAATCCCCATCAAAATCCCATCAAAATTCTTCACAGACATTGAGAAGACAATAATCAACTTTATATGGAAAAACAAAAAACCCAGGATAGCCAAAACAATCTTATACAATAAAGGATCGTCTGGAGGCATTACCATCTCTGACTTCAAACTCTATTACAGAGCTACAGTATTGAAAACAGCTTGGTATTGGCATAAAAACAGAGAAGTCGACTAATGGAATCAAATAGAAGACCCGGACTTTAACCCACAAACCTATGAACACCTAATTTTCGATAAAGGAACTAAAAGTATACAATGGAAGAAAGAGAGCATCTTCAACAAATTGTGCTGGCATAACTGGATGTCAATCTGTAGAAGAATGAAAATAGATCCATATCTATCACCATGCACAAAACTCAAGTCCAAATGGATTAAAGACCTCAATATCAGTCTGAACACACTGAACCTGATAGAAGAGAAAGTGGGAAGTACTCTACAACACATGGGTACAGGAGACCACTTCCTAAGTATAACCCCTGCAGCACAGACATTAAGGGCAACATTGAATAAATGGGGACCTCCTAAAACTGAGAAGCTTCTGTAAAGCAAAGGACACTGTCACTAAGACAAAAGGCAACCCACTGACTGGGAGAAGATCTTCAACAACCCTGCAACTGACAAAAGTCTGATCTCCAAAATATATGAAGAACTCAAGAAACTAGACTGTAAAATGCTAATCAACCCAATTATAAAATGGGGCACTGAGCTAAACAGAGAATTCTCAACAGAAGTTCAAATGGCTAAAAGACACTTAACGTCATGCTCAACTTCCTTAGCTATCAGGGAAGTGCAAATCAAGACAAATTTAAAATACCATCTTACACCTGTCAGGACGGCTAAAATCAAAAACACCAATGATATCCTTTGCTGGAGAGGTTGTGGAGTAAGGGGTACACTCATCCATTGCTGGTGGGAATGCAAACTTGTGCAACCACTTTGGAAAGTAGTGTGGCGGTTTCTCAGGAAATTCGGGATCAACCTACCCCTGGACCCAGCAATACCACTCTTGGGTATATACACAAGAAATGCCCTTTCATACAACAAAAGTATATGCTCAACTATGTTCATAGTAGCATTGTTTGTAATAGCCAGAACCTGGAAACAATCTACATGCCCTTCAATGGAAGAATGGATGAAGAAAGTATGGAATATATACATATTAGAGTACTACTCAGCAGTAAAAAACAATAACTTCTTGAATTTTGCATGCAAATGAACGGAAATAAAAAACACTATCCTGAGTGAGGTAAGCCAGACCCAAAAAGAGGAACATGGGATGTACTCACTCATAATTGGTTTCTAGTCATAAATAAAAGACATTGAGCTTATAATTCGTGATCCTAGAGAAGCTAAATAAGAAGGTAACCCAAAGAAAAGCATATAGTTATCCTTCTGGATATTAACCTTCATCAGGCGATGAAAGGAGACAGAGACAGAGACCCACATTGGAGCATCGGACTGAAATCCCAAGGTCCAAATGAGGAGCAGAAGGAGGGAGAGCACGAGCAAGGAACTCAGGACTGCGAGGGGTGCACCCACTCACTGAGACAATGGGGTTGTTCTATCGGGAACTCACCAAGGCCAGCTAGACTGGGTCTGAGAAAGCATGGGATAAAATCGGACTGGCTGAACATAGCGGACAATGAGGGCTGCTGAGAAGTCAAGAACAATGGCACTAGGTTTTGATCCTACTGCACATACTGGCTTTGTGGGAGCCTAGGCTGTTTGGATGCTCATCTTACTAGACCTGGAAGGAGGTGGGAGGTCCTTGGACTTCCCACAGGACAGGGAACCCTGACTGCTCTTTTGGCTGCTGAGGGAGGGGCATTTGATTGGGGGAGGAGGAGGGAAATGGGAGGCTGTGGTGAGGAGGAGGCAGAAATCTTTAATAAATAAATAAATTTAAAAAAGAAATCTCTGTCTCACACACACACGCTGTCTCTCTAACACACAAGAGTCAATGTTCTAATAAACTGGGCATTAACTGATGTACTGAGTGGTATCATGTAGGTTATTGCTATTAAAAAACATACTTAACTGTTTAGAAAATCAATAGCAAATTAACAAAGGTTACTGTTTCTAGTATAGTTCCATGACAAACTTGTTTCCTTATAGATTCTTAGTGGTTTTTGTCCCTGTCTCCTGAAATGCAGAAGAAAGTCTTGGTGTCTTACAAATAGGAATTTTATTTATTTGGAAACCTATCACTGACATACTAATAAACCATGTAGCAATGTCTTAAATTTCATAAATAAAACTACTTACTTATTTATCTACAAACTGGTAAGAAGGCAGGGGAAAGAGGGTGCTAAAATCTAGGACAAGTATTTTCTTTTTATGTCTCTTTATACAAACCTTTTTATTGACTTGGGATAAGTAGATGAAAAACAATAGACTCAAACTCTACAAATTTTCTTTAAGTGTGGACTTACTGTCAACAGCAGTCAGGAATTGTGGCAATCTGGTGACAGTGATCTTGGTGCTGTGGAGATTTACTTAGTATTACTCTTTTTAAACAACGTTGAACGAGTCAGTAAGAGGAATACAGAATACAGATTCACAAATGATTGCATGTTAAAGATTCCCAGGCAAAATCATTGATGTTGGTTGTTTACTTCTCTATAAGAATTTCTAGAGATTAAAGTTAGTGGAAGATTATCTGGGAAATAATTTTTGAAACAACAAAAGCAATAAAAAGAAAATAATGTCATTCTTAATAATTGCTTTTTAAGTTCATAGTTTTTTCTCTATTATTGTATAATTTTTAATTTGAACACCATGCCTTTTGAGTCTAAGTTTATCATTATAGGATGCATTCTTCATGTAGGAAATCTTACTTTACATTAGCCATTTCTTTTTTAACTACTACTATGTGCTCTATAAGAGATATTAAGAGGAACACAGAACTGACAATGTATCATATGAATAAAATATACAGTCAATGTTTGTATAAAAACATAAAAGGGATAGTACAATTTCTAGTGTAAAATATTGAGTCAAGAAACAATAAATTAGTGTTCCTCTGTTGAGTTTACAAGGAAATTATTAGACAACTTTGGGGAAATTGGAAGAGTTTCTCCTTCTAAATCTTTTCCTACATTAAACAAGGAAATAAGATGACAACTTACTTGATTCTACTCTAGTAAAACACGATTTCATAGTGGGAACTGTACAATTTCTCTGTGGCAACTATGACACTAAAAAATTCATGATTCATTTCACCATCACAAAATCCTCAAAAAGGAGATATTTTTTTCTTATTTCACTGATGACAAACCAAAAGTTGGAGGAAGTAGATACATTCAATAAGTAGGTTCGTCCACATTCTAATAACTTCACTTTATTCTCATTATTTAACCAAAAGATTGTTAATGAATGCTATCTCTTTTTAATCATCAAAGCTATGCTTCTAAAATCTAAATTTGAATTATTAGACAACTAGGGAATCTATATAAATGTTTTGATGTGTGGAGTACCAGTTGATTAAAAACCATTCCCTTGTGATCCCAGCCCTTCTCCTTTCTGCCATGTAATCTATGTGGCAACTAAAAATGAATGCATGACCAAGCTTTCTAGGGCCTTCTCTAGTATTTGGAACCATCTCTAATTAGTGTAATTCAACATTGTAGTACTGACATGGACTACATTATGCAGTAATCTTTGTGGTACTATTATAGACTCCCTGAACCCTAATTTTCCTTTTTGGCATCAGACAAAATTAGCAACTATCTGACTTCTGTCCTATTGAAGCATTTTGTATATTTCTTGTCTGATGGCAAATAATGACTTAAAATATTTTCAAAAGATTAATTCGGTACAAGTTTTTCAGTTCTACTACTCAATATTTTCTTCTGTTTTTTGTTTTGTTTTATTTTTGTCATCTGGTGCTTTGCTTCTGAATGAGGACTTGATTTCTGGCAATCCCTAATTTTTTCTGACGTCCTTGTGGGAAAATATCTTTCACGTGGTCAGGTGTTTTACTAGGCCATATCTCCCATATTTCCCAGAAATTCTGTTCTATTTTGATGTTCAGGTTTCTAAATCTATTCTAATAATTTGATATAATTAATGCTGTGACTCAAGAGTACTGGTCATCATTAGAATTATCTCCCTCCCTGGTGTATGTGGATGGTTTGAGACACCAAGTTTCCATTCTGAACAATGATGTAGAATCATGAAAAGCTTTGTAATATTAGGAATATATCCATACCTTAAAAATAAAAGGACCTTTCTTTATTGTTGATTTTAATTAAATTATTATCAATGTGTTATACCTTTCATTTTAATTATTTGTATGGCTCTGATTTTCAGCAGAATTTTTTTTTCAAAATAGGTATATGTTTTCTGATACATTGAGCAACTCATGCTGGAAATGAGGTAGAGCATAATTAGGAAATGTGAAACTATTTGAATGATGAATTGAATAAATGGACCAAGTACCTTATATCTGCCTTTTACTAGATGAATTATAAAATGCTACAAATAGTTTTTATTTTTTCTGTGACAGGTCTCAGGTATCCCAAACTACTGACTCCTGAGTTCTGGGATTACAGGCACATGCCACCACACCAGGAGTAACAACAATTAAAACAGACAAACCAAGAAAAAACAGATTATTCCAACAGAGCAGGCAATAATTTGACAAAAAGGTGTATACCAGATAGAACCATGAATGGTTAGAAGAGTAGTAGACAGTTTTTTTTATTTAACTAGATGGTTAGATAAATAGTGTGGGTTGAGTCAGAATGGAGGAGAGGCAAGAATACCATCCTTCTAATTAGACTGTCAGTAAACATCACGGAATTGCTTTATAAATAACATACACATCATCCTCACAGCACTTTTTACAGATGACTTCATTCTAAACTGAGCTGTCTCACTCCAAGGAGGTTTAATTTGCCTTCAGAAAGATTTAACGACACAGTTTGCATTTACTTTTATTACTGCCATGTCAGAGGTTGTTATACAGACAATTTTATATAAACAATTTCATTTAATATTTCTAAACTTATATTTAAAGTCTAGTGCTAAACATTGTATAGATGATCTTATTCATACCACAACAGAAAATATTTAAATGACCTTAACTACAATATAAGATTTACACAACCGGCCAAGCTTATTGCAATGACCAATTTTGATTGTTGACAAGAGTATTTAAGAAAAAATTAAGATATTAGTAACAACAAGCCTCCACGTTTGTTTGTGGGAGTGTTTTCAAGGACATTCATGTCATAAGAGGTCTCACATAATATGTGGTTTAATGTAGTGATGGATTAAACCCTTGAATAGAATTTAATTGGTGTTGGAACGATGGAAGTTCATGCCTCCTTAGAGAAAGTACAATTCTGTGGTGTTCTTTAGGGGCTCTGTTTTGTCTTTTATTTTTCTTTTCTTATTATTCTGTTCTGCTTTTAGTCTACCATGATGTGAGCTTCCCTTTCCTCTGTTTCATGAATCTCAACCTACTAGCTGTTCTGCTCTAACATGTTCTTCCTACCATGACAGATGAGAAGCAATTAAAATATGAGCTAAACCTTCTTTTCCTCTCCTACAATTATTCCTGTCATGTCTCTAAGCACACTGACACAAAGGTAATTAATGGATTATTATTATTATTATTTATTTTTCCGTTCAAAAATATACACTTCCTCCCTTCCTCCCATTCCCCTCCAGCTTCCCCACTCACCCATCTCCCGGCCCCTCCCACCTTAAGAGAGGGCAGGGAACCCTGCCCTGTGGGAAGTCCAAGGCCACCCCCCCTACATCCAGGCCTAGGAAGCTTTGCATCGAAATAGACTAGGGGTTGGTGAAGATCTTCTCCCAGTCAGTGGGTTGCCTTTCTGTCTTAGTGACAATGTCCTTTGCTTTACAGAAGCTTCTCAGTCTCAGGAGGTCCCATTTATTCAATGATGTCCTTAGTGTTTGTGCTACTGGGGTTATACGTAGGAAGTGTTCTCCTGTGCCCATGTGTTGTAGAGTACTTCCCACTTTCTCTTCTATCAGGTTCAGTGTGTTTGGACTGATATTGAGGTCTTTAATCCATTTGGACTTGAGTTTTGTGCATGGTGATAGATATGGATCTATTTTCATTCTTCTACAGATTGACTTCCAGTTTTGCCAGCACAATTTGTTGAAGATGCTATCTTTTTTCCATTGTATACTTTTAGCTCCTTTATCGAAAATCAGGTGTTCATAGGTTTGTGGGCTAAAGTCAGGGTCTTCTATTCTATTCCATTGGTCGACTTCTCTGTTTTTATGCCAGTACCAAGCCATTTTCAGTACTGTAGCTCTGTAATAGAGTTTGAAGTCAGGGATGGTAATGCCTCCAGACGATCCTTTATTGTATAAGATTGTTTTGGCTATCCTGGGTTTTTTGTTTTTGCATATAAAGTTGATTATTGTCTTCTCCAGATCTGTGAAGAATTTTGATGGGATTTTGATGGGGATTGCTTTGAATCTATAGATTGCTTTTGGGAGAAGATCTTCACCAACCCCGCAACTGACAAAGGTCTGATATCCAAAATATACAAAGAACTCAAGAAATTAGACCGTAAAAGGTTAATCAATCCAATTATAAAATGGGGCACTGAGCTGAACAGAGACTTTTCAACAGAAGAAGTTCAAATGGCGAAAAGACACTTAAGATCGTGCTCAACTTCCTTAGCAATCAGGGAAATGCAAATCAAGACAACATTAAGATACCATCTTACACCGGTCAGAATGGCTAAAATCAAAAACACCAATGATAGCCTCTGCTGGAGAGGTTGTGGAGAAAGGGGCACTCTCATCCATTGATGGTGGGAATGCAAACTTGTGCAACCACTTTGGAAAGCATTGTGGCGGTTTCTCAGGAAAGTCGGGTGCAACCTACCTCTCGACCCAGCAATACCACTATTGGGAATATACCCAAGAGATGCCCAAACATACAACAAAAGTATATGCTCAACTATGTTCATAGTAGCATTGTTTCTAATAGCCAGAACCTGGAAACAACCTAGATGTCCTTCAATGGAAGAATGGATGAAGAAAGTATGGAATATATACATATTAGAGTACTACTCAGCAGTAAAAAACAATGACTTCTTGAATTTTGCATACATATGGACGGAAATTGAAAACACTATCCTGAGTGAGGTAAGCCAGACCCAAAAAGAGGAACATGGGATGTACTCACTCATATTTGGTTTCTAGCCATAAATAAAGGACATTGCGACTATAATTCATGATTCTAGAGAAGCTAAATAAGAAGGTGAACCCAAAGAAAAACATATAAGCATCCCCCTGAATATTAACCTTCATCAGGCGATGAAAGAAGAGAGAGACAGAGACCAACATTGGAGCACTGGACTGAAGTCTCACGATCCAAAGGAGGAGCAGAAGGAGAGTGAGCACGAGCAAGGAACTCAGGACCGCGAGGGGTGCACCCACACACTGAGGCAATGGGGATGTTCTATCGGGAACTCACCAAGGCCAGCTGGCCGGGGACTGAAAAAGCATGGGACAAAACTGGTCTCGCTGAACATAATGGACAATGAGGACTACTGAGAACTGAAGAACAATGGCAATGGGTTCTTGATCCTATTGCACGTAATGGCTTTGTGGGAGCCCAGGTAGTTTGGATGCTCACCTTAATAGACCTGGATGGAGGTGGGTGGTCCTTGGACCTCCCACAGGGCAGAGAAACCTGCTTGCTCTTTGGGCTGAGGAGGAAGGAAGACTTGATTGGGGGAGGGGGAGGGAATGGGAGGTGGTGGCGGGGAAGAGGCAGAAATCTTTAATAATTAAATAAATTAATTAATAAAAAAAGAAAAAAAATAAATAAAAAAGGAATCCTTAAAAAAAAAAAAAGAAAGAAATAGACTAGGGTCACAAAAAGCCAGTACATGCAGTAGAAACAAGTCCCATTGCCTTTATCAATGGCTTCTCAGTCAGCCCCCATTTTCAGCCACAATCAGAGAGTCTGGTTTGATCACATGCTCATTTAGTCCCTGTCCAGCTAGATTTGGGGAGCTCCCATTAGAACAGGCATACTGTCTCAGTGGGTGGACCAACCCTTCGCGGTCCAGACTTCCTTGCTCATCTTCTCTCTCCTTCTGCTCTTCAGCTGGACCTTGGGGGCTCAGTCCGTTGCTCTGATGAGGGACTTTGTCTCTATATCCATCTGTCGCCGGACAAAGATTCTATGGTGATATTCAAGATAATCATCAGTGTGATAGTGAGGCAAGGCCAGTTCAGGCACCCTCTACTCTGCTGCCCAAGGACCTAGCTGGGGACATCCCCATGGACACCTGGGATCCCCTCTAGAGCCAAGTCTCTTGCCAAACCTAAAATGGCTCCCTTAATGCATAACTGGATGTCAACCTGTAGAAGAATGAAAATACATTCCTATCTATCACCATGCACAAAACTCAAGTCCAAATGGACCTCGATATAAATCTGACCACACTGAAGCTGATAGAAGAGAAAGTGCGAAGTAGACTGCAACACATGAGCACAGGAAACCACCTCTATGTATAACCCAAAGAGCATAGACAACAAGAGCAACAGTGAATAAATGGGACCTCCTGAAACTGAGAAGCTTCTGTAAAGCAAAGGACACTGTCATTAAGGCATAAAGGCATCCTACTGAATGGGAGAAGATCTTCACCAACACTGTATCAGACAAAGGTCTGATATCCAAAATATATAAAAAACTCAAGACACTGGACATGAAAATTCTAATTAACCCAATTAAAAAAATATGGTACTGAACTGAGAAGAGAATTCTCTGCAGATGAAGTTCAAATGGCCAAAAGACTCTTAAGGTCATGTTCAACCTCCTTAGCAATCAGGGAAATGTAAATCAAAACAAATTTGAGATACGATCTTACACCTGTCAGAATGGCAAAAAAAAAAAAAAAACAAAAAAAAACCAAAAAAAAAAAAAAAACACTAATGATAGTCTATGCTGAAGAGGATGTGGAGTAATGGGAACACTCATCCACTGTTGGTGGAAATGCAAACTTGTGCAACCACTTTGCAAATCAGTGTGGCAGTTTCTCAGGAAATTAGGAATCAATCTGCCTTGGGTTCCAGCAATACCATTCTTGGGAATATACCCAAGAGATGTCCAATCATACTACAAAAAGCATTTGTTCAACAGTGTTCATAGCAGCATTATTTGTAATTGTCAGATCTGGAAACAACCTAGATCCCCTCAATGGAAGAATGGATAAATAAAGTGTGAAATATATACACATTAGACTACTACTATGGATGGAAATAGAAAACACTATCCTGGGTGAGATAACCTAGACCCAAAAAGATGAATATGGTATGTACTCACTCATTAGTAGACTATAGCCATAAACAAAGAACATTAAGCCTATAGTTCACAAGCCTAGAGAAGCCAAATAACAAGGTGAACCCAAAGAAAATCATATATAGATCCTCTTGGAAATTGGAAGCAAACAAGATTGCCAGGCAAAAGTTGGGAGCATGGGGGTGGGTGTAGGGATGGGGGTGGGATTGGGGAAAGGGGAGAGCGGGAGATGGGGAAAGAGAAGGGAAAAGGGAAAGACTGGGGAGAGCTTGGGAGAGTGGGAGGGTGGAGATGGAGGAAGGGCATATATAGGAGCAGGGAAGAAGATATCTACATTAATGGATTCTTGAAAATCAAAAGTAACCATGTAGTACAACCATTTCTGGGATAAAGGGACATTGGTTCAAAACCATGAATAT
Organism: Chionomys nivalis; assembly: GCF_950005125.1. Taxonomy (NCBI): domain Eukaryota; kingdom Metazoa; phylum Chordata; class Mammalia; order Rodentia; family Cricetidae; genus Chionomys; species Chionomys nivalis. The sequence goes on along the minus strand of NC_080112.1, from coordinate 50,137,632 downwards.
TTGTGTTGACAAACAGTTTCTTTGTGGAATGTTAATATTCTAGGTGTTATTATCCCATAATATTAGGACCTTCTGCAGTACACTAGCTACTTTATGTGTTGTGATACCTTAAATAGTATACTTTGTAACCAAACTCAGTATCTAGGCAATGGTGATGAAGTTGAAAGTAGTCATTTGATGAACAAAAGTAATCTTAAGAGTAGTTGTTCTCAACCTTCCTAATGCTTTGTCCCCTTAATGTAATTTCTCATATTGTGGCAACCCTCAAACATAAAATTATTTTCATTGTTACTTAATAATTATAATTTTAACATTGTTATGAACCATAAGCAACTTCTGTTAAGGGGCTGTTTAAACTCCAAAAGGGGCCGTGACCTACAGGTTGAGAACTGCTGCCTTAGCCAGTAGTCTATCTGTGCTGTCTGATGTGAGAGTGAGGCCAGCATAATTCTCTTTCATACAAATTTGACTAAGATAAGTAAGAGAGAATTTGCCTACTATAACTAAAGGCAAAATTTGAAGGGATGTGGTAAAAATAAAACACATTAACATTCTTTCAGTTCCTATCAAGTATTTGACAATATCCAGCAAACTTTACAGAACAAGTTTATATCCTCATAACAGCTCTAGGCCTGAGACACTGTACATAATTTCCAGGTTCAGAATGGATAAGTTACTTGGCTATATAATAAACAATGGGGTCAGGATTCAGACTTAGATTTGTAATCTTAAACCTTGCTTCTTAATCATTGTATGACAGACAATATAAGATAATCTAATAAAGGTCATGTTAATTAGTGATCATAGTACATGAGCAAATAGGATTAGGAGCTGTTTGAGAACATAAATAAAATGAAATACATAGAAGATGAGCAAGTGTAACATGTAGACCAATATACCTAAGGAGAAACAATGATTGACTGTAGTAGTATTGCATTAGTATTTTCATAAATAAAGCTTGCCTGAAGATCAGAAAAGTAAAACAGCCACACTGGTCAGCCTTACAGACCAGGCTACAATGACACACCTTGAATTCCTGTAGACACAATGACATACTTTTAATCCCAGTGGCCACACACACTAGCTTGCCATAGAAACCAGGCAGTAATGGTGCACTCCCTTAGTCCCAGAACTAGGGAGATTATAAAATGGGAGGAGAAAGCTCTCAGTCTCAGTCTTATTATGAGGTTTCCTGGAGTCAGGATCATCATTTTCAGACTGTGGTTGAGGTAAGAGTCAGTTGTTGGCATCTTTGCTTTTCTGTTCTTCAGCTTGAACCCCAACATCTGTCTCTGAGTTTTATTAAATATGCTACAATAGATTGAGAATCTATTATATATGTAATCTATATTATGTATAATCTAATATATATGTAAATATATATATATGTAAATATATATATATATAGTCAGTCCAAAAAAGTCTATTTGGAGAAAAAACAAGCACAATCATATGTATGCTACTAATGTCTAATTCTTTGCTTACTATTCACTCATTTTCCAGTCTGTCTTGCTTGAATAGACTAACAAAAGGACAGACAATAAGGAACCAGAGCCTGCACACTTGCTACTGAATTTTCTCTAAAACTTTCAAGTTGCTAAGTAGAACTCTGAAACTGAAAAAGACTTTCCCTGCCTCAAGAATGCGGAACACAGTAGTACTAGTGTTTTCTATCTATTATACCCAAACCCACTTCTTTCCATACTTTCTTCAAATAATTTCTCATAACGATGCCTACATTTTTCTATTGTACCAAACAAGCGCGTGCACACACACACACACACACAACTTTTTTGAGAAGCCTTTAAAAGTAAAGATGTATGCTTACTCACAGTAGTATTCTATTTTTTCCTTACTTTGTCCTTTAAGAATTTTGGCTCAAATTTTAAATTACGCTTATACAATGCTTGAATATCGTGTCTCTTTTAAAAGTACAAATTAGTAAGTATTGCATGAAGGAAAGACCAGAATGACCTAGTGAACTGTAGAATTGATTCCTCCCATTTTACAAGGTCTCAATAACCTTATTTTTATTAGATAGCAATGCATTTACCCTTCAAATGTACTACGGTAAATTAGAGACTTTAACATCAAGTGAACATAGTTTTCCAGGATTATTTCAGTAGATCCATAAATTTGTGTTTTTTTCCCCCCTAGGGAGTACGTACCACTTACCTTTTCACAGACACAACTTTCAGTTATTTTCCATTATAAATGTTGTGAATGAGACAGACAACACAAACTAATTGTCCTACATTTTATAATAAATTATTTTACAGAAAATTTTTGAAAAATGGAGGGTTGCTTCAACATCACTTCAGTTTTAAAACATATTATAAGTAGAAGCAGTTACATCTGTTCAAAGACTATCAGAGTTTTATGCTGTGTTTGTTATAGATAATGATTTTATTTCTCTTGCTCAATTCAGTTTTATTGAGGGATAATTTAGATAAAGTCAAATAATCATTTTATCTGAATAGTATGAAAAATTGTGGTAAGTGTATATAGTCATATATGTGCCTCTATAATCATTAAATGGACCATTACATGAAAGTTTCTTCATGTGTCTTTATAGTCAGTTTCTTGCCCCACTCCATCATCGTGGAAGTACTGTTAAAATTTTTGTCCTAAGACTTCTTCTTTTTTAAAATAAAATTTAAGAGTCATATTTTTGTACCTTGTACTTTTCATTGGATATGAGACACTGGAGTTTCTCGTGTTAGTAATATTCCAAAATGAAAACAGATATGCTTAATGTTCAACCATTTAGTAGATTAAAGACATTTACGACTATTATAAACAAATGGGCTATGTACCAAATAAATTATTGTGTACTTTTTTTTGCTGCCTGGGGAACCAGTCTACAACAGTGTAAGGCTCAAAGTGAAGCCACAGCGTTAGAATGTAATAGAAAGTTTTTTATTTGAGAGGATTAGGGTAAATGACACTCACATTTTCTCTTGATGATTTCCTTCTTTATTCTCTATTCTTCTATATTCTTTGTGTTCTTTCTACTGTATATTTTTTCTATAGCATATATACTCCAGCAATTTTTTTCAGGTAATATTGGAATTACAATAAAGTTACGTTCTGTTTTTCAAGTGAATTATTGCAATGAACACAAACCAAACATCAAAAAATAGCATGTTTTCCATATCCCTTACATGACTAAACACTTTATGTATTACAGGTGAAAAACAACCCAAGAACCTATGTACATTCATGCCCAAGCAGCTTGTCATAGGTTTACCATGTAGGCAAGCAAAATATTCTCCTCAGTGAGGTCTTTTACTGGCAGGTTGTATTTTGCAGTTACAAAGAAAGGACCAATCACCATTACTTATATTGAAAGTCAGACTTATAAGGAATCTTAAAGGTATTAGACACTCAAGATTTTATGCATAAATACAATCAGCTGTATGTTAAATCTTTAGGATGCATACCTAATCTTCAGTAGGTTCTTTTATTAAAATATTGAGGGCAGGAATAGTTATAAGGAATTAATCACCACCTTTGAACATCAACCAAATCTTGCAAGGAAAGGACATCAGCTAGCAACAATTGAGTTGCTTTGTATTTTTGATCCTAACCTAATGGAGTTATAACAGCTATGTTTCTGTGCAAAATTAGATTGTGTCCTGGGGTTTTTCAACTTAGAGCTATTGTTAAAGCACCTGCTCTAACCTGAAGTTATTTTAAAGTTTTGTTTCAGCTAATGATGCACATTGAAACCTGTGACTGCATCTTTCAGCATTATGACTGAAGGAATTTGAGACATCCTGACTCATGGGACACAATTGTTTTTCTCAGTTATTAACTTGAACTGTTATCTAATACAGCTCCTTAGATGAAACTCATAGACTCTTGCTATTTAATATTTTCCTATATTTATATTCATCTAAAATATGTATAAACAAACATTATTATTATCAATTAGACAGTACGGCTTAGGGAGGAATCACCTTCATTATAATCCACAGATAAAAATGCCAAGTAGTTTGTTTTCATGAGATAAATACACTATATTATAGACAGTAGGGAATCTCTCTACATCCATTTATGCTATCTCAGATACCCGATAAAAAGAGCAGCAAACTATTGCTAGAACTTCAAGCACTATATTGAAGAGGTATGGAGAGAGTGGACAGCCTTGTCGTGTTCCTGATTTTAGTGGGATGGCTTTGAGTTTCTCTCCATTTAATTTGATGTTAGCTGTCGGCTTGCTATAAACAGCTTTTATTATAGTTAGGTACGACCCTTGTATCCCTAATCTCTCTAAGACCTTTATCATAAAGGGATGTTGAATTTTGTCAAATGCTTTTTCAGCATCTAATGAAATGATCATATGGTTTTCTTCTTTCAGTTTATTTATATGATGGATTACATTGATAGATTTTCATATGTTGAACCAGCCCTGCATCTCTGGGATGAAGCCTACTTGATCATAATGGATAATTTTTCTAATGTGTTCTTGGATTCGGTTTGCCAGGATTTTATTGAGGATTTTTGCATCGATGTTCATGAGTGGTCTTGGAGTCTTGCCTATCCAAGATTCACCCATCAGGAATTTGCCTTCAGGTGGGCTGATACCCTAAAGTCAATTGCCATCTGTTGTTCCTCTGACATGGCCATTGGCATTTTTTATTTCTTTGGGAAAAATATCTACAAATGCATATTATTTTATTTTCAAGCAGCATACAGATATAAAAAATACCAAACTAAAATTATATTTATAAAAGGACTATAATATTTGCAATATAAATTATTCTTCTCAGATGAGATAAATTCATTCATTAGCCAGAAGACATATAAAGTTTTGTGAATTAAGCCATAGTTAAGCCAGAATAGTATATATTTAAGTTTTATGGCTTTCATCTTCTCTGAAAATGCCAGGAAAATAATTCAGAAATTTTAATATTTCCTAAACATTTGAATTTAACTATTTTGCTTCTGTTTGTACATCTCATATAAAACAATAACATTTGTATGAGGCTGGAGATACAGCTTGCTGATTAAGAGCACTTCATACTATTGCAGATAACTCAGTTTTGGTTTCCAGCACCTGTGTGGTAGCTCACTATTTTTTGTAACTCTAGTACCCTAGGAACAGATGCCACTTTCTGACCTCCATGATCATATGTCATGTACTTAGTGCAATGCATTCAGAAAGAGAAGGAATCCTTTAAAAAATGTATTTATTTTAAATATAGATCAATAGTTTACTCCTTTTCAATATTTAATTTCGTGATTTGGAAACCTGTGTAAAATACACTTAAATTTTTCCACATAATGAAAAAAACTAACCAAGATCTTTATATTTAATGAATAGAAATATAATGAATTTATCCCAAATTTATTAACAAAATATATCAAGTAAAATTTATTGGGAGAGGAAAATAGATAAATTTATTTTAACAATAATTTCATATAGTATTGAAAATCAATGAAGAAGAGCATGGAATTTCAGAATCCAATAGGAGATAACTTCAGAGTATCTTTCAAATTTACAACTATTTCTAATACGGCAAAAAACACATAAAGAGGAATCTACATGACTGCCGGCCAGCCTTAGTTTCTTCCTTCATTCTTTATATTTCATAACTGCATCTCTTTAACATTGGAACAAGTCTGTACATACAGACATATTTAGGTCATTAAAATGCCTTTCCATACATATCTGGATTATGAATTATGTATATTTCTTTATATTGGCATATTTTAGCAGCTGTATGTGCATGGACTCTGAGGTAAATGTTTTTCTATATTAAATTGATGATTAAGATTTTTTATCTTCAGTGGAGTGGAGAAGAAAGATGAATATTTCCAATGATATTCTAATCCTTGCTTTCATTTCTGATGGTTTATTAAAGCCTGGAAACTATGACATACTTAAGGAATAACATTAGCATTAAAATCAACTTGACACAATTTCCTTCATCAAAGAGTCCTTAATTGCTAAAACTTGAACCTTTTGCCTCTCTTTTACTAAATATTTGAGAAATTATATAAGCAAAGATACTGAAAATATCTGGACCCTGTACATTAAAAACAAAGGCTTTAACATTAATCAGAACAGATTTCAAATGTGAGGTCTATTTTTCTTTTTTGCTGAGTTCAGAAAACTATTGTATTTCCGATGAGCTCTGTTTTACTCATTTTAGAATAGAGATATCAGTACCTTATATTTCTCTTGAGAATTTTATAAACAAATATTTATTAAGCTGTTATGGTTATTTTTATCTTATCATAAGGTTATAATACATCTTGATTCTTAGTATGACTTATATATCTATGGCTCTCCTCTCTTCTTTACAGCTATTATTTTCCTTACATAATATCTTACTCATATGTAATAAATTTTATGTTGGTAATATTTAATTTGTATAAAAATTAGAGACATTTTCCCCCAAATATTTGTAATTCTCACCAAGAATACAAGTTAATAGGGTAATAATAGATAAATGTATAGAATAACACTTGCAGTGTTGATTGAGCCAGGATTAAAATAACCCTTTCAAAGATTCAGTGCCTATAAAATATTGGAAAATGTAGTACAGAAAGTGTATATTGAATGCTTCTCTTTCTGATTTTAAACCCTCCCAGCAGAATAAAACCCTATGAAATCATTCTTGAGATTTAGTGATTTAGACAAGACTCTCAAGATCAGACTCATTATGATGGTGTCAGGTTCTTTGGAAACATTGCCTAAAGTACGTTAGGTCATTGAACCCTATGACTTTTTTTCTTCTAAAAGTGACAAAAACTGTTTGTTCAGCAGACAAATTGCCAAATGGTCTCAGATAGGACTCCACTAATAGCTGGAAAAAATTATTTGATCTTTGATTCTCCCAAGACAAATATTTTTGTAGCTCATAACTTAAAGTCTATATTCCAGTTATTGATGTTCATTGCTCAACTTCAAGAAACTCTAATGCAGTTCATGAGCTCAACAACTGCACAGTTTACTTGCAAATGACTCTATAAAGCCCACACTTCAGGTGAACCCTTTCACCTTTTATTCAATACCTCTACTGCATTTTGATGGTCTTTTGAATAGCTGCAAATTGTGCCTTGTTTTATATGTGTATTTTCAAAGTCAGAAGTACCTTGAAACCTATAGAAGCTTTCTTTCAGTCATGCTGATATTTTTGCCTAGTTAAGTACATAGGAACAACCAGATTGTTCCATTCAAATTATGGTTAGTGTATTTGTCTGATTGTTCGTAGCAGCCAGTATATCATATCCTTCCTACTCTCCTCACATTTCAGGCAGTAAGTAGTTGTATCTACTAAATTCCCTCTGTGGCATATCTCCCTAACAAATGTATCTCTAAAGAATGGAACTGGGGAGTTTCTGTGTAACGTGGTAGGTCCTTGTGTGAGATTCTTCATCATCATGGAAGAGATATGTTCCCCTAAAGCATCCATGAATTGCTTTGTGCCACAAACTCATTTCTCAGTGAGTACAGATTATAATGTTCCTCTGGCCAAGTTAGGGATAATGAGTTGACTGCTTTGTTGATGCTGGAAAAGGGAAAGAAGGGCATCATTCTTCAGTGTTCACCCTTTATTCCTAGATTGGTGCACAGTGCTTGGCTGAGATGAAGAAGTAGATGACTACCATTGGTTTTTGACACTGACATTTTTATCTATCTTATCTATCAGATTTTATAAGATGCATGATACCTATGAAGCCAGATTTCAAAGTTTTATTACATACTTTTACAGGGAAATTTTTCCTACTTCCCTTAACTTTTAAAGCTATCAGTTCAGGCTTCTCTGAAAAATAAAAATTAAAAGTTCTAATTTTTATAAGTGTGAATTCATTGGAGGATTGTAAATGATCTACTGATATAGAAGTAGTTCAGGCAATATAAGTCAAGTCACCAAGCATTGTAGCTATGTTCTCATTTAGGAATACTGGGATTCTGTTTGCCAAGAAGAACACGTTTAGAGTATTTTGAGACAACCTTTTCCTCAATGTTTTAAATAAAAGAAAAAATTCCTATTTCATACAGTAGCCATGATGGCTAAAGAAAGAGGAGAGACACAAAAACTAAAGTTAGTCTACCTATTTAAATTTGCTTTTTTTCTTTTTCTATTGAGCCACCTGAAGAAAGTATGGATTATATTTATAACTGAGTTAAAAACAATACATTTTCTGAAATTCTATTTTTGTTTGCTGGGTTCAGTTCCAAGAGAGGTTCATCAATTGCTCTTAGAAGGTTACATAAATATGTATGCTGGATTTTTGTGACAACTTTGTAATCTCTCTAAATCCAGGAGCACAACTACCACTTCATCTTTTGCCCCGGTTATCTTCCAAAATGTTGCAACAAAGGATAGCCAAGACTAGGAGTATAAAGACTAAACTTCTTATGCTAGTTGCAAATATCTCTCTGTAACTCAACAATCCCTAATAACCAAAGCCGATGGTTCATGGGGAGTGTTGGAGCCTTGTGAGTTCCTATCCCATTCATTGTGGAATATTTATGAGCCACATATATTATGTAAGCTTTCTTAGGTTAACTACAGCTGCTGTGAGTTATAAGTGCAACAGTCATTTCACATTCAGAAGACTGTTTCAAAGCATCCCTCCACATCCTCAGGCTCTTACATACTTTCCACTCCCTCTCTCGTGGTGCAGACTGACTCTTGGTGATGTTTATATAAATGTTTCATGTATCAACACATATTTGAAAGTCCTTTATTCTTGGCACTTTAACCATTATTTTTAGTAAACTACTTCTCATTGGGGAAAAAAAAACGGCATTTTTACCAAATGGAGAGTAGCACTAATCCATGGAAATACAGGCAAACATTTAGATTGCAGTTTGATAGGCACATTATATGTAACAGAACAATAATAGTGACTTCCTCAATTAAGCATATGACTTCTCTAGACAAGGGTTTTGGCTAGATTTAATGTACACGATGTGAATTCCCTTAGAAAGAGTGGACCTCAAATCAAATCAGGAAGTCACAGATCACCCTCATAGCTATCATGCCACTATTGCATCAGTAGCAATTCTTTGCTGACAGGTCCTTTGTGTAGCATGCAGGGTTACCAGCTGAGTAAGACTGTTTATGCAATTTCCCTGCGGCAGCTTACATTGCACCCTCTACCACTGTGAAGCTATACAGCAGGGAGAAAACTTCTGGTTTTATTTCACAACGTCCTTCAGCCAAAGTATGTGACATTCAGCAATAAATTTTTACCAGCTAGTTCTAGTAGACAAAAAGCAGTGCCAATAGGCTGTATTGTTTTGGAGGTCTAAACGGCCTCTCTGTTGAACAACCCTTAGGGAAGTTGCTTATCCCTGGCACTGGAATTTTCTTATAATATCTTTATGGCTTCTGGGAGCAGCTTTATCTACCCACACATTATAAATCTTGTCAGGTTCCATTTTTTAATTTTTACTTTTTAAAAAATTTATTTTAACTCCCTTATAAAATAGCAGATTTCCTTATGCCTTTTTCATACATATTTAGTTTTAGTTGAGGCTCCTCCAACTCTTCCTTTCCCCCATTTCTCTATACCCTCTACGACTGCTTAAAAATTTCTGCCTTCTACATTTTCCCTTCCGCTTTGACACTTACATATGTTCTACTATCTGCTCTATCCTCCTATAAACACGTTTTTCCACCTCATGGACACTTTTGAATTTTCCTGGCCACAGTATATGGTCATTCTTATGTAAATACACATGTGTAATGAGTATAAGTTAGAATCCACATATGAGAAAGAACATGTGGTGTTTGCCTTACAGAGTTTGGGATAATGTAGGTAATGTAGTGTTTTCAAGTTACATATATCTTCCTGAGACTTTCAATTTTTTTTTCATTTTTTAAAGCTTAATGAATTTCTATTATTCATATGTGTCACATCTAAATAAAAATCTATTGGTCATATGTGCCACATTTCTTTATCTACCCATTAGATGAATGACATGGAGACTGATTTCATTTCATTGTTATGGTGAATATAACAGTGATAAATAGGTATATGTAGTATCTATACTGCAGAGTATAGTTCTCTTTGAGTGTAATTCCAGGAGTGGTATATTTGAGTCTTATGATAGCTCTATTTTTGTTGTTGGGGTTTCTGTCCTGCCCAGTTCCCGCAATGGTTAAGTCCCAAAGACATCACACAGTACAAACCGATTGGCCCATTATCTCAGGCTTCTTATTAACTCTTATAACATATATTAGCCCATTATTCTTGTCTATGTTAGCCACATGGCTCAGTACCTTTGTCAGCAGGGCATTCACATCTTCCTTCTTCTGTGTCTGGGCAGGACTGGGGAGGAATGGGCTTCCTCCTTCCCAGAAGTCTCCTGTTCTCATTGACCTCCCTGTACTTTTTATCTGGTTGTCCCACCTATACTTCCTGCCTGGATTCTGTCAATCAGCATTTATTTAAAACATAATTGACAGAATATAGACAATTGTCCCGCATTATTACTTTTTTGAGGAACCTGTACGCTGATTATTTCCATACTGGCCATGAAAGTTTAGAATCTCATCAACATTGAAGAATGGTTTCTCTTTTCCTACATCTTCATTAATGTTTGCTGTCATGTATTTTCTTGATGATATCCATTCAGACTTGAGTAAGTTGGCATTTTATTTGGATTTTAATTTTCTTTTTTAAGATAAAAAACTACTTTTAAATTACATTTTGAGAAGTGCCATACATTTTGCTTGAACCATATCATTCCTTCACCAGCTCCTCTTAGATTGACCTTACCTAGTTCCATACCCATCTAACTTCTTTCCCTTAAACTTAAGCCCATAAATCCAATTGATGCTTCTCATATACTCTTCAGTGTATGACTCTGCACTGGAAGATGGATAACCCTCCAGGGACCACACTCATGAAGAAAACTTAACTTTCCTTCTCCTTGCAACTAGCTGGAGAAGTTGCAATTAGCTTCTTTGACGGGGTTGGGATGCACAACTCCCCTAAAAATTGTCTAATTGAACTTGTGCAGGTCTTTGTGCATACTGTCCCTACCACTGTTTGCCTATTTCCCTCTTTTGTTTGGAAAACAGATATTTCTCATAGTCACCTACCATGTCTGGATCATAATTTTTCATCCCATCCTCTGCAGTGATTTCTGAGTTTGGGGAGGAAAATATATGATATAAATGGTTCATTCAGTACCGAGCACTTCACAATATATCCCAGTCAGAATGGCTAAAAATAAAATGAAAACAATGTTCACATGGATGTGCAAAAATAAGAACGCTTATTCACAGTTCGTGCAAGTGCAAACTGGTGCAGCCACTATGGAAATCAGTGTGGGGGAACCTCAGCAATGTTAAAAAAGATCTAACAAATGATCCAGTTATACAATTATTGGACATCTACCCAGAGCATTATACAGAGATACTTGCTCATTCATGTCTATTGCTGCTTTCTTCACAATAGTCACAAAACAGAAAAAGCCTAGATATCCATTAACTGGGGAAAGAAGATGAAAATGTGGTATGTTTACACAATGGGATATATCCTGCTGCTAAAAAAATATAATTTTGAAAATTTCAGGTAAATGGAAGCAACTGGGAACAATTTTTCAGAGTGGGGTAACCCACATCCTGGAGAACAAATATCATGGGTTTCTCTCATTTGTAGATGTTAGCTTAGAACTTCCAGGTATGTGTCTCTCTTTAAAAATACCCATAGAGGTTAAGAAAACACAGTAATTTGAATTTTTGATGTCTGAAAATATTGAATAGTTTTTTATTTATTGATTGATTGATTTCTTTTTTTATTAAAAATTTCCACCTCCTCCCCTCCTCCCTTTCCCTCCCCCTCCCCCCACTCCTCATTCCCCCCCCTCCCCTCCCCCTCCCTCGCCAGTCCAAAGAGCAGTCAGGGTTCCCTGCCCTGTGGGAATTCCAAGGTCCTCCCCCCCCTTTAAAATGCTAATTAACCCAATTAAAAAATGGAGCACAGAATTGAACAGAGAATTCTCAACAGAAGTTCAAATGGCCAAAAGACACTTAAGGTCATGCTCAACCTCCTTAGCAATCAGGGAAATGCAAATCAAAACAACTTTGAGATACCATCTTACCCCTGTCAGAATGGCTAAAATAAAAAACACCAATGATAGCCTTTGCTGGAGAGGATGTGGCATAAGGGGCACACTCATCCATTGCTGGTGGGAATGCAAACTTGTGCAACCACTTTGGAAAGCAGTGTGGTGGTTTCTCAGGAAATTCGGGATCAACATACCCCTGGAACCAGCAATATTGAATACTTTTAAAAGTGATTATCAATCATTTGATTTTACATTTGTGCACTCTCTGTCCTTCTCAGCACATTAATTTTTGAACTCTTTGTTTAGTTTCTTGAGTTCTTTGTATAATCTATGTAGTAACCCTCTTGTAGACATATAGTTGGCACATATTTTATCACTTGATTAGCTCCTTCCTTAGCTGCACAGGTTCTGAATGTCATGTGGTACATATTGTCAGTTATTGGTCTTTTTTCCTTAGTGATGTATTTTTTTTCAAAATTCTTTATTCATGCCTGTATCATGAGGGGTTCTATCTAATTTTCCATTAGTAGTTTCAGGACATACATTAAGGTCTATTTTCCATTCATTATTAATATTTGTGCAGTTGAGAGATAAGTATACAGCTTCTTCTACATATATATTTTTCCAATATCAGTTAAAGAAAATGTTTTCTCTCCAGTGATTATTTTTGGCTTTTTATAAAAGTTTTTAGGCTCTGTAACTGTGTGGAGTTACATATAAATCTTTACCCTGTTCCTTTGATGTGTGTATTTTTTGTGCCTGTACCATAATGTTTCTGACTATTATTCTGTGATTTGTTTAAAGTCAGGTTTCTGCTACGTAAGCTTTTATTCTTTGTTGTTGTTGTCACTGCTCAAAATTTTTTTGGCTATCTGAAATCTTTTATGCTTACAAAAGAAAACTGACTGCCATTTTTCTGTTTAATTACAGAATGACATTGGAATTTCAATGAGATGCATTGAATCTCTGGATTCTTTTGATACAATATTAGAATCAATATATTTTTAAAATTATTGGCACTTAAGTATTTTTTCTGACTTCTAATTAGTGGTTACACATGTCTTCCAAAACACAGATAAAAGATAGTGAAAAAATGAAATAGAAATTGAATTTCTACAATTTCATAGGTTTTATTTACTTTTGATTTGTATGTATTGGATCTAATGGAGATAGCTTCTTCAGCATTGCAATGGATGATTTTCTCTTCCAACTTTGTGTGTCCTATTACTCTGATTTTCAGAAAAAAATAGTAGTTGATTAATTTATTGACATGCCCAAGTCTCTAAAATTTCAATTTGAATGAATGCACAAAGGTATAATTAGTCATAATTTCCATTAGATTTGAATGTACATATGTTGTTAAATACAATTGAGAGTAAAACTATTGAGTGTGGATGAATGTTACATACAAATTCCAGGTTTTAGGATCAGTGTTCTTTTATTTCATTCAATTTATTCTGAAATACACATTATCTTTAAGTACTTCTAATAACTAAGTCTTAAAATCTACTCTACCATTAAGCCTGTATTTTAAAATATTATCAGTTGCTATTGAGAGGATCTTATGTGTAAATTCTCCCCAAAACCCCACACTAAAAAACCTTGATGCAATGGAGCAAGTATTTAACCTAGTTGGAATTGGAAGAAACATGATATATATTTTCAAGATGTTATCTAAAAGAATAACATAGTGTGAGGAGTAGACAGCTGCCCAACTGAAAGGCTACAAAGTAGCCCAAGTAGTGCTACACTGATGAATTTGATAAAGCTCTATGGCTTGGACAAAGGCTGGAAAACAAGACATTACAGAAGTTGCCTTGAATAAGGGGTTGTAAAGACAATCCTTGGGTATTTGTCACACATAATAGGACACTGCATCTATGTTGAGATCCTGATTTGAAACCTTATACCAGAGGCAGATGGGGTGTTCCAGGGCGCTCAAATAAACGAAGAACTAGTAAGTGAAACAGGGGTCTTAGAGATGTGGGTAATTTCCATGCAAGTTCTTAGTGATCACAGTACATTTGGCTGTTATGATATTCTTTAGCTCTTTTTGTGTCAGGGAAATGAGCAGTGACCAAGAGGTATCATCCAGGAGTTCTGAGGACATATGGATGTTCCTGTTTCAATGTATAGGACACAAGGAAGAAACAAAACAACTGCAATGGGGAGCCATGGTGTTTAATCTAGTTTAGAGTCTCCAGAAAAATTAATGATTCTGGAGGCCTGAAAGTTGTGTGAGGAAGAGACAAAAGTAAGAAAGGATCATCAGGATGAGTCTCCATCAGAAATTATTTGCATCATGCCCATCCATAGTGAGTGGCTTTTTTTTGAGGAAGAACGTGGCAATAATGTCTTCTTGATGCCAAATGAGAAAAAGGCAGAGAAGCCATACTGACCGCAGATTCTGAGTCAGATAATTGCTAATAGTTCTTATTCCTTTTAATTCTTTGGAGTCTGCTCCACTAGAATGCCTTCATGATGTGTTTCTTCCCTGGCATCTCAGGAAAAGTCTCAGAATAAATAAGTGAGGGACCGTGTGTGTGTGTGTGTGTGTGTATCTGTGTGACTGTGTGTTCTCTTCTGTACCTCAGTTTCAGTGTCATATCTTGAAGTTCACATGAAATAGCCACAAGGGAATGCAAAACGGCACAATTGTTTGAAGGGATAAAGAAGATGTGTGGATTTAGTGTCTATAAATAGGTGGCATTTGTTCAGGTGATGTTTTGAATATAAACATTTTTGGATGTCCATGTCTGACATATCAAAAATGTTATAAGTTGAATACTTATTTGAATTAAATCCCTATATCAAAATGAAGACTAACTGGGAGCTGCAAAGATGGCCTAAAACTTTAGAACACTTGTGATTCTGTAAGACCCAAGATTGGTATCTAGTACCTACATCAGGTGGATCACAATAGTTACTCCAGCTCTAGGTAACCCAATGCTTCTGGATTCTTTTGGGATATTCTGGCACCTACACACACACACACACATCAATGAAATGGAAAAAATATAAAGAAAATTAAAAATATGAATTAACTAGTTCTTTTAGTAAACTCTGTAAGTGTTGGTATTCTTCTTGATAAATTCCTGTCATGGTCTGATGAAAGGCAGAGCAGCATTAATACTTTTTGTTCTGTTTTTTTTCTATTGTACTTATGATTCTTTAATTCAATAGTTAACCTAATTTTAAATATATTTTCTTATTCAATTTATTTAAAATGTAATTCTTAAAGTAACTTATTTACTAAGCAAATGTTAAAAGTTTAAATTTACTGTCTGGATTTATAAGCCCCTGACTCTTCACTAAGTTTTGATTTATAAGCAACAGGACAAAAGTACCAGTTGATAGATGTAAAGTCTTCTGCTGAATTTATGTACTTTATGTACTACAACTGTAGGTCTTGTTGTAAATCATTGTCTAGGTTAAAAATGTTCCCATTAGTTATTGTTTGGTTGTTGGATTTGAAAATACCATCTTTCTTTACTCTTAGGCTATGATTTATTTTGTAAAGATATGACATGTTCTGATAATTTGTTAGTGCCAAGTACTGATTCATTAGGTCACTAAAATAAATTTTAGCATAAATATTAAAGGCTTTGAATTATATACATGAGAATTTTGAATGCTCTGTGGCTGAAAATCAATTCTCAGAAGTAAGAAGTGAATGTTATATCCAATAGCCCACAAAACAAAACTTGTGGTGCTTGCAGTCACAGAACGTTTATCTTCTTATTGTATATTTTCCAACAAGTTTCTTCTTTAAGCTTTACCTTTTATACTTCTAGAATTGTTGTTTGGATCTAAGCAGACATGCAATGTATAGGAATTCTTGTGTTTTACCTGGACAGATTGAAATCATTACTCTATACTAAGACCTTTGCCCAACTGGGGAGCTAGCATAGTTCTGCTCTTGTTCTGTTTTCTATCTGTGCTGTTCATAAACTTGGGATGCATTTGAACTTGAATCCCTGCTTTGAAAACCACCATCATTTGGTGATCAGGCCATTAGTTGCATATTTGTTGATGTTCTTTATTTTTTTTCCAGGCTGAGGAACTTGAGAATTATGTTCATTAGTTTTCTGCTCTTTCTCCAGAGAAAATTGCTCCTATAGTGGATTAGAATAAGGAGGGCATGGAGGGCAGGGGTGTGTAATTGTACCGGTGTAAATGAAGGCAGACAGAAATTATAAAAATATTTTCAGCTTTAATTAGGGAAAGACTCACAGAACGCGTGGTTCCAGAGGAGAACAGGAAAGCAGAAGGGCAGGCGGGGAGCATGCCCACAATCTTTATAAGTAAAAAATATCTTCGGGGGACCCCGCCCTACAAGCAAGGTGATTGGCTGGGTCTTCCCTACATCTCTTCTTTTTGTCTAAATAAGACAGAGCCAAACCAAATACAACTATATACAATAGGAACAAATAATAAATATACTAAACATTCTATTTCAAAGAGTCTAAATTATGTAGAGAGTAACTACAATTATCTAATCTTCAACTCTGTCAAAGATCTGAGAAGGGAATTAATATTACTTAACAAATGAGAGATATCCAAAATGTGCAACAAGTGACAGAGACAACTGACTACCTGGGCAATCACCCAAAGTCTCCTTTGCAATGTTGAATCAACCAACTTTGGCTAAGGCCTAGCATAACTGACATACCATTTTTAAAGGCAAGGAACTTTCTTAGAACTATCCTACCCTGTCTTGGCAAGATAAGACAATCCTGTTTCATCCACTTAAGGATATTCTGTATCTTTGTCAGTAGTAGAGGTATGGGCTTTTCTTAACCCAAAGGCCAGTTCTGCCAAGAAGACAAGCTCCCAGTGGAGTGTCTTTGGTGCTCAACGTTCTCTTGGGAGTAGAGTAGTGTTGCCAGGAGTGATTGTGTCTCGTTGGCACAGAATTCTAGGTTAGATTAAAGGTCATTTTCTACAGCTCTTCGAAGAGGCTGAAGATCATACTATCTCTACTAAATATAATCTCTATGTATCTAAAAAAAACCTGATTATCCTAAAGTAAATATGACAAACATATAATTCTCAATATCTATCTGACTTGAAGACTAAGAGAATAAACAACTGTGCAATATATGAAGACAATGATCTCCAACTGTAAACAATGTCATTACATAACAAATGTAAACAATGTTATTATATAAATAATATCAGAGGTAGAAATGTACATTGTAATATGGTAAATGTATCAATACAATATAGACAAAGTTATAAGCATACTCATACAAAAATAGAGGTAGGAACACTCACATTCAATATTCAATATATCAATATATAAGAATCAACACCAATACAATT
Source organism: Chionomys nivalis (assembly GCF_950005125.1). Classification (NCBI taxonomy): domain Eukaryota; kingdom Metazoa; phylum Chordata; class Mammalia; order Rodentia; family Cricetidae; genus Chionomys; species Chionomys nivalis. Next base: position 50,120,261 of record NC_080112.1, on the reverse strand, counting down.
TTCTAAAAACAGTAATTCACAAATACCAATCATCCCATCAAACCAGTTAATCCCCCCCTTTTTTAAAGTAACCCTAATTCCATAAAATATCTCCCCCATCCACTCAACCCTATACCAACGAATAAATGATGTCCCTAAACCCTGAGGGCAAACTCTGTTGGGAGAGGGGACATAGTCCTCTAAGATTGCTTCCAGCTGACATGGGGGCGACATTCTTCTTAGGGGGTTCTGAGAAAGCAAATGATGGTAAAATTCCCAAATTAACCTTTGACCTAAGAAAATTGTAACTAGTCTCTGAGCGTTTTGAGAAGGTCCGGCCATAGTGTTGTCAAAAATGTGCACCATTTGAAACTGTCTCGTGCAGTTGGTACCAAAAAACAGGTCTAATTTTAGCGCTAAAAAAATTCAAATTTTCCTTAGTTATGATAATAGATATAAATGTTGTAACTGTAATTCTTGCTTTATAACTGTTTTGCTATATGTAATTTTACTATGTTAAAATGAAAGCCTTCCTTTTTGTTTAAACAGAAAAAGGGGAAATGATGGAGGAGGGTCATCTTTCTATCTGTTGTTTCATTGGTTAATTAATAAAGAAAACTGCTTGGCCTTTGATAGGACAGAAAATTAGCCAGGCGGAGAAAACAGAACAGAATGCTGGGAGAAAGAAAGCCGAGTCAGGCAGTCGCCATGATTCTCCCACTCCAAACAGATGCAGGTTAAGACCTTTCCTGGTAAGCCACCTCATGGTGCTACACAGAATATTAGAAATGGGTTAGATCAATATGAAAGAGCTAGCCAATAAGAGGCTGGAACTAATGGGCCAGGCAGTGTTTAAAAGAATACAGTTTCCATGTAATTATTTGGGGGCAAAACCTAGCCTTGCAGGAGCCTGGCAGCGGGAAGCGGCCCGCTGCAGCTCCCTCAACAGGGGTGGGCATGTGCGCGCGCGCACACACACACACACACACACACGAGTATTGTGCACAGATTAAGATTACCAGCTCAGAATAATATTACTCTTGAATGCATTATGCATACAAAGAAGAAATGGAATGATTTTCCTGTGCAGTATATCAAAATTTGATGTATGTACATGATCACATCATGTACTTCATGTTTGTTTTTTGTTCTCTGATAGCTGTGTGTATTATTGCATGGTTGCACTTATTACAATGGGTTTATCTTACCAAATTTCCAAGAACTGAGCAGTCTAAAGTGGTCAGTTAAAGACAAAGGTTTTTCCTTCTCTTTCTTCTATCTTTATATATATTATGAACTACCAAGTGGCACACAGTCTTTTTTATATTGTACTATTCACATTGTCCTGAAATTTATAATACTCTAAGATAGTGCTATAAGAAAAAACTCATGTGAGGTTAATTTACTGTACAACATTTGAGATCAGTTATAATTCACATTTTCATAAATTAGTATTTTTGTTTTATTTTTGAGATTATAATGTAATGGCATTTTTCCCTCCATTTCCCTTTCTCCCTCGAAATCAAACCCTCCCAAATATCCATACTTGTTCTCTTTCAAATTCTTTACCTTCTTTTGTATTGTTATTCGATCCATATATTTATGTATATGTACATACACATTTATAACCATAAATCTCTATAATGTTATTGGAAATGTATATTTTTTCTGGCTGACCACTAGGTATTATTGTGTTCTTCTCTGGAGAAAACTGTTTATCTCACTACCAATAATGTATTTTAACAATGTGTTTTAAAAAGAAAAAAATCGACAAAGCAGTCACAGTTGTACACTCATATAAACCCTACATTTGAGAGGATGAGTCACAAAAATCAGGAGTTCTGAACTTTCTTAAGCTACAGAGTCAAATCAAGACCAGCACAGGCAAATCACTGAAAATCTGTCTCAATACAAAGTAAAGAAAAAAGTTGAGGATGTAAATCACTGGTGAAATACATGCCTAGAATCCCCAAGGTTATTAATTCAACACAGTACAACCAATAAGTAAATATATATAGTCATATGATTTTTGGAAGGCCTCCTTGGAGTTTATTATTGAATAAAGTATCAGGAGCAGATTTTGGAACTAAACAATGTTTTAGAATTTTAAAACATGATTTTTTTATTTTCTGGGAAAATTCAAGGTAGCTTACCAAAACTCAAAGTCTAAAATTTCAAATAAGCAGTAAAAGTTTTTTTGACAGGAATTCCCTCTAAAGATTCTACTAAGTTTTCCTGTTCAATTACTTTATGAGACACCATCACATCCATTTTCGAAGCTTTGTGCTTTCTCCTTAAATAAAGAAATATTTAGTTAGCAAAAATTCATAGAATATCTATTTTTTGTGAGGTACTTTTGTACCTATTGCAGAACCAAGTAACAATGAAAACACAATTCAGCTTCACAGGATTAAAATCTAGAAGAAAAGTCAAGACTTCTAAGAAATTTACTAATTTCATGTATATGTAAGACAAATCTGAATCAAACCTGTAAGAGAGGAAAAGTTTCTTAAAAATTCCTTTCAGCATTATAACAAATGCTAGTTATTATTTTCTTTTGACTTCTCTTTTCTATTTTCCTTTCTTTTCTTCTGTTTTCTTTTCTGAAACTCGCTGTGTAGTCTAGACTCGCCTTCAACTTCCTGCAATTTCTCTTTCCTCAGTGTTCCAAGTACAGAGTTTATATTGTCTCATAAAAACAAATACGTTTAAGTATTTATTACTTGTATGCTCCATTATCATATCAATACTAACCAATCATGATAAATAACAACATGGCTCACACTAATTTTCTAATTGCAAATATAAGTTTGGCAGAGTCATTATATTTCAGGTTTGTTGTTTGACTATCAATTTGTTTCATAAAATTATCATTTAGGGGACATAGGGACGTTCAGCAGTACAGCCACTCTCAGATTGCTAGTCACTCTGTGACCCCTGAGGAGGTCTGAAACTGATGGCCTCCCCAAGTGAGGAGGTGAGGTCCCAGAGAGCAGATGTTTGCTCCAGGGTGGTCTACGCAGGAGAGGCTATGAGCATAGTTATATGATTCCCCCTCCAGAGCTTGAACCATAAGCATATCCTGTAGGTAAGGTATTCCAGAGTTGTATCTTGGGTTAAGAGCATTGGTCATTCTTCTATAGGACCCTGGTTAATTTCTTAGCACCCACAATGTGGCTCACACACTCCTATGACTCTAGATTCAGGAGAATACATGCAAACAAAAACACACATAAGATAAAGATATCGATGTCTGTGGTTATGTCCCCCTTTTCATTTCTGATCTTATTAATTTGCAAATTCTCTCTCTGCCGTTTGATTAGTTTGGATAGGGGTTTATCAATCTTGTTGATTTTCTCCAGGAACCAGCTTTTTGATTCATTGATTCTTTCAATTGTTTTCTGTGTTTCTATTTTGTTGATTTCAGCCCTCAGTTTGATTATTTCCAGTCTTCTACCCCTTCTAGGTGAGTCTGCTTCTTTTTTTTCTAGAGCTTTCAGGTGGGTTGTTAAGTCTCCAATGTGTGCTTTCTCTGTTTTCTTTAAGTGGGCAGTTAGTGCTATGAACTTTCCTCTCAAGACTGCTTTCATAGTGTCCCATAGGTTTGAGTATGTTGTTTCTTTATTTTCATTGTCTTCAAGGAAGACTTTAATTTCTTTCTTTATTTCTTCCTTAATCCAGGTATGGTTCAGTAGTTGACTATTCAGTTTCCATGAGTTTGTAGGCTTGTCAAGCAGATATGGAAAATTCATTTTCTGCAAGTCTAAAAAGATGATGGTTATTTTTAATTATTTATTTCACTGTAGCATAGAAAAAAATAAATTCAGGATATCCTATTTAATGAGAATTTAATTCAATGTGTTCAATATCGTGTTTTTTTCTGCCTTCCACATAAAGTCTCTTTAACTGTTGATCAGTGTATAAAACAGATACCCCGTCACTTCCATTATTGTTTACTCAAACCATTACTTACTCAAGCACCCAATGCCCGGCTTGTTGACATCAGACTAATTCAATTTAGGGACATACCACTACTGATGAACAACAAGACCATCTCATAAACAGATTGATATCTAAATTTGGATAAGATGCTGATGGCTTTGATGTGTGCTTAGGTTTCTCTATCTTCTTATCTTAGTTTAACTAAGTGATTTAAATTAATTCACAAAGAAGCATATTTGTGAAATACATGGATGTTTCAGAAATGGAAGAAATGATTAAATTTTTCCAAAATTTCTACATTAAAATCTTAATGTTCAATGTAATACCATCAGGACTTGGGGATTTTGGGAGGTAACTAGACTGAAAGTTCAGCCTTTGTGATGATAATTAATAAGTATAACTGTAAAACATGCCTTACAATAAAAATTTCCTTTTTTCCATGGACGATGATACAAGAATGTGAAATACTATAGTCAAGAAGAGACACCTTTTCAAAACTCAACCAGTTTGGCTCCTCCAGAAGCTGGCTGTGCTTAGCTGTGAATCTCTGCATATGCTTACATCAATTGCCGGACGAAGTTTCTATGAAGACAATTAAGGTAGTCATCAATGTAATTATAGGGGAAGACCAGTTTAGGCACCCTCTCCAATATTGTTTAGGATTTTAGATGGGGTCATCCTTGTGAATTCCTGAGAATTTCCCTAGTGCCAGGTTTCGCACTAGTCCCATACTGGCTCCCTCAATGAAGATAACTCTTTCCTTGCTGTGCCTCTCTATTCTTACCCCATCTGAACCATTATCCCATGTTCTCCTACTCCCTCCCCCTCTGTCCTCTCCCTCCCCTTCCACCTTTCCTTCACCTCCTCACACACACTCCCAATTTTCTCAGGAGATACTGAGTGAGGTAAACCAGACCCAGGAAACAAACATAGTATGTACTCACTCAGAAATGGATATTAGACATAAAGCAAAGATAACCAGCCTACTGACCACAACCCTAGAGGAGCTAGGTAACAAGGAGAACCCTAAGAGAGACGTATATTGCTTCCCTGAAGTTTTCCATTACCTTTTGCTCTAATAGACTTTCTCTAAACTCTTCTTAATGTATCACTGAATCTCGAGACAAGACTTGAGGTATGATATGTATGACTGAAGACTTCAAAGTTCATTATTTATTGAACATTGACTTATTGTAGGTCTCTTTATTAATCTCTATTCACCCAAAGAATTTTATCTGATAAGGGTTGAGTGATGCACTGACTTATGGGTTCAGTAATATGTCAGGAGGAGTTGTTTTATTGCTAAATCAGAATATTTTGAGGTTTCTCCCTAAGGCCTATGATCTATCTTGCCTCACTGATATTTTAAAGGTCTGGATTCAATAATATGGAATATTTCTTTTTTTCTTTTTATTGTTTATTTATTTATTAAAGATTTCTGCCTTCTCCCCGCCACCACCTCCCATTCCCTCCCCCTCCCCCAATCAAGTCCCCCTCCCTCATCATCCCTAAGAGTAATCCGGGTTCCCTGCCCTGTGGGAAGTCCAAGGACCACCCACCTCCATCCAGGTCTAGTAAGGTGAGCATCCAAACTGCCTAGGCTCCCACAAAGCCAGTACGTGCAGTAGGATCAAAAACCCATTGCCATTGTTCTTGAGTTCTCAGTAGTCCTCATTGTCCATTATGTTCAGCAAGTCCGGTTTTATCCCATGCTTTTTCAGACCCAGGCCAGCTGGCCTTACTCACTCATATTTGGTTTCTAGCCATGAATAGGGGATGTTGAGCCTATTATGCATGGTCCTAGAGAAGCTAATTAAGAAGGTGAACCAAAAAAAAAAAAAAAAAAAAAAAAAAAAAAAAAAAAAAAAACATTTAGGCGATGAAAGGAGACAGAGACAAAGACCCACATTGGAGCACCGGACTGAAATCTCAAGGTCCAAATCATGAGCAGGAGACAGAGCACGAGCAAGTAACTTAGGACCTCGAGGGGTGCACCCACACACTGAGACAATGGGGATGTTCTATGTGGAATATTTCTTAAATCCAAAAATAAAAAAAAAATGGCTGATTACTCTCATATTCATGCAGCTATTGCACTGATGGCTATAACTTGCCAGGCAAGTCATTACTATAGCTTATATGGTTCATAGCTGGGGGATATTGATGATTGACTCTGCCTAGCAAGTGCTGAGACTACAGGTATGTACCACAATGCCTGGCTACAAAAACATTTATTGACTGTGGACTAAGCAAAGAAGTCCACTCAGTGTGCTTCATTTTTAGGCTGTAAATATTAGCTCCTCTAAACCAGAAGATTATAGAACCTGCCAGGTGGTTCACCTTATCTTTCCGAGTATGAGTTTGTGGTTTAGAATAAAGCCACTTGGAAAGGGAAAAATACATTTGACGTTTTAACATATCTACCTTTGACAAGGTAGTTGGCAATACCTTGATAAGGCCAAAAAGATTACAGTAATTCCAGGTTTGGGTTCCCAGCTCAGCATCACCATAGTAGCATTCTGCAATGAGAACCTCAACCATCTTTTCTTCCTATAATTATTCACAGGAGTATTAAAAAATGCATGTATTAAATTTCTATAAGTATTCCTTTTAAAGAATCATAGCAACTATTGATGTATCCCCTCACATTCTATTTTATAATTTTAGTATATACAGTAAATTTATTATTTGCTCATATAGTAATGGATATGATTGTTTTTTGCTTCTGTCTTTAAATGACCGGGATTTGTGATTGTTCTTCCTCTATTTATGTCTGGTTTGCTATTTATTAAACTAAATTAAACTAAAAATAAAATAAATATAATTACTTCTCCATATTTTCAACATGTGGATTAGATATTAGCAAAATTTAAATTGTACATTGAGAAGGAAAACAAAAACACAATTATTATATGTAGAATTTATTTTAAAATGTATTTTATATTTTAATGTTTTTAAGTGAAGTTATAAGTAAATTCCACATGCTACATGCTAGAGAACCTTTGCATTATAGATACCAGGTAATATTTAGAATGCTTCCAAACCATTCTGTCAAAAAGTTCACAACAGAAAAAAAAAAAAACTCAGTAATTCATCTCTCTCTTGTGGTTTTTGGCTTCTCCCCTTTTACATGTCAAAGGCAGCCACAGTGCCTCTACATTTCTTAGAGAACTTTCATTAATATTTTGTACCTTTCACCATTGGTGCTTCATTTTTCTTTTGGGCCTGTTTCCACTTTATAAAGCCATCATGCTATTGGGTTTAATCCCTCATGCAATGCTAATAGATGTTCCATCTCTTTGTAACCCTTTGGAAATGCTAAGTAATTATTTACAACTCTTCACTACTGCAGGGCCTTTATAAAGAAATCAACCAGATTGTATAAAGTACATTTAGATAGTTCAATGCAGGGCTAAGAACTGTAGAGAATATCTTAGAGCCTTTATGAACTTAGAATATGCACTACCCATGAAGAAATGGATAACAAAATTAGAAAGAATCCTAAACTTGAAGCCTCCACCTTAAAATGCTATAGCAGAAAGCTGTACAAATAAACATATCCTACATTTATGGGGCACAGTGCTCCTTTGGAGCATTGTAGAATGTACATATTTTATAATTTAGAAGACAGAGGCAGAGATTCACACTAAGAATATTACACATACATAAAATATGCTTCTATTTTTTGTGAAAGTTGATGTTTGAAAACACAAAATGTTTCAGTGAAAGTACTGTAAATTTTTCCTTTAAAGGGGCAAATACTATATTTTTTGCTTTTTAGCATCAAAATTAAAAAGACTGCATCAAATCTAATCTTTATTGTTGTAACATTAGATAGATACGATAATATATAAATGAACATATGTGGATGTGCTTCAATATCAGTATGCCTGTTGTGTCATTTGAATATCACAAAAATTTCACATTGCTCAATATTATTATTTTCATTTCGTTCAACTATTTAAGAAAGTAAAAGTAATTCTCACCTTGAGAGCTATAGATTAACAAAGAGTGTAGTGGTATTATTTACTGTTTTTTTTTTTTTCTGTGTTTCTTTCTTAATCCCCACATGGTATTTGAATTACATAAGTCTATTGTAGATAATTATTGAAAACTTAGTGACTTAAACAATCCATTTAAATTAATTATCATGGGATGTTTTTAAGAACAAAAGTTCAAAAACAGTTTATCTTGATTTTCTGCTTGTAGTTTTACAAGCTGTGTTATAGAGAGATCCCATATATGGTACTGGCAAAAAGACATAAATGTAGATCCATGAAATAAGCTAAAAGACCAAAACATGCATATACAAAACTGTAGTCATCTGATATTTGACAAACGGCCCTCCACCCACAAAAAAAGATACCTTGCAGAAAATAAAACAGCATATTCAACAAATGGTACTGGGAAAACTAGACATACAGAAACAGAAGAATGAAAGTAGATACGTATTTACCATCTTGAACAAACTTAGCTTCAAATGGATCAAAGCCCTCAATTTGAAACCTGAAATGCTAAAACAGCTAGAAGAAAACATAGCAGAACCATATAAGATATATGTGTAGGAAATGACATTCTGAACAATTTTATTTGCCTGGAAATGAAAGCCGAAAATGACAAACAGAATCTCATCAAACTTTCTGCAAAGCTAAGAAAACAGTCCATAATGTAAAGGAGGGAACAGCAAGATACAGTCATATACATAGAGAAAAGAAGAAATGGTAGAGGTTCTAATGGGGAGGAAGGAGAAAAGTTAATACAGAAGATAGAAGTACAAAAGCATCAAAGTTGTTTGATAAAGCTTCAAGGCATTATATTATTTTATATTTAAATAAAGTTATACATAATACATTTATATATACCTAGAAAAAACTCATGGCCCTTTGGCTGGCAAGAGTACTTTGAAGAACTGCATACTAATAAATACTCTAGTAACAGTCAAGAGAAATTTTCTTTTAACTGGTTGGTCAGGGTAGTGCAAATGACACCCAAAACAACATAGGCTAATGCTCTTGTACTTGTTAATACGCTCAGTGGTTGAAGATATAGTATACAGAGGGCATAGGACTTAGATTCTTATAACGTGTTCTAAACTGAAAGCCTCCCACCTATAGTCTAGCTCTTGTAGTACCAGAAAATATTTTATAAGCTGACAAGGCAAAGAAGCAGCTGATAACCCTATTCCGTTGTAATACCTATGAACCATAATAGTGCCCCACATTAGTGGACAATAGTGGCACTCATATGTCTGTGGTAACTAACATTTGTCTAATTGTCTAATTGGGCTTAAGACTCACTCAATAGAAAAGAAATCATGATCATGCCTGGTATAAACATAGCCAGCTCTCTAAGAATAGAATGGTCATGGCTCTTAGGAAAGAATCCACTACCAACACATTTCTAGAAAACATAATTTTTTAACTGTCTTTAAAATCTCATTCTTATACCACAGGTAACCGTATCTATGATCCTTCATCAAAGAAGCTTTTCTCTACAGTAAAGGTAGACTATTACTCAGAATCACACCTAAAAAAAATACATATCAGTGGACTGTATGCAGTTCAGTCCCAATACATACATTATAGCACATATTCTGAATTTATGGCTTAGGGAACATCTCAGAAAAGGAGATGGAAAGATGAGAAAATTAGAATACCAGAAATTCTCCCATTAAATAGTCCCTCCTGGAAATGGATGGATAAACAAGACAGGAATAATGGTATTAAAGATAGGATTGCTAACATGGCAGGAAAAAATCTCTTGGGGGTCCTATCCATATACAGAAGATTACAAGCTACTAGTGAATGCAGAGAGGGAGAGAAATAACCTTTCTTGGAGATTAGCCTCCTAATTGTCTCTCAAATACAAAGCGCTAAAATCTGAAATCATATATACATTGAAATAGCTAATCTTCATGAAATTAACTAACATCTAAGCAGGTGGACAAACCTAAGAAAAATTTTTCTTGATTTGATTATTTGAAGTCAGCAGATCTATCTTCATCATTTGGGGCGGAAAGATCCAACCTACATCTTCGTTTGGCAGCCCCAACTAAAGGACACGAAAGTAGGGAGCTTTTGCTTACATGTGTGAAACAAGTGTTCTGTAACTCAGGGCCCTAAGGAGTCTTCATTAGAATATAAAGTCATAGATCAGGGTTTCTTGAGCTGGTACTGTAGATACTATTATAGGAAAGTCGTGCATGCTTTTTTTAAATATTTCTACAATCCCTGGTTGTCACTCTAGATAATTATAGCATTCCCTCCACAAGTTGTAACAGAAATGTCTCTATACATTGCCATTCATGCCCTGGAGGGTGTACAATATTCTGTTGTTGAGACCTATTACTTCAAACTGGATCAAGATTCCAGGGAGTCTGATACCAGATCATTTATTCCCAACTATTTTAAACACAGTATAAATTGGAAAGTATTTTCCCATTGTATTATATTGTATTATATTGCAACTCAATTCCAGGTACATGCCATTTCTTCTAAGAAGATGAGTTCTAGAGACAGGCTACCTGAAATAGTTTAAGGGCTAGAGTTAGGGTTGGGATTTGGGTTAGGGTTAAGGCAAGGATCTGGCCTGGTCTCGTTCAGACACATAAGGTAGAGGCCATTCATGCTATTAGACACCTCTGGTCCTGGTTGTGGGAGTCTCTGGTTAAACAGATAATGTAAGGGTTATTTGGATTACTAGGTGTCTCCAGTCCTGGTTGTGTGTGCTTGGAGAGCCTCTGGGTTTCATGGTCACTTATATATTCTACCTCCAGTTCTTGTCGTAGGAACTTAATATGTCCTGGTCCAACAAATAACACAGATCACCAGGATATTAATCTCTTTCAATTCCCAGCTTTCTGGATGGGCAAACAAGTTTTACATATTTTCCATTTGAAAGAAAACCTTGCTTGTTTAATATTCCTGCGTTCTCTGCAAGGTGTGTTGGTATCTCCTCCCAACAGAGAAGTACAGATCTTAGGCATCTATAGAAAGGAAGAAAGAAAGGTATGTTGCATTTTATTTATTTTTTGACTTAAAATAAAAACTATCATACCAGTGGAAGTATAGGACCAAGAAACCTAAATCTTTTTTTTTGTTTGTTTTGTTTTTTTTTTTTCACTATCTGAAGCAATGGTTTATTTTAAAAAATGTTTACATTTTCTTCTAGCCTCCTTACTTTGAATATTTTATTTATTTATTAAAGATTTCTGCCTTCTCCCTATTTTTACTTAAAAATTTCTACCTCCTCCCCTCCTCCTATTTCCCTCCCCCTCCCCTTTCCCCTCCCCCCATCCCCTTCCCCCTCCCGCTCCAGTCCAAAGAGCAGTCAGGGTTTTCTTAAGGATGAAGTTTGTAAAAATGCCCATTGACATTTACGCAGCAGTTGGAAAGAGGAATGAGGCAGCTAAGGTAAATATGGCTCAGCACTTAGGAAATGTCTAGGAATATTCTATGACGATGCTTTTAATATAAATTAACAGGAGTTAATAGTATAGCTCACAAATGAACAGAATTAAGATGAAGGGCAATAGAAAAACAAGATAATGAATAAAACTGAAGGCAGTTGTTGTTTTTTAAGGAAAACAATTTTCTTTAGTTCTAGAGAAGAGCAAGTGCAATATCAAGGACTGATGATCTGTAGAGGAATATCTTGCTGTGTTACAGTAGGATGGATGGCATTGTATGCCAAGAGAAAAGCTTGCATGCTGGGTTATTTCTTCCTCTTATAAAGTCACCAATTACAGTTAAGGCCCTATTCTCATGATATCATATTATCATAATTCCCCTCTAAAGGTCATAGGTCCTCGTCTCATCAACACATGGATTTTAGTATTGTATTTCCAAAATATGAACTTTAGAGGAAGCAATAATGCTTTCCTTTTAAATAAACTTCATGTTAGTTTGTGTACGTGTTCACATGAGTATGGCTATACATCTGCCATGGTCTATGTGGGAATCAGAGGACAATGTCAGTTGTTGGACCACTCCTTTCACCTTATTCAATATCCCATTTCTTGTTGTTTTGTCAGTCTAAGCCATGTTTGGTGCTCTGCATTTCTGCAGCTTTTCCTGTTTTATCTAAGTTTTTGGGATATGAATTCAGTTACTCACTCTTAAGTGGCAAGTATTTCATTCATTGAATCATCTCCTTAGTACTATTGCACAAATTTATTTATTGTTTCATCAATATCCTATAAGGTATACTTAGTTCTCCCCATCCAACCTTTATTATCTTAAAGAGAATAATTTTAAAGGATTTGTAATTTTTTTTTTTTTTTTTTTGGTTTTTCGAGACAGGGTTTCTCTGTGGTTTTGGAGCCTGTCCTGGAACTAGCTCTTGTAGACCAGGCTGGTCTCGAACTCACAGAGATCCGCTTGCCTCTGCCTCTCAAGTGCTGGGATTAAAGGTGTGCACCACCACCGCCCGGCAGGATTCGTAATTTCTAAAGAATAATAGAGATTTTTTAGTTTAGTGTCCTTATTAGCCACATTCCTGCCTCTCTCTCTTTCTCTTTCTCTCTCTCTCTCTCTCTCTCTCTCTCTCTCTCTCTCTCTCTCACTATATATGTGTGTATATATATATATATATATATATATGTAAACAAATAGTTTCTCTTTTTTCAGGAACCTACATTTTTTGATTGTCTTAAAATTCATTTATTTCATTTAATAATTATATTTTATTCATAACCTATATGTCATTATAAGATGTAAACTGAAATCAGTTGTCTTCCCCTCTCTACATTCTAATTCTTCTAATTCAATGTTTAGAATTTAGTATTTTCCTTTGTCCTGTTTCCTTTATTTTGCAGAGGTACATAAACATACCTTTAAATAAATGGCTAAAGTATAAAGACAGATTTTTATCTAATTTGAATGACATGGAATAGGGAACATTTGTGCATTATTAATTATGATGTAAATTAGTCCATTTGTGAAAAATGAAAACAAAAATAACCCTAAAAAATCAAAGATGAGTATTGCTATAACACCTTGGAAAGCTACTTTTTGAGTATTGAAACATGTAAAATCGGTATATTGAAATGTCTTTACACTCATATTTAACCTTACATTACTCATAACTTGACTTTACTATTTATTAATAAAGAAAATCAGCATGCATAAGTAAAAGAATGTTGGCCATCCTTTAAAAGTAGGGCATCACAACAACATTAATGACATCAGTGGACATTATGGTAAATACAGAAAAATGGTGCATTTCTCATGTATATGTGTATTCCAAAACAACTAAATCAAGCATCAGAGCACAAAGAAGTTTTTCTTGAAGTGTACACATTAGGGGGAGAGATGGCATCAAAATCTCAATTATATAAGTGATATGTTCTCTTTTATAACATTGTTAATGCAATAAATAATAATTTGCTCTGACACTTTAGTCACTAAAATTATAAATTCACAAAAATTGTTGAGATAGTGGGTATTGCTATGGTTTATATATTATTTTAATATGTCTTCTAAGGGTTCACACATAGGCAGAATGGTGCTTTGCCTAAGTGTTGAGAAGTGGTGGAAAATATTTAAAAGGTGGTAGTGCACACCTAAAATTTCAGCACTAAGAGCTGGTTCATTGTAAAGATAAACAAGATGGACAAGCCCCTAGACAACTTAACAAGAAGAAAAAGAAAAGAAAAAGACCGTATTGATAAACTTAAAGACTAACAAGATGACATCACAAAGGATATCAAAGAAATCCAGAAAGACATAGGGTATACTTTAAAAATATATGGCCCGCTAATTGAGAAAATTTGTGTGAAATAAATATATTTCTAGATATACATGGTTAACCAAAGTTAAGTCAAAATGAGACCAAAAACTTTAACATACCTACAAAAAAGGAAATGATTAAAAAAATCAGACAACTCACAGCAGAATTCTCTTAGATCTTTTTTTTCTTTTTTTTATTTATTTTTTTTTATTTAAATTTTTTTTTTTTTTGGTTTTTCGAGACAGGGTTTCTCTGTGGCTTTGGAGCCTGTCCTGGAACTAGCTCTTGTAGACCAGGCTGGTCTCGAACTCACAGAGATTCACCTGCCTCTGCCTCCCAAGTGCTGGATTAAAGGCATGCGCCACCACCGCCCGGCTTGAAAAAAAATTTTACGCCTCCTCCCCGCCTCCCATTTCCCTCACCCTCCTCCCGCCCCTCTCCCCCTCCCCCCACTCCTCTTTTCCTCCCTCTCCAGTCCGAAGAACAGTCAGGGTTCCCTGCCCTGTGGAAAGTCCAAGGTCCTCCCCCCTCCATCCAGGTCTAGGAAGGTGAACATCCAAACTGTCTAGGCTCCCAAAAAGTCAGAACATGAAGTTGGATCAAAACCCCGTGCCATTGTCCTTGGCCTCTCATCAGCTCTCATTGTCCAACATTTTCAGAGAGTCTTGTTTTATCCCATGCTTTTTCAGTCACAGTCCAGCTGGCCTTGGTGAGCTCCCAATAGATCAGCCCCACTGTCTCAGTGGGTGGGTGCACCCACCCCTCGTGGTCCTGACTTCCTTGCTCATGTTCTCCCTCCTTCTGCTCCTCATTAGGACCTTGGGAGCTCAGTCCGGTGCTCCAGTGTGGGTCTCTGTCTCTATCTCCATCCATAGCTAGATGAAGGTTCTATGGTGATATGCAATATATTCATCAGTATGGCTGTAGGATAGGGCCATTTCAGGTTTCCTATCCACAGCTGCCCAAGGAACTACCTGGGGACATTGCCCTGGGCACCTGGTAGTGCTATTGCATAAAGTAAAAACAAATAGAAATCATGCTTCCAAACTCCTTTTATGAAGTTCATGTTACTCTGATACTAAAACCACATGAACACACAATACAAGTTGTATACCCAAAGGTGACTCTATTGGGCTCCAATGGAAACTTCCAATTCAATAATTTTTCAATGTAAAAACTAATATTTTTTAGCATTATCATCTACCCAGACTCTGCTATTGACTAGGCATATGATCTGGGTCAAATCATCTAACTTCTTTAGACTTTGGTTCTTCATGTATAAATTGAAAGAAACAAAAAGGGAATTTGTAAAGATTTTTTGTTTGCTTTAAATTAGAAAAATATGGCCCTTGAATAACCATGTGGATAGAATTTTTAATTGTTTATTTATTTGCTTAATTATTTATTGTTAATTATCTAATTAATCTTTCTGAGCCTGATCACTGTTTTCTCTTCTGTCTTCATCTCTTCTCACTCTTTTCTACCAAAGTCTTGTCCCCCACCCCATTCACTTCTCCTTTCTCGTCAGAAAAGTATAGGCCTTTCATGTATATCAGACAGCCAGGGCATATCAAGTTGTATTAAGACAAGGTACTTTCTTTCCTAAATAGGATGGATGAAGCAACTCAGTAGGAGGAATAGATCCCCCAAAGCCAGCAAAAGAGTCAGAGACAGTCTCTGCTCCCACTGAAGTCTCACAAGAAGAACAAGCTGTACAACTGTAACAAATACTTAGAGATCCTAGGTCAGTCCCTTGCAGGTTCGCTGGTGGTCAGCTCAGTCTTTGTGAGTCCCTATGAGCCCAGGCTTATTGATTCTGTGGGTTTTCTTGTGGTGTCCTTTGCTGTTCTGCTCTGGCTCCTGTATTCCCCCCCCCCCCCCCCTTCCACAGGATTCTCCAATGTCTGTCTCTTTTTCAGCTATGGGTATGTGCATCTATTTCTATCAGTTTCTGAGGGAAACATCTCTGATGGCAGTTGGGCTAGGCAATGATATATGATTATAGTAGAATATCATGAGGACTCATTACATTGACTTTTTTTCTTTTTTGCATGTCGTGATTTTTAGTTAATCTCATATCCAGCCACATCATTGAAGGTATTTGTCAGCTCTGGGTGTTGCCTGGTAAAAATTTGGGGGTTGTTTCTGTATACTATCCTGTCATCTGCAAATACTAATATTTAGCTTCTTCTTTTCCTATTTGTATCCCCTTGATTTCCTTTAATTGTCTTATTGCTATAACTAAAACCTCAAGTACTATATTGAATAGATATGGAGAGAGTGGACATTTTTTCCTTGGCTTGGTTTTAGTGAAATTACTTTGTTTCTCACCATTTAATTTTATGTTGACTATTGGCTTGCTGAATATTTCATGTGTTATGTTAAGGTATATTCCTTGTATCCCTGATCTCAAAGGGATATTGGATTTTACCAAAGGTTTTTTTTTCAGCATGGAATGAGATGATCATGTGAGTTATTTTTTTCATTTCTGGTTGTTTATATGGTGGATTACTTTGACAATTTAAGTAAATTGAACCATCTATGCACTTATGGAATAAAGACTACTTCATTATGATGAATGATCCTTAGAAATGTTCTTACTTGAAGTTTGTGTGTATTTTATTATTTTTGCATCAAGGTTCATAAGAAAAATTCTCCTTTTTTATTAAGTTTGTGTGTGGTTTGGGTATCAGGGTAACTTGGGCCTCATAAAATGAATTTTACAATATATTTTATCTTTCAATTTTGTGAAATAATTTCAAGAGTATTGATATTAACTCTTCTTTGAAAATTTGATAGACTTCTGGATTAAAACCATCTGGCCTGTGGCTTTAGTTTGTTGTTGTTGGGAGACTTTTAATGACTGCTATTTCTTTGGAGGATATAAGTCTATTACCACTGTTTATCTGATCTTTATTTTTTTAATTTTTATTTTTATTCTTTTTTAATTAAAATTTCCACCTGCTCCCTGTTTCCCATTTCCCTCCCCTCCTCCCAAATATTGCCCCCTCCCCCCACTCCCCTCCCCCTATCCCCACTCCTCTTCTCCACCCCCCACACCATTCCCCCTCCCTCTCGATACTGAAGAGCAGTCCAAATTCCCTGCCCTGGGGGAAGACGAAGGTCTTCTATCTACGTCCAGGAAGGTGAGCATCTAAACAGGCTAAGCTCCCACAAAGCCAGTTCATGTATTAGGATCGAAACCTAGTGCCATTGTCCTTGGCTTCTCATCAGCCTTCATTGTCCGCCATGCTCAGAGAGTCCAGTTTCAACCCACGCTTATTCAGTCCCAGACCAGCTGGCCTTGGTGGGCTCCCAATAAATCAGTTCCACTGTCACAGTGGGTGGGTGCATCCCTTGTGGTCCTGATTTCCTTGCTCATGTTCTCCCTCCTTCTGCTCCTCATTTGGACCTTAAGAGCTCAGACCGTTGCTCCAAATTGAGTCTCTGTCTCTACCTCGATACTTTCGTACGTTGTATCTACTAAGAAAATTGTTCATTTCTTTTAGATTTTCCAATTTTGTGGAGACTTGGTTTGTGAACAAGAATATGTTTAATTTTGGAAAATGTTACCTGAAATTCTGAAAAGAAGGTATATTCTTTAGTCATCAGAGAAATGGAAATCAAAACAACTCTGAGTTTACATCTTATACCTCTAAGAATGGCCAATATCAAAAACACTAATGACGACTTATGCTGGAGAGGTTGTGGGGTAGAGGGGACACTTCTGCATTGCTGGTGGGAATGTAAGCTGGTACAGCCCCTTTGGATGTCAGTGTGGCGATTTCTCAGAAAGTTAGGAAACAACCTTCCTCAAGACCCAGTAATATCACTTTTAGGTATATATCCAAAGGATGCTCAATCATGCCACAAGGACATGTGCTTAACTATGTTCATAGCAGCATTGTTTGTCATATTCTTTTATGCTTAGATCCATTTGAGTCATGACATCTATTAGCTGTATTATTTCTCTTTTTATTTTTGTCTGGTTGACCTGTTCAATGGTGAGAATGGTATACTGAAGACTCCAACAATTAATGTGTGAAATTAATGTGTCTTTAGTTTTAGTAATGTGTCTTTTGCAATTGTGAATTCCCTGGCATTTGGGACTTAGATGTTAAGAATTTCATTGTCCTTTTGGTGAATTTTTCCTTTGGTAAGTATGAAAAGTCCTTCTCCATCTCTTTTGATTAAATCTGGTTATTAGTCTATTTTGTTAGATCTTAGGATGACTGCACAAGTATGCTTCAGATGTTCATTTGCTTTGAAAAGATTTTCCTAACCCTTTACTCTGAGGTAATGTCTATCATGGGTGTTGAGGTGTGTTCCTTGAATGTAGCAGAAGAATGGATCCTTTTCTCGTATCTGTTCTGTTAGCCTGTGTCTTTTTATTGGGAAAATGAGTACATTGATATTGAGGGATATTAATGAACAATGATTCTTAATTCCTGTTATTTTTGGTGTTAGTTGTAGTGTGTGTCTGTGTGTGTGTGTGTGTGTGTGTGTTACCTCTTAGAGTTTTGCTGGTGTGAGGTTATTTATTGCCTGTGTTTTATGGGTGGAATTAACCTTCTTGGGTTGGAGATTTCGTTTAGTATCTTCTGTAGGGCTGGATTTGTGTATAGATATTGCTTAAACTTGACTTTATAATGAAATATTTTGATTTCTTCATTTATGGTGATTGAATGATTTGACATGTGTAGTATTCTGGGTTGGCATCCATGGTCTCTTAGAGTCTGCAAGACATCATTTCAGGGCCTTCTGACTTTCAGAGTATCCCCTGAGAAATTAGATGTAATTCTAATAGGTCTTGCTTTATATGTTACTTGGCTTTCTTTTTTACAAATTTTAAAATTCTTCCTTTCTGGGTATGTTTGTTTGGATTATTTTGTGGTATTCAGGGGACTTTTTTTTGGTCCAATCTATTTGATGTTCTAAAGCTTCTTGTAGCTTTATAGGAACGTCCTTCTTTACATTTAGATAATATTCTTCTGTGATTTTGTTGAATATATTTTCTGGTCCTTTTAGCTTGGATTTTTCTCCTCCTTCTATTCTTATTATTCTAAGGTTTGGTCTTTTCATAGTGTCCCTTATTTCCTAGATGTTTTATGTTAGGAATACTTAAGAATTAACCTTTGCTTAGACTGACAGATGAATTTATTTCTTCTATCATATCTTCAGTACCCATGATTCTCTCTTCCATCTATTATATACTATTGATCATACTTGCATTTTTTCTTGTTCATTTACCCAGATTTCACATTTTCAGAATCCCTTCCATGTGTGTATGTGGTGGGGGTTGTTTATGACTTCTATTTGTATTTTCCAGTCTTGAACCCTTTCTTTCATCTCTTTTATTTTCAAAATTTCTTGACATTCTGTAAGGGATTTATTGATTTCCTCCATTTTTTGGTTTATCTTTTCCTCAATTTCTTTCCTTTTAAAAAAACGTATTTTTCACTGGCCTGCCTGCATCAAGCAAGGTAGGCGCTTTGTTTACGAACTACCCAACCTGCACGGAGATCTGATCTCGGCACCAGGAGAGACAGCAGTGGGGTGAGTTTGTGACCGGCGGCGGCGGAAGCAGCCCTGGACAGGGAACTCTGAAGTTCCTCATCCCCCACCCTATACTCCCTGGGCTCCCTGCAGGGGCTCTACACCCTGCATACTGCCTCTCTCTTCTTGTCCCACCCAGCTTGCATCCAGAACCCATCTTCCTTCTGCCCCCTTTCTTCTTTGGGCACATAACACCATCCAGCTCAGTCTGTCTGGCGCTGGGGGCAAATCCTCAAGGCAAGTAGGCAGGCGAGACTTCCTTTGTTTCACCGGCCTGCCTGCAACAAGCAAGGTAGGGGCTTTGTTTATGAACTACCCAACCTGCAGGGAGATTTGATCTTGGCACCAGGAGAGCCATCAGTGGGAGAGCTAATCTGGGTACCATGAGAGCCGTCTTTGGGCACGGAGATCTGATATTGGTACCAGGAGAGACATCACTGGAGCACCAGGAGAGCTATCACTGCAGAGTGCCATCACTGGGAAGGTACATCAGTAGGCAAGGAGACCTGATCCGGTAAAAGAAGATCCATAGGGGAGTATTCAGAGAAAGAGATGGGCAGGCGCCAATGCAAGAATTCACCCAACAATCTGAAAAACTATATGAAACCACCAGAACCCAACGACCTCACAACAGGAGGACATGAACACCTTAATCATGAAGAAGTAGATAAAATTGACTTTATGAAAGTGATTGACGCCCTTAAACAGCATGTAAAAAATGCCTTTATAGAAATGGATGAGAAGTATAACAGAAAGTTTGAAGAATTGAGCAAATCAGTGAATGATACCCTAGGAAACCAAGGAAAAACAATCAAACAGATAATGGAAACAGTTCAAGACTTAAAAACTGAAATGGAGGCAAAGAAGAAAACACAAACAGAAGGCCAGCTGGACAGGGAAAATCTAGGTAAACGAATAGAGACTACAGAAGCAAGCATAACCAACAGAATACAAGAGATAGAAGAAAGAATCTCAGATTCTGAAGATACCGTAGAGAAAATAAACACGCTGATCAAAGAAAACAGCAAGGCCAACAAATTCTCATCACAAAACATTCAGGAAATAGGGGACACAATAAAAAGACCAAACCTAAGAATAATAGGAATAGAAGAAGGAGAAGAAGCACAGCTCAACGGTCCAGAAAATATATTTAATAAAATTATAGAAGAAAACTTTCCCAACCTAAAGAAAGATATACCTATGAAGGTTCAAGAAGCATACAGAACACCGAATAGGCTGGATAAAAAAAAAAAAACATCCTCTCGCCATATAATAATCAAAACACAAAGCATGCAGAATAAAGAAAGAATACTAAGAGCAGCAAAGGAAAAAGGCCAAGTTACTTATAAAGGTAAACCTATCAGACTTACACCTGACTTCTCTAAGGAAACCATGAAAGCCAGAAGGTCCTGGATAGATGTACTGCAGAAACTAAGAGATCATGGATGCAAGCCCAGACTACTATACCCAGCCAAGCTTTCGTTCACTATAAATGGAGGAAACAAAATTTTCCAGGATAAAAACAAATTTAAACAATACGTAGCCAAAAATCCAGCCTTACAGAAAGTAATAGAAGGAAAATCACTAATCAAGGAGTCCAACAATGACCAAAATAACTCAGACATCTAGAGACCCTTTTACCAGCACAACTCAAAGAAGGGAAACACACAAAATCTACTACTAAAAAAGTGACTGGAGTTAACAACCAATGGTCATTAATATCACTTAATGTCAATGGACTCAACTCACCTATAAAAAGGCACAGACTAAGAGATTGGATACGAAAACAGGATCCAACATTCTGCTGTTTACAAGAAACACACCTCAACCACAAAGACAGGCACCTACTCAGAGTAAAGGGTTGGGATAAGGCTTATCAAGTAAATGGACCTAAGAAACAAGCAGGTGTGGCCATACTAATTTCTAACAAAGTTGACTTCAAACTTAAATCAATCAGAAGAGATGGAGAGGGACATTGTCTACTCATAACAGGAACAATTCATCAGGATGAAGTCTCAATCCTGAATATCTATGCCCCTAATATATAAGCACCCACGTACGTAAAAGAAACATTGTTAAAACTCAAGGCAGCCATCAAACCGCACACATTAATAGTAGGAGACTTTAATACTCTTCTCTCACCAATGGACAGGTCAATTAGACAGAAACCTAACAGAGAAATAAGAGAATTAATGGAGGTAATGAATCAAATGGACTTAACAGACATCTATAGAATATTCCACCCAAATAGGAAAGAATAAACCTTCTTCTCTGCAGCTCATGGAACCTTCTCAAAAATCGACCACATACTCGGTAACAAAGCAAACATCCACAGTTACAAAAAAATATTAATAACCACCTGTATCTTATCAGATCACCATGGATTAAAGCTAGAATTCAGCAACAATGCTACCCCCAGAAAGCCTACAAACTCATGGACTGAATAGTCACCTACTGAACCATACCTGGATTAAGGAAGAAATAAAGAAAGAAATTAAAGTCTTCCTTGAAGACAATGAAAATAAAGAAACAACATACTCAAACCTATGGGACACTATGAAAGCAGTCCTGAGAGGAAAGTTCATAGCACTAAGTGCCCACTTAAAGAAAACAGAGAAAGCACACATTGGAAACTTAACAGCCCACCTGAAAGCTCTAGAAAAAAAAGAAGCAGACTCACCTAGAAGGGGTAGAAGACTGGAAATAATCAAACTGAGGGCTGAAATCAACAAAATAGAAACACAGAAAACAATTGAAAGCATCAATGAATCAAAAAGCTGGGTCCTCGAGAAAATCAACAAGATTGATAAACCCCTATCCAAACTAATCAAACCACAGAGAGAGAATTTGCAAGTTAATAAGATCAGAAATGAAAAGGGGGACATAACCACAGACACAGAGGAAATTCAGAGAATCATTAGATCTTACTACAAAAGCCTGTATGCCACAAAACTGGAAAATGTAAAAGAAATGGAGATTTTTTAGATAAATACCATATGCCAAAGTTAAACCAGGACCAGGTGAACAACCTAAATAGACCTGTTAGTCGTGAAGAATTAGAAGCTGTTATCAAAAACCTCCCTTCCAAAAAAAGTCCAGGACCAGATGGTTTCAATGCGGAATTCTACCAGAACTTCCAAGAAGACCTAATACCTATACTCCTTAATGTATTTCACAATATAGAAACAGAAGAGTCATTGCCAAATTCCTTTTATGAAGCTACGGTAACTCTGATACCAAAACCACACAAAGACCCAACCAAGAAAGAGAATTACAGGCCAATCTCACTCATGAACATCGACACAAAAATCCTCAACAAAATTCTGGCAAACCGAATCCAAGAACACATTAGAAAAATTATCCATTATGATCAAGTAGGCTTCATACCAGAGATGCAGGGCTGGTTTAACATACGCAAATCTATCAATGTAATCCATCATATAAAGAAACTGAAAGAAAAAAAAAACCATATGATCGTTTCACTAGATGCTGAAAAAGCATTTGTCAAAATTCAACATCCTTTATGATAAAAGTCTTGGAGAGATTAGGGATACAAGGGTCATACCTAAATTTAATTAAAGCTATATACAGCAAGCCAACAGCTAATATCAAATTAAATGGAGAGAAACTTAAAGCCATCCCACTAAAATCAGGAACACGCCAAGGATGTCCACTCTCTCCATACCTCTTCAATAAAGTTCTCGAAGTTTTAGCAATAGCAATAAGACAACATAAGGGGATAAAGGGGATTCAAATTGGAAAGGAAGAACTTAAACTTGCATTATTTGCAGATGATATGATAGTGTACATGAGCTACCCCAAAAACTCCACCAAAGAACTCCTACAGCTGATAAACGCCTTTAGTAATGTGGCAGGATACAAGATCAACTCCAAAAAATCAGTCGCCCTCTTATACACAAAGGATATGGAAGCAGAGAGGGAAATAAGAGAATCATCACCTTTCACGATAGCCACAAAAAGCATAAAATATCTTGTGGTAACTCTAACCAAGGAAGTGAAAGATCTATTTGACAAGAACTTTAAGGCATTGAAGAAAGAAATTGAAGAGGATACCAGAAAATGGAAGGATCTCCCTTGCTCTTGGATTGGGAGGATCAACATAGTGAAAATGGCAATTCTACCAAGGGCAATTTATAGATTCAATGCAATCCCCATTAAAATCCCATCAAAATTCTTCACAGATCTTGAAAGGAAAATAATCAACTTTATATGGAGAAACAAAAAACCCAGGATAGCCAAAACAATCTTATACAATAAAGGAACTTCTGGAGGCATTACCATCCCTGACTTCAAACTCTATTACAGAGCTACAGTAATGGAAACAGCGTGGTACTGGCATAAAAACAGAGAAGTCGACCAATGGAATCGTATAGAAGACCCGGATTTTAACCCACAAACCTATGAACAACTGATTTTCGATAAAGGAGCTAAAAGTATACAATGGAAGAAAGAAAGCATCTTCAACAAATGGTACTGGCACAATTGGATGTCAACCTGTAGAAGAATGAAAATAGACCCATATCTATCACCATGCACAAAACTCAAGTCCAAATGGATCAAAGACCTCAATATAAATCTGAAAACACTGAACCTGATAGAAGAGAAAATGGGAAGTACCCTACAACATGTGGGCACAGGAGATCACTTCCTATGTATAACCCCTGCAGCACAGACATTAAGGGCAACATTGAATAAATGGGACCTCCTGAAACTGAGAAGCTTCTGTAAAGCAAAGGACACTGTCATTAAGACAAATAGGCAGCCTACTGACTGGGAGAAGATCTTCACCAACCCTGCAACAGACAAAGGTCTGATCTCCAAAATATATAAAGAACTCAAGAAACTAGACTTTAAAAGGATAATTAACCCAATTAAAAAATGGGGCAATGAACTGAACAGAGAATTCTCAACAGAAGAAGTTCAAATGGCCAAAAGATACTTAAAGTCATGCTCAACCTCCTTAGCGATCAGAGAAATGCAAATCAAAACAACTTTGAGATATCATCTTACACCTGTCAGAATGGCTAAAATCAAAAACACCAAGGATAGCCTTTGCTGGAGAGGTTGTGGAGAAAGGGGTGCCCTCATCCATTGCTGGTGGGACTGCAAACTTGTGCAACCACTTTGGAAATCAGTGTGGCGGTTTCTCAGAAAAATTGGGATCAACCTAACCCTGGACCCAGCAATAGCACTCTTGGGAATATACCCAAGAGATGCCCTATCATATGACAAAAGCATTTGTCCAACTATGTTCATAGCAGCATTATTTGTAATAGCCTGAACCTGGAAGCAACCTAGATGCCCTTCAATGAAAGAATGGATGAAGAAAGTGTGGGATATATACACATTAGAGTACTACTCTGCGGTAAAAAACAATGACTTCTCAAATTTTGCATGCAAATGGATGGAAATAGAAAATACGATCCTGAGTGAGGTAACCCAGACCCAAAAAGAAGATCATGGGATGTACTCACTCATAATTGGTTTCTAGCCATGGATAGGAGCCACTGAGTCTATAATTTGTGATCCTAAAGAAGCTAAACAAGAGGGTAAACCCAAGGAAAAACATGTAGATATCCTCCCAGCTATGGGAAATAGACAAGATTGATGGGCAAGAAATTGGAATCTTGGGGATGGGGTGGGATGGGGATGAGGGGTAATGGGGGAGAAAAGTGTGAAGGAGAGAATGAGGGGAACTGGGGGAATCGGGGTGATTGGGGATAAAGGAAGGTGGGATAGGGGAGCAGGGAAACTCATACCTTAGTTAAGGGAGCCACCTAAGGGTTGGCAAGAGACTTGAACTTGGAATGGCTACCAGATGCCCAGGGCAATGTCCCCAGTTAGTTCATTGGGGCACCTGAGGATAGGGAACCTGAAATGAACCTATCCTATAATCATACTGATGAATATCTTGCATATCGCCATAGAACCTTCATCTAGCGATGGATGGAGATAGAGACAGAGACCCACACTGGAGCACCGGACTGAGCTCCCAAGGTTATAATGAGGAGCAGAAGGAGAGAGAACATGAACAAGGAAGTCAGGACCATGAGGGGTGCACCCAACCACTGAGACAGTGGGGCCGATCTATTGGGAGCTCACCAAGGCCAGCTGGACTGCTACTGAAAAAACATGGGATAAAACCGGACTCTCTGAATGTGGCGGACAATGAGAGCTGACGAGAGGCCAAGGAGAATGGCACGGGAACTTTCATCTGGCGATGGATCGAGAGAGAGACAGAGACCCAATTTGGAGCAAAGGTCTGAGCTCTTAAGGTCCAAATGAGGAGCAGATGGAGGGAGAACATGAGCAAGGAAATCAGGACCACGAGGCGTGCACCCACCCACTGTGACAGTGGAACTGATCTATTGGGAGCTCTCCAAGGCCAGCTGGACTGGGACTGAATAAGCATGTGTTGAAACTGGACTCTCTGAACATGGCGGACAATGAAGGCTGATGAGAAGCCAAGGACAATGGCACTAGGTTTCGATCCTAATACATGAACTGGCTTTGTGGGAGCTTAGCCTGTTTGGATGCTCACCTTTCTGGACCTAGATAGAAATGGGAGGACCTTGGTCTTCCTGTAGGGCAGGGAATTTGGACTGCTCTTCATTATCAAGAGGGAGGGCGAATGGACTGGGGGGAGGAGAAGAGGAGTGGGTATAGGGAGAGGGGAGCGGGGGAGGGGGCAATATGTGGGAGGAGGGGGAGGGAAATGGGAAACGGGGAGCAGTTGGAAATTTTAATTAAAAATTAATTAAAAGTTTATAAAAAAACGTATTTTTCTTTTAAAAATTCTTATTTTAATTATGTGCATGTAAAGAGAGTACATGTACAAGTACACAGGTGCCCACAAAGTCAAAGGCGTGAAAGCCTCCTGCAGCTGTGGTTAAGGACTGATGTGAGCTGTCTGATGTGGGTGCTGGGTATCAAACTCAGATCTTCAGGAAGAGCAGTATGTGCTCTTAACCACTCAGTCATCTCTGCAGCCCCATTTTCCTCAATTTCTTTAAGAGATTTTTCTATTTCTTCTTTAAGGACCTCGATCATCTTCATACAGTTTGTTTTAAAGTCATTTTCTTGTGCTTCAGCTGAGTTGTAGTGTTCAGATCTTGTCATAGGATTGCTGGTCTCTAGCAGTGCTATATTGACCTTTGAGTTATTAATTTTGATCTTACACTACAGTTAAGGTATCTGAGTTTGGGATGACTACAGTTCCAGGTGTTGATTCATGAGTTTGTCTTTGTTGGATGTGTCTGTTTTGTTTCTTGATTTCTGTTTCTTCTCTGGCCTTCTTGCCTAAGCTGCCAGGGATTCTGGTAACTAGAAAACCTTCAGGTCCAGTAGGGTGTCTCAACTTGGATTTTTTAGATCTACGGACCCAAGCATCCCAGCTCCATTTCAGGGCCCACACTTCTGTCTGTTTTATGGGAGACCAGGTCAGATTCAGTGACCCAAGGTAAGACACAGTCACCATCTGGCTCACAGACCTCAAAGACTTGGGTTTTGCATAAAACAGAGGCTGCACCTTCTCCTAGCCTATCTTCAGGAACTTCAGTCTTGACACCTAGTATAAGCCTCACCTGCTCCCCATGTCCCTTCCAAAATCAGTACTAAATGGGAGACTTACTATCCCAAGTTCAGCTGCCAGCATGAGATGCAGACTCTGTTCCCTATTGACCACAGCTTCTGAGTTAGGAAACACTTCCCAGAAGATTTTGATTGTTTCAGCTAAACTAAGATTTATCTTTAGTGCTTCTGGCCTCTTATAATTCTTTGGCTCCAGCTTACCAGAACCACATATTCTTGACTTGAAACATCACAAAAATAACACTAATAGAGTCTTTGTATATTTCACATAATAAATAGTCCAGATAGAGTCTTTGTTTTAATCTGAAACTTCAGAAACACATGGCTCCTTCATTTGCAGTACTTCCAGCATTGTTTTCTAAGTTCCCACAAGAGCTCGTTAAGCTCTTCACCCTCAATGGCTTTTAGATTCCAAAGTTGAAAAATTCTTCACACAAAGAATTTTTTTTAATCACAAAGTTCCAGAATCCTCTCAAAATCATCCTTACAGCACAGAGGTCATCACAATG
The DNA here is from genome assembly GCF_950005125.1 of Chionomys nivalis. Classification (NCBI taxonomy): domain Eukaryota; kingdom Metazoa; phylum Chordata; class Mammalia; order Rodentia; family Cricetidae; genus Chionomys; species Chionomys nivalis. The sequence continues at coordinate 50,092,935 of NC_080112.1, read as the reverse complement.
TCCTAAAATCAAGCTTTTCCCTAGTCATGGTTTCTATTGGTGTAATAAACACAGTGAGAAAAATGAACTCAGGATAGAAAAACTTTGTTTTACTTATATATCCATATACAGGTTATCACTTAAGGAAATCAGAGCAGGAACTAAAGCATGGCAGGGAACTAGGGGAAGTAACTGATGCAGAGAAAAGGGAGGAATGCTTCTTAACTATACTTTTTCTCAGGGACTTGTCAGTTTGCTATCTTATAGTACATAATTACTACCAGTGCAGGAGTACACCACCCACAGTGAGCTGGGCCCTGGCAGGAATACTCCTTCCCTTTGGAAATAAAACTTCAAGGCCAGCAGAACTTAAAGTTTCAGAACTGGAAGCAAACTTTTTCCTGGTGGGCCACTAGTAGACATAGTGAGTGGAGTCATTTCCTTTTCCACCCCTTGATTACTGGGCTAATAGATCCTGGTTATGAAAGAAACCACACTAGATATTGGACACTGATTCAAAGCATATACTGCCTTCTGGATAGCCCTGACCCAGCTCTTCATTTTGCTGTCACATATATGACATTGTAACTCTGTCTTCAAAAGGCCAATCCATTGCTCTATCAGGCCAGGTGCTTCAGTATGGTGGGTCACATGGTAAAAAGAGTGGGTTCAATGTTTGTGGCACCAGTTTCACCTCTCTCTCTCTTGGTTGTTGAAAGGGCTAAGTACACTAAATTATCCTTGATTTTAGAATATATGTCTCTGCAAGAACTATACCATTTGACATCTAAAAAAAATCACTGAAAGGAGGCTCTTGAATTCAAGTTGCATTTATTTCCTATCCTTTGATATGCACATGTGTTCAAATAAGTTCAAAGTAGTTTCCACCCCCCTGTTCATTTAGTTCAGTCAGCATAATATCATCCATGTAGTAGACCAGTGAGATACTCTGTGAAATAGACAAATGATCAAGATCCGTTTGAAATAACTTATGACACAGGGCTGGAGAGTTTGGGTATCCTTACGGTAAAACTGTAAAAGTATTAATGGCCTTGCCAATTCAAAGGAAGTTGCTTTTGGTGGTCCTTTTGGACAGATACTGAGAAAAAGACAGTTGATAGATCAACAGCTGCGCACACTGTACTGGTAAATTTGGTAATCTGTTCAAGTAAGTGCACCACAACTGTTACAGCTGCTGCAGCCATTGCTTTATTACATTTTTGATAGTTAACTGTCATTCTCAACAATCCTTCTGTCTTCTCCCTTAGCAAGATAAGAGAGTTAAGATGAAATGTAGTGAGGACCAGCATCCCTATATCTTTCAAGTCCTTGATGGCGGCACAAATTTCTCTATTTCCTCCTGGGATGTGTTATTAGTTTTTGTTCACTATTTTCCCTGGTAGAAGCAACTTCAATGACTTCAATTTGTTATTTTTAGTTATAATTACTCTTACACCACAGATCAAGGTACCAAGATGAGAATTCTGCCAACTTTAATTTATCCCTATTATAATTCTAGACTGGGGAAATAACCACAGAATTAGTTAGGGGACCCACTGGACCTACTGTGAGTTGGACTTCATTGAAAATTCCAGTAATCCCTTGATCTCCATAAGCCCCTACAATAACCAGAGAGTCAAAATGCTTCTTAGGGTCTCCAGTCTCCTGGCATCAGTGTCAATTTAGAGCCAGTATCCTACAGACTCTGGAAAATTGATTGTTTCCTTACTTCCTGTGTATAGTTACCCTTGTAAAAGTATGTAGTTACTTTAGGAAATGGATGGGAGAAAGACTAACAGTAAAGCTCTAGGTATTTTAGTCCTTTCTCAGGGGAACGTGGTCTTCTTTTCATACAAGGGATTCTGGGACAACAAACTAACTCAAGTCTGAAAATTGGTCCAATGTAGTTTTTCTTTCATTTGTTTGAGTATTTTCCCATTTACAGAGACCAAACAAAGTGTAGTAGGTTTCCAAGCATAAAATGAATCACACTTTAAAATTCACATTGCCTGTGTTGACTATTACAGGTCAGGCCACTGTGTCCATGTGCCTATGCTGTCCATTGTGATAACTAAAATTACCTTGCCTTTGACAATTCAATGCTGCCATTTGGCTCCTGTTACTCCAGGGTCCAATTAAACCCATCACAATTAATTCATCCAACCAAACAACAACATTTCGAACCTTAAGGTCTGGTATAAGAAAATAATCTATGATAAAGAGCTTTAAATGTGATGGTGACCTTCTCATTATTTGTTCTGTTATAAGATTAGTAAAAGTTATGATTTCTGCAAATTCCCAACGTGGATGATTAGGTTTTAAACAGCATACTTTCTATCATTGAATTTCCCTGAGCCTTACTATCTCTTCACCAATACTAAATCAACAGATAGATATCAGGCATCTCCAGCTCTTTTCCAGTAATCCACATATCAGCAGATGCTTCATCCAAAATTGAAACAAACCTTTGTCACCTTTTTAAACCATGTAAGTTTCCATATTAAACCTAGAATATCCTTTCATTGGGCCATATAAATAAACTCAGTCTGATCCAGCTTGCATTGCTACCACCATTATTCCACTCTTAAATTATATTTCCACATACATTCTCCAGGCTTTTTCTTGAATGAATTAGCAAATTAATTCAGCATTTTTAGTGTTGTAGTGTACTTCCTCAAGAGCTGCATTTTCTAGTTCCCCTCTAGGAGCCTGCCTAGCCTTAATTTTGGTTATAGGTCTACTCGTGTCTGGCATCTCTAGGAAAATTCACTGTTTGTTTAGAAGACAATGAAAGATTAATTTCCCCAGTCTAAGCTTGAGAAGGCAATATTTCAGGGGGTGGAGAGACTTCTTTTTCAGGTGAAACCAATGTTTGAGAATCTGATGGATCTAAGTTCTCAGAATCAGTAGGGTCATCCTTCCGGACATCTCCACTCCCAGTTGTGGGATCTCATTTTTTTCAAGTAATGTCCCTACTTTAAACACCAAGACCCTTCAAGGCAGGGACTTGAGTTTTTATAGAAATTCAGTAAATCTTATAATGAGGGATTTGATTTGATATTCTGCTACTTTGAGCCCAGTGACTGCTAAATAGAAGATTCTCTGCCAGAGGAGAATGAAAAACCTTTAGACAGCTTATGCACATCTCTAGCAACTCTATTTCATCCCTGAGTTCATTTTTCTCCTCTTTCATCATATCCTGTGTTGCTAGAAGTTGATTAATTTTATTGTGAAGTTCAGTTATTTTCTTTGTAAATTTATACAGAGATGGTAGAAACAACCTATCAGTAGCACTATTTTCCATACTTTTCTACAAACTGTCAAAATGTTATACAGAAAAACAAAATATTCCTTGTTTCTCTGAGTAGGTGAATTAGGAAAACCAAATGCCTTTAACTCAATTAGCTTGTTAAATACTTCACACCATGGAATTTTACTTCTTTCCATGCTTCTAGAAGAGGCTACAGTAGATTGTATGAATAGATGCATTAGGGACTCTTCATTTATACCAGAATACTGAAGATTTAGGCTATAATTACAGTACAGGAATGAACTTGCCTGTGAGCATGAGGGCAAGCAGATACAAGCAAATCTTCCTTCTTCTAAGCCCTTTATACATGCTGCCACTAGAAGATGCTGCCCAGATTTAGAGTGGGTTTTCTGAACCTCAAATAATCTGGATTTAAGGTGGTCTTCCTATCTCAAATGATCCAATAAAGAAAAAATCTTCACAGAAGTACTCAGATGTTTGTGCCTTGGCTAATTCCAGATGTAGTCGTGTTCACAATCAAGAATAACCATCACAGTAAAGACCTATGTTCAGTTCCCATCATCTATGTTGACTGGCTCATAACCAACTCCAACTCCAGCTTCCAGTGCATCTCATTTTTATGGCCTTATTAACATTTGCATTCACAGGTACAAAACTTTATGCAGACACAAAAAGATTATTAAAAATCAAAATTCTATTCTGGCAAGGTGGTATATGCACTTGGGAGGCAGGGGCATGAAAATCTCTGTGAGTTTTAAGCCATCCTGGTCTAGAAAGTGAGTTCTAGCATAGTCAAGGCTCTTACACAGAGAAACCCTGTCTCAAAACACCAAATAATAATAATAATAATAATAACATTATAAAGGAGATTTTTTAATATGCTGGTTGTAGTAATGTGCTCCTTTATTCCCAGCAGGTGGGATCTGGAGGAAGGTAGACCTCTGTGAGTTCAAAGAGTGCCTGTTTTATGCAGTGAGTTCCAGGTTAGTCAGATATATAAAATAAGACTCTGTTTCAAAAATCAAAAGGGCAAAATTAAGCTTATCTTTTTAGATAACTTATATCTCAGAAGTGTTGGCAAATAAGGTGGTGAGTGATTTAAAATCAGGACCACGAGGCGTGCACCCACCCACTGTGACAGTGGAACTGATCTATTGGGAGCTCTCCAAGGCCAGCTGGACTGGGACTGAATAAGCATGGGTTGAAACCGGACTCTCTGAACAAGGCGGACAATGAAGGCTGATGAGAAGCCAAGGACAATGGCACTAGGTTTCGATCCTAATACATGAACTGGCTTTGTGGGAGCGTAGCCTGTTTGGATGCTCACCTTCCTGGACCTAGATAGAAGTGGGAGGACCTTGGTCTTCCTGTAGAGCAGGGAATTTGGACTGCTCTTCAGTATCGAGAGGGAGGGGGAGTGGACTAGGGGGAGGAGAAGTGGAGTGGGGATAGGGGGAGGGGAGCGGGGGGAGGGGGCAATATGTGGGAGGAGGGGGAGGGAAATGGGAAACGGGGAGCAGTTGGAAATTTTAATTAAAAAAGAATAAAAAAAAATAAAAAAAAAGGAGAGATGGAATGAAAGTATGGTTTCTCAAATCCATATTAGGCAGGGCATAATCCTAGCTCTATTGATAATTTCTATACAGTTACCTAGTTGTGAACATAGGTACCTGCCTTATTCATTCTAGAAAAAAATGAGAAAGACATGATTTTTCTAGGACTCGATGAATTATTTTGTGTTCTGTGATTGTTTTTTGTAGCTAGTATTCATGAATATAGCCTGCTTATTTTTGCTGATTATTATGATATGGATGGTGAATTTCTTTTCTTATTATGTGAAGATTAAATAATTACCTTTTAGCTCAGGAAGAGGAATTTATTTTTCTGTTCCAGTTTTTTTTTTTCTTGCTGTCATAAATGTTGACCAAAACCAAATTGGGAGAGAAAGGGTTTTATTGGCTAATACGTCCTGATTGCAGTTCATTACTGAGGAAAGTCAGGACAGGAAATCAAATAAAAGCAAAGGCAGGAACCATGGAGGAAAACTGCTTACTGCCTTGCTTCTTGTGACTTGTTCAACTTGTTTTCTTATCCAGCCTAGGGAGACCTGTAGATGAGTGGCATTACCTACATTTTATTGGGCCCTCTCATGTCAATAATAAATTAAGAAAGTGCCTCAGAGACATGCCTAAAGGCCAATCTGTTGGATACAATTGAGGCTTTTTTGCTTCCCAAGTGACTCTAGATTGGGCATGTTGACCCAAACCTCCGTAGCATGCATGTCATATCATCATAATCGAAATGACAGTCGTCCTCATCAGCTTAGACCATGAAACCCAATATGGAAAAGGTCAAAATAACTGCCATATACAGGCTGCCCATGCATACTTCAGCATTTCTAGGGCATAAATTTCATTCAACACAGTAAAAGTGTCAATTTGGCCAAGAAGAATAGGACTGTTAAGAGTTAGGTAAAATTGACTTCATATATCAAGTGTTCTCTCTCTAAGCAGCAAATACTAATAATATTTCTTAAAATAAATAGGCACTAGAATTAGTGTCTTAAACCCATAGCTCAATTACTGTTTTGTATTTATAATGAAATAAATCTATTATTCCCAACAACCAAAAAATAGCATTAATAAACCTGCGGTGAGTAAAATCTATCCAACAGGACATTGCTTGGCATTCTGGACTAAAATTTCTTTCAGTTTTATTAGCACAATTGCACTGTAGGATTATAGAGATGTGATTTTATTTCTTATCATTGCCTGCTGCTATCAAAATGCAGTTGAACACACAGTCTCCACTGGTTACACTTTGTTGACCTAATTTGAAAGAGCTGGAAATTATTGTTAGGAAATTGTTACAAAGGCAAACTGTCAAAATATGTAAGTTATGGGAAAATATTGAAAAAATAGATAAATAAAATATAGGTACATCTGAAAATACAGTGCTTTAAGTTTATTATCGATTCATTTTACATTTTTATCAATTCCTTAATTTAGATCTTTCTCAACCTGAAGAAGTATAGTTGAGGAAAGTTAGTTTTATAATTTTATTTCCCTGTCAAATATGTACTATACTTTTCCACATTTTCTAAATGTCAAGAAATTAGAAGGTTTTTTGCTTATACTGAATTTTAGGTGTTTTTCCATATGAGAATTGAATCAGAATTGTGCATACCCTGTCCCTCTCTAAGGGAAAAATATAAATTATTTCCTGTTGTTGATGAAGTTTGATATCAGATACATATTTTTAAAGGAGTTGAAAATTTTGATTCATTTTTTTAGGCAAGCATGTTTAGTTACCTATATTTCTTCATTTAATTTTAATTCAGTATGTAAATTAAGTTATATTAATATATTAAATATATTAATAACTTAATTTAAATATATTAATATATTTAAATAATATAGTTAATACTATTGCTTATTTATGTGTACATTAAATGAAAAGACTAGATAATGCAGCTTATATATTCTGGAACTGCTAAAATGCTCTTATAAAATCAAAACAATGCATACATATATGATTTTTTAATTAAGCAAATTTTGAGACTCTTTTTATTTATTTTTAATGATTTTATTATTATTTGAATGTTCCATACATTTAAACAATATATATTGAACGTATACATTCACCACAGCCTTCCTATAACTCCCCCTACTCTATCATGACATCTCACTCCTAGCTTAATGCCTTGGCCAGACACTGCTATTTGAGAAACCTACCAGAAAACAGGTCTTGTACAAATAATTAGGACTGCTATGAGCTTTTTTGTATATCAATCATGTCATATCCTTCCCCAACTGCTAGTTGTTATATTCATTCTATCCTTTGTTCTCTATCTGCAAATTTGCCCGAGCTGTGGATGGTGGGAAGTTTATGCAGATAATTCACCACAGATGAGCACACTGAGACTTATATACAGCACTTGGACCAGTTATGAATCTGTTCATTAGGCACTACATACTGCAAATAGAATCTTCTCTGACCAAGATTGAGGGTAGTCCAGGTCAATCATCATAAATATAATTACTTAAAATGCAATTGTACACCATGATATTATAGCAGAAACAAAAATAGAAGTTCCTCTCAGGGAATATGTCCACAGTCATGGGATCTAAATCAGGATTATAGTAATAGGCCTTAAATCCTTCTCACAGAGCAGGCACGATATCTATCTGATCAGACTTTTTTTTTTTTTTTTGGTTACACACATAACATTTATATAATTCCTGAAACAGTGAACACTTCTTGCCAACAGTTTGGTGTTATGGCATGTAGGGTCCAGTGCTGTGTAAGAAGGATGTCTTATCATCCCCAGAAGATTGCATAGCACCATCTGGAACTGTGAAATCTATCTAGGAGGAAAGGGTTTTTCTTGGTTAGATCAGGACTGATTTCTCTATGTCCTAAATAAGAAGTTAATGTTCTCTTCAGCAGTAGGGTATTGCAAGCTAGTTATTGTGGTCAAGCAAGAGAAACCAATGTTTTGTTTGTATGGTTGTTTTTTTTTTTTTTTTAGTTTTCTTTTTAAAATATGATCATTGTCATAGTTAGGATCACTATTGCTGGGAAGAGAGATCATGATCACAGCAAGTCTTAGTAAGAAAATCACTTAATTGAGGCTGGCTTATAATTTTTAAGATTTAGTCCATTATTGTAATGGAGAAAAGCATGACAACACAAAGTCAAACATACTGCTAGAGACAGAGCTCATTCATTCAGCCCATCACAATTATGAAGCCTTGATTGGAGTTATGCTCAGAGTTTTCATCTGGATCAGCAGGCAACAGGAAAAGAAAGTGTGAAACCTCAAATCTTCCCTGCAACAGGGCCATACCAACTCAGCAATGCCACACATCCTAATAGTGGCACTTCCAATGGGCCTATGGAGGACATTTTCATTCAAACCATCACAATCATGAAGCAGTGATTTAGACTATGAAATCATTTGACAGTAGTATTTGGAGGTTCTCAAATGACAAAAATGATCAGAGACAAAGAACTGAGTTTCTCTTGAAAACACTGAAGATAGCACCCCTTCAGCCAAGAGTGACTGATGTAGGACTTTTCGTCCTCAGAACTGTGGGAGAGCACATTTATAGATTGTTCATTTTCTTCCTTTCTTTTGTTCCTTTGTTCATTCATTTGTTTAGTACTTCATTATTTTTCTGTCTACAGTGCTATACCAAGGCCTCATTCATTTTATGAATAGTACAGTACCAATGTTATTTAATCTAATTGTAACTTGTTCTTCTTTTAAAGCAAAATCTAATGGTAATTTATTATAGGTTCATAAGAAAATGAGTCCATCTAGGGTATATGACTTCACCAGCCCTGAGAAGCTGGATAGGTTTCCAGTACCAGACATGATTTCCTTCCTGCCAAGTGAAATTGATGTCCAATTACACAGCTGCTATTTGCCAGCACCATGTCAGTGCCATCTCTTTTACATTCATGCACATCTTGCCATGATTATAATTGCCATGGTTCATGAGTATGAACATTTAATTGGTGCCTTTTCTTGAAAGCTTGCATACTGTCTTCTAGTACCAAAAAGCTATACTGGAGGAAAGAAGTTTTCAGGTACAATCCAGTTCAAATCATACTGGAGGCAACTAAGGGCTACACTGATATTATTTGGGAGTCACTTGTACTACCCTGACCAACCAACCCTTCAAATGGAAGTTTCTCATTTCTGGTACTTGGAATTTTGTTAGTTTGTGATTCTTATAGTGTAAAGTTTTCTCAGGTGGCTTAACTTCCTATAAGATATGTAAATTATATAAACTTCACTAAAGAAGGATAATTTCTTGCTACATTATAAATCTTACCCCTATATACAAAGATACTTAATTGTACCTTCATCAAAGACACTTCTATTTATATTAAATGGAGATCATCACAGTTTTCTGTCATTCTCTGTCAGGGACCATCTTCATCAAAAGGACCCTAGATAAGCACACCCTAGGTCTGGGTGTGTAGCCTTAGTTGTTGTTAAAATTTTGAGATACCTCAAACTCTCTGACATATAGATAAGATGTAAATAGGATCAGTTTTGGGCCTCTACAAATTCCTCCCTTTTTATTAATATTAATAAAGACTGAGCTTCCATCACATACAGATGATTGTGTCTAACTTAGGTGAACATTTTCCCATTTTCCAGACTTACCTGCCTTTGGTATGCACATTGCAATCATACATGTCCATGTCTTAGGGGCCTTGGGGGAAAAGGATCATACTTGTCTCTGACTGTCAACCTCTGTAAGCAAAGGGTTAAGTGAGAAAACATCTCTAGTCACTCTGTACCTTTGAGCTAACTTTTTGTCAAGAAAATTTAGCAATAATGAGATAATCATGTGCAAACAGATAATGATTTGCAATATACATGTTCCTATGGTTACAGTATTTCCTAAATAAAGTAATGGAGGATGATCAGGGGTGGGAAAGCCCTTTAGAATTGGTCTAGGGTGGTTCTTAGGTTTTCAGTTGTATCATATCTAAACTTGTCTTATTAAACATGTCAAATCCAAGAACTCATTGGTAATGTCAAATTTCTTTTAGAAATGTTCTAATATTTTTTTCTAATAAGTATCTTCTTATAGTGAATTAAGGCAGTTACAAATATTAACAAGTCAGTACCATAAATCTAGCATAGAAATTAACAATAAACACCCAATTTGTCAAATCAGAATTCTCTTAAATACATTCTAATCAAAAGATGATAAGAGATTTCTGTGATGGGTGAGCATCCAGTTGCAATTTTGCTTTTAAGCAATTGTCCCACTCTCTGAGCAGCAGCAAAAACCCATAAGCTACACTCCTCATCTCTGAAGAAGTATTTCAGTCACTCTTTGTAATGAGTCTTTTTTCCCCAAAGGGTAAAATTGAGATCTTAGTTTCTTGGTCCTTTATTTCAACAGCAAATTGAATGTTATACTGACAAAATGAGTTCTGTATCCAAAGATACAGTATAAATAAACTGTCAAATATTAATCAGTGTCCTTGGTCTACCTCCAAAGTAAACAAGACACACCAAGGTCTGAAACTTCCTGAATTATGTCCACTAAGAAGCTAGGAATCACCAGTAATCACCATGATCTTCTTTCTCTTCTCAGACTGCAGCATGGTGGTGTAAGTCAGTAACATTGGTTCTCATTTTTACTCTTCTGTGGGGCCATTAGCAGCTACAATGTTATCAGGGCTGGTATTCCTCTGCTGTATATGCAGTCATCTCACCAACCTTTATTTTTTTCCTTTGAGAGAAGCGCACATGTGCCCTCGACCCTATATTAATACAAGGTCAGGTCCTTTCTATAATCCTGTGCAAGGGTCTTTCCACTTTGCTCTAGCAAAGGTCACGTTGGTGCCATTAGGACAAAATTTATCTACAGCAGACTGCTCACAGGTACAAAAAAAAGCATTATTTAAGGCATGATGTGGTGACTATGTGAATAACTCCTCCTTATTTATTTATTTTTTTGAAGTTGTATTGTATGGGTACGTTAATCGTATGCCTTCCTTTAAAGACTTCATTTGGTTAGCAAATTTTGTGAGCTGCTTGGGGGAATTAGAGTCTTTACTCCCCTTAATAATCTCATGGAGGGGCTTAAGATTCTCTGAAAAATCAAGCTTGCAAATCTGCCTGACAGTCTTTAACTTACTCATTTACATTTTTGTAGACATTTGTCTGAGTTGCAGTACCTTGAGGTTACCTTTTTTTGTAGCTTGGCTGTCAGACTGGGAACCAGCTTCTGTTCAGCTTGGCTCATAGTTGAAACTGGGCTGGGCAGCAGGGTGCAAGCCATGTTCTCTTCTGCTTAACTATGTCCCATCGACATACTTGGGGCCTCATTGCCTGCTGTGGCCACAAACCACATTTTTTATGCTTAGCAATCCCATCAGAGATCGTTGTTAGAAGCAGCTGAGAAATTTAGCCCAGGTTCCCACCATTTTGCATCTCTCTGAGACTGTCTCATGAGCCCACAAGCTTAAGCAGAAATAGCCATGCCACATTTTATTATCTTTGGTTTTTTATTTTAAATCTTGCAATTACAAAATTGGGAGAATTCTGAGTATTTGCCATATCTACTAAAAGCCATAGATTTATCCATATATACTCCTTGGCCCATGGGCCATTTCTTCCTCTAACCATTCCCACCTATGGGCTGTTGGTGCTAACTGTGGGAGGTATAGCCCTTCAAATTTTCCTGTCTCCTGCCTTTTCTGGATCCACAGCACAGTGTCAGTCAAACTTAGCTACTACAGTGATTGTGCATGAACTGCCACAAACTCAGTGGCAGCCCAGGCCATTGTTGGGCTATGTACCCTGAACTCCCTCTACTCTTCCCACCCACTTAGCCATGGCAGAGGCTGCTGCGGCTCCATGACCACAGCATTGCCACTTGCTAGGGTTGCATGTGGGCCACACTTTGATCTCTCAGAGCCCAGGAGCAGCCTGCAGGCAGTTGTGAGTATGCCACCAGTGTGATAGAGTAAGTATATTGTTTACACTATCTACAAACTCTAAAAGTTCTACATTTGTTTCTGCTCTACCTCAGCTCCTCTGGCTATCAAGACACATCCAACCAACTATACAGACTACTGAATACTATTTCTTTGTCCGATATTTACAAATATTTCTCATTTTACTCTCTATATAAAAACTGACCTTTTCATAATAATTTTCTATATTTATAAGAGCACTTACCTGTTATTATTACACCTGTGTTGCCTCATTTTGGGCAATGTCTAACATGTCCTCTCCTGTACTGCTGCCCACACATCTGTGCAATTTAGGGTTGACCTGACACCAACACAGAGGGTACCTTGTTTCGGGGACCATCTTCATCAAAAGGACCAAGTAATCACATTATAGGTCAAGATGTGTAGCCCTAGCTTTTTTTCAAAAATTTTGAGAAACCTCAATTTTTATGACCTTCAGACAAGGAGGAAAGAGGTGCATGTGGGGCCTCCACATTCTCCAGTTCACTCTTTTTACTATTCAAGTGTATATTTTTTCCAAAATTTGACAACATCTATGACTGCTTTATTTCTTACATTAACATTTATCATCATTACACTGAAAGCTTCTAGAGAATTATTTGTTTGAGACAGGAATAGACTAGCTTCTAATTCAGTTTTCCTGCTGTGATTACTGGTATGCACCAACATTCCTAGTTTTTTCTACTCTTTTAAGTACTAAGACAACTATAATTATTTTCAGCATTTTGGGAACCTTAGATTTTTTATTTTTTATTGATTTATAAATAACACCATTCAAAATTTCCACTTCCTCCCCTCCTCCCATTTCCCTCCTGTTCCCCCAATCACCCTCCCCACTCCCCCTCCAGTCCTAAGAGAGGGCAGGATACTCTGCCCTGTGGGAAGTACAAGGCCCTCCCCGTCCATCCAGGCTTAGGAAGGTGTGCATCTAAATATAAACTAGGATCCCAAAAAGTCAGTACATGCAGTAGAGACAAATGCCAGTGCCATTATCATTGGCTTCTCAGTCAGCCCCATTGTCAGCCACATTCAGAGAGTCCAGTTTGATCACATGCTCATTCAGTCCCAGTCCACCTGGCTTTGGGGAGCTCCCATTAGATCAGGCACACTGTCTCAGTGGGTGGATGAACTCCTTGTGGTCCTGACTTCCTTGCTCATCTTCTCCCTCCTTCTGCTCTTCAACTGGACCGTGGGAGCTCAGCCAGTGCTCCCATGTGGGTCTCTATCTCTATCTCCATCCTCCTGTTCTATGGTGATATTCAAGATAGTCATCAGTCTGACTACAGGACAAGGCCAGGTCAGGCATCCTCTCCTCTACTGCCCAAGGTCCTAGCTGGGGACATCCCTGTGGAAACCTGGGAATCCCTCTAGAGCCAAGCCTCTTGCCAACCCTAAAATTGCTCCCTTAATTAATATATCTTCTCTGCTCCCATATCCTCCCTTCCTTCATCTCAACCATCATACTCCTCCAAGCTCTCCCTAATCCTCCCCTTCTCCCTTCTCTCTCCCCCTCTTCCCTTTCCCAGACCCCACCTCCATCCCCACGCTCCCAACTTTTGCCTGGTGATCTCGTCTGAGTCCAGTTTTCAAGAGGATCTATATATGTTTTTTTTGGGTTCACCTTATTATTTAGCTTCTCTAGGATCTCGAACTATAGGCTCAATGTCCTTTGTTTGTGGCTAGATATTACGGTCACTCTGCTTTCTACCAAACTATCAACCTGATCACCACCTTTCTCTACACTTTTACTATCTGTTAATTATAATATATTCAAATATTTTTTTAAACTCTAAACTCTTACTGTAACTTTGTAAGCATTCCTTTATTTATTCTTCCTTCACCTTTCTTATTAATTTACTAAACACAGCTGTAGAAATATTGTATAATCTATAGATAGGATAAATCTATACATATATTGAAACTGTTCCAGATGACACTCCACATATTTCAGTTTGAGTCCTATTTTATTTTCCATTGTCCTCAGCAAATGTATAACTTATTTGTTTTCCCTTATGTTCCAGTGTCCCTACTCCCTTCATTGTCAGCTGGTTAGTTATGCATATTTTTATTTAAAATGTCAATAAACAAAAATGCTCATGTAAGAATCTTCTTGGAATTTGGCCTTTAACTTGTTGAATCTTCATGAATATCAGTCTTCCTTTTTCCTTCTCATGAAGGAAGAATATTCATCTTATACATTTTTTTTTCTTAATTGAATCATCTTCTATGTTGACTTTAAGTTTTAAATATCTTTCATTATTCAAAATTTCCCCAGTTAATTAACATTCTGTTCTCTATCCAGACTGTTAATGCACTCAAATATAGATAAGATATCCTTATGTAAACTTTGATACTTGCAAATGTACATTTATTTTTTTCTAGTTTTTTGATTTTTAAATAAATGCCATTCTACATCTAATATTCTCCTTTAGTGTTAATACTTTTCAGAATTATTTTAAAATTTTGTCAAAGTATAATAAACAGATAAAATAAAAATTTAAATAAAATATTAAAAATTAAATGTGGGCATACTAAAAAACCATCATTAAGCCTCAAATTAAGAGGATATAATACTATAAAGTCTAAAACCAAGAATAGTTTGCGCCTTTTGTGATTGGTTGGCAAACCTTGATGTTATTTTTAGGTCATGGATTTGTTTAACCTGATCAGACTTGATTATGAATGGGGGTCTTTATTTTTATTTTCCATAGCAAGGTTATATCTCTATTATTCTAAATATTTCAGGTATTTATTTTGTTTTTATGTGTATGCATGTGTGCAGATGCCCACAAAGTACACAAGAGAATGTAAGATCTCCCAGAGCTGAGTGATAGGTGATGGTGAGCCACTAGATTTGGGTACTATGAACTGAACTTGAATTCCCTGGAAGAATGGTAAGTGCTCCTAATATCGCAACCATCTTTCCAGCCTATCTTATACATTTCAAAATGACTTTTTAACCGACCCATTTCTTTTCTAGAACTCTGGACTTTCATTGCCCAAATGGCTATCAAACTCTATAAGGAGCCTCTTCGATGCCCATCTTCCTCTTGAAGTAGTGGTGCTGCCAGGAGCAGACATGTCTCCTTGTCCTGAAAAGCCCTAAGTTATTAAAACATTTAAAATGCCATATTCTGTAGTCTTTCTAAGATATGAAGAATACCCATCTGAAATATATCTATGCACATATAGAAAATCTAACTAACATGACTACAAAATTGACTACTATTGATTATCCATTAACAACCTATATACATTACATTTTTAAATGAACTACACAATCACAATACCTTAATCAAGATAAGAAATATACATATAACAATATTGACATTAAATTAGTATCAGTAAACCAAGATTCTTATCAATCAAAATTATATCTCTTTCATCTTTCCCTTTAAATGTAAAAGAACATTTATAAGCAATATTTGGGAATATGGGCACAGTTATTCCTCTCCAAACTTCTTCATGCTGAATGGGGGCGCTGTTGTTCAGGTCATCTCAGTTCGAGGTTCATCTCAGTTGACAGTTGAATGCAGTAATTTTCTGAAGGTGTTCACAGCAACCTTTCAGGAGGGCGTGGTCTATCATACCATATTGGGATAGAAGCAATCCACAGGGTCTCATCCTCTGAGAACACAAAAGAAGAATCTCTTTTCCAAAGTATCATACCTTAGATCCAAATTCTGAAGTCAAGTTATTTTAAAAATATCTATCTTGGATTAGTTCAGCAGCATTTTTAAACAAATATCTTTTAGCAGCTGCTGCTCCTTCCTCAGCATTCATACAATTCAAAGAGAGCATAATAACATACAGTATCAAGATTTTCTGTGTAGTTTCCATCTTTATGCGGCTTTAATTTAACCTCTATTCCTTTTATTTTTACTTTTTTTATTAAAAATTTCCGACTCCTCCCTGCCTCCCTTTTCCCTCCCCCTCCCCTAACCCCTAACCCCCAATCCCCTCCCCCTCCCTCTCCAGTCCAAAGAGCAGTCATGGTTCCCTGCCCTGTGGGAAGTACAACGTCTTCCCCCTCCATCCAGGTCTAGGAAGGTGAGCATCCAAACAGGCTAGGCTCCCACAAAGCCAGTATATGCAGTAGGATCAAAACCCAGTGCCATTTTCCTTGGCTTTTCATCAGCCCTCATTGTCTGCCATGTTCAGGGAGTCCGGTTTTATCCCATGCTTTTTCAGTTCCAGTCTAGCTGGCCTTGGTGAGCTCCCAATAGATCAGCCCCACTGTCTTAGTTGGGTGGACACACACCTCCCTGGCTATCCTGACTTCCTTGCTCGTATTCTCCCTCCTTCTGCTCCTCATTTGGACCTTGGGAGCTCAGTCAGGTGCTCCAATGTGGGTCTCTGTCTCTATCTCCATCCATCACCAGATGAAGGTTCTAGTGGCAGGACCTCTTAAAAGAGCTGCTGGGTTTTGCAGGTAAAGCTGAGTCAGGAAGCCTCTCTTAGATGCTTGCCTCTAGCAAGCAGAGCAAACCTGAGAAATTGTTGCTACCAAGAAAACTTGTTTTACTCTATTTTTTCCTAAGCTTTCTCAGGCTTTCTGTGGATGCAGTTATTCGCGTTGGGCACTATTTGTTGGGCACTACTTTCTCCCTTGCTGCCACTGGAGAGATGGGAATATCTTCTTCGTATTATGAGTTTCTAAGTCTATCACTATTTCTAATGGTTTTTTTTTTTTTTTTTTAGAGTTTTCCTCAACTCTATAAATAATCCCACCTATAAATTCTCTTCAACTTTTCTGAGTAAGATATTCTCATTAGAAAGTATGTTTTAGATATTTTTAATTTTCATTGCTTACTAACACATTTTATCCTCTCTTTCGTAAATTCATTCATCAGTTGAGAAATAATCAGAAAAGCATTCTATTGAAACCAGCTAAACACAATTTTGTTGTGATAACCTGATACTTATTTCTTGAGAAAAGTTGGGGCAACACAGAGATTAATATCACCAGAAAACACTTAACAAACTAGGTACAATATTAGGATGGTACTTATCTCCAAAGGCTGAGACAACTTGGTAAATGTTTGGTGTCATATCCTAGTGGTTAGGAAAGGCTACTGGAAAAAGATAATAAAGTCAGTGCCACTGATACCAAATGAAGTACAGACTAAGAAGAAAAATAGTATTGTCCTACCTTCTCATGCAAGCTGTACGTGTAAATACACAAAAGCAACACCACAAGAAGAGAATGAAAAAAATTGTTTAAACACTAGCAATATGAGAAAATGAAATCTCACTTCGGAGATAGTCTAATCATTTTAATTTTCTTTTTAATATGAGCAGTTTCTCAGTCCATGACTGCCTTGATGGTTTTGAACCAGTGTTCAAGTATATATCTGGCTGAACTTGAAATCACTATGCATCCCAGGCTTGCCTCAAATTTTAAAATCAAGAAAATTATTATTTGCATATTTAGTGTTAATACATTTGAATATTAGGAAACTTGGCCATATTCTGTTTACTGAAACATAAAATTTCTGAATTGTGCTTCCTATATTAGATTTTGCAAGTGTGATTATCTAAACAGATTTGGCATTAAAACTTTTACATCTGGGTGGATTTTACAGTGTTACTTTAAAATAAGCAGTATCAGGGGATGTAAATCATTCCGTGAAAAAATATTTACATTGTGCAAATTATCACTTTTTTAAGGGTGAACTTGAGACTCATATAAGGCCTTAACATGCAGGCCACAAGATTAGGTCTACAAAGCCTTCTATTTTTCTTAAAACTGCTTAGGTAAATTACATTAACATTAATTTTCTTTCCCTAAGACATGCCATGTTGGGTCACCAAATTTATGTTTTTAAAAACCCACAGTTCTTGTCCCATCAACTCTAAAATGTAGAAGAAGAAAAAAGAAAATGTATTCAATTAAATAATTACTAGAATGAGTCATGTCATAAATCAGATCAGGGTAAAACCAGGCTTTCCAGCGAATGACATTTTAGAAGCTGTGGAGAAATGCATTTCTGAGAAAATGAAATGCACTTAAACAGTTACGGAGAGAACACACTCATTTAATTTTACCAGGACCTAAAGCATATGCACACTAACATCTTCAGCTGAGAAGTAATGAGTTGTCCTCAATAAGTTCATATCACCCATAATTTCCTCCAGGGAATGAAACAAGAGCAGCAGAAATCTGCCTTTTTTGATGTATTGGCAAGAAGGACATACTGAAAAAGTTCCTGAATGCTGACAGAAGCAGAATCACTTATGCACCAAAACTTGGCTAGAGAATAACTCAATAAGTGAGTCTTGGTATATTAGAAACCTTAAAGAGTCTCATATAATAAACACTTGTTGGGAATCTGCTCAGTGCAGATGTCCAAGTATGCAAAATTGTGTTTATTGGCTCTCTCTGAAAAGCTATTCTAATAGCTAATCTCTATGTTAGTTAAGTGGTGATGCATGAGAACAAACTACATACAATCTATGTACACTTAAGCTTCATCTCTCATGTAAAGTCCATTCAGAATGAAGCTTAAATGATGTAAATCAAGAGTTATGAAGCTGCTATAATCATGAGGTATTCAACTATGGTGACTTTTTGTGGTAATCAAAGAGGGAGCACATGTGCTGCTGAGTTCCACATTTGCTAAGCACATGCAGTTTTAGTTCAGAGTGACAACTGTGGGTGAATGTGACTGGAGATTTCATGGAAATTTTTTTTCTACATTTACTGATGTTGCTTTGCTTTGAACTCTTTCATGTGAAGCTTTGACTTATAAGTAAAGCATTTCTCACATTCATTTTACACATAACACTTATATCCACTGTGCATTCTCTTTTGTATTGCAAGGTAAGATTGCCCACTTTACAACTTACATTCTTCCTACCTAGCAGTGTGATAGTATAACATTTCTTGTATGCTATCAGTAAAATTATATGGATGAAACCCGCCTATGACTGATTCTTGCATGAGGTCTTTTTCCTGCTTTTGTTGTTTTTTGTTTGTCTTTTTTCTTTACATGCTTACCAGGTTTCCTCTCCCTCCTCTTCCCTCAGCCCCTCCCACTCCTCTTCCTTCATCCACTCCTTCTCCCTGGTTTCTCTTCAAAAAAGTGTGGGCTTCCCATGGATATCAGCTGTGGGAGTCACCCTTTTATGGTGACTCTTGCCATGATACTAACCGCAGTGGGTTCATATGTTCCGGCATAGGAACATGAGGATTAGAAAATGTTAGGTAGGAGGAACAGAGATAAGAAAGAAACACAGAAACATAGGATAGTATTGGGAGGGCCACTCAGTGAATACTGAATCCTGAATTCTTCTTGAGTTCTGAGTTCACCCATGATTAATTTTTCATACACTTATATACCTCAATACAAAAGAGGATAAGAAGGCAAAAGACTGCTTTAAAATGATACAAAGGACAAACACAACAGATATTTGCTTTAATACTTGAGACAACAAGTCATTATGTCTTGAGAAAAGTATTCTATTGTTTAGGCAGTGAACCCATCCTAGATCAAGTAACCTGAAGTCAGCCACTCCCTAGGTCAAAACTCCTGTTACAAAAGAAGGAGAAGTATGCTTGAATATTCTGACCTTTAGTCAGTGTGGAGTGGATCTACCTTATGTGTCATCTTAATGTCCAAAATACCAACAAACCACACCCTACATCAAGATGTGTAGCCACAGTTGTCAATATCTTTAAGCAACCTCAAACTCTTTGACCTTCAGACAAGGTGAAATAGGCTCATATTTTTAGGTCCTCATGACCAGCCAGTAATGGTATAACGAGTTTGGCTTGAGACTAGGCGCCTCCTCTACTTTTAAGGCTGGATAATGCAATTTGGTAGGAGGAAAGGTTCCCAGAAGTAGGCAACAGAGTCATAGACAGTTCCTGCTCACACTGTTAGGAGTCCCATAAGTAGATCAAGTTACACAACTGTTGCAGATATACAGAGGGTCTAGGTTAGTCCCATTCAGGCTCCTTGTGTGTTAGTTTAGTCTCTGTGAGGCTCTGTGATCACCAGTTAGTTAGTTCTGTGGGTTTTAATGTGATGCACTTGACCTAAATGGCTCCTATAATTCTTTTTCTACATCTTCCTCAGGATTGAACCAGGTCCACTTAATATTTGGATGCGGATTTTCATCTGTTCCCATCAGTTGCTAGATGAAACCTCTGGGATGACAGTACACATAGGCAATAATAGATGAGTATGACAAAATATCATTAGAAAATTTTTCATTGATGTTTTTCTGTAACAATGATCATGTAATTTTTCCTGTATTATAAATTTTGAATTAGCAACTTTGCATATCTGCAAATATAAGCATCTTTATTATGATGCAGAGTAATTATAATGTTTTGTGGAATGGGGTTTCAGGTATTTTCTTCATTTATTTTTAACAGAGAAATTGGTTTGTATTTTATGTATTTTTTCTTCATGTCAGTAAGTTTTAGAAACAAAAGCTTTAATTTTCACAGAATGTATTTGGATGGTTCCTTTCCAAACTGCTTCATAGAATACTTTGTGAAGCTTTGGTGGTAAATATCCTTTGCATCTTTTATTTTATTTTTGAGAATTTTAGAATTAATAAATAAAATTTTATATGTACTCCTTCTCTCAAACTCCCATATTTCTCCTAACATGTTACTTTACAATATAATATTTCTGTTTTCTCAACAATCCACTATGTTGAGAATTCACTATGTCTATATATGTTGGGCCATCTAGTAGAGCCCAGAAATCTGGCCACACCCACATGTGTATGGGTATAAATATTTATAAGCATGATCACTTATCAAAATAAAAACTGATAAAAACAAAAGGATCTATGCTAGGGACTGTGACCTCCCTAACCATGAGCTTTTAACTTGGATTATAGTACTAACATTGAAATTTCCTTCTGTGGAGCAGGTCTCACATTTGTCATGTGGTCACAGGTGCTGAGAGTGCCTATGTATAACAGCCCAGTTGTGTACCCCAAACAGCGTTTTATTGTAATTATATGCCTCCTGTGTCTCTTAAAATCTTCCTGCCTCCCTACCCACAATGACCTCTGAGACATGAGTGAAGGGAATATGATATGTACATTGATTTTAAAGGTTTGTTTTTACTCCTCATTCTCTTATGCTCAGTACATTGACAATTTGACCGTGTGTGATTTTCTGTGTTCATTGGTTCATTGTTACCATTATAAAAAGAAGTTTCTTATATCAGGATTAAAAGGACACATTGATTTATGAGTGTAGCAATACTTTCTCCCCTAGGGGAGTGACACAGCTAGCAACAAGTTCATAGTCCCGAAAATGATGCCAGGAACAGGTTCCATCTTGGGAAGTGGACCTTAAATCTCCAGTTTAAAAGCAGGTGGTTACTTCCAAGATGTACATGTCATGATGTCACCATTGGGCAAGCTTTGCCAGACTGATTATTGCTATAACTTACAGGGGTCCTAGATTAATAAAGTTGATTATTACTTTTTTCTTTGAGTATTGTGCATAGCACCTTCCAACACTGTGAAAGGTAGCTAATGGAGATGGCATTTCCAGGCTGATGTTTGTTTGATTTAACTGTGTTCTCTGACTCAGATATATAACAGCTTCAAGAATTGGATCTTACTGTTACTTTCTGAAGGGAATCCAAGAGCTATGAAAATAGGCTATAATGTTCAGTGATCCATAGGACCTACTGCTGTGGAATAATTTTTTTTTGTATTCTGTGAAGATGTGTCACCCTGATTGGTTCATAAAGAGCTGAATGGCCAATACCTAGGCAGGATCCTCAGACACGAAGAAGTAGAAGAAGAAGAAGAAGAAGAAAAGAAGAAGAAGAAGAAGAAGAAGAAGAAGAAGAAGAAGAAGAAGAAGGCGGAGAGGAGGAGGAGGAGGAGGAGAGGAGGAGGAGAGAAGAAGAAGAAGAAGAAGAAGAAGAAGAAGAAGAAGAAGAAGAAGAAGAAGAAGAAGAAAGAGGGGGAGGAGGAGGAGGAAGAAAAGGAGGAGGAGGAGGAGGAGGAGGAGGAAAAAGGAGGAAGTGGAGGAGGAACAAGAACAACAACAAGAAGAACAACAAGAAGAAGAACAAGAAGAACAAAAACAAGAAGAAGATGAATAATAATAAGGAATCGCTAGACCCACTGAAAGGAAGCAACATGCACATTACAGAGTAGAGATAATAAAGCCAGGAGAGAAAAAGTCAATAAAAAATAGGTTAATTTAAGTTGAAACAATTAGTTAATTTGTACAAGCCTAATCTATTGGCTGAGCTTTTAGAAATAATAAGTCTCCATGTCATAATTGGGAAGCTGGCAGTCATGACTAAAATGTTCAACTAAAAACTATTGACTAACAAATAAAAAATAGATAACCTGTTTATAATACTGAAATATTTACTTAATCTAAGATGCATTGTCTCCTTGTTATAGGATAACTGTGTAAATTCTTTTTATATGTGTGTTTATATTTGCTCTAGGAAGTTTCTATCATGGTTAATTTCCATATGACTTAAAATGTGTCTTTAATGCTAATTATTCTACCTCATACTCATTCTCTCTCTCCATCCTATCCCTCACCCCACTTAATCTTTTGTGGTCCACTCTTTCCCAGTCATCTTTTGGATTAATACTCTGAAAATGTCTACCCTACTAAAAGTCACATACAGATTCAATTGAATTCCCATAAAAATTCATTTATAAATTTTCATAAAAATTGAAAAAAAAAATGTTCTTGCATTCCATATTGAAATGGAAAACATCCAGCATAGCTAAGATATAACCAAAGAAACAAACACTAAAAAGTACTGCTAGAGGTATCACCACCATTGATTTCAAGTTGTACCACAAAGTAATAGTAATAAAACCAACATAATATTATCATAAAAGGACACATCCATCAATGGAATAGAATTGAAGACACACAGATAAACACACACTCATACATCTATATTTTTTTGACAAAAGACAACAATAAATACTGGAGAAAAGACACCATCTTCAACAATATGGTGCTAGTCAGACTTGATAACTAGATGTAGAATAATTAAACTGAATTTAATACATTTTTTTTCAGCATATCAAGATCTCAAAGCCAAATGTATTAAGAACCTAAAAAAGAGACTTAATACCTGAATCTGATAGAGGAGAAAGATGGCAGATTGCTTCAACTTATAGGCATGGGAAATTACCAACAAGATACATACAATAAAATAAATAGTTTAAAAATGGGAATCAGAAGGAACAAAAAACTATTATCACTATTTTAGTGAAGAATCAGCCCAGAGAGTGGGAAAATTCTTTATCAGCTATATATAACTGGTACAGAATTAGTATTGGTACCACACAAAGACCTTAAAAATAGGTACAAAGCAATAGGTACAGATAGCATAGAAATATTTTCTTTTTTATTAATTTTTTTTATTTTTCCATTTAAAGTTTACACTTCCTCCTCTCCTCCTATTCCCTCTGACCCCCACTCACCCTCCTCCCTGCCCCTCCTTCCTTAAGACAGGGCAGGGAACCCTGCCATTTGGGAAGTCCAAGCCCCCACCTCTATATCCAGGCCTAGGAAGCTTTGCATCCAAATAGACTAGGGACCCAAAAAAGCCAGTACATGCAGTAGAAACAAATCCCAGTGCCTTTATCAATGGCTTCTCAGTCAGCCACCATTTTCAGCCACATTTAGAGAGTCTGGTTTGATTGCATGCTCATTCAGTCCTGGTCCAGCTGGATTTGGTGAGCTCCTATTAGCACAGGCACACTGTCTCAGTGGGTGGACCAACCCCTTGTGGTCCAGACTTCCTTGCTCATCATCTGCCTCCTTCTGTTCTTCAATTGGACCTTGGGGGCTCAGTCCGTTGCTCTGATGAGGGACTTTGTCTCTATCTCCATCCATTGCCCGATGAAGATTCTATGGTGATATTCAAGAAAATCATCAGTGTGATAGTGGGGCAAGGCCAGTTTAGGCTCCCTCTATGCTGCTGCCCAACGACCTAGCTGGGGCCATCCCTGTGGACACCTGGGATCCCCTCTAGAGCCAAGTCTCTTGCCAACCCTAAAATGGCTCCCTTATTATAGATATTTTCTTCCCTGCTCCTATATCCACCCTTCCTCCATCTCCATTCTCCCACTCCCCCAAGCTCTCTCCAGTCTTTCCCTTCTTTCTCCCCCTCTCCCCTTCCCCCAACACTACCCCCAACCCTACCCCTACCCCTATGCTCCCAACTTTTGCCCAGCAATCTTGTTTTCTAATTTTACACGCCAAATTCATTTCCCATTCTGCCCCTCCCCCTACTTCCTACACATTCCCTTCCCCCTCCCTGATTCCATCCACCAATCACTCCACAGAGAGGTAAGGCTTCTCACGGGGAGTCAACAAAGTCTAGCACATTGCTTTGAGGCAGGATCAAGTCCCTCCCCAATATATGTAGGCTGAGCAGACCATGCCTTCAGAAAGCATGGGTTCCAAAAATCCAGAACAAAGAGTGGGGATAAATATTGATCTACCTGATAGTGACCACACTGTCTGTCCCAGCCATACAACTGTCACCCCATTCAGAGAGCCTAGTTGGTCCTATGCTGGTTCTCTCACTGTCCAGTTGGAGTTGGAAGGCTTCCATTAGCTAAGGCAAACTGTTTTTGCAGGTATCCCCATCATCATCTTGAGCTCTTTGCTCATTTTCTCACTCTGCCAACTCTTTGGTTGGACTTTGGGAGTTCAAGCCAATGCTCCACTGTAGTTCTCTGCATCTTCTTTCTTCAGTTGGCACATGTAGGTTCTATGATGCCATTTGAGATATTCATCAATATGACTACAAGGCAAGACCAGTTCAAACATCCTCTCCATTATTTCTTAGAGTCTTAACTGGGGTTATCCTTGTGGACTCTTGTGAATTTTTCTAGTTTTAAGTTTCTTGCTAGCCCCATGACTTCCTCAATCAAGATAAATCATTCCTTTATCTCCAGTATCTTCTAATTCTACCAGTACCACGCCTTATGGAGAAGGTTCCCAGGTCATTTCAAGCTTAAATCATCCATGTCTGTGTCTAAAGTGTGTGGTGACTTCAGTAAAAGGATCTTACCTTCAAGTTCTGAGAGTCAGTTGTAGACACTTGCAATAGTTTGCTTGTATTGTTTAGGGAAAAATCTTATGGATTTTCTTGACCATGAATTTGACTAGAAGTTCTAATGTCTGTCTCTTGGATTTTGCTAGACACATTATGGCTCTTAGGAGCCCATTATCATCAAATACAGGCCAATTCCAATATATACTATATGTGTGTTTTAAGTAAGCTTATAAAACATGTTTTCCTATGTATTTTTTCAAATAACCTTTGTTTTACTTGTCTTACACTTCCTGTTACTTC
Source organism: Chionomys nivalis (assembly GCF_950005125.1). Taxonomy (NCBI): domain Eukaryota; kingdom Metazoa; phylum Chordata; class Mammalia; order Rodentia; family Cricetidae; genus Chionomys; species Chionomys nivalis. The sequence goes on along the minus strand of NC_080112.1, from coordinate 50,067,837 downwards.
CTTTATATAATATTTGTTCCCTCATTAATTTATGTTGCTCCCTGTTTCTCAGCTTACTCCTTTCAAAACACCTATTGATTGTCAACTTGAAGGGAGTAAGAATGACAAAGTGAACAGAACTTCAGGGATTGTGTAGATGAACTTATTTAGAGATGGTAAGATCTTCTTTGAACGTGTTTGGCACTATTCCATGGGCTGGGGTACTAGACAGAATGAAAGGAAATCAAACTGAACACAAACATTCACTGTTCTCTGCTTCCTGACATTAAATGTAATATGATCAGCAATCTCTTCCTGCTGTCACCATATCTTCATTTCCAAGATGAACTGTATCTTGTAAAACTATAAACCAATTAGCTATCCCATTCTTAAGCTGCTTTGTCATAGCAGTGAGATATGCTTATGTAATATTCAGATAACTTATGTAATAGTCTATAAATGTTCTATTTATTTCTCACTAGATATATTAAATGCCATTTTGTGTAATAACTAATTATATTTCATAGTCTAAGAAGTGCCAATAATCAGAATCATAGTTTTAATTCAGAAATTATATTCTTTCATCATTAAATGATTTTAATGTGTTTCTGAAATAAACATGTTGACATGAGAACAGGTTGACCATCACTGACATGAAAATCTAAAATCCAAATTGTTGCACAAAATGAAACATTTTGACTGAGTAAAAATAAGTAATTCAGTTTAGGATGCACAACCAATAAATTTTGTGAAAATATCCCCAAATGTGAAGAAGCCCTGTATCTATACACTTCTGGTACCAAGTATTTCAGATAAGGAGTGCTCAGGGTGTATAATATATGTAGCCTATTTTAGGAAAAGAAATTTAAAATTCATTATAATTTTAGACTAGTTACTTTTTTAGTGGAACTCTTTCATAAGAAACCATTCTTAGATAATGCTTCACAGCAAAGAAAGAAACCACAAAACTGTTTTATATGGCTCATTTTTCATATAACTAATTTTAAAGAAAATACAATAAATCATATTTGCTACATTCATCAGGGGTTCATCTTCAACTTTGCCAAAGATTGTGTATTTGAGGAGAACAAGTTTGAAGATGACATATGAGGCAATCATTCTCAGATTTTTGAGGAGTTAGGGATTGGGAGTTAAAGGTACACAAACACATCTTGTAGAACTTAAGAAAAATTAAGATCTAGGCAAAGGATATAGATCAGTCAGCAAAGTATTTGTCTATCACAAAACAGCAGGATTGATTTTTGCATAAATCTATCATGGTGTAACACACCTGAAATCCCGGAAGGATCACAAGTAGGGCATCCTCAGATACATAGGCAGTTTAAGGTGAAATTTGCAATGCATGAGACCTTGTCTTAAAGAGTAAGATACCAAAAGGAAATCAATTTTTTCATGTTCTAGTATTATATGTAGTTCATGTATTTAATCATATTTAATGTACAAGCTATATATGTGGAAAATTGTTACTGATTTATATGCCTGGATATAGACCAACACAATGAAGGAATTAATGAAGTATATACAGAATGCTTCTGGACCTTAAAATTCACTGATGAAAATGTCCATTTTATTTCTATATCTGTGAGTTTATCTATAAAGAAATCCATATCCTACAGGTTGCTATGATAGTGTTAAACTAAGCAAATTTCACCAAATTGTACTATGTGTACAAATTTATTATATTAGAGATTTATCTTAGCAATATACATACAGAATATGCATATACATATTTTGTGTATGTGTGTGTATGTGTATACAACTTGAATACTTAGTAGGTGCCTGTCTTATTATAAGCAGAATTGACTGTTATATTGAACAGTCTTTTCTTTCTGATGTGCAACATTAGAACACTGCTTATTTAGTACTTCAGTACTCATTGCTTCTTCAGCATATTTCAAAGCTTTTACTTCCAAAACTTTTAGCCAACAATTTGTGAGAGTCTATTATGTTTTCACTGTGGGGCACAGAGAGATTGACTAAATGTGATCCTTCTCCACAAAGAACTATGATGCACATAAATAAGGAATGTAGTAGTTCAAATTTTTATCCTGGAGATAAGAGCAAATGGAAATTGTAAAAATAAAGTGTTTCTCTGCCAGCTGGTGTGACTAGAGGAGATGGCTCAGTTTTGCCACTAGGCCTTGAAATAAAACGAAACACTGACAGATGGATATGGTAAAGGGTTGTTATTACTTCATTTCTGTCCCCAGACCTATTAGTGCACAGTATCAGTCTATGATTCAATTGAATGCAGAGCCTCAAGTTTTGGCTGTTTATTTGTCTTCTAAAATCTCTTATCATAAATCCATATTCATATTTTTCACCTGTCCTCATTTCTCACCTTAATTAAGTCATGGTATTAGACAATCTTAATCTTCATATCACATTTGCACTCCTAGATTTATTTATTTGTTTGTTTGTTTGTTTTTTATTTATGTGACACCATAGTTTTCTTTATGCCTTGGTAGCCATTTGTTTCAAATGACATTTTTTGTAGCCTGACTTCACAAGCCATTTTAGTGGTAGCAGCTGAGTACTCAGATATCTGTCCTTACCATTTCAAATGTCCAGTAGTTTTGTTATATATTTTTTCTCACTATGCCAACATTAGAATTTTAGGCATGGGTCAGCAGTTCTTAAGCTCTGTTGCACATTATAGCGACTAGAGGAAGTTATTAAATTCCCAGCTGGAATTTAGATTTAGTTGTCCTGGAGATAGAAGGGCATTAGTATCTAATTTGAAAACTCCTGTGGTCAGTTAAATGTAAGGTTTTATTGAGAATCACGGAACGGAATGATGTTTTCACTTTCTGTATCTTCAAATATAAATCTGGTAATTCAAATGGATTTTTCTAACTCTGAGTTTATTTTTGAAGTTGAGCTTTACAAACAAAGTTTATTAAACAGAGAAAATAGGGTTGTTTAGCTCACAGTTTGATGGAGGAAGGTCATTGGTTAAATAATAAAGAAACTGCTTGGTCCTCATAGGTTAGAACATAGGTGGGTGGAGTAGACAGAATAGAATGCTGGGAGGAAGAGGAAGTGAGCTCAGATGCAGGGCAGCTCCTCTGAGAGACAGACGCCATGCTCTCCTCTCAGAGCCAGAAGCAATGAAGCAAGCCGCCAGGTCAGACATGCTGAATCTTTCCTGGTAAGACTGATGCTACACAGATTATTAGAGATGGGTTGATCGGGATATGAGAATTAGCCAGTAAGGGCTAGAGCTAATGGGCCAAGCAGTGTTTAAAAGAATAGAGTTTGTGTGTCGTTATTTTGGGGCATAAGCTAGCCAGACAGCCATGAGCCGGGCTGTGGGAAGAGGCAGGCAGCTCCATACTACAACAGTTTGTAAAGGTAAAAGTATAGTAATGTGCATCTCCAATCACTCAGTTTGATTTTTTTTATTAATTAATTAATTTAATTATTAAAGATTTCTGCCTCTTCCCCGCCACCACCTCCCATTCCCTCCCCCTCCCCCAATCAAGTCTTCCTTCCTCCTCAGCCCAAAGAGCAAGCAGGTGTCTCTGCCCTGTGGGAGGTCCAAGGACCACCCACCTCCATCCAGGTCTATTAAGGTGAGCATCCAAACTACCTGGGCTCCCACAAAGCCATTACATGCCATAGGATCAAGAACCCATTGCCATTGTTCTTCAGTTCTCAGTAGTCCTCATTGTCCATTATGTTCAGCGAGACCGGTTTTGTCCCATGCTTTTTCAGACCCCGGCCAGCTGAGCTTGGTGAGCTCCCGATAGAACATCCCCATTGCCTCAGTGTGTGGGTGTACCCCTTGCAGTCCTGAGTTCCTTGCTCGTGCTCACTCTCCTTCTGCTCCTCCTTTGGATCGTGAGACTTCAGTCCAGTGCTCCAGTGTTGGTCTCTGTCTCTGTCTTCTTTCATTGCCTGATGAAGGTTAATATTCAGGGGGATGCTTATATGTTTTTCTTTGGGTTCACCTTCTTATTTAGCTTCTCTAGAATCACGAATTATAGTCTCAATGTCCTTTATTTATGGCTAGAAACCAAATATGAGTGAGTACATCCCATGTTCCTCTTTTTGGGTCTGGCTTACCTCACTCAGGATAGTGTTTTCTATTTCTGTCCATTTGTATGCAAAATTCAAGAAGTCATTGTTTTTTACTGCTGAGTAGTACTCTAATATGTATATATTCCATACTTTCTTCATCCATTCTTCCATTGAAGGACATCTAGGTTGTTTCCGAAACGACAGAGAGAGAACACGCAAATAAATAAGATCAGAAATGAAAAGGGGGACATAACCACAGACACAGAGGAAATTAAGAGAATCATTAGATCTTACTACAAAAGCCTGTATGCCACAAAACTGGAAAATGCAAAAGAGATGGACACGTTTTTAGATAAGTACCATATACCAAACCTAAACCAAGACCAGGTGAACGATCTAAATAGACCTGTTAGTCGCGAAGAATTAGAAACAGTTATCAAAAATCTCCCTTCCAAAAAAAGCCCAGGACCAGATGGTTTCAATGCAGAATTCTACCAGAACTTCCAAGAAGAGCTAATACCTATACTTCTTAATGTATTTCACAATATAGAAACAGAAGAGTCATTGCCAAATTCCTTTTATGAAGCTACAGTAACTCTGATACCAAAACCACACAAAGACCCAACCAAGAAAGAGAATTACAGGCCTATCTCACTCATGAACATCGACGCAAAAATTCTCAATAAAATACTGGCAAACCGAATCCAAGAACACATTAGAAAAGTTATCCATTATGATCAAGTAGGCTTCATTCCAGAGATGCAGGGGTGGTTCAACATACGCAAATCTATCAATGTAAGCAACCATATAAATAAACTGAAAGAAAAAAACCATATGATCATTTCATTAGATGCTGAAAAAGCATTCGACAAAATTCAACACTCCTTTATGATAAAGGTCTTGGAGAGATTAGGGATACAAGGGTCATACCTAAATATAATAAAAGCTATTTACAGCAAGCCAACAGCTAACATTAAATTAAATGGAGAAAAACTCAAAGCCATCCCACTAAAATCAGGAACACGACAAGGATGTCCACTCTCTCCATACCTCTTCAATATAGTGCTTGAAGTTCTAGCAATAGCAATAAGACAACATAAGGGGATCAAGGGGATCCAGATTTTTTTTTGAGGGACCTCCAGCTGCATTCTACCTTAATGATGGGAACATAAATAGCACAGATGAAACAAAGTGGATACATAGTGAGATATGTAGAAAGAGGCAGGGGCTGACCTTGCCCTTTTATAGCAACCTAGTCTCTTGAAAACTAACTGGCAAAATCACTGTAATCAACTGGATTTGTAAAAGCACTGTATTATTCCTTTCAAGAGTAATGTATTGGATTACCTAAGTATGTTAAGCTATGTATTACTTTTTAAAAAAAGGGTCCCTAATTTTCCAACTGATATCGTCGAGACCATGCTTCCAACTCATTGAGTTGGATACAGATACAAACTATCCCTACATCATAAAACTCTTTAATGTTCTTTTCACTTAGTATGTTCCAAAAAGACCTTCAAATTCTCCTTCCATTCCATTTCCAGTATTCTAAACTTAGAAGATTATACATTTCTTAATGTACTGTGTTGATCAGGATTTATCCTAGAGTGCAAGAATAATTGGTTCTCTATAATTGTTGGTTTAATCAGCAACCTCTTTGTTACCATATTCCAAATCAACCATTAATTTGTTCATATATTATTACCTCTATCTTATTCTCCTAAAATTAAGTGAACATTAGATTTTACCTATAGTGGCATCCCACTAACACATTTATACTCACCTTTTCCATGATAACCTATGCCACACTCTCTATATAACAAGTCTGTATATTCAGTCTCACAACAGCTTTTTAGATTCTCCTGAAAAATAAGGTAATGTATTTTTTTGTTCTCAATTCTTCAAATTACTTTAATCACTAAGTTAAATCTATCTTTACTACAGCCTATTCTTTTAGAGAACTACCATCCCAGAACAATGACTTTAATATTCACCTTTCTTCAAATTCTTTTTCAAGGTGCATCACGCACATTGTCTTTCTCATTATTCTTCAAATACCTCATACATGGTCATCTAAAGGGTTTTGGTTTCACTACTACATACATTGCAACATATCATGACTAGCTTTCTTGTATCAGTCAAATATTTCTTTTCTCAAAGATGAGTGATATATTTTAGCTCTAACCCCATCTGCTTGTTTAATTAATTGATAAATTGATTTTTCATATCTGACATGGCTACTTGCTTAATTTCTATCTTTAAGGAGGAATATTATTTATAATAAGGTAAAGGTATATATTTCCTTAACATTATAACTCTGTTATCTTAAATAACAATTTTACTCTAGAATGGAGTAATAAGAACATGAATATATGAATGCAATGGGAAGGATTTCATGTCAAAGGAATGTATGTAAGACAAATGTCTTGCATAGTCTGGAAGATAATGGTTGTCAAGATGGTGCTTAGAGAGGAGTGGCAAATAGGGAAGTAAAGGCTAGAATTTGGAAAACACTAAAGGACACATAAAGACTTCAGAAAATGTTATATACTATGGATTCAACAATAACTGAAAGAGACTTCATGATTACTACTAACACTTATGTTAATTCTCTTATACATTATACACTGCATTCTGACCACAGCTTCTCCTCATTCCACACCTCCCAGACTCCCTCAACTGCATTCTCGCCAAGATCCACTCCTCCTCTCATTCCTTTCAGAAATGAAGAAGATTCAGCAGGTTTGTTTGTTTGTTTTTTTATAACAGGCATCAGATTTTCTAATTTTCCTGGAGAGGCATATTCTCTATAGTGACTAGAAATGAATAGAACATGTTCTACCTAGTGAGCTTGGTCCATTACTTTGATGAGGGTCTCTGTCTCTATCTCCATCTATGGTGATATACGAGATCATCATCAGTGTGGTAGTGGGGCAAGGCCAGTTCAGGCAGCCTCTCCTCTGCTGCCCAAGGACCTAGCTAGGGACATCCCCATGGTCACCTGGGATCCCCCTCTAGAGCCATTGATTACCACCCCTAAAATGGCTCCATTAATATAGATAGCTTCTTCCCTGCTCCTATATCTGCCCTTCCTCTATATCCACCCTCCCACTCCCTGGAGTCTTTCCCTTCTCCCTTCTCTCTCCCCTTCTCCCCTTCCCCCAACCTTACCCACACCCCTACTTCCAACTTCCACCCCCATGCTCCCAACTTTTGCCCAGTGAACTTGTTTGCTTCCAATTTCCAGGAGGATCTATATATGTTTTTCTTTGGGTTCACCTTATTTTTTAGCTTCTCTAGGATCTCAAACTATAGGCTCAATGTCCTTTGTTTAGGGATAGAGTCCACTAATGAGTGAGTACATACCATATTCATCTCTTTGGGTCTGGATTATCCCACTCAGAATAGTGTTGTCTATTTCCATCCATTTGCATGCAAAATTCAAGATTTTTTTTTACCACTGACTAGTACTCTAATGTGTATATATATATATATATATATATATATATATATATATATATATATATATATATATTCCACACTTTTTTTTTAATCCATGCTTCCATTGAGGGGCAACTAGGTTGTTTCCAGGTTCTGGCTATTACAAATAATGCTGCTATGAATAAAGTTGAATAAATGCTTTTGTAGTGTGATTGGGCATCTCTTGTGTGTATTCCCAAGTGCCGTATTGCTGGATGCTGAGGTAGGTTGATTCCCAGTTTTTTGAGAAACTGCCATACTGATTTCCAAATTTTTTTTTTTTTTTTTTTTTTTTTTTTGCCATTCTGACAGGCGTAAGATGGTGTCTAAATGCTGTTTTGATTTTCATTTCCCTGATCGCTAAGGAGGTTGAACATGACCTTAAGTGTCTTTTGGTCATTTGAATTTCTTCTGGTGAGAATTCTCTGTTGAGTTCAGTACCCCCTTTTTAAATTGGGTTAATTAGAATTTTAATGTCTAGTTTCTTGTGTTCTTTATATATTTTGGAGATCAGACCTTTGTCTGATGTGGGGTTGGTAAAGATATTCTCCCATTCAATAAGATGCCTTTTTGTCTTAATGACAGTATCCTCTGCTTTACAGAAGCTTCTCAGTTTCAGCAGGTCCCATTTATTCATTGTTGCTCTTGTTGTCTCTGCTACTGGGGTTATAAGTAGAAAGTGGTCTCCTGTGCCCATGTGCTGTAGACTACTTCCCACTTTCTCTTCTATCAGGTTCAGTATGTTCAGATTTATATTGAAGTCTTTAATCCATTTGGACTTGAGTTTTGTTCATGGTGAAAGATATGGATCTATTTTCATTCTTCTACAGGTTGACATCCAGTTATGCCAGTGTCATTTGTTGAAGATGTTTTCTTTCTTCCATTGTATACTTTTAGCTCCTTTGTTGATAATCAGGTGTTCATAGGTTTGTGTAATCCAGGTATTTGATTCAATTTCATTGGTCAACTTCTATGTTTTTATGCCAATACCAAACTCTCATTACTATTATTATTATTATTATTATTATTATTATTATTGTTTGGTTTTTCGAGACAGGGTTTCTCTGTGGTTTTGGAGCCTGTCCTGGAACTAGCTCTTGTAGACCAGGCTGGTCTTGAACTCACAGAGATCCGCCTGCCTCTGCCTCCTGAGTGCTGGGATTAAAGGCTTGCGCCACGACCGCCCGGCCCAAACTTTCATTATTGTAGCTCTGTAATAGAGCTTGAAGTAAGGGATAGTAATGCCTCCGGAAGTACTTTTATTGTATAGGATTGTTTTGGATATCCTGGGTTTTTTGTTTTTTCATATAAAGTTGATTATTGTTCTCTCAAAACCTGTGCAGTATTCTTTAGGGATTTTGATTGGGGGTTGCATTGAATTTATAGATTGCCTTTGGTAGAATTGCCACTTTACTATGTTGATCCTACTCATCCAAGAGCATGGGAGATCTTTCCATTTTCTGGTATCCTCTTTAATTTCTTTCTTCAAAACCTTAAAGTTCTTGTCAAATAGATCTTTCACTTCCTTGGTTCGTGTTGCCCTAAGATATTTTATGCTATTTGTGGCTATCATGAAAGGTGACGTTTCTCTGATTTCTCTCTCTGCTTCTTTATCCTTTGTGTATAGGAGGGCTACTGATTTTTTTTTTTGAGTTGATCTTGTATCCTGCCACATCAATGAAGGTATTTATCAGCTGTAGGAGTTCTTTGGTAGAGTTTTTGGGGTCACTGATGTACACTGTCATATCATCTGCAAATAACAAAATGTTGACTTCTTCTTTTCTGATTTGAATCCCCTTCATCTCCTTACGTTGTCTTATTGCTATTGCTTGAACTTCAAGCACTATGTTGAAGAGATATGATAAGAGTGGACAGCCTTGTCTTGTTTTTGATTTTAGTGGAATCGCTTTGAGTTTCTCTCCATTTAATTTGATATTAGCTGTTGACTTGCTATATATATTACGTTTATTATATTTAGATATGATTCTTATATCCCTAACCTCTGCAAGACCATTATCATAAAGGGGTGTTGAATTTTGTCAAATTCTTTTTCAGCATCTAATAAAATGATCATATGTTTTTTCTTTCAGTTTATTTATATGATGGATTACATTGATAGAATTTTGTATGTTGAACCAGCCCTGCATCTCTGGGATGAAGCCTACTTGATCATAATTGATATTTTTGATGTGTTCTTGGATTGAGTTTGCCTGTATTTTATTGAGAATTTTTGCATCGATGTTCATGAATGAGGCTGGTCTGTAATTCTCTTTCTTGGTTGAGTCTTTGTGTAGTTTTTGTATCAGGGTAATTGTAGCTTTATAAAAAGAGTTTGGCAATGATTCTTCTGTATCTATTATGTAAAACACATTGAGGAGTATAGGTATCTGCTCTTCTTGGAAGTTCTGATAAAATTCTGCATTAAAACCATCTGGTCATGGGCTTTTCTTTGTTTGGGAGGTTATTTTTTTTTTTGGTTTTTCGAGACGTATTTATGACAGCTTCTATTTCTTCACGACTTATAGGTGTATTTAAATTGTTCACCTGGTCTTGATTTAATTTTGGTATATGGTATTTATCTAAAAACAAGTCCATTTCTTTTACATTTTCCAACTTTGTGACATACAGGCTATTGTAGTAAGGCCTAAAGATTCTCTGAATTTCCTCAGTGTCTGTTTTTATGTCCCCCTTTTCATTTCTGATCTTGGTGAATTGTGTGTTCTCTCTGCCTTTTGATTAGTTTGCATAGGGGTTTGTCAATCTTGTTGATTTTCTCAAAGAACCAGCTCTTTGCTTCATTGATTTTTTGGATTGTTTTCTGTTTTTCTATTTTGTTGAATTCTTTTCTCAGTTTGATTGTTTCTAGTCTTCTCCTCCTAGGTGAGTCTACCTCTTCTTTTTCTAGAGCTTTCAGGTGTGCTGTTAAGTCTCTAATGTGAGCTTTCTCCATTTTTTTAATGTGGGCACTTAGTGCTATGAATTTTTGTCTTATAACTGCTTTCATAGTGTCCTGTAACTTTGGGTATGTTGTTTCTTTGTTTTCATTGAATTTAAGGAAGACTTTAATTTCTTTCTTTCTTTCTTACCTGACCCAGGGGTGGTTCAGTAGTTGACTGTTCAGTTTCCATGAGTTTGTAGGCTTTCTGGGGGTAGAATTGTTGTTAAATTCTAACTTCATTCTATGGTGATCCAATAAGACACAGGTGGTTACTAATTTTTTCTTGTATCTATGGAAGTTTCCTATGTTACCAATATGTGATCAATTATTGAGAAGGTTCCATGAGATGCTGAGAAGAAAGTATATTCATTCGTATTTGGGTGGAATGTTCTATAGATGTCTGTTAAGTCCATTTGATTCATTACATCCGTTATTTCTCTTATTTCTCTGTTATGTTTCTGTCTGGTTGACCAGTCCATTGGTGAGAGAGGAGTGTTGAAATCTCCTACTATTAGTGTGTGGGATTTGATGTGTGCTTTGAGTTCTAATAATAATTCTTTTACATATGTGCGTGCTTTTATATTAGGGGCACAGATATTCAGGTTTGAGACTTTATCCTGATGAATTGTTCCTATTATGAGTATAAAATGTCCATCTCCATCTCTTCTGATTGATTTTAATTTGAAGTCAATTTTGTTAGATATTAGTATAGCCACACCCACTTGTTTCTTAGGACCATTTGATTGGAAAACCTTTTCCCAACCCTTTACTCTGAGGTAATGTCTGTCTTTGTGGTTGAGGTGTGTTTCTTGTAAACAAAAGAACGTTGGATCCTGTTTTTGTATCCATTCTCTTAACCTGTGCCTTTTTATAGGTGAATTGAGTCCATTGATATTAACTGCTATTAATGACCAGTGGCTGTTAATTCTGATTTTTTTTTTTTGTGGAAGAAGTTGTGTGTTTCCTTTCTTTGAGTTGTGCTGGTGGAGGGCTGTTAGATGTCTGAGGGTGTTGTTTGGTTCCTTGGGTTGTAATTTTTCATTCTATTATTTTCTGTAATGCTGGATTTGTGGCTACCTATTGTTTAAATTTGTTTTTATCCTAGAATATTTTGTTTTCTCCATTGATGTTGAAAGAAAGCTTGGCTGGGTATAGTAGACTGGGCTTACATCCATGGTCTCTTAGTTTCTGCAGCAGATCTATCCAAGACTTTCTGGCTTTCATGATTTCCATAGAGAAGTCAGGTGTAATTCTGATAGGTTTACTTTTATATGCTACTTGACCTTTTTCCTTTGCAGCTCTTAATATTTTTTCTTTATTCTGTATGTTTTGTATTTTGATTATTATTTGGTTAGGGGATTTTTTTATGCTTCTTTATATATCATAGAAATATCCTTCTTTAGGTTGTGAAAGTTGTTGTTGAATATATTTTCTGGGCCTTTGAACTGTTATTTTTTTCTCCTTCTTCAACCCCTATTATTCTTTGGTTTGGTCTTTTCCTGGTGTCCCAAATTTTCTGGATATTTTGTGTTAAGAATTTGTTGGATTTGTTGTTTTCTTTTATCAGTGTGTTTATTTCCTCTATAGTATCTTCAGCATCTGAGATTTTTTCTTCTATCTCTTGTATTCTGTTGTTTATACTTTTCTCTGTAGTTCCAGTTCATTTACCCAGGTTTTCCATATCCTGCCATCTCTTTGTTTGTGTTTTCTTCATCGCCTCCATTTTAGTTTACAAGTTTTGAACTGATGGAGGAAGGTCATTGGCTAATAAAGAAACTGCTTGGCCCTCATAGGTTAGAACATAGGTGGGTGGAGAAAACAGAACAGAATGCTGGGAGGAAGAGGAAGTGAGCTCAGATGCAGAGCAGCTCCTCTCAGAGACAGACGCCATGCTCCCCTCTCCCAGGCAGATGCGATGAAGCTCTGACCCAGGATGGACATAGGCTAGAATCTTCCCGGTAAGTGCACCTTGGGGTGCTACACACATGAATAGAAACGGACCAAGCAGTGTTTAAATGAATACAGTTTGTGTGTTGTTATTTTGGGGCGTAAGCTAGCCAGGCTACCAGGAGCTGGGGCGGAAGGAACACAGCCCGCAGCTCCCACAACAGTCACCTTGAACACCCCTCCAAAAATTACTTTGCCCAATAAGCAGCAAGAAGCAGTTTGGAAAAGAACTATGCCCATATTCCCAAATATTATTTGTAGATATATTTATTTTTGTTATATTTAAAGGGAGATATGCTATAGAGATGAATACTTTGCATTGGTATGGATCTTGGTTTATTGATACAAATTTAAGGTCAATTTTGTTACATATATATATATATGTATTTCTGATATTGATTAAGGTATTGTGATTGTGTAGCTCATGCAAAAATGTTATGTATATAAGTTGTTAATGAATAGTTATCTATAATAGTCAAGTTTGTAGTCATGTTAGATTTTCTAGATGTACATAGATATATTTTAGATAGACATTCTTCATATCTTTCAAAGACTACGGAATATGCTATTTAATGTTTTAATAACTTGGGACTTTGTATGACAATGAGACCCTCTGCTCCTGGCAGCACCAATCTACTTCAAAAAGAAAGAAGATGGGCATCTAAGAAGCACCTTATGGAGTTTGATAGCCATTTGGGGAAGAAACTGCTCTTGCCTGGACTGTTGCATAAACTGGACACAGAAAACCCACAGAGAGAGGACTATTGAACTTGCCTAAAGGTGAGATGATCTTTCGGGGTTCCTGATTCATGAAGGAGTCTGCGAGACATTCTGCAGGACACAGCAGATAGTGACTGAACTGCCTTTGAAATTTCCTGCTTCATGGAAATGTCTCTGGATACTATGGACCTGTAGGCCTAAGATGGATGCCCCAACGGTACAGAGGAACTTTGGGTGACTGTACAGGCAGCGAGATGTCTCTATGATTTCTAGAGTTTGGAAGTTGCTTATTTCTTGTTTGCTTAGGTAATATTGTATCTTTCTGGAGTCTTTGATGGAGTTGAAGAATAGTTAGTTATAGTTATAGTTTTCCTTAGTTATGATAAAGATAAAATAGATGTAAATATTGTAATTTTTACTTGATAACTGTTTTGTTATATGTAATTTTGCTATGTTAAAGTTAAAATCTTCCTTTTTTTTGTTTAAACAGAAAAAGGGGAAATGATGGAGGAAGGTCATTGGCTAATAAAGAAACTGCTTGGCCCTCATAGGTTAGAACATAGGTGGGTGGAGTAAACAGAACAGAATGCTGGGAGGAAGAGGAAGTGAGCTCAGATACAGGGCAACTCCTCTCAGAGACAGACGCCATGCTCCCCTCTCCCAGGCAGATGCGATGAAGCTCTGACCCAGGATGGACATAGGCTAGAATCTTCCCGGTAAGTGCACCTTGGGGTGCTACACACATGAATAGAAATGGGCCAAGCAGTGTTTAAATGAATACAGTTTTATGTTTGGGCATCTCTTGGGTATATTCCCAATAGTGGTATTGCTGGGTCAAGAGGTAGGTTGAACCCGACTTTCCTGGGAAACTTTGTGTGTTGTTATTTTGGGGCATAAGCTAGCCAGGCTACCAGGAGCTGGGGTGGAAGGAACACAGCCCGCAGCTTCCACAACATTGAACTTTTTCCATTACCTGTTTGATTGCTTTTTCTTGAGTATCTTTGAGGGATTTATTCATTTTTTTCTAACTGTTTGTTAGTTTTCTCATCTATTTCTTTAAAGGAGTTTTCACATCTTGTTTAATGATCTCTAACACTTTCATAATGTTTAAAGTCTATTTCTTCTACTTCTTCTGGACTATGATTTTCAAGTCTTCCTGTTGTATGTTTACTGCATTCTGGTGTTAACATGTTGCTTTTCAGATTGTTGGAGGAATTCTTGCATTGGCGCCTGCCCATGTCCTCCTTCAAATGCTGTTAGGAGAGGCATGGCGGCTTGGTCCAATCTTTGCTGTGGCTACCTGTGTACTTGGTGGGGGGGTTCTTAGTCTGCCCTCTCTTAGGTCCCCTCAGAACTGGAGTTGGCTCTCAGATCCCTCTCCACCCTGAATTAGGCTGTGGTTGTGGATGTAAGAACCCCACAGATGGAATGAAGTGTTTGTGTGGCAAGCTGGGATGGGATATGTAGAGAAAGGCAGTAGCTGGGGAGAAGCCCCACTGAATGGCCAGAAAGTTTAGGGGATGGGAGGATGCCTGTACTCCCTTTCCGGGGTATCAGGCCCGCTGGCCGGGCCCTCACTTACCCCTCTGGATGGAACTTCTGGTACAGGATCAGGGCCAATTGCTGGACAGGCACCTTGCAGACAAAAGGGCGGGCTTGCTAGGTGCAGGCTCAGTGGAACAAAAAATCTCTGGCAGCAGTTGCACTCACCACTTTGTCCCCAGACCCTCAGCCCTGAGGCAAGCTGAGTTGGGGGATCCTATGACCCTGCATATGGAAAGAGGTGCTTGGGGGCAAGCTGGGATGGGATAAGAAGAAAAAGACAGTAGCCAGGGAGAAGCCCCACTGAATGGCCAGCTCAAATTATTTTTTATAGATATAATATGAATTATAAATCTGATAACAACTATGGCTAAAAATGTATAAGTTTCAGGTAAGTCATATACCTCTCCTAGAATTCCATCCACAATGAAATAAAAGGTTATTAAATTCCAGGATGGAAATCTTATCTTCCATTATCTTGAGAAATGGTATGCATATTGCTTTAGCATTTGACTTACCTCTGTTAAAATCTTGGTTTAGCTGAGACTTTTAAGGTGCAATAACAATGTGGGTCAGAAAAACCTGTACATTTTCTTAGCAGAACTCGAAAGCAACCTGAATGGACTGAATGGAATTTTGTTAAAGAGATTCCAGTCAGGGCAGCTCTACAGCAGTTGAACGTGGGTCACAGGAGTCAGGGGAAGCTGTAGTAGATAGCCATGTGGGAGTCACATACATGCAGGTATGGGGGCAACTTACAAACCACAGAAGCCACAGAAAGCTGTGAGGGGCAGCAGAAAGCTGTGTGGGTGCCCCATGGGGAGGTAACAAGGATGGGCACAGCAGAAGAGGATGCTAAACCAGGAAAGATGGGAGCTGGGAGTGCTAGTGCTTCTTCTGATCCCAGGTGTCTAGGTTTGAGTTCCAATTCCTAAAGCTGAAATTCTAGTCCCAGCTCTGACCTGGGCTGGTGGCTAAAAAGTTTCAGGCAAATGTATTTTTTCATAATTTCATGCCCCCAAAATTGGGCACCAAATAATGATGTAAGATAACCCACTGTATGCTATGAATATGTTTTATTACCATTGGTTAATAAAGAATCTGCTTTTTACTATGGTAGAGCAGAATATATGTAGGTGGGAAAACTAAACTGAATGCATGGAGAATGAAGGCAGAGCCAGGCAGACATCATGTAGCTGCTGAAGGAGAAAGACACCAGAAATTTACCTGTAAACCACAGCCTCATGGTGATACATAAATTTATAGAAATGGGTTCATTTAAGATGTAAGAGAAGCTAGGAATATACGTGAATAATTGGAAGAACATTGTTGTAATTAATGCAGTTTTGTGTGATTATTTGGGTCTGGGCAGGAAGAAAAAAGTGGTCTCCATTTATGTCCACTATCAGCCATTGATCCACATAAGACTTAAAAATGCTTAAAATAAAAGAGAGCTTATAGAACCACAAAAATGGGATCCAAGTGCAGCTTCTTAGTAGGTGCACTTATTTCAGGTAGGAGGATATGATGTAGAAATGAATAATTTACATTGGTATGGACTTTGTTTTATTGATACAAATTGAATGTCAATTTTGATATATGTATATTTCTACTCTTATTTAAGGTATTATGTTTATATAACCTAGCTCAGACCTATACAGGCTTCCCGATTGTCTGTGAGTCCTTACAAGCCCTGCTTAACTGATTCTATAAGCCATGTATTCATGCTGTCCTCAATCCCTCTGGGTCATTCAGTCCTTCCTTCCCATCTTCTACAAACTTTTGATGCTTTGCCATAATTTGTATTTAACACCAAAGAATAACATCTATCACATCATAAGACTAACACATTGAACTTCATGAAAATTTTACTATAATAAAATTAAGTGAAAAGTGGATCAGAACTATCAATTACAAGTCCTGTCTGGTGTCATATACATATAGTATTAGCTAATCAGGATGCTGAGCTGGAAAAATGCAAGGTCAAGTCTGATGCCTTGTCTCAAAAGTGTGGGAGAAAGGAGGCTATCTGAGTACATAACTAAAGAGGAGAGCATATTTCCAGCAGGTGAGAGGCCCTGGGTTCATTTCCTAGCCATGCAGAAATGAATACAAAACAATGAAGTCATGCTCACAAATATTCAAGTGTCAAAAATTCAAATATCTCTAAAGAAAAATTCTAGTATATTTCAGAATTACTAAATGCAATATTAGATTATGCAGTTTAGCAGTTTGCCCTTCATCTGAGTATCACCAACCATTATGAATTTATTTTATATTCATGTGACTGATACGTTTTTTTTCTACACAATGTCACTGCAATCATTATTCATGAATTTTTATAATAAAGACATCACAGCACTAATTACCTTGTAAATATTCTCCATGATTAATTTTAAGTGTTTTTTTCCTTCTAGGTCAGATTTCTAATGTTCTTTGCAATTTGTTTTAGTCTTCTCTCATATGTTGCATCCTGACTGCAGTTACCCCTTTCTACTCTCCCTGCAATCCCTTTCTACCACCTGTACTCTCATCCAGACCCACTCCTCCTCAGATTCTCCTAAGAAAAGAGGCCTCCCAGGGATATCAACAAAACATTGCATAACAAGTTCCAGTAAGACTAGGTACAAACACTCTTTTCAAGACTGAATGAGGCAATCCACTAGGATGAAAAGGATCCCCAAGCACACACAAAAGAGTCAGAAACACCCTCACTTCCATTGTTAGGAATTCTACAAAAACACCAAGCTATACAACCATAACATATGCAGAGGGCCTATGTTGGACCAATACAGACTCCATGATTGTAGCTTCAGTCTCTGTGAGCCCATATGAGCCTCATTTAGATAATTCTGTAGACCGCATTCTCCTGGTGTCATCAGCCCAACCAGCTCCTATAATTTGAACTCCCCACACTTCTGTGGGTGTAGAATGAGGTGGGAATATACAGCAGTGAAAAATATTTTTTAACAAGCCAACGAATCTGATGCATGATTTCCTGGTAGGGAGTCCCATCTAGTAAAGTTCCTGTCTGTAATTTTTCTCATTAAACACTTCAATTCCTACCTAAGAACTGTATTTCTTCCCTAAGGACAACTTTGGGTATATTCCCACTGTTAATGTGTTTACCTTGTGAAAATATGTCATCTTACATATAGGTGTGGATTGACAGAAAGATGATTTCTGCATGTACTCAGAATGACATAGGATTCTCAGTCACAAAGACAGTTTTTTATGTGGATAACCTAACCGTAGACTTCAGAGCAAATTCAAAGCATGCTAATTGTCACTGGAGAAAATGTTTGGTTGCACCTAGAGACAAATACTGAGCCTATTTTCTCAGGTGTTTTATTGCTGAATTCAAGGTCAGAATGGAATCAACTTGATTAGACATAACTTTCTCAGTAATTGAATTTTTACATATATTCTAAGTCTCAGGCTCAAGGTTCAATTTTTTACTTACTGTCTACGAAGCCTCACCAATTTAGAGCTATATGCAAGGATATGGTTTCTTACTGGCCAGTCACTGTGACATTCCTATACCGATAGAAACTAAATGACTTATCTTGGCTTGTGAGAAGGGTTCAGGCCCTAAAATATAACTTATCATTGTAAAGAGTTTTGGCTAGAAAGAAAGCAGAGGCAAGAGAGTGAGAGAGCAGTGGACAGAAATGTAGACAGGCAGGGAACAAAGGGGAGAAGCAGTGTGACAGCAGCTAAGAGGAAGAGAGAAAAAGATGTAGAACTAATTAGAAAAAAGCTGATGAATAGACAGGATTGAGAAGAGAGATAGAGAAATTTTTCATAGAGAACCTTTTTTAAAGATTAAAGTAATGAGAATGTTGCCATCAGAAAGCAACTGTAATTATTTATCCCCCAAAATGCATCTGATGTTTGGCAGTGATTCTCTACCTATGCTTTCATCAGATGGCAATTATGCTTGGCTTCAGCCTGGAAGTATAGCAGAATATCATTAGGAATCATTTAATTGACATTTTTCAGAAATTTTAAAGGAATCCTATTACAAGTGACCCTCTATCAAAAAATACTCCCAATAAGTGTGTGCATATATATATATATATATATATATATATATATATATATTCCAAAATTAGCTTATATGGTTGGATATTTGTGTTCAGGTCACTTGCTTTTAAGCCTGAGCCTGATACTCATATGTGAACATGTCCTCACACATGTACATGCACACACAAAAAAACCATAATTTTAACAATTCACACTAAATAAATATAATGTTACAAAATTTACTTCTATGAGTGTAAACTTTAATAATAAAATGATTTGCTTCAGGCATAAAATGATCATGATCTCCTATTATTATATTTAATAAGACATGCCAGTGAAGTTTCTATGTATAAACACTAAATTTTATGTGAACCAGATCAGTAGCCTTCAAAACAGAATAGCTAAACTAAGCTGAACATGGTGACACATACCTTTACTCCTAGAACTTGGGAGGCAGAGGCAGCCAGATGTTTATGAGTTTGAGACCAGCCTGGTCCACATTTTGAGTTTCAGGAAAGTCAGAGATACACAGTGTGACATACATACATAATTACTAAACTGCCTACTTTAATATTGCTTACTATAATCTTACAAAGCAATAAGACTTTTTCCTCCTCAAATATCAGACAATACTAAATTGTTAGAAATGATTATCTTTCTAAATTAAACTTTGTCAGCTGGGCAGTGGTGGTACACATCTTTAATCCCAGAAATTGAGAGACGGAGACAGGTGGATCTCTTAGTTTGAGGCCACCCTGGTCTACAAAGTGAGTTCCAGGACAATCAAGGCTACACAGAGAAACCCTGTGTCGAAAAAAAGAGAGAGAGAGAAAAAAAATCTGTCATTTTTACTCATGATGCATTTTACAGCATAGCATCACTTTTTCCTTGTCTTGATATCTGAAAATTGCTCTAAATATTGGAATGGACTAAATATGAATATGTGCTATAAGAAGTCAGCATGCAGCATTATAGATGAAAAAGTCATGTTGTTTTTATATGCACAATTTCTGTGTGCATTGCATTGTACTATGGACATACTAAGTAGTGGTGGTGGTAGTACTTCTCCTTCTCTTCATCACCACCAAACTGACAAACTAAGTGCACTGAAATATTTGAAATAATTAGAAACAAATAAACCTTTGGAGCATTAAACAGAATATTTTGTTTTCACAATCTTGTTTATCATAGAGTAATTATTCATAGTTTGCAGAATCCAGGATTTAATTAATTTTCAGTATAGTCCTTTGTCTTGTTAGATATTAATCATTTTGATTTCAAAAATTACAGACCTGTTTTTATGTGGGTAACAGAAATGTTTCCTAGAGTAGGCCAAACCACAAAGAAACCAATGGAACTCTTTGCTACTCTTAGGAGAGCCATGAGTGTTTAATGATATGTTTTATGAGTGTTTAAAGGATTTTGACCATCTTTTTCAAGTTAAAGGGTACAAAATAACCAATCAAATTTGGATAACAATAAAGCTATATACATCTCCATTTCTTACAGGAGAACAGTATTATGATAATCTTCATTTTGAGTTAAAGAGAGTATATATTTTTATTAGAAGAGAATTTTAGTACATGTTTATCTACTAGTCAGGTACCAAATACTTCATAATTGAAAGTGATAAAAGACATAATAAATGCTAATTCAAGGTCTTTGGCTCATGGATTTAATGGCATGGTACAGGATTTTGATACCTAATTTGATTTTCCAATTCTCTTATGATGTGGACTATATAAATTCTCTATTAACTTAAACAAATCAAGAGATACATGGTTGACACAGAGGAGCAAACTGTGGCATAAGGAAATAATCTGATTGAATATAACAGTACATTTGAAGCGATTCTAGGTTCTATTTTTATGTCTTTATGTTTCTAGTTATTCTACAGTGAGTCTATTGATAAAGCTAAAGTTATATCAAATTCACACAAATTTTGTGCAAGAAATGAAAGCATATAAAATGAAACATAAAAATTTAATATACCTTAAATTTAACAAGAATAATTATCAAAACAGAGTTTATATGTTAGCAGTTGGAAACTACATTCTTTCTGAAGCTATGCATGGGGAATTTATTCTATAATTTAATCTAAAACATAATTTACAGATTTTTCTCATTTTCTTCCTTC
Source organism: Chionomys nivalis (assembly GCF_950005125.1). Lineage (NCBI taxonomy): Eukaryota > Metazoa > Chordata > Mammalia > Rodentia > Cricetidae > Chionomys > Chionomys nivalis. The sequence continues at coordinate 50,047,024 of NC_080112.1, read as the reverse complement.
TCAACTGTTTCTATGTGTTTTACTCAGTTTAGCCCCATTTCATTATCCAGAAAGTGTTCACTTTGTTTTGATGACAAATAACCAGTGAAACATGTCTCGAGTCAGAGTGATGAGAAAGCAAGAAGCATTTAAAGAGCTATTTGTTCAGTTGTCTGATTATTGGATTCTTGAGTTTTCTGTCAGTAACTTTTTTCGAAGCAGTACTCAGGAAAACAGTCCTGCTGATTCTTCCTAAATGTGTCATGACAGCAATGAGAAAAATTCATTTTTTTTCTTCTAGAAATATTTAAATTGTTCTTAGTGTAACAAAATTCTTTTCTTTGGGAGACCAATAATTCAAAGCACAGAGAAAAGTTTAAACTGTGGAGAAGAGACTATATAGAATAGGAGAAAAAATGTATGATATGGGAATATATTTTCAAATCTGAAACGAGAAGGAGTATCATATCAATTGGCCCCAGTGAACACTTACACAGTCAAATTTACTCTAGTAAGGTCAGGAGAGCACACAGACTTTACAAAATGTGGTGTCTGAACTTCTCCCTTAAGAATTCCCAAGAGGGTGCACCCCTCGCGGTCCTGAGTTCCTTGCTCGTGCTCTCTCTCCTTCTGCTCCTTCTTTGGATCATGAGACTTCAGTCCAGTGCTCCAATGTTGGTCTCTGTCTCTGTCTTCTTTCATCGCCTGATGAAGGTTAATATTCAGAGGATGTTTATATGTTTTTCTTTGGGTTCACCTTCTTATTTAGCTTCTCTAGAATCACGAATTATAGTCTCAATGTCCTTTATTTATGGCTAGAAACCAAATATGAGTGAGTACATCCCATGTTCCTCTTTTTGGGTCTGGCTTAACTCACTCAGGATAGTGTTTTCAATTTCCGTCTATTTGTATGCAAAATTCAAGAAGTCATTGTTTTTTACTGCTGAGTAGTACTCTAATATGTATATATTCCATACTTTCTTCATCCATTCTTCCATTGAAGGGCATCTAGGTTGTTTCCAGGTTCTGGCTATTACAAACAATGCTGCTATGAACATAGTTGAGCATATACTTTTGTTGTATGTTAGGGCACCACACACTGAGGCATTGGGGATGTTCTATCGGGAACTCACCAAGGCCAGCGGGCCGGGATCTGAGAAAGCATGGGACAAAACCGGTCTCGCTGAACATAACGGACAATGAGGACTACTGAGAACCGAAGAACAATGGCAATGGGTTCTTGATCCTATTGCACATAATGGCTTTGTGGGAGCCTAGGTAGTTTGGATGCTCACCTTAATAGACCTGGATGGAGGTGGGTGGTCCTTGGACTTCCCACAGGGCAGGGAAACCTGCTTGCTCTTTGGGCTGAGGAGGGAGGAAGACTTGATTGGGGGGGGGGGGATGGGAGGTGGTGGCGGGGAAGAGGCAGAAATCTTTAATAATTAAATAAATTAATTAATAAAAAAAAAGAAAAAAAAAGAATTCCCATGAGGGGTTGAAGAGATGGCTCAGGAATTAAGAGCACTGGCTACTCTTGCACAGTTCCTGATTTCAATTTCCATCAACCACAGTGACTTACAATCATCTCAATGTCTGTCATAAAGGTCTGTCATAAAGGTGAACATGAAGATAGAACGTTCATACATAAATGAAATAAATAAACATGTTTTAAAAAATTAAAAAAAACATAGTTGCCCTGAACAGGGTCTATATAATTATAAAGAGCTCTGATGCATAGGAGATAATGAAGCACAAAAAAGGCATGCAAAATATGCAAAAGAAAGATAGAGGTTTTTACTTCTAAGTTTAGACACTACTATTGTGTCACAGTGAATAGTGTTTTCTATTGTTACATATGTCTATCAATTTTTTTCTGGAAATTCTACTATAAAATTGTGTTACTAACTAAAAATATGGGTGATGTTTATTTATTTATTTTTTTCTTTTTTCTTTTTTTGGTTTTTCGAGACAGGGTTTCTCTGTGGTTTTGGAGCCTGTCCTGGAACTAGCTCTTGTAGACCAGGCTGGTCTCGAACTCACAGAGATCCGCCTGCCTCTGCCTCCCAAGTGCTGAGATTAAAGGCGTGCGCCACCACCGTCCAGCTTGGGGGGGATGTTTAAATACTAAGTAAATAAAGCATCCATTTCCACAGTTGTACTAGGCTCATTTCTGTAGCATTACTAATAAAAACCCAGAAACAGACATTGGGATTTAAGATGAAAGATCAGAGAACAAAGCAACCAACCATTAGAAAGTTTTTATCTCTTTGAAATCTTCACACTGAAAAGAGTGAGTTCTGGTCTCATACTGCCTTATATTTCTCTCTAGTGCTGGTATTAAAGGTATGTACCACCACCTCCCAGCCTCTATGGCTAACTAGTCTGGCTGCTAGGACTAAAGGTGTGTGCTACCACTACATGGCCTGTATGATTGACTAGAGTGCTAGCTTTGCACTCTTATATTCAGGCATGATCATAAACAAAATACCATCACACATTTCAAGTGTTCAATAGTAATTCATGGGTAGTAAACATTATATGAACAGGACATTTAGAAAACTGAACACTATTCTTTGGAACATTTTATTTTCTTAGCTTGCCTTTTCTATACAATAAAAAAGAAAAAATGAACTTCTTACTCTAAGATATCTAGAGAATATGCAATTATTTGAAATATTTATATTTTAAAGTTTTGTAAATTCAAAATTTAGATTATTAAAATATATGAGAATATTTTACAATGTAAGAACAAATGATAAATCACATCATAAATTAGAGATTAAATATGGAGAAATATGTCAGTATATATTTTAGTGTCAACCATAGTCCTGTAAGATTAGAAAATACAACTAGGTATAATAAGAGATGCCCTGGAATCATAAGACTTGAAAGGCTGAGGCAGAAGGATTGCATGAGCTTGACGCCATTTGGGGCTGCATAAAGAATCTAAGGTGAGACTAAAATACATATTAAGACATAGTAGAAATAGCTTTAGAAAATGCAAATATACATTATTATGAGATATTAAAATACACATGGTTTAAATAGAAGTTAAAACTTAGTGACATTTAGACTGACAGTCCTCAACTAATTTTAATTTCCTGAGAGTTAGTCATAGTATTAGTTTATTTGAACTTTTATCGGATATAAATGTTGCCATAGGAACATTCCTGGTTTGATTCCTGCTTAAAAGGATTCAGGGCAAGAATACAGAAAGTTTGGTAGATACACATTTAAGTCAGAAAGTGATTTTAATTTTGTTTTTATCTATATATTTATATTTTTGGCCTGAATGACCCATATATATTTCAGCACAGTATAAGGTGGTATTAAAGAATCCTTGCTCAGGAGAAGCTCCAGGTTAAGAATTATACCTCAATTAGTCCTTGTTGGACTGGATAACAGAAAGCAAGTCACATTATTCCTGATATCTGGATGGAGCATTTCCAAAAGATTGAAATAGTCCTTTCCAGTGATTCTGCTTGTAATTTACATGAAAAAGGTTTCGTATAAGCAATACATTTATAAGGTATTTGATATCAACCTAAATATATTATATGTATTATAATATATTATAATAAGTTATAATTAACTCAAATGTTTTTATTGGCATTTCAAAGTCTTTATTTCAGAACATACCTGGGCTATTACTGATCTGTATTTAGCCAGACTGCCTTTGCTTGAGTTTCTGAGAAATAGTTGAATGATTATGCTATGCTGCACCATCTGAATAATGAAGCAGTGCCTGCACATTGTATGAATTAATTTGATCAGCCTGGAAACTGTATGGGAAATGTATTGTTATTTATGATTTGTGGTTATGAAAATGAGACCTATCCTGAAGTTAACAGTAAATTACGAGAGCCGAGAATGGGAGTTAAGCGCACAGACTGAGCCCCACACCGATCTATCCGCTCTCTTCGCCTCTCTCTCGTGGCCTGTCCACCCCATCCATCATCCCGCCGGCCACCACTAAGAACACCTTCCACCATGGCCACCTCAGCAAGTTCCCACCTGAACAAAAGCATCAAGCAAATGTACATGTCCCTGCCTCAGGGTGAGAAAGTCCATGCCGTGTATATTTGGGTTGATGGGACCGGCGAAGGGCTGCACTGCAAGACCCGCACCCTGGACTGCGAGCCCAAGTGTGTAGAAGAATTACCCGAGTGGAATTTAGATGGCTCTAGTACCTTTCAGTCTGAGGGCTCCAACAGTGACATGTATCTCAGGCCGGTCGCCATGTTCTGGGACCCCTTTCGCAAAGAGCCCAACAAGTTGGTGTTTTGTGAAGTTTTCAAGTACAACCGGAAGCCTGCAGAGACCAATCTAAGACACACCTGTAAATGGATAATGGACATGGTGAGCAACCAGCACCCCTGGTTTGGAATGGAGCAGGAATATACTCTCATGGGAACAGACGGACACCCCTTTGGTTGGCCTTCCAATGGCTTCCCTGGGCCCCAAGGTCCATACTACTGTGGTGTGGGAGCAGACAAAGCCTATGGCAGGGACATCGTGGAGGCTCACTACCGGGGCTGCTTGTATGCTGGAGTCAAGATTACAGGAACAAATGCCGAGGTCATGCCTGCCCAGTGGGAATTCCAAATAGGACCCTGTGAAGGAATCCGCATGGGAGATCATCTCTGGGTGGCCCGTTTCATCTTGCATCGTGTATGTGAAGACTTCGGGGTGATAGCAACCTTTGATCCCAAGCCCATCCCTGGGAACTGGAACGGTGCCGGCTGCCATACCAACTTTAGCACCAAGGCCATGCGGGAGGAGAACGGTCTGAAGTACATCAAGGAGGCCATTGAGAAACTAAGCAAGCGGCACCAGTACCACATTCACGCCTTCGATCCCAAGGGGGGCCTGGACAATGCCTGGCGCCTGACTGGATTCCATGAAACCTCCAACATCAACGACTTTTCTGCTGGCGTTGCCAACCGCAGTGCCAGCATCCGCATTCCCCGGACTGTCGGCCAGGAGAAGAGGGGCTACTTTGAAGACCGTCGCCCTTCTGCCAATTGTGACCCCTTTGCTGTGACAGAGGCCATCGTTCGCACTTGCCTTCTCAACGAGACTGGCGATGAGCCGTTCCAATACAAGAACTAAGTGGACTAGGTTTTGAGTGATCCTGAGCCCTTCCTAATCATCCCACTCCAACTCTTTCCTGTCCCAGCTCTGCCCCCACTGTAACTCAAAGGATGGAATATCAAGGTCTTTTTATTCCTCATGCCCAGTTAATCTTGCTTTCATTGGTCAGAATAGAGGGGTCAAGTTCTTAATCTCTCCACACCCAACCCTCATCTTCTTTTTTTTCTATCTAGCTTTTTAGTGTGTGTTGGGGGGTAACCACTGCTTCATCCCATCAGGAATGCATGTCCAGTAGGCATAGCTGTCACAGAGTGGGTATATTTGTGCGAGGAGGAATTTTTCTTCAGGATAGTTGAAAGCACGGGTCTACTGCTTGGATTGACGATTCTCTGTTAGTAGAGAGCTGTTAGTTCTTCAGGTAAAACTGACTTTCTGTTCCCAGTGGAAGTTAGGTGAGGAGCAGTTGGAGGGTGCTCCCTTGTACCGTGTTTCCCTTGCTTGGGGGAATTTATGCCCTCCATGGAGACAGCTCAGTGTGTCGCCTGATGGACAGCCCTGCTGTAACAGAAGAAAAGGTTCTTAGTTCTTGGTCCTCCATTTATAACAAAGAGCAGAGTAGTATTTTTATATTTAAATGTAAAAACAAAAAAGTTATATATATGGATGTGTGGATATATGTGTTTTTCTAATTGAGAAAACCACCCTCATCCCTGGGTTTGCCAAGTTTAAGTGAAGAGCTTGGTTGGAAGGAAGGATCTCTTGAGCAGGGATGGGGATGAAGTACCAGGAATGCTGGTTATCTGGGGCTCAGCTTCTTCATTATTACGTAGGGTTTCCCTGCCCACTCTGCAGGAGCAGATGCTGGACAGGTAACAGGTGGGATGCCAGAGTTTACCACCACCTGATCCCATGCTTAGGCTAAGATGCATATGTATCCACACACGAGTTAGAGGTATGAGTTAGCTGGTCAACTTGAACATTGTTACGGACGGGGGGTGGGTGGGGATTACTTCTCGGTGGGACTAGCATGTCACTAAAGCATGCCTTTTGATATATTAAATTTTGTAAAGCAAAACAAGTTCAGCTTCTAATCAACTCTGTAGGGTAGGGTTTCTAACTTTGCAGAACTGCCTGTTTGCGTCAATGTCTCCTTCCAGTTTGCTCTGGGAGGAACTGAGGACAGGCCTGGAGTTAAAACATTTGTCGTGTTGTATCCTAGTGTCTTGTCTCCCAGCAGAATATTCCTTCCCTCCTTAGGAATCCCATGGAGTTTTGTTTTTCCTTTTATAATAAACATACCCCACCTCCAAAAAAAAACCCAGTAAATTATAAAAGTAGAAATGAAGCTATACTTTTGATGCACTGTGCTAATCACTGCAATCTAATTTTCCCTTCAACTTTGCAAACAAGAGAAAACATATGGCTTCAAAACATGCTACTTATAGGCCTGTTACTGGTATTCTGACACCATCCTAAACTTTTCTAATATCTGAAAACATACACAAAGTGGAAAATATTAAAATAATCTTATTTACATATTCACATCTATAATAACATGATAAATATACACATATACTATGAACATGACTAATGTTCTAAATAAACATTTGGTAATACATAAACATTTCAAATAAAAAACTATTACATGTACAATGTGACCCTGTTTAAAAAAGAATGCAAATTATAGTGAAAATAATTTATGAAAAGAATTACACAAGCATGCTGTTTTTGTATAGTGAGAGTACTAATATTTTTTTATAAGAAATAAGTATATAAATGTACCTTGGAAGTTTCTTGTGCAATTCATTGGATTTAACATCTCAACAGCAATTTCTTCATTGTATTTTGTTTTATTTTTATGAAATATCACACTTTTCTATATATGAGTTACTGTGATTAGCATATAGTTACTATATTACCTGTTTTCAAATTTGAATTAGCGTCATGAATATCTTTTGCCCAGTTTCTCCGGTGATGACTTCCAGCTTTATATTGAAAACTAGAAGCAAAGTAGGAAGTTTCTTGAAGACATTAAAGAGAACATTCTTAGCCTTTCCATATATAATACAATGATACCATCTACTCTAAGAGTTCTGTTTCTCATTCAGTTGATATAGGTATCACATCCTCCATTAATAAACTTTTATATATTGGACAATTATTGGTTAATACATAGTAATTTTTATTATTAAAAATATTTAAATATTGTATCAGTTTTTCTAGCATTTTATTGAGGGTTATTGCATATATATTTTGAAGAATATGATTCTCATCTCTGTTACTCTGTTTTTATTTAATTTTTTTTTATTGAAAAAAAAATTTTCAGCTTCCTCCCCGCCTCCCATATCCCTCCCCCTCCTCCCCCCTCCCCCTCCCCCCACTCCTCTTCTCCTCCCTTTCAAGTCCCAACAGAAGTCAGGGTTCCCTGCCCTGTGGAAAGTCCAAGGTCCTCCCCGCTCCATCCAGGTCTAGGAAGGTGAACATCCAAACTGTCTAGATTCCCACAAAGCAAGAACATGAAGTGGGAACAAAACCCTGGGCCATTCTCCTTGGTCTCTCGTCAGTTCTCATTGTCCGCCATGTTCAGAGAGTCGAGTTTTATCCCATGCTTTTTCAGTCACAGTCCAGCTGGCCTTGGTGAGCTCCCAATAGATCGGCCCCACTGTCTCAGTGGGTGGGTGCACCCCTCGTGGTCCTGACTTCCGTGTTCATGTTCTCCCTCCTTCTGCTCCTCATTAGGACCTTGGGAGCTCAGTCCGGTGCTCCAGTGTGAGTCTCTGTCTCTATCTCCATCCATCGCTAGATGAAGGTTCTATGGTGATATGCAAGATATTCATCAGTATGGCTATAGGATAGGGTCATTTCAGGTTCCCTATCCTCAGGTGCCCAGGAACTAACTGGGGACATTGCCCTGGGCACTCCAAGTTCAAGTCTCTTGCCAACCCTTAGGTGGCTCCCTTAACTAAGATATGTGCTTCCCTGCTCCCCTATCCAACCTTCCTTTATCCAAAATCATCCCGTTTCCCCCAGTTCCCCTCATCCTCTCCTTCACACTTTTCTCTCCCCATCTCCCCTCACCCCCATCCCAACCCACCACAACATTCCAATTTTTTGCCAGGCAATCTTGTCTATTTCCCATAGCCAGGAGGATAACTATATGTTTTTCCTTGGGTTTACCCTCTTGTTTAGTTTCTTTAGGATCACAAATTATAGCCTCAGTGGCCCCTATCCATGGCTAGAAACGAATTATGAGTGAGTACATCCCACGATCTTCTTTTTGGGTCTGGGTAACCTCACTCATGATAGTATTTTCTACTCCCATCCATTTGCATGCAAACTTCGAGAAGTCATTGTTTTTTACCGCAGAGTAGTACTCTAATGTGTATATATTCCACACTTTCTTCATCCATTTTTCCATTGAAGGACATCTAGGTTGCTTCCAGATTCTGCCTATTACAAATAATGCTGCTATGAACATAGTTGAACAAATGCTTTTCTCATATGATAGGGCATCTTTTGGGTATATTCCCAAGAGTGGTGTTGCTGGGTCCAGGGGTAGGATGATCCCAATTTTTCTGAGAAAACGCCACACTGATTACCAAAGTGGTTGCACAAGTTTGCAGTCCCACCAGCAATGGATGAGGGTACCCCTTTCTCCACAACCTCTCCAGCAAAGGCTATCATTGGTGTTTTTGATTTTAGCCATTCTGACAGGTGTAAGATGATATCTCAAAGTTGTTTTGATTTGCATTTCTCTGATCGCTAAGGAGGTTGAGCATGACCTTAAGTAGCTTTTGGCCATTTGAACTTCTTCTGTTGAGAATTCTCTGTTCCGTTCAGTGACCCATTTTTTAATTGGATTAATTATCATTTTGACATCTAGTTTCTTGAGTTCTTTATATATTTTGGAGATCAGACCTTTGTCTGTTGCGGGGTTGGTGAAGATCTTCTCCCAGTCAGTAGGCTGCCTTTTTGTCTTAATGACAGTGTCCTTTGCTTTTCAAAAGCTTCTCAGTTTCAGGAGGTCCCATTTACTCAATGTTGATATTGAGGTCTTTGATCCATTTGGACTTGAGTTTTGTGCATGGTGATAGATATGGGTCTATTTTCATTTTTCTACAGGTTGACATCCAGTTGTGCCAGAACCAGTTGTTGAAGATGCTTTCTTTCTTCCATTGTATACTTTTAGCTCCTTTATCGAAAATCAGGTGTTCATAGGTTTGTGGGTTAAAATCCAGGTCTTCTATACAATTCCATTGATTATTTTCTTCTGCATTGAATCTATAGATTGCCTTTGGCAGAATTGCCATTTTTACTATGTTGGTCCTCCCAATCCAAGTGCAAGGGAGATCCTTCCATTTTCTGGTATCCTCTTCAATTTCTTTCTTCAAAGACTTAAAGTTCTTGTCAGATAGATCTTTCGAACCCTCAGGGCAAGCAGGCAGGTGGGAGTTCTTGTGTGTCCATAACCTGCCTGCACCAAGCAAGGTAGGCGCTTTGTTTATGAACTACCCAACCACCACGGAGATCTGTTCTCGGAGCCAGGAGAGCCATCTTTGGGCACGGAAATCTGATCTCGGCACCAGGAGAGCCATCACTGGAGCACCAGGAGAGCCATCACTGGGGAGTGCCACCACTGGGAAGGTACATCAGTAGGCAAGGATACCTGATCCTGTTAAAGAAGATCCATAGGGGAGCACTCAGAGGAAGAGATGGGCAGGCGCCAATGTAAGAATTCACCCAACAATCTGAAAAACATCATGAAACCACCAGAACTCAGTGACCTCACAACAGGAGGTCATGAACACCTTAATCAAGAAGAAGTAGAAAAAATTGACTTTATGAAAGTGATTGACGCCCTTAAACAGCATGTAAAAAATGCCCTTATAGAAATGGATGAGAAGTATAACAGAAAGTTTGAGGAATTGAGTAAATCAGTGAATGATACCCTAGGAAACCAGGGAAAAACAATCAAACAGATAATGGAAACAGTTCAAGACTTGAAAACTGAAATGGAGACAAAGAAGAAAACACAAACAGAGAGCCGGCTAGACAAGGAAAATCTGGGTAAACGAATAGAGACTAGAGAAACAAGCATAACCAACAGAATACAAGAGATAGAAGAAAGAATCTCAGATTCTGAAGATACCATAGAGAAAATAAACATGCTGATCAAAGAAAACAGCAAGGCCAACAATCTGTCATCACAAAACATTCAGGAAATATGGGACACAATAAAAAGACCAAACCTAAGAATAATAGGAGTAGAAGAAGGGGAAGAAGCACAGCTCAACGGTCCAGAAAATATATTTAATAAAATTATAGAAGAAAACTTTCCCAACCTAAAGAAAGATATACCTACGAAGGTTCAAGAAGCATACAGAACACCAAATAGGCTGGATCAAAAAAAAAAAATCCCTTCGCCATATAATAATCAAAACACAAAGCATATAGAATAAAGAAAGAATATTAAGAGCTTCAAAGGAAAAAGGCCAAGTTACTTATAAAGGTAAACCTATCAGACTTACACCTGACTTCTCTATGGAAACCATGAAAGCCAGATGGTCCTGGATAGATGAACTGCAGAAACTAAGAGACCTTAGATGCAAGCCCAGACTATTATACCCAGCCAAGCTTTCGTTCACTAAAAATGGAGAAAACAAAATTTTCCAAGATAAAAACAAGTTTAAACAATATGTAGCCACAAATCCAGCCTTACAGAAAGTAATAGAAGGAAAATCACTAACCAAGGAATCCAACAATGACCACAATAACTCAGATATCTAGAGACCCTTCACCAGCGCAACTCAAAGAAGGGAAACACACTAGCTCTACTACTGAAAAAGTGACTGCAGTTAACAACCACTGTTCATTAATATCACTTAATGTCAATGGACTCAACTCACTTATAAAACGGCACAGGCTAAGAGATTGGATATGAAAACAGGACCCAACATTCTGCTGTTTACAAGAAACACACCTCAACCACAAAGACAGGCACCTACTCAGAGTAAAGGGCTGGAATAAGGCTTATCAAGCAAATGGACCTAAGAAACAAGCAGAAGTGGCCATACTAATTTCTAACAAAGTTGACTTCAAACTTAAATCAATCAGAAGAGATGGAGAGGGACATTTTCTACTCATAACAGGAACAATTCATCAGGATGAAGTCTCAATCCTGAATATCTATGCCCCTAATATAAAAGCACCCACATACATAAAAGAAACATTGCTAAAACTCAAGCCAGACATCAAACCGCATACACTAATAGTAGGAGACTTCAACACTCCTCTCTCACCAATGGACAGTACAATTAGACAGAAACCTAACAGAGAAATAAGAGAATTAATGGAGGTAATGAATCAAATGGACTTAACAGACATCTATAGCATATTCCACCCAAATAGGAGAGAATATACCTTCTCTGCAGCTCATGGAACCTTCTCGAAAATTGACCACATACTCTGTAACAAAGCAAACATCCAGAGTTAGAAAAATATATTAGTAACCACCTGTATCTTATCAGATCACCATGGATTAAAGCTAGAAGTCAACAACAATGCTACCCCCAGAAAGCCTACAAACTCATGGAAACTGAACAGTCTACTACTAAACCATACCTGGATTAAGGAAGAAATATAGAAAAAAATTAAAGTCTTCCTTGAATTCAATGAAAATAAAGAAACAACATACTCAAACTTATGGGACACTATGGAAGCAGTCCTAAGAGGAAAGTTCATAGCACTAAGTGCCCACTTAAAGAAAACAGAGAAAGCACACATTGGAGACTTAACAGCCCACCTGAAAGCTCTAGAAAAAAAAAAGAAGCAAACTCACCTAGGAGGAGTAGAAGACTGGAAATAGTCAAACTGAGGGCTGAAATCAACAAAATAGAAAGACAGAATACAATTGAAAGAATCAATGAAACAAAAAGCTGGTTCCTGGAGAAAATCAACAAGATTGATAAACACCTATCCAAAGTAATCAAACGGCAGAGAGAGAATTTGCAAATTAATAAGATCAGAAATGAAAAGGGGGACATAACCACAGACACAGAGGAAATTCAGAGAATCATTAGATCTTTCTACAAAAGCCTGTATGCCACAAAACTGGAAAATGTAAAAGAAATGGACACTTTTTAAGATAAATACCATATACCAAAGTTAAACCAGGACCAGGTGAACAACCTAAATAGACAGGTTAGTCGCAAAAAATTAGAAGCTGTTATCAGAAACCTCCCTTCCAAAAAAAAGTCCAGGACCAGATGGTTTCAATGTGGAATTCTACCAGATCTTCCAAGAAGACCTAATACCTATACTCCTTAATGTATTTCACAATATAGAAATAGAGGAGTCATTGCCAAATTCCTTTTATGAAGCTACAGTAACTCTGATACCAAAACCACACAAAGACCCAACCAAGAAAGAGAATTACAGGCCAATCTCACTCATGAACATCGACGCAAAAATCCTCAATAAAATACTGGCAAATCGAATCCAAGAACACATTAGAAAAATTATCCATTATGATCAAGTAAGCTTCATTCCAGAGATGCAGGGCTGGTTCAACATATGCAAATCTATCAATGTAATCCATCATATAAATAAACTGAAAGAAAAAAACTGTATGATCGTTGCATTAGATGCTGAAAAAGCATTTGACAAAATTCAACATCCCTTTATGATAAAAGTCTTGGAGAGATTAGGGATACAAGGGTCATACCTAAATATAATTAAAGCTATTTACAGCAAGCCAACAGCTAACATCAAATTAAATGGAGAAAAACTTAAAGCCATCTCAGTAAAATCAGGAACACGCCAAGGCTGTCCACTCTCTCCATACCTCTTCAATATAGTCCTTGAAGTTTTAGCAATAGCAATAAGGCAACATAAGGGGATAAAGGGGATTCGAATTGGAAAGGAAGAAGTTAAACTTGCATTATTTGCAGATGATATGATAGTGTACATAAGTGACCCCAAAAAGTCCACCAAATATCTCCTACAGCTGATAAACACCTTTAGCAATGTGACAGGATACAAGATCAACTCCAAAAAATCAGTCGCCCTCTTATACACAAAGGATATGGAAGCAGAGAGGGAAATAAGAGAATCATCACCTTTCACGATAGCCACAAACAGCATAAAATATCTTGGGATAACTCTAACCAAGGAAGTGAAAGATCTATTTGACAAGAACTTTAAGTCTTTGAAGAAAGAAATTGAAGAGGATACCAGAAAACGGAGGAATCTCCCCTGCTCTTGGATTGGGAGGATCAACATAGTAAAAATGGCAATTCTACCAAAGGCAATCTATAGATTCAATGCAATCCCCATCAAGGTCCCATCAAAATTCTTCACAGATCTTGAGAGGACAATAATCAACTTTATATGGAAAAAAAAAACCCAGGATAGCCAAAACAATCTTATACAATAAAGGAACTTCTGGAGGCATTACCATCCCTGACTTCAAACTCTATTACAGAGCTACAGTAATGAAAACAGCGTGAACTGGCATAAAAACAGAGAAGTTGACCAACGGAATCATATAGAAGACACAGATTTTAACCCACAAACCTATGAACACCTCATTTTCGATAAAGGAGCTAAAAGTATACAATGGAAGAAAGAAAGCATCTTCAACAAATGGTGTAGGCAAACTGGAGGTCAACCTGTAGAAGAATGAAAATAGACCCATATCTATCACCATGCACAAAACTCAAGTCCAAATGGATCAAAGACCTCAATATCAATCTGAACACACTGAACCTGATAGAAGAGAAAATGGGAAGTACCCTACAACACATGGGCACAGGAGATCGCTTCCTATTTATAACCCCAATAGCACAGACATTAAGGGCAACATTGAATAAATGGGACCTCCTGAAACTGAGAAGCTTCTGTAAAGCCAAGGACACTGTCACTAAGACAAAAAGGCAGCCTACTGACTGGGAGAAGATCTTCACCAACCACACAACAGACAAAGGTCTGATCTCCAAAATATATAAAGAACTCAAGAAACTAGACGTTAAAATGCTAAATATCCCAATTAAAAAATGGGGCACTGATTTGAACAGAGAATTCTCAACAGAAGAATTTCAAATGGCCAAAGGACACTGAAGGTCTTGCTCAACCTCCTTAGTGATCAGAGAAATGTAAATCAAAACAACTTTGAGATATCATCTTACACCTGTCAGAATGGCTAAAATCAAAAACACTAAGGATAACCTTTGCTGGAGAAGTTGTGGAGAAAGGGGTACACTCATCCATTGCTGGTGGGACTGCAAACTTGTGCAACCACTTTGGAAATCAGTGTGGCGGTTTCTCAGAAAAATTGGGATCAACCTACCCCTGGACCCAGCAACACCACTCTTGGGAATATACCCAAGAGATGCCCTATCATATGAGAAAAGCATTTGTTCAACTATGTTCATAGCAGCATTATTTGTAATAGGCAGAACCTGGAAGCAACCTAGATGTCCTTCAATGGAAGAATGGTTGAAGAAAGTGTGGAATATATATACATTAGAGTACTATTCTGCGGTAAAAAACAACGACTTCTCGAATTTTGCATGCTAATGGATGGAAATAGAAAATACTATCCTGAGTGAGGTAACCCAGACCCAAAAAGAAGATCGTGGGATGTACTCACTCATAATTGGTTTCCAGCCATGGATAGGGGCCACTGAGTCTATAATTTGTGATCCTAAAGAAGCTAAATAAGAGGGTGAGCCCAAGGAAAAACATATAGTTATCCTCCTGGCTATGGGAAATAGACAAGATTGTCGGGCAAAAAATTGGAATCTTGGGGGTGGGGTGGGATGGGGGTAAGGGGAGATGGGTAGAGAAAAGTGTGAAGGAGAGGATGTGGGGAACTTGGGGAAATGGGATGATTGGGGATATAGGAAGGTTGGATAGGTGAGCAGGGAAGCACATATCTTAGTTAAGGGAGCCACCTAAGGGTTGGCAAGAGACTTGAACCTGGAGTGGCTACCTGGTGCCAGGGCAATGTCCCCAGTTATTGCCTTGGGCAGCTGAGGATAGGGAACCTGAAATGACCCTATCCTATAGCCATACTGATGAATATCTTGCATATCACCATAGAACCTTCATCTAGCGATGGATGGAGATAGAGACAGAGGCCCACACTGGAGCACCGGACTGAGCTCCCAAGATCCTAACGAGGAGCAGAAGGAGGGAGAACATGAGCAAGGAAGGCAGGACCACGAGTGGTGCATCCACACACTGAGAGAGTGGGTCTGATCTATTGGGAGCTCACCAAGGCCAGCTGGACTGTGACTGAAAAAGCATGGGATAAAAACGGACTCTCTGAACATGGTGGACAATGAGAGCTGATGAGAGGCCAAGGACAATGGCAAGGGGTTTTGATCCTACTTCATGTTCTTGCTTTGTGGGAGCCTAGACAGTTTGGATGTTCACCTTCCTAGACCTGGATGGAGTGGAGCGGACCTTGGTCTTTCCGCAGGGCAGGGAACCCTGACTGCTCTTGAGGCTGGAGAGGGAGGAGAAGAAGAGTGGGGGGAGGGGAGAGGGGCGGGAGGAGGGTAATGGGAGGCGAGGAGGAGGCAGAATTTTTTTTTCAATAAAAAAATAAAATATAAAAGAAAAAAATGTTGATTGTTGTTCTAGGTTATTAAACTTGTAGGTGTTCAGAGATTCTCTAATTTCTGTAATGTCAGTTGCCATGTTTATATTTTAAGCACCCCTGTAATTTCATTTATTTCGGATTTCTCTATTCTTTTGCTAATTCTAATTAATGTTCTATCTGCTTTGCAAATCTTCTCAAAGAATGAAGTTTTTGTTTCATTGATATTCTATATGAAGTTTTACTTTCTGTTTTGTTTATTTTATTTTGACCTTTAATGGTTCTTTTCATTTAATAACTTGGGCTTAGTTTGCTCTTGTTTCTATAGTTTATTGGCAGTTCAGGATCAGTTATTTATTTGTGTTATCTCTTCTTTTTGTATGTGGACTGGCCGTTGGCTATCGTAGACATCCCTTTTCACAATATTTTGTTTGGATCTTGTAGTTGTTGAAGTGTTTATCTCTACTTTGGTTTGTTTAAAGAATTTAATGTTCTTCTTGATTTATTAATTTATCAATTAATTTTTAAAAGAAAGTTCTATAATTTTGATTTTATAAAGTTTCTAAAGTTATTAATAATCTATTCCCTTGTTGTATGTGTGGACACCAAAATCACTTGAATCCAACAGACCACAACTTCAAGAAAACCTGGTTTGGGTTGTCCGAAGATTATTACCTTTTCTTCCTTTGTTCTCCCAGATCCAGTACCCTGTTTCATCCCCAACTCTGGAACAGAACATCCATGGAAGACTTCCCTGCCACTTTACTCCTATCTCCTCTAAATCTCACAGACCTTCAACTTGTAAGATTACTCTCACTACTTGTTTTCATTTTATCCCAACCTGCCATACCAACAGATACTTTCAGCTATCCCCCAGTCAACCCTGCTTAGGAAGCAGGTAGGCTGTCTGTAGCTCTTCACCTTCTGTTTATCTCTGTCTAAGCACACAATATCAAACTCAGTAGTATAGTAGGCATTCTGAGGGTTACCTCTTTTCTCTATTGTTCCTCATTCAAATGAGAAATGAGCAGATCTGGGTTGAATACTCTGCTCTCCCTCTTCCTGCGAACCCTCTCCAATCCAGTTCTAAGAGGTAGCTCCCAATACCCCCAAAATAATTTACTTGTAATCTCCAGTATCTAAAACTGTCAGGTCCAAAAAAAATTTCCTACCATTAACACATATGTATCATACTCTCTGGAAATTCAAATGGAAGACAAAAGCTAAGCACAAAGCATCCACCCACAAAGACAAATTCAGAAGTCAACACACAGAGCTTTAGTCATCCCCAATCCAGATGCCTACATTCCAGTATAAAAACATAATTAATAAAAGCCAGTGTAATATGTTTCTGACAGAGTCCATATATCTTTCACAGAAGACCCTAAATATTCCAACATAGCTGAAAACACAAGAAAAAACTTTAAATCTGCCTATATGAAGATAATAGAGGCCCTTAAAGAGTAAATAAATAAATCCTTAAAGAAACAAAACAAAACACAAACTGCTGAAGAGAATTATTTAATTCATCAAACAAATCTATAAAAGGAAAAACAGTGGAAGAAAATGAGTAAAACTATTCAAGAGATAAAGACAGAAATAGAATCAATAAAGAAACACAAACTGAAGAAATTCTAAAAATGAAAAATTTAGGAATTTGAACATCAACTAAAAAGGTAAGCTTTAACAATAGAATAAGAATATGACAGATGAATGATAAAATGACAGGCATTGAACATACAGTAGAAAAAATAAATACAATGAACAAAGAAAATGTAGAAACTAAAAAAAAAAAAAGAACCAGTGACACAAAGCATCTAAGAAATCATAAACACTATGGAATAGTGTTTTCTAACAATAAATTTTCTAATCTAAAAAGAAATGCTTATAGAGATACAAGAAGCATACAAAAAACTCAAAACAATAGAACAGACAAGAATATACCCTCACCTTCACTATGTTACATCAAAACATTAAATATTCAAAACAACAAAAAGAATATTAAAAGATGAAAGGGAAAATTACCAAGTAACATATAAAGGATTACCTCTTGGATACACCTGATTTCTGAGTGGAGAGTAAAACCAAGAAGGGATTGGGCAGATGTTCCAAAAATGTTTAAGTGATCTTGGGTAAATGTCCTAATGTCCAGCAAAATCCATCAACCGTAGATAAAGCAAATAAGATATTTCATGATCTACAAATCCAGCCATAAAGGCAGTCCTGAGTACAAAACTCCGAGCCAAGGAGGTTAACTACACCCACCAAAACACAGGGAATACATAATCCAACATCAGCACAATCAAAAGAAGGGAAACATGGACACGGACACACACACCACCACCACCATCACCATCACCACTACTACCAATAACAAGAGAAAAGTAATAGGGATCAACAATCTTTGTCACTGAAATCTCTCAATATCAATGTTCTAAATTCCCCAATAAAAACACTGAGATGAAAAGAAAAGTACGAAGATTACCAGAATAAGTTAGAAAACAGGATAAATTCTTCTGCTGCATCCCAGAAACAAACCTCAAATTATGATTGGCATTACCTTAGGGTACTTGGATGGAAAGAGACATTCTAGGCAAGTGTACCTAAGAAACAGGCTAGTATAGCTATTTAGATAACTAGCAATAAAGACTTCAACCCCAAATTTATCAAAATAGGTATGAATATTTCATACTCATAATAGTAAAAATTAGAGAAATATCATTTTTGTTCTTAACAGTTATTCCTCAAATACAGAGGTACCTACTTTTATAAAAGAAACACTACCACAACTTAAATAACATATTTTCCTTCAAGCACTGATAGTGGGAGTCTTAAGTACCCTACTCTTAACAGGTCAGTCAAACAATCAAACATAAGCTAAATAAAATTTGAATCTCATATTTATTATAATTTAAAATTATTCAAGATATATACATAATATGTAACACAATAGAATATAACTTCTCTGCACCTCGTAGAATGTTACCCAAATTTGAGCACACACTGAGAAACAAAGAAAGTTTCAACAAATACAAGAAAATTGAAATAAATCTCTGTATTCTATTAGATTATCACAGATTAAATCTGGATATTAACAACAGTAATATCACAAATCTTTAAAACTCATAAATATTGAATAACTACAGAATGAAAAATGAGTGAAGACAGAAACAATGAAATAAAAGACTTTAGAATTCAATGAATATATGTGGCTCTGCTTTTCATTGGTTGTATTGGTCAATGAGGGTGAAGGAAGCAGAAGCAAGACACAGGGTTAAGATAGCTGTGTATACAATAGAGACAGCACTCTGGGAGACAGACTTTGGGAAATTAAGTCAAATTTCTTCCAGAGTTTGGGGACCATGGGTGGGAAAAAAAACCTAATTTATGTTAAGCGGCACATTTTTATCACAATTCTTTGTAAATGTTACAGTAAGGTCCTGTATCAGAGCTAGCAGTAATCTGTGTCAAGGTTCAAGTTAAAGATAAATAGGGCACTTGTCTTAGAGACAATTTTCAGATATGGTCAGTTCTTTTGGCCCAGGGACATTCTCTAGAAAAATAAGCAGGAAGCTCTGCTGAGGACGGGGAGTCTCCATGTTACCTATCTTTTGGGAAAAAATACCCAGGCAATGATAGCCTTTGATCTCTGACCAGTCACTAACTCCTTCCAACAAAAATAAATACACAACATATCCAAATGTATGAGATACAGTAAAAGCTTCTGGAGAAGGCAAGTTCATAGTACTAAGTGTATACACAAAAACCATGGAGAGATCTTATACAAGCAACTGCGTAACACAACTAGAAAGTTCTTAAACAAAATGAAGTGATCACAACTAAGGGGATTAGACAGTCAGAAATAATTAAACTCAGGGCCAAAATCAATAACAGAAATAAAGTAGAAAACACAAATAATCAAAGAAATAGTTGGTTCCTTGAGAAAAAGATTAAAAGATAAACAAATTCTTATCTAAACAAACTAAAGACTCATAAATAATATTGAAATTAACAATATCAAAAATGTAAAGGGAGCATAAAAACAGACACCAAGTAAATGCTGATAGTCATAAGGACATACTTTAAAATCTTATACTCCACAAAATGGAAAATCTAAAAGAAATGGTCAATATTTTTAACATGGACCACTTATCAAAGTTAAATCACAGATAAGTAATTTTAAAAATCCTATAAGCTCTAGTGAATAGAAGCAGTCATTTTATGCCTCCCAACCAAAGAATCCCAAAGCCAGATACAGAACAGAATTCTTCTAAAGTTTCAAAGAAAAATTAGGAGCAATACTCTTCAAATTATTCCACGAAATAGAAATTGAAGTAACATTGCCCAATTTATTTTATGAAACCACATTTCTCCTACACAGAAACCATATAAGGAACCGACAAAGAAAGGGAATTGCAAACCAATTTCCTTTATGAATATAGTTGTAAAAATAATCAATAATATAATTGAAAAGTAAAATCCAAGAAGACATGAAAAAGATCATCTATCATAATCAAATACACTTCATCAGAGAAGCAGGGATGTTTCAATATACAAAAAAATCAAAAAATGTAATCAGCCATAAAAAGGAACAGAAAGGAAAAAAATAATCTTTTCTTTAAAAAATGGCCTTTGAAAATTCCAAAATGGTTTAATGGTGTAAGTACTGGAGAGATTATGAATACAACGAACATATAGAAACAATATAAATGTAGTTTATGCAATCATATGCCCAACATGAACTTAAGTGGAACACTCAAATCTAAATTTAAATTCTACTAAAACCAAGAAAAATGCAAGGTTGTCCACTCTTTCCTTACCTGTTCAATACAGTACTTGAAGTTCTAGTTAAAGGAATAAGACAACTGAGGGAAATTGATGGAATTAAAATTGGAAAGGAATAAGTCCAAGTATCTTATTTGAGGATGATATGATAGTATACATAAGTGACACTAAAAATACCACCCTGGAACTCCAGATAAACACCTTCAGCAATGTATGTAGATACAAAATTACTTGAGAAAATTAGCATCTCTCCTATATTTAAATGAAAAAGAAACAGAGAAGAAAAGTTAGGGAAATAATTCCTTAAGTAATGTAAAATATTTTGACATAACTTTTAGCAATCAAATGAAAGATGTGTGATATAAACTTCAACAGTATAATAAATATATTGAAGAAGATATTAGAGAATAGAATGATCTCTGATGCTCATGGAACTATATATATATTAAAAAGTAGTTATTCTACCAAAATCAATCAACAGAATCAATGAAATCCCAATAGAAATTTCATCACATTTTTTTGCATACCTTGAAAGGACAATTCTCAGCTTTATATGGAAAAACAAAATATCCTGGATAGATAAGATAATCCTGAAAAATACGAGAACTTCTGGAGGTCTCTCCAATACAATTTTAACTTGAACTACAGAACTACAAAAAGCTCATGGTATAGGGGAAAAAAACAGAAAATTTGATAAATGGAATAAAATTGAAGAAACAGATATAAACACACACACACACACAAAGAGAGAGAGAGAGAGAGAGAGAGAGAGAGAGAGAGAGAATGTCTATTGCTGTGAATAGATTCTTTGATCACAGAAGCTCTTATAAAGAAAAACATTTAATAAAATGGCTTACAGTTTCAGAGGCTTCACCCATTTTTCATTATGGTGGGACATGTTGACATGCAGGTAGACATGGTTCTGGAGAAGGAGCTAAGAATGGAAAAGAAGCTGCATCTTAATCTGCAGGTGACAGGGAGTATACTGAACGAGTTGCAAATTGAGCATAGTATACCTCAAAGTCTTCCTCCAGAGTGATACTCTCCCCCAACAAGGTCATAACAATTCAACAAGGTCACAATTTCTATCAGTGCCATTCTCTGTGAGATTATGGGGGCCTATTACATACAAGCTACCACACATGAATACCTGATTTGTATAAAGAAACAAGAAATTCTCAGTGGAAAAAGAAAGTATCTTCAGAAAATTATCTTTATCAAAGTGGATATCTATATGTAGAGGGATGTAAATAAATCCATACTTTTCACTCGGTACAAAATGCAACTTTAAATGAATCAAAGATCTCAACATAAAACCAAATTCATTGAACATAATAGAAGAGTGAGTGGGAAATTGCCTTGAACTCATTGGCACAGTAAAAACCTTCCTGGAGAGAAAACCAATAGTACTGGCACTAAGATTGACAATTCATAAATGGGACTGCATGAAATTGTAAAGCTTCTGTAAGGTAAAGGGCACAGTTATTCAGACAAAGAAGCATCTTACAAAATGGGAACATTGTTAACTGATAGATGACAAATATCCAAAATATATAAAGATCCCAAGAAACTAGATTTCAAAAACCAAATAATCAAATTAAAATTGGGATACAGATCTAAACAGAATTTTTAATGGAGGAAACTTAAATGACTGAGAAACAGATAAATCTTTAATATTCTTAGTAATCAGGGAAATGCAAATCAAATCTTCTTTGAGCTTCCATCTTACACTTGTCAGAATGACTAAAATCAAAAACCTGAGTAACAACTTATCCTGGCAGACTATGAAATGTTGGGAACACTCCTCCATTGCTGGTGCTAGTCCAAAGTTGTAAAACCACAATGGAAATCAATATGGCTCTTCCTCAGAAAGTTGGGATTCAATCTACCTGTAGGGGAATGTGTTGCAGTTGTGGAGCTGCAAAGACATCTTGACCTGTCAGAAAGCCAGGCTATACTTAGAGCAGCAATAGAACAGCACAGCCCTGGAGGACAGGTGCCTTGACTATTGAGAATCCAGGCTTCCTAGAGCCACAGTAGGATAGCTCTGGAGGCTGGAGCTGTAATAGGACAGCTCAGTCCTGGAGGGAAGGTGTCCTGACTTATCAGAAAACTAGGTTAGATGAAGATGGAATACAGTGGTGGGTGACCTTCCAGCAGGGTATAGCAATCCTGCCCTTTGGAGTGTTTCTACACCTGAATTCTGCTCTGTTCTCTTAAAGAAACATTCTAGGAGAACATTCTGCTTCTTCTCCACCCCAAAATATTACTTTTTTTGCTAATGCTCTGCTAAATGAAGAAATGTAGCAATCTCTCTTGGCTCCAGGGAAATGTTGTTCATTTTTCTTCTCAGTCTTGCTCAGCCTCCCTTAGGGAGCATTCCACCAAGGTTCTGGTTTTCTGTTTTTCTCATCCTTCAGCTCAGTCCCCTAAGGTACATCCAGGCTCAATTCTTCTATGCTACAATGGTGAATTAAGATCATCACCCAAGACTCTTTTGAGAAAAATATTTATTTAAGAAAGGGGAGTCCAGGAGAGAGGCTGCCTCTGCCAGGGAGGGGTAAACAGCAGACTTCCTCCAACTGAACAGGCAGAGAGGACTTCTTAGGGGCCTAGATTCCCCAAGAAGAAGAGAGATTTGTTAGTTTTCCCTGCTTAGGGACTGGCCAGTTTATTTGGTCAAGGTCGGGGGCAGAGACGGATCTAATTTCGTGGACAAACTGGGATTCTTTCACTTGTCCTTTTTAGCCTTTTACTTCTTATCTTAGGACCAGGGGATATTTCTTTCACTGGCTCTGATTCTAGGGACAAAGTACATTTCAAAGGCATCAGATTCAGAGTCAGGACATGTTTCGTTGTTCCTGGATTCAGGGATAAATATGTTTCTTTCCCTGGCTCAGGGCTCATATCCAGGGTGTGTTTCTTTTACTGGCTCCAGGTTAAGAGTCAGAGTGCTCAGTGGTTGGTTGTTTTTCTGCCTAGGGATTGGTTGGCTCACTTGGGCAGTTTGGACAGGGACAGCGATGGATCTGATTTTATGACCTAACTGTATTTGTTTTACTGCTCCTTTTTAGCCTTTTGATTCTTATCTTAGGACGAGGGCATATTTCTTTCACTGCATCTGTTTCTAGGAATAAATTTATTTTTTTCACATTGGTTTCAGAGTCAGGCAACATTTTTGTGGTCCTGGGTTCAGCAATAAAGGTGATTCTTTCTATCTTTCTGGCTTGGTTCTCAGATTCAGGAGGGTGCATTTCTTTCACTGGCTCTGGATTTAGAATCCTGGTGCTCAGTGATTTGGTTGGTTTCCTGCTCCAGTTGTCCCTTTTTTCATATACTACCTTAGCATACAGTTATGCCATGCTAGGTCATATACCCAAATGGTGCTTCATCCTACCACAAGAACAGTTCCTTAATCATATTTATTGCTGCTATATTAATAATATCCAGAAAGCAGAAAGTGTCTAGATGTCCCTCAAAAGAATAGATGAAGAAAATGTGGTACATTTACACAATAGAGCATTAGTCAGTTATTTTTAAATGACATTATAAAATTTGTAGGCATATTAATGGAACTAAAAAAAATTATCCTGAGTGAGGTAATTGGGACCCGGAATATATTCTCTCATTTTTTGACATTACCTATTACATAAATGACAAACAACCTACCATATGTAGACCCACAAGAGTTTAGGAATTATATTAACAAACTAGGATGGAACACACATGTCTCCCCTGAAGATTTTGTTGGTGTACTACGAATAGGGTGGAGGGGAATAGAAGGGTCATGTGGTGAGAAAGAGGGAAGATGGTGTTAATGAAATGTAGGGAGAAACATCTAGGATTGTGGGACATTTGAGGGATGATACGGAAACTTAATACAGTGGAATCTTGATAAATAATAAGGTGGTGATCCTAATGCAGTTGCTAATAAAGAGAATACAGTTTCAACTGCCCATCTCTACTTACCAAAAAAAGCTTTCAGTAACAGGACTGGATGGCACACAATTTAGTTGTTGGCCAAGGAGATCCCATGGTAATCCATAAACAATATATAGGCTATTGCTAAGACAATAGTTTGTTTGCCACAAACTTACAGCAGGGCTTCATTGCTGTGGGCAAAACCCAGATGACTCATTGAACATGAAGATGTAGAGTTGGTGCCTACATGGAGCCTTCAGCTTTATGTTCATTCTAGTGTCTTCAGTGTGGGACGACACTCTTCAGGCAATTGAAGGAGAAACATGGACTCAAACAGAGCTACAAATCCTTTTATCATCAATCTTTCCTGACTCCAGGATGTGATAAGACAATGGTGACACAGAACTTGTGGGAATGGCCAACCACTGTCTGATTTGACTTAAACCCACTCTGTGAGACAAAACCCATACTTGACACTGCTTGAATAACCAAGTACCAGAAGCTAGAAATCCAGGAATCTATGGTAAAAGTAAACATTACTGTTCTATAAAAAGTACCAATAAAATAAATCCTAGTGGTATTCTGCTACACTCAGAGATCAGTGTTATATTCAACCATCAACAGAGAGGCTTCTTCAAGAAACATATGGAAACAGATGCAGAGCACTACAGCCAGACATTATACCGAAAGATTGTCTAAATGTATGGTCTTCATTAAATCCTTCTCCTCGGAGATAAGGGAATCCCTAGAAAAATGAGGTAAAAATATTTTAAGAACCAGAGAGAATGGAGGAGACCAGGAGAATGAATCCCTCTGAGTAGCACAAATAATAAAAACCCAGAGACAGATATTCAACCCAACAACCAGAACAGATGTTCAAACCAACATCCAGGAAAGTAAAATAGCCAAGCCACTAGAGATATCTTACCTGTACAAAGGATGGGTGACCACAAAATAAGCAGACTAATCACCCTAAGCCTCTTTCTTCTCCCATTTTATTTTCCCTCTAGGGCTAGGATTACAGGTATATAACTGCCTAGTACTGGGATTAATGTGTGAGGGACCAACACCTGGATTTCTTTGTGAATTGATTTTGTGTAGCCCAGGGTGGCCATGAACTCACAGAGTTCCTTGTGCCTCTGTCTCCCAAGTCCTGGGATTAAAGATGTGTACCACCACTGCCTGAATTCTAGTAGCTTACCTTTGCCCTTCTGAAATAAGGTGTAACATCAGGGCCTGCTTGTTGGGATAGGCAAGTTTTATTTATTGAAGCATAAATAAGATGTTACTATATTTCCCCTTTTTGGTCTAAAATAAAAAAAAGGTTGTAACTAATATAAAAAAAACTATAGACAGTAAGTACAATGGCTATATACAGTATACACAGGCAATAAGTACATCAACAATTTCTAGTGTAATATGAGGGCCTGCTTGTTAGGGTTTCTGTCCTGCCCAGTTCCCACAGCTAGTAAATTCCAACAAATATACACAGAAGTCTACATTAATGATAAAACTGATTGGCCCATTAGCTCAGGCTTCATATTAGCTCCTATAACTTATATAAACCCATTATTCTTATCTATGTTAGCCACATGGCTCGATACCTTTCTCAGCGGGCAGGTCACATCCTGCTTCTTCAGTGTCTGGACAGGACTGTGGAAAGAGGTTCCTTCTTCCCAGAATACTCCTGTTCTCATCGCCCCACCTCTACTTCCAGTCTGGTTTTCCCACCTATACTTCCTGCCTGGCTACCAGCCAGTCAGCGTTTATTTAAAATATAATTGACAGAATATAGACAATTGTCCTGTACCACTCTAGCCCATTTACATTTGATAAATTCAGAGAAAATATTCCACATTTATCCTATCTTGGTGAGTCCAAAGTCTTATACCTAATTTACTCTCTATTATAACTTTCTTGCTGAATTTTGTAAACAAGGAAAACTATAACCATATAGTCTTCAACTTCCTAAAAGAACCAAAGAGGAAATAATATTAACAAAGTAAGCATTAAGTAAGTAAGTAAGTGCAAGCAATAAACTTCCAAAAAATGTGAGTAATGAGAGAAACACTTGACCACCTAGGCAGTCACCCAAAGTTCATCTACAACATTGGGGCATTCATCTTTTGCCTACAGGCCTAGCATATCTAAAAGACTTTTGTGTGAAACAATATATTCTGAAGGGTAGTCCCTCCTTGTCCTAACATTGTTTGACAGTCACTTTCTCTTTTATTCTTCTTAGCCATTTAGGATGGCACACTGTGAGCAGTTAAGGCAAGGACATTTTCTTGCCCAGTGAATTACTTTTGACACAATGAAAGTAAACTTCATGTGGAGTTTCTTTGACTTCCATTATCTTCTCTGAAGTAGATTCATGTTGCCAGGAACAGACATGATTCATAGTCATAAAAGCAACTTAGGTCATTAAAACTTCTTAAATACCATATTCTGTAGATATCTGAAGTATTCAAAGATGACCTGTCTATCTAAAATATATCTTTGTTTGATCTTAAAAACATACCGAATATGACTACAAGTTTGATTATACTATGTGATTAACTACTAATCCTAACCTACCTTTTCTTATTATCCTAAACAGTTGATAATAATAATTTTCAAGGACTAGAAATTTGCATTACATTGTAAAATGAGTTATATAGGTACAATGTATTGAACAAGAGTAGAAATGCATGGTCAGTATGTTCTATACAAATTAATCTCAATATACAAAATTTGTATACAGTATACAAATGTTCAATCCATTGTAAAACATTTCAAGCTAGAAACTGCTTTTTAACAGTAGATTCAATATCTACAGTTTTACCCTATCATATCTATTTCCTCCTAATGTTGTAGGATGATGCTCTTGTACACTGTAAAGATGTTAGTTTAATAAAATGCTGATTGGAAATTTCCAAGCAGAAAGTATAGGCAGGGTGACCAGAATAAGAGAAATATTGGAAGAGGAAGGGCGGAGATGCAGTTACCAGCCAGATGCAAAGGAAGCAAAATGAGACTGCCTCACTGAGAAAAAGTCTCAAACAACATGGTTAAACATAGACAAGAATTATGGGTTAATTTAAGTTGTAAGAGCTAGTTAATAATAAAACTGAGCTAATAGGTCAAACTGCTTATAGTTGGTAAAAGCCTCCGTGTGCTTCTTTGGGACTGGACATCTGTGAGATCAGGCAGGACAGAAACTTACATTTATAAATTGTACCCAAACATTTGGTGATTGTCCACATAAAAGCTGAGAAAACTTTAAAAAGAATATGCTAGACAGACAAGAACAGAGTCAAGTGTAGCTTCTTCATGGTAAGTGTCTTCCTCTTGTAGGCTCTGTTTGCTGGCATTGAGCAGAAGCTCAACTCCTTTAAGAGAGGATTTCTGACTCAACATGAGTGGCAAAATCTTTGCAGTTCTTATAAGAGGCCCTGCCACCAAACACTTAAATGGTGTTCATGAGTAGTCAGCATCAGGCTTCTTTTTGGTGGCATGGACCTTGAAACTCTGTAGAGCTGTAGCAATATACATAACTCTTGCTAGTATATCTGCCAAGAATCTAGACTCCCAAACAGCTAATGAATAGTGTGGAGCCAGCAGCTAATACAACACCGAAAATCCTACCCATGATGTTTAGAAGATTAAAGACTTATGTGCTCTGAAAAACCTAGAGATATAGAATAAAGACAGATTCAGACAAAAAAAAACCCTCAAATTGTTTACAGTTTGTTTAACAATACACAAGGCTTGGGAAAGTGTGGGAACTGCAGCCCTGAGTTGATATCCCTGCCCCCAATTGAGGTGTTTATCTGCAAGGAAAACATAATAAATTCTCTCTGCTCCTGGAGCTGGGAAGGAAGGAATTTTGAGTGCATGGTGACTGTTCCTTGATCCCTGCTGGGGCCAGGCTACAGTCCCTTCACAGCCCCCTCCTCATTTGGTGCCATGGTATAAAAGCCAGCCCCAACAGGACAATAGAAGAAGCTGTTCCACCTCAACCTCATGCTCTGTGTATTCATTCAACCTGGACACCCTCCGCCAAGATTCTTGGTTCCAGCCCGCACTGGCACAGCAGGAAAGAAAAGAAAAGGGATAGGAAAAAGTTCTTAAAAAGAGAAATGGAGAGCTTGCATCCAGAACCCTTCTTCCTTCTGCCCCTTCCTTCTTTGGGCACATAACACCACCTTGCTCAGCCTGTCTGGGCTCTGGGGGCTAATCCTCAGGGCAAACAGGCCGGTGGGAGTTCCTTTGTTTCACTGGCCTGCCTGAACCAAGCAAGGTAGGCGCCTTGTTTACGAACTACCCAACCAGCACAGAGATCTGAGCTCAGTACCAGGAGAGCCATCATTGGGGTGAGTTTGTGACCCGCTGCAGCAGCCCCGGACAGGGAACTCAGAAGTTCCTCACACAAACCCCAATCCCTACTGGGCTAGCTGCAGAGACTCTACTCCCTGCAGACTGCCTCTCTCTTCCTATCCCACACAGCTTGCATCCAGAAACTTCTTCCTTCTGCCCCCTTCCTTCTTGGGGCACATAGCACCACCTAGCTCAGCCTGTCTGGGCACTGGGGGCAATTCCTCAGGGCAAACAGGCGGGTGGGAGTTCCTTTGTTTCACTGGCCTGCCTGCACAAAGCAAGGTAGGCGCTTTGTTTACGAACTACCCAACCAGCACAGAGATCTGATCTCGGCACCAGGAGAGGCATCATTGGGCATGGAGAGCTAATCTTGGCACCAGGAGAGCCATCATGGGGCACGGAGATCTGATATTGTCACCAGGAGAGACATCACTGGAGCACCAGGAGATCCATCACTGGGGAGTACCATCACTGGGAAGGTACAACAGTAAGCAAGGAGACCTGATCCTGTAAAAGAAGATCCATAGGAGAGCATTCGAAGGAAGAGATGGGAAGGCGCCAATGCCAGAATTCACCCAACAATCTGAAAAACTATATGAAACCACCAGAACCCAGCGACCTCACAACAGGAGGACATGAACACCTTAATCATGAAGAAGTAGAAAAAATTGACTTTATGAAAGTGATTGATGCCCTTAAACAGCATGTAAAAAATAACCTTATAGAAATGGATGAGAAGTATAACAGAAAGTTTGAAGAATTGAGTAAATCAGTGAATGATACCCTAGGAAAGCAAGGAAAAACAATCAAACAGATAATGGAAACAGTTCAAGTCTTGAAAACTGAAATGGAGGCAAAGAAGAAAACACAAACAGAAGGCCGGCTGGACATGGAAAACCCAGGTAAACAAATAGAGTCTACAAAAACAAGCATAACCAACAGAATACAAGAGATAGAAGAAAGAATCTCAGATTCTGAAGATACCATAGAGAAAATAAACATGCTGATCAAAGAAAACAGCAAGGCCAACAAACTCTCATCACAAAACATTCAGGAAATATGGAACACAATAAAAAGAACAAACCTAAAAATAATAGGAGTAGAAGAAGGGGAAGAAGCTCAGCTCAATGGTCCAGAAAATATATTTAATAAAATTATAGAAGAAAACTTTCCCAACCTAAAGAAAGATATACCTACGAAGGTTCAAGAAACATACAGAACACTGAATAGGCTAGATCAAAAAAAAATCCCCTCGCCATATAATAATCAAAACACAAAGCATACAAAACAAAGAAAGAATATTAAGAGCTGCACAGGAAAAAGGCCAAGTTACTCATAAAGAGAAAACTATCAGACTTAAACCTGACTTCTCTATGGAAACCATGAAAGCCAGAAGGTCCTGGATAGATGCAGAAACTAAGAGACTGTGGATGCAAGCCCAGACTACTATACCCAGCCAAACTTTTGTTCACTATAAATGGAGAAAACAAAATTTTCCAGGATAAAAACAAATTTAAACAATACGTAGCCACAAATCCAGCCTTACAGAAAGTAATAGAAGGAAAATCACTAACCAAGGAGTCCAACAATGACTACAACATCTCAGACAACTAGAGACCCTTCACCAGCGCAACTCGAAGAAGGGAAACACACAAAAGTTACTACTAAAAAAATGACTGGAATAAACAACAACTGGTCATTAATATCACTTAATGTCAATGGACTCAACTCACCTATAAAAAGGCACAGACTAAGAGATTGGATACGAAAACAGGATCCAAAATTCTGCTGTTTACAAGAAACACACCTCAACCACAAAGACAGGCACCTACTCAGAGTAAAGTGTTGGGATAAGGCTTATCAAGTAAATGGACCTAAGAAACAAGCAGGAGTGGCCATACTAATTTCTAACAAAGTTGAATTCAAACTTAAATCAATCAGAAGAGATGGAGAGGGACATTTTCTACTTATAACAGGAACAATTCATCAGGATGAAGTCTCAATCCTGAATATCTATGCCCCTAATATAAAAGCACCCACGTATGTAAAAGAAACATTGCTAAAACTCAAGGCAGCAATCAAACCGCACACATTAATAGTAGGAGATTTAACACTCCTCTCTCACCAATGGACAGGACAATTAGACAGAAACCTAATAGAGAAATAAGAGAATTAATGGAGGTATTCAATCAAATCTATAGATGATTTAACAGACATCTATAGAATATTCCACCCAAATAGGAAAGAATATACCTTCTTCTCTGCAGCTCATGGAACCTTCTCGAAAATTGACCACATACTCGGTAACAAAGCAAACATCCACAGTTACAAAAAAATATCTGTAACCACCTGTATGTTATCAGATCACCATGGATTAAAGCTAGAATTCAACAACAATGCTAACCCCAGAAAGCCTACAAACTCATGGAAACTGAACAGTTAACTACTAAACCATACCTGGATTAAGGAAGAGATAAAGAAAGAAATTAAAGTCTTCCTTGAATTCAATGAAAATAAAGAAACAACATACTCAAACCTATGGGACACTATGAAAGCAGTCCTGAGAGGAAAGTTCATAGCACTAAGTGCCCACTTAAAGAAAACAGAGAAAGCACACATTGGAGACTTAACCGCCCACCTGAAAGCTCTAGAAAAAAAAGAAGCAGACTCACCTAGAAGGAGTAGTAGACTGGAAATAATCAAACTAAGGGCTGAAATCAACAAAATAGAAATGCTTAAAACAATTGAAAGAATCAATGAAACAAAAAGCTGGTTCCTGGAGAAAATCAACAAGATTGATAAACCCCTATCCAAAGTAATCAAACGGCAGAGAGAGAATTTGCAAATTAATAAAATCAGAAATGAAAAGGGGGACATAACCACAGACACAGAGGAAATTCAGAGAATCATTAGATCTTACTACAAAAGCCTGTATGCCACCAAACTGGAAAATGTTAAAGAAATGGACACTTTTTTAGATGAATACGATATACCAAAGTTCAACCAGGACCAGGTAAACAACCTAAATTGAACTGTGAGTCACGAAGAATTAGAAGCTGTTATCAAAAACTTCCCTTCCAAAAAAAGTCCAGGACCAGATGGTTTCAATGCGGAATTCTACCAGAACTTCCAAGAAGACCTAATACCTATACTCCTAAATGTATTTCACAATATAGAAACAGAAAAGTCATTGCCAAATTCCTTTTATGAAGCTACAGTAACTCTGATACCAAAACCACACAAAGACTCAACCAAGAAAGAAAATTACAGGCCAATCTCACTCATGAACATCGACGCAAAAATCGTCAACAAAATACTGGCAAATCGAATCCAAGAACACATTAGAAAAATTATCCATTATGATCAAGTAGGCTTCATCCCAGAGATGCAGGGCTGGTTTAACATATGCAAATCTATTAATGTAATCCATCATATAAATAAACTGAAAGAAAAAAACCATATGATCGTTTCATTAGATGCTGAAAAAGCATTTGACAAAATTCAACATCCCTTTATGATAAAAGTCTTGGAGAGACTGGGTCTACAAGGGTCATAATTAAAGCTATTTACAGCAAGCCAACAGCAAACATCAAATTAAATGGAGAGAAACTTAAAGCCATCCCACTAAAATCAGGAACATGCCAAGGCTGTCCACTCTCTCCATACCTCTTCAATATAGTTTTTGTAGTCTTAGCAATAGAAATAAGACAACATAAGGGGATCAAGGGGATTCGAATTGGAAAGGAAGAAGTTAAACTTGCATTATTTGCAGATGACATGATGGTGTACTTAAGCGACCCCTAAAAACTCCACCAAAGAACTTCTACAGCTGATAAATACCTTTAGTAATGTGGCAGGATACAAGATCAACTCCAAAAAATTAGTCGCCCCCTTATACACAAAGGATATGGAAGCAGAGAGGGAAATAAGAGAATCATCACCTTTCATGATAGCCACAAACAGCATAAAATATCTTGGGATAACTCTAACCAAGGAAGTGAAAGATCTATTTGACAAGAACTTTAAGTCTTTGAAGAAAGAAATTGAGGAGGATACCAGAAAATGGAAAGATGTCCCTTGCTCTTGGATTGGGAGGATCAACATAGTGAAAATGGCAATTCTACCAAAGGCAATCTTTAGATTCAATGCAATCCCCATCAAGGTCCCATCAAAATTCTTCACAGATCTTGAGAGGACAATAATCAACTTTATATGGAAAAACAAAAAACCCAGGATAGTCAAAACAATCTTATACAATAAAGGAACTTCTGGAGGCATTACCATCCCTGACTTCAAACTCTATTACAGAGCTACAGTAATGAAAATAGCATGGTACTGGCATAAAAACAGAGAAGTCGACCAATGGAATCGTATAGAAGACCCGGATTTTAACCCACAAACCTATGAACACCTGATTTTCGATAAAGGAGCTAAAAGTGTACAATGGAAGAAAGAAAGCATCTTCAACAAATGGTGCTGGCACAACTGGATGTCAACCTGTAGAAGAATGAAAATAGAACCATATCTATCACCATGCACAAACCTCAAGTCCAAATGGATCAAAGACCTCAATATCTATCTGAACACACTCAACCTGATAGAAGAGAAACTGGGAAGTATCCTACAACATATGGGCACAGGAGATCGCTTCCTATGTATAACCCCAGCAGCAAAGACATTAAGGGCAACATTGAATAAATGGGACCTCCTGAAACTGAGAAGCTTCTGTAAAGCAAAGGACACTGTCACTAAGACAAAAAGGCAGCCTACTGACTGGGAGAAGATCTTCACCAACCCCGCAACAGACAAAGGTCTGATCTCCAAAATATATAAAGAACTCAAGAAACTAGACGTCAAAATGATAATTAACCCAATTAAAAAATGGGGAACTGAACTGAACAGAGAATTCTCAACAGAAGAATTTCAAATGGCCAAAAGCTACTTAAGGTCATGCTCAACCTCCTTAGCGATCAGAGAAATGCAAATCAAAACAACTTTGAGATATCATCTTACACCTGTCAGAATGGCTAAAATCAAAAACACCAAGGATAGCCTTTTCTGGAGAGGTTGTGGAGAAAGGGGTACCCTCATCCATTGCTGGTGGGACTGCAAACTTGTGCAACCACTTTGGAAATCAGTGTGGCGTTTTCTCAGAAAAATTGGGATCATCCTACCCCCGGACCCAGCAATACCACTCTTGGGAATATACTCAAGAGATCCCTTATCATATGACAAAAGCATTTGTTCAACTATGTTCATAGGAGCATTATTTGTAATAGCCAGAACCTAGGTGTCCTTCAATGGAAGAATGGATGAAGAAAGTGTAAAATATATACACATTAGAGTACTACTCTGCGGTAAAAAACAATGACTTCTCGAATTTTGCATGCAAATGGATGGGAGTAGAAAATACTATCCTGAGTGAGGTAACCCAGACCCAAAAAAAAGATCCTGGAATGTACTCACTTATTATTGGTTTCTAGCCATGGATAGGGGGCCACTGAATCTATAATTTGAGGTCCTAAAGAAGCTAAACAAGAGGGCAAACCCAAGGAAAAACATTGGAATCTTGGGTGTAGGGTGGGATGGGGTAAGGGGAGATGGAGAGAGAAAAGTGTGAAGGAGAGGATGGGGGGAACTTGGGGAAACGGAATGATTGGGGATATAGGAAGGTTGGATAGGGGAGCAGGGAAACTCATATCTTAGTTATGGGAGCCACCTAAGGGTTGGCAAGAGACTTGAACTTGGAGTGGCTACCAGGTGCCCAGGGCAATGTCCCCAGTTAGTTCATTGGGGCACCTGAGGATAGGGAACCTGAAATGACCCTATCCTATAGCCATACTGATGAATATCTTCCATATCACCATAGAACCTTCATCTAGGGATGGATGGAGATAGAGACAGAGACTCACACTGATGCACCGGACTGAGCTCCCAAGGTCCTAATGAGGAGCAGAAGGAGGGAGAACATGAACAAGGAAGTCAGGACCACGAGGGGTGCACCCACCCACTGAGACAGTGGGGCCGATCTATTGGGAGCTCACCAAGGCCAGCTGGACTGTGACTGAAAAAGCATGGGATAAAACTGGACTCTCTGAACATGGCGGACAATGAGAGCTGACAAGAGGCCAAGGACAATGGCATGGGGTTTTGATCCTACATCAGGTTCTGGCTTTGTTGGAGCCTAGACACTTTGGATGTTCACCTTCCTAGATCTGGATGGAGGGGGCGGACCTTGGACTTTCCACAGGGCAGGGAACCCTGACTGCTCCTGGGAGTGGAGAGGGAGGAGAAGAGGAGTGGGGGGAGGGGGGGAGGGGCGGGAGGAGGGGGTGGGAAATGGGAGGCAAGGAGGAGGCAAAAAAAATTTTTTTTTTCAAAAAAAAAAAAAAAGAGAAATGGAGTAGTTAGGCATGACGTCACATGCTTTGGATGCAGAGGCAGGTGGAACCCTTTGAGTTTGGGTCCAACCTGTTCTTCAGATTGAGATCCAGGATGGCCAAAGATATACAAATAAACTTTGCCTTAAGGAAACCAAACAATTAAAATTAAAATTAAAAAAGTGTTAAGAGTGCTACATAAAGATGGAAAATATACAGAGAATATGAATACTGTAGGTTACTGTCCTGTCTTGGAATTCCTTGACTGTGGAAGGAAGAGCAATATATGGTAAAAGAAATTTGGTTATGAATGCTGCTGGATTAATCCAAACTATATATTTTAAAAAATTCTTGACATCCGAATTTAAGTTTAAAAATCTGTTACTTTGGAGAATAGCTTTTACTTTTATTTCCACAGGAAATGAGAGGCTGTTCATTCATTTTGGGTAAAGAGAAATCAGGTTTGGTTAAGGAAGACCCTCTGAACAATTTCCAATAAGAACAGATGGCCATGATGATCTACCATCCCAGAGTGCCTCTGTTGCAGAGTTCTCTGAGATCTACATTCAGAACAATTTCAAGCTGACTGGTTGAGGTGATCCAGTCTCACAGAATACTCCAATCAGGATTTGACGAAAAACCTAAGTTTTTTTCAGGGCCTTGCCCAGTGTGCCCCAATAAACAGGAAATAGCATAGAAAACTGTGCCCACATTCCAAAAATGAACTTTTACCTTGCTTAGTTTGTTACAAGTTATTGAATAATGGTCAAGAAAAAGCTAAACAAAGGATATTTGTTTCAGGATCTTGTTTTAAAAAGAAAAAAAGTGGGAAATGTTGTGGGATAATGTACTTGTAAACTGTAAAGATTTGTCACTACTATTGGTTTAATAAAATGCTGATTGGCCAGTAGCCAGGCAGTGGGGTGACCAAACTAAGAATTCTGGGAAGAGGAAAAGCAGAGATGTGGTCACCATTCAGAAAAAGAGGAACCAAGATGAGAATGCCTCACTGAGAAAAGGTACTAAGCATAGACAAGAACTATGGATTATTTTAAATTTTAAGAGCTAGTTAATAATAATAATAGGCCAAACAGTTTATAATTAATATAAGTCTCTATCTGTTTCTTTTGGAGTGGACATTATGGGAGTGAACAGGACAGAAGCTACTTTCTATACCACTGAACCAATTACAGAAGGCACATATGAATTTATAGAGACTGAAGTAGCAAGCACAGGCCTTACAAGGTCTTCACCAGATTCTTTGCATATATATTATAGATTTTAGATTTGTACTTTTATGGGATATCAGTATGTGGGAATGAGTGTGTCTATCCTCCCACTTTCCCCTCACCCACATGCTCCCAACCAGTCAATAGAACTTGGCAGCTAAGGCCACTTGGTTCTTCTTTAGAGTCAACCACAGAAGAAGGGGTTATAGAATCTCCCTCCTTGACTATGGAAAGCCACTGAGGTCCAGCATATCAGTGGTGCACCTGATTGATAACCTAGAGAGGTTGTTGTGTGAAGCTGTGAATGTGAAACCTGGATTGCTTTGTAGACCCAAAGGTGTTGGAGATACCAGAGTGATTGGATACCTACTAAGTATAGCTAATAACAGAGAGTGCAACCAGTCCAAGAAAAACAAGTGTGCTGTCAAAAGCACACTTTTGCCAAGTCAAAAGAATTTAGATATCTGACGTGTTCATTAACATAGGAGATGGAGATGCAGAGTTTCAAGTTTACCAATCTTGTTTTCAGCCTTGATTTGGTTCAGTATTCCATCACTGTATACCAACTGAGACCTCACTAGAGAAAACTGATTTTTCTTTTGTAAGAGGCTGGCAATTACATATAAATTCTCAGGGGTGGGAACCTGTGCACAGGTTCTCTTGTTGCTAAGATTTTACCTGGTTTTAACCTGAGCAGGTTCATGCAAGGAGTTGAATGGGTGAGAAAGAACTGAGAGAAACAAGGGAAATAGAAACAATGATCATAATATATTACATGAGGAAAATTTTCAGTTTAAATACATGCAAATTGAAAATACATGCAAAATTGTAGATGTTTGTTTTCTGGCCTATTTTATATTCTATCCTGGGTAATTATTCATGATCCAGTGAGAAAAAAATGGTTTATTTTGTAGTTATTTTGTGCCACATTCTGTATATGACTGTAAGTTCTATTGGGTCTTGAATCCAACTTAATATTAATCTATCTTTGTTTATTTTCTATCTAGTCCTTCAATCCATTAGTAAAAATGGAGAGATGAGCTTCCTAACCATCATTATGCTGGCAGTGACTTCTTTCTTTAAGTACATTAATGCTCAATATATACTTTTTAGTTGACTTTTTTTTTCTTCTGTTGACACAGGGTTTCAGAAAATTCAGGCTGGCATTGAAGTCATCTAAGAATATAACTGAGCATCTGCTCCTTGTTCTTCTACCTGCTGGGATCTTAGATTACAACTTTTTACTAAAATGCCCAGTGAGATTAGCTCCATTCACAGAGCAACAAACATTTAAATTTGTTCATTTTTTTTTCATGACTCAATAGCTCAGTAACTTTTATTGCTGAATCATATATAAATATATGCAGGTGACACTGGCTGTTTTTCATTTTCCCCACAAAGGGCAGTTGGATTGCATCTTTGTTTAACAAATTAAGAAGTTTCTATGAACATGCAAATAAGTATTTAAGTATGTTTTATATTTATTTTGGCAAATACCAAGGCATATGCTTGATGAAACATATGCTAAGAGTATGTGTTATTTTCTAAGAAAGTATGAAATAAAACAGTAATTATTTTTTACTTCCTGTTCATTTTATATGATGAGATAAATATCTCTTATAAAAGAAATCTGGTGTGGGACAATGGTCTGTATTCTGTCAATTATATTTTAAATAAATTCTGATTGGCCAGTAGCCAGGCAGGAAGTATAGGCAGGACAACCAGACAGGATATAGAGGCAGGTTGTCAAGAACAGGAGAATTCTGGAAAAAGGAAAGCTGTTTGTGCAGTCTTGTCCCAGCCACAGAAGAAGCAAGATGTGACTGCCTCACTAAATACGATACCAAGCCACATGTTTAATACAGACAAGAATAGTGATTTAATATAAGTTATAAGAGTTAATAAGAAGTTTGAGTTACTAGGCCAATCAGTTTGTAACTAATATAGACCTCTGTGTGATTTCTTTGGGACTTAATGACTGTGGGAACTGAAAACGACAGAAAACCTCAGGCAACAGAATCTTTGTATATAGAATACAATTAGAATCTGACCACTCTCAACAAAATTCACTTAAGCTAAACAAATGAGACCATAGATTGTAAAAATATTTTGTTTGCTTTATTATAAGCATAAATATAATATTATGCTATTTTAATTGCCATATGTATATATTATAGTGTATATATTATAATATATGTATATGTATAATATATGTATTATATTATTATATATATATATATACATTCTTGTGTTGTTTTGTTATAGTTATATAATTTTGTGAGGATTTTCTTTTGTTTTGCTTTTTTGAGACAGAGTTTCTCTGGGTAACTTTAATGCCTGTCTAGAACTAGCTCCTGCAGACCAGGCTGGCCTTCAACTCATAGATATCCTCTCTGCCTCCCAAGTGATGGGATTAAACGCATGTGCCACCAGTGCCCAGCTATGTTTTTAAATATAGGTTTCTGAAAAGTTTAACATCCATAAATATTCACATCAAGTGATAATTGTACAGAGTTTCTCTATAGTATGTATTCATAAAGTCATAGTGATTCCAGGGTAGCCTTTGAAATGGTTGCCTTTAAAATTTGTAAAATTATGAGAAGAATGTTAAATAGAAGTATTATTTCCAATGCAATGGCAAACTACAGATATATTCCAATACCTGTTAAACACAGAGAGCAACTGTGAAAGTGTTTGAAAGCATTTCAACATTACATTAAAATCTTTATCCAACAAAATACATTTATAATATTTCAAAGTAAAATATGTAAAGTAGTGTTGGAGGCCATGTGGGTCCAACACAGATTCCCTAACTGGACTGGAACGGAGTCGCGAGGAATAAACCGACACAG
The DNA here is from genome assembly GCF_950005125.1 of Chionomys nivalis. Classification (NCBI taxonomy): domain Eukaryota; kingdom Metazoa; phylum Chordata; class Mammalia; order Rodentia; family Cricetidae; genus Chionomys; species Chionomys nivalis. The sequence continues at coordinate 50,007,819 of NC_080112.1, read as the reverse complement.
CTTACATGGTCATCATGGAAGGGCAAGATCTCTCTCCAAGATGCCCAGTTTATTCTCCAAACACCTTATAAATCATCACATCAATTGAGCGGGGAAAACACATTAGGCTGTCTCCTAGGCAACCAGGTGAATGGGCTTTTAGTCACCTAGGCCATGAATTAGCATCTCTATAAGGCTTCCTCCAAATTACCAAGAAATATGCACCAAACATCCTGACCAGCTTCAGCCAACACCTCTTCTCAGGAGATCTACATTTATAACAAAAGAAACTAGGAGCAGCACATCCTTGCTCTTGTTAAACAGAGACAGCTTGTCTGCAGAGTTACATGATCAGCTCAGACCAGGCTTATAGCTCTTGTGCCATACAGAAATATGGGCCTACAAGTAGTATTATATGATAATTTTCGTTCCAAAAACTTGCTCTCATTAAGGAGCAATAATTCTAAATCCTGCAATCATAAAGTCATAGTGATTCTAGGGTAACCTTTGAAATGGTTGCCTTTAAAATTTGTAAAATTATGAGAAGAATGTTAGAAAGAAGTATTATTGCCAATGCAATGGGAAACTACAGATCTATTCCAATATCTGTTAAACACAGAGAGCAATATGCAAGAATTAAAATTAGTCATCTTTTTTTTTTAACTTGTTCTTTTCTCTTTATTTAAAACAGTTTTTAAAAACATTATTAACAGCGCGGCAGTTCTCAAAGACAATAAACACAGTATCACCAGCAGTCCCAGCACCGGAGTTAAACAGAGTAGTGACTGGACAGATGGCTCCATTGGTAAGAGCTTGCTGCATCAGTGCAAGGACCTGAACTTGGATCCCTGGAACCTAGCTGTAGTGGCACGCAGCTATAATGCCAGCACTGAGGAAACAGACTAGAGGATCCCTGGGAATCGGTGACCAGTCAGTCTAGCTGAATCCATGAGTTCCAGGTTCAGCAAGTCACCTGGTCTCAAAAGCTAAGGTGGACGGTGATGGAGGAAGACACTAGATGTCAACCTCTGGCATGCATGCTCACACATTTGCACATATTAGTACACATGCAGATGTGTATACATACACACTCACATGCACATACTCATGTACTTAGGAACAATCACATTCAGTGCCCTACATTTAAATTTCTGGTAGAACACAATTTATAGTAGGAAATTTGGAAGTTGTTTCCATTTTCTTTTATTATTCTCTGATACCATCCTGACCAGTTTACACTCATCCCACATATCATAGTCCTACTATAAGGATCCTCATTAGAAGACCAAGCTACACAACTGTTACGTATTTGCAGAATGCCTTGTTCAATCCCATGCAGGCTCTCTGGTTGTTGGTTCACTCTCTGTGAGGCCCTACCAGACAAGGTTGGTTGATTGATTCTGTGGGTTTTCTTGTGTTCTTGAACCTTCTTCTCCAACAATCCTTTCCCCCCTCTTCTGTAGGATTCTGAGGACTCTGTCTTGTGTTTGACTGTGGGTCTGTATTCGTTACCATGGTGGATAAAATGTCTCTGGTGACAAGTGAGCTAGGCACTAATCTATGAGTACAACAAAATATTTCTATATACCATTATGTTGACTTTTTTCTCCAGTTGTGTTTGATTCTATCCTAGATCTCTGGGCCATCCAGCCTGTGGGTCTTGGTACCTCAAAAATTATCAGGGTGGACTTACTTGCCTGAATGGGTTTGAGTTCAATCATTGACTGCCCATTCCTTCGATCTCTTGGCCACTACTATCCCAGCACATCCCATAAGCATGACAAACACTAAGTTAAATGTTAAATTCTAGGGTTGGTATCCCAATAGCTCTACTTGAAGAAGACTAGTCAGAGGAGATGGCCTGTTCAGGCAACAAACCTGTTAATATAGAATTCATTAGCTGGGTTCATATTCAGAGATTCTTTGGAGATTAACTTGTACCCCATTTCTACCTGACCAAAACTCCTACCCCTATTTATAGCAGTCCTCTTCAGTACTTTCACTCTACATAATCCCCAAATTGATTGCTCATGTTGCATACCTTCCCATCTACCTCCCACTTACCAAATCTCTTCTATTTCCCCCTTTCAGGTGTCTACCCTTGAACCACCCTTGTTACCTAGTCTATCTTAGTTGATGGATTGTTGCATAGTTATCTGGTATTTTACAGCTAGTATCCACATATTATATGAACATGCCATGATTCTCTTTCTGAGTCTGGCTTACCTCTCTCAAGATTAAGATTTCTAGTTCCATATATTTGCCTGAAATTTTCATGATGTCATTGCTTTAATCATCGTGCAATACTCCATTGTGTAAATGTATCATATTTTCTTTATCCACTCCTTGGTTGAAGAACATCTAGGTTGTTTCCAGGTTCTGAATATTACAAATAAAGCTGCTATAAATATAATTGAGCAAGTTCCCTTGTGATATGTTTGAGCATTTTTGGGGTATATACCCAAGAGTGGTATAGCTGGGTCTTATGGTAGATTGATTCTGAGTTATCTGAGAAAATGTCATATTAATTTCCAAAGTGGCTATACAAATTTGCACTCCTACTAGCAATGGGTAGAATGTTCCTTTTGTTTCACATCCTTTCCAGGATGAACTGTCATGAGTATTTTTGACCTTTGCCATTCTGACAAGTATCAAATGGAATCTTAGAGCCATTTTAATTTTCATTTCCATGGTAGCTAAGCATGTTGAACATTTCATCAAGTATTTCTTGGCCCTTTGAGATTATTCTGTTGATAACTCTATGTAACATATTTTAAATTTTCTTTTTTAATTTTAATATCTGGTTTCTGGAGTTATTTATATATTTTGGAAATAAGTCCATTGTCAGATGTGGAGTTGATGAAGATATTTTTCTATTCTGTAGGCTGTGGTTTTTCCTTGATGACAGAGTCCTTTGTGTTACAGAAACTTTTCAATTGTGTGAGGTACCATTTATTAATGTTGATCTTAGTTTCTGTGCTATTGGTAGCCTGTTCATGATGTTGTCCCTTATGAATGCATTCAAGACTAATTTCCACTTTTTTTCCTATCACATACAGTATATTTGGACTTATGTTTGTATCTTTTACTACATGGACTTGAGTTTTGAGCAAGGTGATAGATACGCATCTATTTGTATTCTTTTATATGATAGCATCCAGTTATATCAACACCATTTGTTGAAGATGCTTTATTTATTTTTATTGCATAATTTTGGATGCATTTCCAAAAATAATGTCTTCCCGTATATGGAATTATCGTTGATTCCTTGATTCAATTGCATTGATATACCTGTCTATTTTTATGAAATACCACAAAGTTTTTAATATTACATTTCTACAGAAAGCTTGAAATTAGGAATGATGACACCTCCTAAAATACTTTTATTGGACAGGATCTTTTTCTTTCATGTTGTGTAAAGATTTGTGTTTTGATTTTAGTGGAGATTACATTAAATTTGTCGATTACTTTTGGTAAGATGCCCATTTTTCTATTTTAATCCTACCTACCTAAGAGCATGGGAGTCCTTTTCATCTTCTGATATCTTCTCCAATTTCTTTCCTCAAAAACTTGAAGCTCTTGTCATACAGGTCTTTCACTTACTTGGCAAGAGTCACACTACAATAACTTCTATTATTTGAGGCTACTTTAATGGGAATCGTTTCCCTTATTTCTTTCTCTGCCCATTTATCATTTGTATATAAGAAGGCTACTGATTGTTTAGTTAATCTTGTATCCAGTCACAAGACTAGTGGTATTTATCATCTTTAATAATAACCTGGTTAAGGATTTATCCTTAGTGCCTGAACTAGCTTTTTGGAATCCATTCGATATAGAAGAATAACATGCTTAGCCTGTATACAGTGGGGAGGGGCCTGGTCCTGCCTCAACTTGATATGCTAGACTGTGTAGACTCACCGTGGGCCTTCTTCTTTCTGAGGAGTGAATGAGTGGTTGGGTGAGAGGAATGTGGTGGAACATAAGAAAAGATGAGGGAGAGGAAACAGTGATTGGAATGTAAAATGAAAATAAACTTTTAAATAAAAAAATAATAAAATTATCATTATACACCTGCTTAAAAAAAAAGAATAAGTTGGTTAAATATTTGGGGTCAGTTATGTATACTATCTTTTCATTTGTGAATAATGATACTTTGACATTTTCCTTTCTAATTTCTATCTTCCTGATATACTTTAATTGTCTTACTGCTTTAGCTGGAAATTTAAGTACTTTATGAATAGTTTTGGCAATTGTGAACAGCTTTGTCTTGTTCCTGATTTTAGTGGAATTTCTTTCAGTTTCTCTCCATTTAATCTTATGTTGGCTAAAGGCATCTGATAAATTGCCTTTACTATGTTTAAGCATGTCCCTTGTATCCATTATCTATCCAAGATTTCTATCATAAAAGGGGTGTGGGATTTTTTTCAAAGATTTTTACAGGATTTAATGAGATTATCGCAATATTTTTTTCTTTCAGTTTGTTTATGTGGTGGATTACAATGACAGTTTCATGTATATTGAATCAACCCTACATCTCTGGAATTAAGCCAGATTGATCATGGTGGATGATCTTTTTCTTTGATTGGATTCAATTTACCCATATTTTATTGTGTATTTTTTAATCAATGTTCGTGAGTGAAATCGGTCTGTAATTTTTTTCTTTATTGAGTCTCTATGTGGTTTGGGTATCAGTGTGACTGTGGCATCATATGGAAGGCCTAGTTTGATTCTATGAATGAACCACAGCTGTCAGTATAGGTTTTGTGAGATTCCATGAACTTGTTTCAGCTGTCTCTACAGATTTCTCCATCATGATCTTGTTCTTCCTTGCTCATATATTCCCTTCTCCCTCTCTTTGACTGGATTCCTAGAGCTCAGCATGGTGCTTGGTTATAGATGTCTGTATCTGGTTCCATCAGTTACTAGATGAAGGCACTGTGATGGTAGTTGGAATATTCACCAATGTGATTACAGGGGAAGGCTATCTCAGGTACCCTTTCCACTATTGCTAGGAGTCTTAGCTGGAATCATCCTTGTATATTATTGTAAATTTCCCTAGCACCAGGTTTATCCTTAACCCCAGAGTAACTCTCTCTATTGAGATATCTCTTTTATTACTCTCCCATTCTGTCCTTTCTGCCCTTGATTATCCATTCCCTTATGCATTTATCCATGTTCCCCTCTATTATGTCAGCACCTCACCCCCAGTTTACCCAGGATATATCATCAAATTACTCTACCTAGGGCAATCCATGTGTTCTTCTTAGAGTCCTTCTTTTTAACCTAGCTTCTCTGGAAATGTGGCTTATAGTCTAATTAACCTTTGCTTTACATCTAATATTTACCATGTTTTTATTTCTGAGTCTGAGTTACCTCACTCAGGATGACTTTTGGAGTTCTTTCCATTTGCCTGCAAATTTCATCATCTCACTGCTTATTACAACTGAGTAATACTCCATTGTGAAAATGTATGACATTTTCTTTATCCATTCTTGAATTGAATGCATTTAGGTTGCTTCCAAGTTTGGCTACATGAATTAATACTTCTATGGACATTATTGAGCAAATGTCCTTTTGGTGTGACTGAGCATCCTTTGGGTATATGCTCACATCTTTGGGTATATGCCCAAGAGAGATATTGCTGGGTCTTGTGTTAGACTGATGCCCAATTTTTAAATGTACATTTTAAAAAACTATTAGATTTAAAAAAAATATCAATCCAAGTTCTCATTCCTTCCCCTCCTCCCATTTTCTCCACATACCATCCCACCCCACCCCCACCTAAAATAATTCTCAGAGAGGATAAGGCCCATTGCTTTGTGGAAGGTCAAAGGCACTCTCTACTATAACTAGCCTGAGCAAAGTATCCTTCCAAAGATAATAGGATCCAAAAAAGCCAGTATATACAGTAGGGATGAATCCAGGTGCCACTGCTAATGGCCCCTCAGTCTGCCCCAGCAATGCAACTGTCAATCACATTCAGAGGAACTAGTTTAGTCCTATGCTTGTTCCTTTCCAGTAAGGCTGAAGTTAGTGAGCTCCCATTAGCTCAAGCAAACTGTTTCAGTGGGTGAACCCACCATGGTCTTGACCTCCTTGCTCATATTCTCATTCCTTCCATTCTTCAAATGGAATTTGGGAACTCAGGCCAGTGTTCAGATGTGCATTTTTGCCTCTGCCTCCATCAGTTGCTCGATGAAGGTTCTATGGTGATATTTAAGATAATTATCGATCTGACTACAGGGTAAGTCAAGATTGGGCCTCCTCTCCTCTATTGCCCCAGATCCTAGGTGGGGTAATTCTTTTCTTTTTAATTAATTAATTAATTTAATTATTAAAGATTTCTGCCTCTTCCCTGCCACCACCTCCCATTCCCCCCCTCCCCCAATCAAGTCTTCCTCCCTCCTCAGCCCAAAGAGCAAGCAGGTTTCCCTGCCCTGTGGGAGGTCTAAGGACCACCCACCTCCATCCAGGTCTATTAAGGTGAGCATCCAAACTACCTGGGCTCCCACAAAGCCATTACGTGCAATAGGATCAAGAACCCATTGCCATTGTTCTTCAGTTCTCAGTAGTCCTCATTGTCCATTATGTTCAGTGAGACCGGTTTTGTCCCATGCTTTTTCAGACCCCGGCCAGCTGGCCTTGGTGAGTTCCCGATAGAACATCCCCATTGCCTCAGCATGCGGGTGCACCCCTCGCGGTCCTGAGTTCCTTGCTCGTGCTCTCTCTCCTTCTGCTCCTCCTTTGGATCGTGAGACTTCAGTCCAGTGTTCCAATGTTGGTCTCTGTCTTTGTCTTCTTTCATCGCCTGATGAAGGTTAATATGCAGGAGGATGCTTATATGTTTTTCTTTGGGTTCACCTTCTTATTTAGCTTCTCTAGAATCACGAATTATAGTCTCAATGTCCTTTATTTAGAGTAAGTTAAGCCAGACCCAAAAAGAGGAACATGGGATGTACTCACTCATATTTGGTGGGGTAATTCTTTTGGATTCCTGGGAATTTCTTTAGAGCCAGGTTTGTGCTAACCCTTTAATGGCTCCCTCAATCAAAATATCTTTTTCCTTGCTCTCATCTCTATCCTTCCCCCATATTGACCATCCCATTCTCTCAAGTTCTCCTTTACCCTCTCCCCTCCTCTTCTCCACCTACACTCCCGTCCCCCCCATGCTCCCAACCCTACCAGTCAATCCTGTTCATTTCTAATTTCCAGGTAGGTCTATATAAGAAAGTATCTTCAGCAAATTGTGCTGGCATACCTGGTTGTCAACATGTAGAAGAATGAAAATAAATCCATATCTATCACCATTCACCAAACTCAAGTCTGAATGGATTAAAGACCTCAATATAAATCTGATCATAGTGAATTTGATAGAAGAAAAAGTGAGAAGTAGTCTTCAATGCATGGGCACAGAGAGAAGCTTCTGTAAAGCAAAGGACACAGTCAATAAGACAAAAAGGTAGCCTACTGAATGGGAAAAGATCTTCACCAACCCCACATCAGACAAAGGACTGATCTCTAAAATAACTCAAGAAATTAGACATTAAATTTCTAGATAACCCAATTTAAAAATGGGGCACTGAGCTATACAGAAAATTCTCAACAGAAGAATCTCAAATGAACAAAAAAAGAAAGAAAGAGTCTCAAATGGCCAAAAGATACTTAATGAAATGTTCAATGTCCTTAGCTCTCAGAGAAATGCAAATCAAAACAACTTTGAGATACCATCTTACACCTATCAGAATGGCTAAGATCAAAAACACTTATGATAGTTTATGCTGGAGAGGATGTGGAATAAGGGAACGCTCATCCATTGCTAGTGGGAATGCAAACTTGTACAACAACTTTGGAAATCTGTATGGCAGTTTCTCAGAAAATCAGAAAACATCTTACCTCAGAATCCAGCAATACCAGTCTTTGGGATATACCCAATATATATTCAATCTTACTACAAAAGCATTTGTTCAGCTATGTTTATAGCAGCATTATTTGTAATAGCCAGATCCTGGAAACAATCTAGATGCCCTTCAACCAAAGAATGGATAAAGAAAATAAGGCACATTTACACATTAGAGTACTACTCAGTGGTAAAAAACAATGACATTTTGAATTTTGCATGGAAATGGAAGGAATTAGAAAACACTAACCGGAGTGAGGTAACTCAGACCCAAAAAGATTAATATGGTATGTACTCACTCTTTAAGTGGATACTAGCAATAAACAAAGGACATTGATGTCCAATTATTTATTTATTTATTTATTTATTTATTGTTGAAAAAAATTTCTGCCTCCTCCCCACCTCCCATTTCCCTCCCCCACCTCCCACTCCTCTCCCCGTCCCCCGACAGGTTGACATCCAGTTGTGCCAGCACCATTTGTTAAAGATACTTTCCTTCTTCCATTGTATAATTTTAGCTTCTTGGTCAAAAATCAGGTGTTCATTGGTTTGTGGATTAATATCTGAGTTTTTGATTCAATTCCATTTGTCGATGTCTCTTTTTTTATGCAAATACCAAGCTGTTTTCATTATTGTAGCTTTGTAATAAAGTTTGAAGTCAGGGATGGTAATGCCACAGGAAGTACGTTTATTGTATAAGATTGTTTTGGCTGTCCTGGGATTTTTGTTTTTCCATATGAAGTTGATTGTTGTTCTCTGAAGAAAAGTGAAGAAATTTGTTGGGATTTTGATAGGGATTGCATGGAATCTATAGATTGCCTTTGGTAGAATTGTTATTTTTACTATGTTGATACTACCAAACCAAGAGCATGGGAGATCCTTCCATTTTCTGCTATTCTCTTCAATTTCTTTCTTCAAAGCCTTAAAGTTCTTGTCAAATAGATATGATCTTGTATCTTACCATATTACTGAAGCTGTTTATCAGCTGTAGGAGTTCTCTGATAGAGTTTTTGGGGTCATTGATGTACACTATCATATCATCTGCAAATAATGAAAGCTTTACTTCCCCCTTTTCCAATTCAAATCCCCTTGATCTCCTTATGTCATCTTATTGCCATTGTGAACACTTCAAGCACTATATTGAAGAGATATGGAGAGAGTGGACAGGCTTGTCTTGTTCCTGATTTTAGTGGGATGGCTTTGAGTTTCTCTCCATTTAATTTTATGTTAGCTGTGGGCTTGCTGTATATTGCTTTTATTATATTTAGGTATGAACATTGTATCCCTAATCTCTCCAAGACTTTTATCATAGAGGGGTATTGAATTTTGTCAAATGCTTTTCAGCATCTAATGAAATGATCACATGTTTTTTTTTTCTATCAGTTAATTTATATAATGTTTTACATTGATCGATTTTTGTATGTTGAACCAGCCTTTCATCTCTGGGATGAAGCCTACATGATCATAATGGATAATTTTTGATGTACTCTTAGATTCAGTTTGCCAGTATTTTATTGAGAATTTTTGTATCATTGTTCATGAGTGAGATTAGTCTGTAATTCTCTTTCTTGGTTGAGTCTTTGTGTGGTTTTGTTATAAGGTAGCTTCATAAAAAGAGTTTGGCACTAACTCTTCTGTTTCTATTATGTAAAACACATTAATAATGTGAGACACATAGGTATTATCTATTTTTGGAATTTCTGGTAGAATTCTGCATTTAAACCATCTGGTCCTGGGCTTTTTTTGGTTGGGAGGTTTTTGATGACAGCTTCTATTTCCTCGCAACTTATAGGTCTATTTAAATTGTTCACCTGGTCCTGATTTAATTTTGTACATGGTACTTATCTAAAAACATGTCCATTTCGTTCTTTCTTTCTTTCTTTTTTTTTTTTTTTTTGATTTATTCGAGACAGGGTTTCTCTGTAGCTTTGGTGCCTGTCCTGGAACTAGCTCTTGTAGACTGGGCTGGCCTCGAACTCCCAGAGATCCACCTGCCTCTGCCTCCCAAGTGCTGGGATTAAAGGCGTGCACCACCACCGCCCGGCATGTCCATTTCTTTTACATTTTCCAATTTTGTGGCATGCAGCCTTTTATAGTAAGACCTAATGATTCTCAAAATTTCCTCAGTGTCTGTTGTTATGTCCCCCGTTTCATTTCTGATCTTGTTAATTTTGGTGTTCTCTCTCTGCTTTTGATTAGTTTGGATAGGGGTTTGTCAATCTTGTTGATATTCTCAAAGAACCAGCTCTTTGTTTCTTTGATTATTTGGATTGTTTATTGTGTTTCTAATTTGTTGATTTCAGCCCTCAGTTTGATTATTTCCAGTCTTCTACTCCTCTTGGATGAGTCTGCTTCTTTTATTTTTCTAGAGCTTTCAAGTGTACTCTTAAGTCTCTAATGTGAGCTTTCTTCATTTTCTTTATGTGGGCACTTAGTGCTATGAACTTTCCTCTTAGTACTGCTTTCATAGTGTTCCATAAGTTTGGGTATGTTGTGCCTTTATTTTCATTGAATTCAAGGAAGACTAATTTCTTTCTTTATTTCTTCCTTGACTCACGGGTGGTTCAGTAGTCAATGGTTCAGTTTCCATGAGTTTGTAGGCTTTCTGGGTGTAGAATTGTTGTTGAATTCTAACTTTATTCCACAGTGATTCTATAAAAAACTGGTCATTACTACAATTTTTGTATCTGTGGATATTTGTTTTGTTACCGAGTATATGATCAATATCCGAGAAGTTTCCATGAGATGCTGAGAGGACGGTATATTCTTTTCTATTTGGGTGAAATGTTCTATAGATGTCTGATAAGTCCGTTTGATTTATTACATTTGTTAGTTCTCCTATTTCTCTGTCAAGTTTCTGTCTGGTTGACCAGTCCATTGGTAAGAGAGGAGTGTTGAAATCTCCTACTATTAGTGTGTGGGGTTTGATGTGTGCTTTGAGTTTTAGTAATGTTTCTTTTACATATGTTGGCGCTTTTATATTAGGGGTGTAGATATTCATCATTAAGACTTCATTCTGATGAATTGTTCCTGTTATGAGTATAAAGTGTCCTTGTCCATCTCTTCTGATTGATTTTAGTTTAAAATCAATTTTGTTAGCTATTAGTATAGCCACACTCTTTTATTTCTTAGGTCCATTTGATTAGAAAAATCTTTTCCCAACCCTTTACACTGAGGTAGTGTTTGACTTTGAAGTTGAAGTGTGTTTCATGTAAACAGCAGAATGTTGGATCCTGTTTTCATATCCATTCTCTTAACCTGTGCCTTTTTATAGGTGAATTGAGTCAATTGATATTAAGTGATATTAATGACCAGTGGCTGTTAACTCTGGTTATTTTGTTTGTTGGTAGTATTTATGTGTTTCTCTTCTTTGAGTTGTGTTGGTGGAGAGTTGTCAGATGTCTGTGTTATTATAGGTGTTGTGGGCTTCTTTGGGGTTGTGATTTTCCTTCTAGTACTTTCTATAAGGCTAGGTTTGTGTATACATTTTGTTTAAATCTGTTTTTGTCCTAGAATTTCTTGTTTTCTCCATCAATGGTGAAAGAAATCTTTGCTGAATATAGTAGTCTGGGTTTGCATTCATGATCTCGTAGTGTCTGTAGCACATCTATTCAAGACCATCTGGATTTCATGATTTCCATAGAGAAGTCAGGTGTAATTCTGATAGGTTTACTTTTATATGTTACTTGACCCTTTTCCTTTGCAGCTCTTAATATCTTAATATTCTTCCTTTATTTTGTATGTTTTATGTTTTGATTATTATATGGTGTGGGGATTTTCTTTTGCCAGTCTATTTGGTGTTCTGTATGCTTCTTGTACCTTCATAGGAATATCCTTCTTTAGATTGGGAAAGTTTTCTTCTATAATTTTGTTGAAAATATATACTGGGCCTTTGAGCTGTAATTCTTCTCCTTCTTCTACCCCTATTATTCTTAGGTTTGGTCTTTTCATGGTGTCCCAGATTTCCTGGATATTTTGTGTTAAGAATTTGTTGGATATGCTGTTTTCTTTGATCAATGAGTTTATTTCCTCTATGGTATCTTCAGTGCCTGAGATTCTTTCTTCTATATCTTGTATTCTGTTCGTTACGCTTTTTTTCTGTAGTTCCTGTCCATTTATCCAGATTTTCCCTATCCAGTCATCCCTTGGTTTGTTTTTTCTTTATTGCCTTCATTTCAGTCTTCAAGTCTTGAACTGTTTTCTTTACCTGTTTGATTGCTTTTTCTTGGTTTTCTTGGGTATCTTTGAGGGATTTATTAATTTCTTCTAACTTTTATTTGTTTTCTCTTCCATTTCTTTAAAGGAGTTTTTCACATTCTGTTTAAGGGTCTCTATTATTTTCATAATGTTATGTTTAAAGTCAATTTCTTCTTCTTCTTCTTCTGGATTATGGTGTTCAAGTCTTCATGATGCATGTTTACTTGAGTCTGGTATTGTCATGTTGCTTTTCAGGTTGTTGGAGGAATTCTTCTATTGGTACCTGCCCATCTCTTTCTTCAAATGTGGCCAGGGATTTCTTGGGATCTTGGTGCAATCTTTGCTGTGACTGTCTGTCATTTTGGGAATTTTCTTGGTCTGCCCTCTCTTAAGACCCCTCAGAAGTGGAGCTGGCTTTCAGATCCCCTCTGCCCTGAAGCAGGCTGTGGTGGTGAATCTAAGGACCCTGCAGAAGAAAAGGAGTGCTTGGGGGCAAGATGGGATGGGGTAACTAGAGAAAGCCAGTAGCCAGGGAGACAACCTGCTGAATGGCAGAAACGTTTAGGGAAATGGAGGGGACCTGTACTCCATTACTGGAACTGTCCAGCCAGACAGGCACACACTACCTTCCTTGACTGATCTCCTCAGTGCAATGGCAGGGACTCTTATTAGGCCAAAGACCTCACAGACAAAAGGGCAGGCTTGCAGAGTCAGGGTCATATGGAACAAAGAAACCCCTGCAGCAGGAGGGGGGCCAGTACTCCGTTTCTGGGATCTTTAGGCTGGATGGACACATACTTACCCCTCGCCAGGTTTTTTAAAATATGATCTGATTATTCTCTGGATTTTCTCAGTATCTGTTATTATGTTCCCTTTTCAATTCTGATTTTGTTAATTTGAATATTCTCTCTCTTTGGATAAGGGTTTCTCTATCTTCTTGATTTTCCCGATGTGCTCTTTGTTTTATTAATTGTTTATATTGTTCTCTTTGTTTCTATTTTATTGATTTTAACCCTTAATTTGATTATTTCCTGGCATCTATATTCCTCTTGCAAGAGTTTGCTTCATTTTGATCTAGAGCTTTCAGGCATTCTAGTTATTCATTCATGGGGGATTTCACCTACTTCTTTATGTAGTCACTTAGTGTTATAAACTTTCCTCTTAATACAGTTTTTATTGTGTCCCCTAAGTTTGAGTATGTTATACCATTATTTCAATTGAATTGTGGAAAGTATTTTATTTCTTTATTTCTTATTTGACCCAGAGGTGATTCAGTCGAACATTATTTAGTTTTAATGAGTTTGTAAGTTTTCTGTAATTAGTTTTGTTGTTGAATTCTAACTTTAAGTTATGGTGATCCGATAAGATACAAGGGGTTATTCTTTATTTTTGTATCTGTTTAGATTTATTTTGTGCCTGAATGCATGGAGATCTCAGAGAAGATTCCTTGAGGTGCTGAGAAGAAGTTATATTCTTTTGTGTTTGGGTGGAATGTTCTATAGATGTTCATTAATCCTAGGGGATATTGATAATCACTAATTGTTAATTCCTGTTATTTAGAATAGTAATGTGTTTTCCTTCTTTAGAATTTGCTGGAGTGGGATTATCTATTGCCTGTGCTTTCATGGGTACAGCTGACTTCCTTGGGTTAAGGTTTACCTTCTAGTATTTTCTGTATTGCTGAATTTGCAGATAAGTATTGCTTAAATCTGGTTTTGTCATGAATATTTTGTTTTATCCATCTATGGTGATTCAAAGTTTTGCTGGTACTAGTAGTCTGGGTTGGCATCTGTGGCCTCTTAGTTTTTGCTTAACGTCTGTTCATTACCTTCCAGATTTTAGAGTCTCCTTTCAGTAGTCGGGTATAATTGTGATGGTTTTGTCTTTATATGTTACATTACCTTTGTCCTTTGCAGCTCTAAATATTCCTTCTCTATTCTGTATATTTTGTGTTTTGATTATTATATGACATGGGGACTATTCTATATCCATTCTATTTGATGTTCTGTAAACTTCTTACACCTTCATAGGCATTTCCTTCTTTATCTTTTGAAAGTTTCTTCTGTGAATTTGTTGAAAATATTTGATGTGTATATTCCATACTTTCTTCATCCTGAGTGAGGTAAGCCAGACCCAAACAGAGGAACATGGGATGTACTCACTCATATTTGGTTTCTAGCCATAAATAAAGGACACTGAGCCTAAAATTCGTGATCCTAGAGAAGCTAAATAAGAAGGTGAACGCAAAGAAAAACATATAGGCATCCTCCTGAATATCAAACTTCATCAGGCGATGAAAAGAGACAGAGACAGAGACCCACATTGGAGCACCGGACTGAAATCTCAAGGTCCAAATCAGGAACAGAAGGAGAGAGAGCACAAGCAAGAAACTCAGGACCGCGAGGAGTGCACCCACACACTGAGACAATGAGGATGTTCTATCGGGAACTCACCAAGGCCAGCTGGCCTGGGTCTGAAAAAGCATGGGATAAAACCAGACTGGCTGAACATAGCGGACAATGAGGACTACTGAGAACTCAAGAACAATGGCATTGGGTTTTTGATCCCACTGCACGTACTGGCTTTGTGGGAGCCTAGGCAGTTTGGATGCTCACCTTACTAGACCGGGATGGAGGTGGGGGGGTCCTTGGACTTCCCACAGGACAGGGAACCCTGATTGCTCTTTGGGCTGACGAGGGAGGGGGACTTGGTTGGGGGAGGGGGGGAAAACGGGAGGTGGTGGTGGGGAGGAAGCAGAAATCTTTAATAAATAAATAAATAAATTTAAGAAAAAAGAAAATATTTGATGTGCCTTTTATCTGGTATTCTTCTATCCCTATTATCCTTTGCTTTCATCTTTTCATGATGTACCAGATTTCCTGAACATTATGTGTTATTACTTTGTTGACTTTTATGTTTTCTTTGACCAATGAATCTTTTTCCTCTATCATATCTTCAAAACCTGAGATTCTCTCTTTCATATCTTACATTCTATTGGCTATTCTTGAATCTGTAGTTCCTGTTCATTTACCCAGATTTTCCATTTCCAGAATTCCCACAGTTTTTGTTTTCTTTATTCCCTCTATTTCAATTTTCATATCTTGAAATGTTTCCTTTGCCTGTTTTATTGTTTTTTCTTGGCTTTCTTTAAGAGATATATTGATTTCTTCCATTTTTGTCTTTTCCTCCATTTCTTTAAGGGAGTTTTTCATTTTCTCTTTAAGCATCTCTACTTTCTTCATAAAGTGATTTACAATGTCATTTTCTTCTACTTCTTTGGCGTTGGGATATTCAGGTTTTCCTGTTGTAGGACCACTAGGTTCTGGTGATGCCATATTGTTCTTTAGGTTGTTGAATGTATTCTGCATTATCATCTATCCACCTCTTCCTCCAATTTGTACAAACAGTATCTTTGCCTCTTTGTCCCACCATTAAAGTTGGTGTCTCAGAATTCTTTTTTGTACTTATTGGTGCAGTCACTGTCTATGTCTCAGGGAGCTGCTGAGGTAGAAGGGGTGAATAGGTTTGGGGTCAGGGTAGGACTTGTAGGTAACAGGGTCTCTTGGTAGGATTGGAGAAGTCTGTCGGCAGGAGGCTTGCTGCTGACCTACTAGTGTGTCTGAGATGGGTGAAGAGGGGCCTGAGGTTTTGCCCCAGGGCCTAGGGAACTAGAGACTGGACTACCTAGCCTAGAGGATGGATGGTCATTCACCCGTGGATCTACTCTGTTCAGTCCCTGTCTGTCTAAGAATATTTTAACATTAACATTTTCTTTGACAGATGAATCTATTTCTGCTATCATATCTTCAATGCCCATGATTTATTCTTCCATCTTTTGTATTCTTTTGGTGATATTTGCATCTATAATTCCTGTTCACTTACCCAGATTTTATATTTCCAGAAATTCCTTAGTCTGTGTTTTCTTTATTGCTTCTATTTCCATTTTCAGGTCTTGAAATCATTCTTAACCTCTTTGTTTTAAGTTGGCTTTCTTGGCATTCTTTAAGGGATTTATTTTTCTACACTATGTTTTTGTCTTTTACTCAATTTCTTTAAGGAATATTTTTCCTTTCCTCTTTAAAGACCTCTATCATATTCATAAAGTTACTTTTAAAGTAATTATCTTGTGCTTAATCTACATTGAATTCTTCAGGCCTTGCTGTCTTAACATAGCTAGGTTCTGGTGCTACCATATTTCCCATTCTTATTATTGATTGTGTTATCACACTGCTGTTTTGGCATCTGGGTTTTGGATGATTATAGGTCTAGGTATTTATTCCTGCATTTGTCTATTTTTGATGGGCATTGTGTTTCTTGGCTTTTGTTTTTTCTCTGGTCTTCTCTCTTAAGTGGTCAAGGGTTCTGGTGAACAGTGAGTCTTCATGTTAAGTAGAGTATCTCTACTGGGGTTTCTGAGGCCAAGAAATCCTCCAGAGTTGTCAGTGCTATCATTGCTTCTGCAGTTCTAAGTTCCTATGTGACTTCTTGGATTCCTGGTTGGTTGGTAGCATTCAAGCCAGCAGAAGTTTCCTGCCAGGACTAGTGTCTCTAGATCCAGCATTACATCAGGCAAAGTTGAAGGGTTTTTTTTCCAAAATTATGGGCCAGAATATAAGTTCTATGGGAAGGTATGCATTCTCGGGTTGTGGGTGGGCTATAAGTCATTTTACTGTGCTGTGTGCATTGTCTTACCTGTCATCCATAGATCTAGCCTGGTCTCTGGAGAAGAAGAAGTCTTCCTCAAAAGTTATAGGCAGGAATATAGCATTAAGGGGGGTGCAGTCAGATGTTTGTTAGGCTTTACAGAGTGATAGTAGGCAGTGGGCAGTACCTTACTTGGAGTCCCTAGGAACACCTTGGCCTTCAGGAAAGCTGATGGAGCTGAGCCTTGATTCACTATTATAAGAATCAACATAGACACAATCCAAGGGAGAAGCAGAAGGAGAGTGAGCACGAGCAAGGAACTCAGGACTGCGAGGGGTGCACCCACACACTGAGACAATGGAGATGTTCTATCGGGAACTCACCAAGACCAGCTGGCTGGGGTCTGAAAAAGCATGGGACAAAACCGGTCTCGCTGAACATAATGGACAATGAGGACTACTGAGAACTGAAGAACAATGGCAATGGGTTCTTGGTCCTATTGCATGTAATGGCTTTGTGGGAGCCCAGGTAGTTTGGATGCTCACCTTGATAGACCTGGATGGAGGTGGGTGGTCCTTGGACCTCCCACAGGGCAGAGAAACCTGCTTGCTCTTTGGGCTGAGGAGGGAGGAAGACTTGATTGGGGGAGGGGGAGGGAATGGGAGGTGGTGGCGGGGAAGAGGCAGAAATCTTTAATAATTAAATAAATTAATTAATATTAAAAAGAATCAACATAGAAATGACAAATAACAAAAGACATAGAAAGAAATCAGAAAAAATCATATATATCTTATTCTGTGAGGCAACTTTTTCTGGTTTTACACTGCTTTTGTGAAGAGTATCTTAAGCATAGTGTAAAATATAGACTTTGGTCAGCTCATGAATTAAGTATGATGAATAATAATAACAATATTTGTTTTTTGTTTTTTATTGACTTTTATTTAGTTCTATATTTTTCTCTGCTCCCCTCCCTGCCTCTCCTCTCCCCCCTTCAACCCTACCCCAAAGTCTCCTGCTCCTAATTTACTCAGGAGATGTTGTCTTTTTCTACTTCCCATGTAGATTAGATCTATGTAAGTCTTTCTTAGTGTCCTCATTGTTGTCTAAGTTCTCTGTGATTGTGGTTTGTAGTCTGGTTTTCTTTGCTTTATGTTTGTACCAATATTTGAATAATGAGTAGTATATTAAACTATAGAAAGTAATCATTGTTTCAATTTCATAACTGTAATATTCTCATTATGTATTCATCCAAATGTCCATGATATTAAGAGATGAATACTAAAAGAGTAGAAAAGTCACATTCAAGTGTATGAATGTGTCCTAGAAATTACTCTAGAAACCCAAACTTGACCATCACAAGGAATGAGATATAATTTGTAACTTTAATAAAAGTCAGGGCTGAGTTTCTAAGAAGAATGCTATTTAAACCTGTCTGTAAGCAAAAGAAAGATCTTATAAATGTTTTCCTCAGAACCAAATGTTTCATACCTAAAATTTCACATTACAAAGAACTTCAAAGTTAGATGTATCATATGTATTCACAGAATAGAAAAGCATCTATGATGAACTGAGTAGACCAAGTGTGTAGAAAATGGCAAAGATCACAGCAATGAAAGATTATTGATGAAACAGATAATGAAGGTATTACTGAGGATGGTGTAGGCTCAATAGAAACATGGCATACCACTCTAAGGAAAATAAATATATCAATTGATGCTTTTAATTTGAGGAGGTGACATAAAATTTATGTTTCTGAAATTTTATTCATTCATATATATACATATATTTGATACAAATTTGTAGGGCACTGAAATTATTGATAAATGAATCTGCATTGGATTTAAATATCGAATTGCACTTCTTTCAAACTCAACATTCAATAAAATTGGAATTGAATGAGTAGGTGTTACTTCATTATGGATTGAATTTTTCAGTTCAACAGTGGTTTCAACTCTCTTAAGAAATTGAAGAAACTGAAGGCCGACTCCCAGGTAAGAACACAGAGTAAAAATCTCATCTTTGCAATAACATGAAAGAATATATAGTACAAGTGAGAATTCCATGAGGAAGTAAACAAGAATGGAAGAAAAATGGTAGTCATGACCAGGCCATTGCAAGTGGCACTAGTGAGATCAGTGAAACTACAGGGAAATGCTCTCTTTCTTGCATACACATGGGCATTACAAAAATAATAATTAGCTAATCATGGACATTGTAGACAACTGGTAATTCTCTGTCCATGAATGGAGAATTTTAAAGCTGAGTGTGTTTATCAGTTGATGTCAGTAAGAATCACCAGATATCATACATATCAATACCCTTAGTAACTCCAGGAAAAACCCATGATGCAATGCGGTACCATCAGAACCAGGGGGCAATGTGACTTGCTAAAATAGAGATGCTTCTTTTTAAATAAATTTAGTTATTTACTTATTTGACATCCCAGCCACAGTTTCACCTCCTTCCTCTCCCCAGTCCCTCTCCTTAACCACCCTCTGTTTCCACCTACAATCCATCTACTCCCATTCATTTTTGTTTAGGACAGGATTTGTCTTCCAAGAATATCAACAAACATGGCATATCAAGTTACAATATGACTAAGCATGTCCCAATGTATTACGGCTATACAAGGCAACCAAGCATGAAGAGTGCAGTCCCAAAGGCTAGTAAAATAGTGAGAGACAGCCCCTATTCCTACTGGTAGAAGTCCCACAAAAGTACCAAGGTACATACCTGTCATATAATATGCACAACGTCTAAGATGATTCCATGCGAGAGGCTCCTTGATTGTTGACTCAGTCTCTGAGTACCTCTGAGCCCAGGTTTGTTGATACTGTGAGTTTTCTTATGTTGTCCTTGACCACTATTGCTCCTACAATTCTTTCTTCCCCTCTTCTGGGGATTCCCTGACCTCCACCTAATGTTTGGTTGTAGATTTGCATCTGTTTCCATAGGCTAGGGAAAGGAAGATTCAAAGGGAGATGACCAGATACCCCATGGAAGGAGAAATAGAAGAGAAATTCATAAGTGGATTATAGATGTTTGGGGATGGAGACATGAGTGATTAGGTTGGCGAGAAATTGGAAAAGGGGGCATTTCAGGGTCAGGTACAAACCTCTCACAAGGGAATCTCACAGAAATCTATAAGAATTATCAAAGCTAAGACTCTTGCAATATTGTTTACCTGGGATGAAGTGGCCAATGTCTGTTTACAGGCAAGACTTCAAGGGGAAAGAGTGGTAAACCAATATAACCATATAAACTTTGAGCTGTAGGCATGACCTTTCCAAGACTACTTCTGAGGTCAGTGGGATCCTACAGTAATAGCTTTCATACTCCTTCCCCTAAGAGTTCGCACTGGAGAAATTACTACAAATTAGTAGTTTAGAAGCAGAGAGGGTATCAAGGAAAAATTAAAAACTGTACTGTGTAACTTAATTTTTAAAATTAATCATCACTTAGCAGAAAATAATATATTGTATGGTATGATTATATGGCTATTCTGCAAGCTTATATATCCATTCTAACATTGGATATTGTCTATTTTCTTCATACACACAATTCATAAATTTTTTCTCCTCATTTTAACTTTTAACTAATGTTTAGCAAACTTTTAATATTTGCTAAAAGGATAAAATGGAAAACAATCATTCTGATTGAGGAAATCAGGCCCATACAAACAAATCAATTATCATACAATTTATATCATTTGTGCACATTAGTTTTAAATCTTCAGATAAATGTGTTTCATTTAGAATAGCCATCAAGGTCAGGAAATAACTAAGGAGCCAGGTGGAGCTTTCAAAGAGGTCTGATAGAGGGTGCTGATATAAAGTACTAAAAGGGAATAGTGGAATAGGAAAGTTTAATTTGGGATTGAGCAAGGGTGAGAGGGTAGAAGAGGGTATATGGAGAGGAATACATACTACTAAAGATGTTTCAAAAATGGCATGTGAAAACCTACTATTCTAGAAACACACACACATGTTTGCATGCACACAAACGAGTTAGTTAAACAATGACCCTACTAAATAACTGAGACCTCTTAAAATTATAAAAAGTCCAGTGACAAAATTTGTTTTATTTTTTGAGACAGGGTTTCTCTGTAGCTTTTTTTTTTTTATTTTATTTTTATTCTTTTTTAATTAAAATTTCCAACTGCTCCCCGTTTCCCATTTCCCTCCCCTCCTCCCACACATTGCCCCCTCCCCCCACTCCCCTCCCCCATCGCCACTCCACTTCTCCTCCCCCCAGTCCATTCCCCCTCCCTCTCAATACTGAAGAGCAGTCCAAATTCCCTGCCCTACAGGAAGACCAAGGTCCTCCCACATCCATCCAGGCCCAGGAAGGTGAGCAACAAAACAGGCTAAGCTCCCACAAAGCCAGTTCATGTATTAGGATCGAAACCTAGTGCCATTGTCCTTGGCTTCTCATCAGCCTTCATTGTCCGCCATGTTCAGAGAGTCCAGTTTCAACCCATGCTTATTCAGTCCCAGTCCAGCTGGCCTTGAAGAGCTCCCAATAGATCAGTTCCACTGTCACAGTGGGTGGGTGCACGCCTCGTGGTCCTGATTTCCTTGGTCATGTTCTCCCTCCTTCTGCTCCTCATTTGGACCTTAAGAGCTCAGACCATTGCTCCAATTTGGGTCTCTGTCTCTCTCTCGATCTATCGCCAGTTGAAAGTTCCTGTGCCATTCTTCTTGGCCTCTCGTCAGCTCTCATTGTCCGCCACATTCTGAGAGTCCGGTTTTATCCCATGTTTTTTCAGTAGCAGTCCAGCTGACCTTGGTGAGCTCCCAATAGATCGGCCCCACTGTCCCAGTGGTTGGGTGCACCCCTCATGGTCCTGACTTCCTTGTTCATGTTCTCTCTCCTTCTGCTCCTCATTATAACCTTGGGAGCTCAGTCCGGTGCTCCAGTGTGGGTCTCTGTCTCTATCTCCATCCATCGCTAGATGAAGGTTCTATGGCGATATGCAAGATATTCATCAGTATGATTATAGGATAGGTTCATTTCAGGTTCCCTATCCTCAGGTGCCCCAATGAACTAACTGGGGACATTGCCCTGGGCATCTGGTAGCCATTCCAAGTTCAAGTCTCTTGCCACCCCTTAGGTGGCTCCCTTACCTAAGGTATGAGTTTCCCTGCTCCCCTATCCAACCTTCCTTTATCCCCAATCACCCCGATTCCCCCATTTCCCCTCATCCTCTCCTTCACACTTTTCTCTCCCCATCACCCCTCATCCCCATCCCACCCCACCCCCAAGATTCCAATTTTTTGCCCATCAGTCATGTCTATTTCCCATAGCTGGGAGGATATCTATATGTTTTTCCATGGGTTTACCCTCTTGTTTACCTTCTTTAGGATCACAAATTATAGACTCAGTGGCCCCTATCCATGGCTAGAAACCAATTATGAGTGAGTACATCCCATGTTCTTCTTTTTGGGTCTGGGTTACCTCACTAAGGATCGTATTTTCTATTTCCATCCATTTGCATGCAAAATTCGAGAAGTCATTGTTTTTTACCGCAGAGTAGTACTCTAATGTGTATATATTCCACAATTTCTTCATCCATTCTTCCATTGAAGGGCATCTAGGTTGCTTCCAGGTTCTGGCTATTACAAATAATGCTGCTATGAACATAGTTGGACAAATGCTTTTGTCATATGATAGGGCATCTCTTGGGTATATTCCCAAGAGTGGTATTGCTGGGTCCAGGGGTAGGTTGATCCCAATTTTTCTGAGAAACCGCCACACTGATTTCCAAAGTGGTTGCACAAGTTTGCAGTCCCACCAGCAATGGATGAGGGTACCCCTTTCTCCACAACCTCTCCAGCAAAGGCTATCCTTGGTGTTTTTGATTTTAGCCATTCTGACAGATGTAAGATGATATCTCAATGTTGTTTTGATTTGCATTTCTCTGATCGCTAAGGAGGTTGAGCATGACCTTAAGTATCTTTTGGCCATTTTAACTTCTTCTGTTGAGAATTCTCTGTTCAGTTCAGTGCCCCATTTTTTAATTGGGTTAATTATC
Source organism: Chionomys nivalis (assembly GCF_950005125.1). Classification (NCBI taxonomy): domain Eukaryota; kingdom Metazoa; phylum Chordata; class Mammalia; order Rodentia; family Cricetidae; genus Chionomys; species Chionomys nivalis. The sequence continues at coordinate 49,985,068 of NC_080112.1, read as the reverse complement.
CTTTTAAAGTCTAGTTTCTTGAGTTCTTTATATATTTTGGAGATCAGACCTTTGTCTGTTGCGGGGTTGGTGAAGATCTTCTCCCAGTCAGTAGGCTGCCTTTTTGTCTTAATGACAGTGTCCTTTGCTTTACAGAAGCTTCTCAGTTTCAGGAGGTCCCATTTATTCAATGTTGCCCTTAATGTCTGTGCTGCTGGGGTTATACATAGGAAGCGATCTCCAGTGCCCATATGTTGTAGGGTACTTCCCATTTTCTCTTCTATCAGGTTCAGTGTGTTCAGATTGATATTGAGGTCTTTGATCCATTTGGACTTGAGTTTTGTGCATGGTGATAGATATGGGTCTATTTTCATTCTTCTACAGGTTGACATCCAATTGTGCCAGCACCATTTGTTGAAGATGCTTTCTTTCTTCCATTGTATACTTTTAGCTCCTTTATCAAAAATCAGTTGTTCATAGGTTTGTGGGTTAAGATCCGGGTCTTCTATATGATTCCATTGGTCGACTTCTCTGTTTTTATGCCAGTACCACGCTGTTTTCATTACTGTAGCTCTGTAATAGAGTTTGAAGTCAGGGATGGTAATGCCTCCAGAAGTTCCTTTAATGTGTAAGATTGTTTTGGCTATCCTGGGTTTTTTGTTTCTCCATATAAAGTTGATTATTGTCCTTTCAAGATCTGTGAAGAATTTTGATGGGATTTTAATGGGGATTGCATTGAATCTATAAATTGCCCTTGGTAGAATTGCCATTTTTACTATGTTGATTCTCCCAATCCAAGAGCAAGGGAGATCCTTCCATTTTCTGGTATCCTCTTCAGTTTCTTTCTTCAATGCCTTAAAGTTTTTGTCAAATAGATCTTTCACTTCCTTGGTTAGAGTTACCCCAAGATATTTTATGCTGTTTGTGGCTATCGTGAAAGGTGATGATTCTCTTATTTCTCTCTCTGCTTCCAGATCCTTTGTGTATAAGAGGGCGACTGATTTTTTGGAGTTGATCTTGTATCCTGCCACATTACTAAAGGCGTTTATCAGCTGTAGGAGTTCTTTGGATGAGTTTTTGGGGTCGCTCATGTACACTATCATATCATCTGCAAATAATGCAAGTTTAACTTCTTCCTTTCCAATTTGAATCCCCTTTATCCCCTTATGTTGTCTTATTGCTATTGCTAAAACTTCGAGAACTATATTGAAGAGGTATGGAGAGAGTGGACAGCCTTGGCGTGTTCCTGATTTTAGTGGAATGGCTTTAATTTTCTCTCTATTTAATTTGATATTAGCTGTCGGCTTGCTGTATATAGCTTTAATTATATTTAGGTATGACCCTTGTATCCCTAATCTCTCTAAGACTTTTATCATAAAGGGATGTTGAATTTTGTCAAATGCTTTTTCAGCATCTAATGAAACGATCATATGGTTTTTTTCTTTCAGTTTATTTATATGATGGATTACATTGATAGATTTGCGTATGTTAAACCAGCCCTGCATCTCTGGTATGAAGCCTACTTGATCATAATGGATAATTTTTCTAATGTGTTCTTGGATTCGGTTTGCCAGAATTTTGTTGAGGATTTTTGTGTCGATGTTCATGAGTGAGACTGGCCTGTAATTCTCTTTCTTGGTTGGGTCTTTGTGTGGTTTTGGTATCAGAGTTACTGTAGCTTCATAAAAGGAATTTGGCAATGACTCTTCTGTTTCTATATTGTGAAATACATTAAGGAGAATAGGTATTAGGTCTTCTTGGAAGTTCTGGTAGAATTCCGCATTGAAACCATCTGGTCCTGGACTTTTTTTGGAAGGGAGGTTTTTGATAACAGCTTCTAATTCTTCACGACTAACAGGTCTATGTAGGTTGTTCACCTGGTCCTGGTTTAACTTTGGTAAATGGTATTTATCTAAAAAAGCATCCATTTCTTTTACATTTTCCAGTTTTGTGGCATACAGGCTTTTGTAGTAAGATCTAATGATTCTCTTAATTTCCTCTGTGTCTGTGGTTATGTCTCCCTTTTCATTTCTGATCTTATTAATTTGCAAATTCTCTCTCTGCCGTTTGATTAGTTTGGATAGGGGTTTATCAATCTTGTTGATTTTCTCCAGGAACCAGCTTTTTGATTCATTGATTCTTTCAATTGTTTTCTGTGTTTCTATTTTGTTGATTTCAGCCCTCAGTTTGATTATTTCCAGTCTTCTACCCCTTCTAGGTGAGTCTGCTTCTTTTTTTTCTAGAGCTTTCAGGTGGGCTGTTAAGTCTCCAATGTGTGCTTTCTCTGTTTTCTTTAAGTGGGCAGTTAGTGCTATGAACTTTCCTCTCAGAACTGCTTTCATAGTGTCCCATAGGTTTGAGTATGTTGTTTCTTTATTTTCATTGTCTTCAAGGAAGAGTTTAATTTCTTTCTTTATTTCTTCCTTAATCCAGGTATGGTTCAGTAGTTGACTATTCAGTTTCCATGAGTTTGTAGGCTTTCTGGGGGTAGCATTGTTGCTGAATTCTAGCTTTAATCCATGGTGATCTGATAAGATACAGGTGGTTATTAATATTTTTTTGTAACTGTGGATGTTTGCTTTGTTACTGAGTATGTGGTCGATTTTTGAGAAGGTTCCATGAGCTGCAGAGAAGAAGGTATATTCTTTCCTATTTGGGTGGAATCTTCTATAGATGTCTGTTAAGTCCATTTGATTCATTACCTCCATTAATTCTCTTATTTCTCTGTTAGGTTTCTGTCTACTTGACCTGTCCATTGGTGACAGAGGAGTATTAAAGTCTCCTACTATTAATGTGTGCGGTTTGATGGCTGCCTTGAGTTTTAACAATGTTTCTTTTACGTACGTGGGTGCTTTTATATTAGGGGCATAGATATTCAGGATTGAGACTTCATCCTGATGAATTGTTCCTGTTATGAGTAGAAAATGTCCCTCTCCATCTCTCCTGATTGATTTAAGTTTGAAGTCAACTTTGTTAGAAATTAGTATGGCCACCCCTGCTTGTTTCTTAGGTCCATTTACTTGATAAGCCTTATCCCAACCCTTTACTCTGAGTAAGTGCCTGTCTTTGTGGTTGAGGTGTGTTTCTTGTAAACAGCAGAATGTTGGATCCTGTTTTCGTATCCAATCTCTTAGTCTGTGCCTTTTTATAGGAGAGTTGAGTCCATTGACATTAAGTGATATTAATGACCAGTGGTTGTTAACTCCGGTCATTTTTTAAGTTGTAAATTTTGTGTGTTCCCCTTCTTTGTGTTGCGCTGGTGAAGGGTCTCTAGTTGTCTGAGATATTGTGGTCATTGTTGGACTCCTTGGTTAGTGATTTTCCTTCTATTACTTTCTGTAAGGCTGGATTTGTGGCTACGTATTATTTAAATTTGTTTTTATCCTGGAAAATTTTGTTTTCTCCATTTATAGTGAACGAAAGCTTGGCTGGGTATAGTAGTCTGGGCTTGCATCCATGGTCTCTTAGTTTCTGCAGTACATCTATCCAGGACCTTCTGGCTTTCATGGTTTCCATAGAGAAGTCAGGTGTAACCCTGATAGGTTTACCTTTATAAGTAAATTGGCCTTTTTCCTTTGCTGCTCTTAGTATTCTTTCTTTATTCTGTATGCTTTGTGTTTTGATTATTATATGGCGAGAGGATGTTTTTTTTTGATCCAGCCTATTCGGTGTTCTGTATGCTTCTTGAACCTTCATAGGTATATCTTTCTTTAGGTTGGGAAAGTTTTCTTCTATAATTTTATTAAATATATTTTCTGGACCGTTGAGCTGCGCTTCTTCTCTTTCTTCTATTCCTATTATTCTTAGGTTTGGTCTTTTTATTGTGTCCCATATTTCCTGAATGTTTTGTGATGAGAATTTGTTGGCCTTGCTGTTTTCTTTGATCAGCGTGTTTATTTTCTCTATGGTATCTTCAGAATCTGAGATTCTTTCTTCTATCTCTTGTATTCTGTTGGTTATGCTTGCTTCTGTAGTCTCTATTCGTTTACCTAGATTTTCCCTGTCCAGCTGGCCTTCTGTTTGTGTTTTCTTCTTTGCCTCCATTTCAGTTTTTAAGTCTTGTACTGTTTCCATTATCTGTTTGATTGTTTTTCCTTGGTTTCCTAGGGTATCATTCACTGATTTACTCAATTCTTCAAACTTTCTGTTATGCTTCTCATCCATTTCTATAAGGGCATTTTTTACATGTTGTTTAAGGGCGTCAATCACTTTCATAAAGTCAATTTTATCTACTTCTTCATGATTAAGGTGTTCATGTCCACCTGTTGGGACGTCGCTGGGTTCTGGTGGTTTCATATAGTTTTTCAGATTGTTAGGTGAATTCTTGCATTGGCGCCTGCCCATCTCTTTCTCCGAATGCTCCCCTCTGGATGTTCTTTTACCGGATCAGGTCTCCTTGCCTACTGATGTACCTTCCCAGTGATGGCTCTCTGCAGTGCTAGCTCTCCTGGTGTTCTAGTGATGTCTCTCCTTGCTTGTTGCAGGCAGGCCAGTGAACCAAAAGGAAGTCTCGCCTGCCTACTTGCCCTGAGGATTTGCCCCCAGCGCCAGACAGACTGAGCTGGATGGTGTTATGTGCCCAAAGAGGAAAGGGGGCAGAAGGAAGAAGGGTTCTGGATGCAAGCTGGGTGGGACAAGAAGAGAGAGGCAGTATGCGGGGTATAGAGCCCCTGCAGGGAGCCCAGGGAGTATAGGGAGGGGGATGAGGAACTTCAGAGTTCCCTTTCGAGGGCTGCTTCCGCTGCCGCTGGTCACAAACTCACCGCATTGCTGTCTCTCCTGGTGCCGAGATCAGATCTCCATGCAGGTTGGGTAGTTCGTAAACAAAGCGCCTACCTTGGTTGGTGCAGGCGGGCCAGTGAGACAAAGGAGGTCTCGCCTGCCTATTTGCCCTGAGGATTTGCCCCCAGCGCCAGACAGACTGAGCTGGATGGTGTTATGTGCCCAAAGAGGAAAGGGGACAGAAGGAAGAAGGGTTCTGGATGCAAGCTGGGTGGGACAAGAAGAGAGAGGCAGTATGGGGGGGTAGAGCCCCTGCAGGGAGCCCGGGGAGTATAGGGAGGGGGATGAGGAACTTCAGAGTTCCCTGTCCAGGGCTGCTTCCGCCTCCGCTTGTCACAAACTCACCGCACTGCTGTCTCTCCTGGTGCCGAGATCAGATCTCCGTGCAGGTTTGGTAGTTCGTAAACAAAGCGCCTACCTTGGTTGGTGCAGGCGGGCCAGTGAGACAAAGGAGGTCTCGCCTGCCTGCTTGCCCTGAGGATTTGCCCCCAGTGCCAGACAGACTGAGCTGGATGGTGTTATGTGCCCAAAGAGGAAAGGGGACAGAAGGAAGTCTCTGTAGCTTTTGAGCCTGTCCTGGAACTAGCTCTTGAAGACCAGGCTGGCCTTGAACCCACAGAGATCCACCTGCCTCTGCATTCTGAGTGCTGGAATTAAAAGGCATGTGCCACCACCACCCTGCTCAAAATGTGTCTTATAATTGTTGGTCAGTAGGTCCACAGACACCCAAACAATACTTGCTATTGTCAACACTTTTGATAACCATCTCATATTTGATTGTAGGACCCTATTTTTTGTCGCCACCACATAATTGAGCTATAGATATGAAGCTGGTACTGACCTGGAAACTTTACCCTTATTATGTAGCTTTTATAGTGCAAAAGGATGTTATACATGCTGTTGGAGGGGAAAAACCATCATCAATCTTATCCAGCTGTAAAACCTGTCAGCTACAGTAATGACTGGCTTTTCAAGACATTCTCACTAGTGCATAGACGCCATGAGAGTAAACTATGACTTTTTGACTAGATTTAAGTCTCACACCACAGGATGAAATTTCTACCTGGCATTTTTATTTGACTAGAACCTACACAGAGATAAACTACAGATACTTAGATCAGAACATACAACTATTATTCTGCTAAATGAACACAACATAAAACTAAATCCTAATGATTCCTTTTTATACCCATAGATTAATGCATCTTTCAAATATAATCTGTAAAAATTCTCTTTTCAGCATATGGCAGATAAGACAGACATTCCCAACTAGCCAGGGTTAAAAAAATAAGAAATTGCTGAATTCCCAGCCCTTAAGGGAGCTTATAAACAGCAGCCCCTTCTCTCAAAGCACAGGTATCAGCTTTATTGATGTCTGAATCTTCTAATTCATGTCTGCATCTTCTTTCCCCCACCTGATATCTGGTAACTGTCAGCAGAAAGCCTTATCAAGCACCAGACATGTACATACACACTTTTAGGTAGAAACTCTTACTTTAAAACTTTAAAAATAGATTTCAATAGAATAAAATTAAATTTTTTAATAAAATTTAAAATGTCAAAGAAGAATTTGGAATGCAAATTCAATACAAAGAAAGACCTACTGGAAAAAATTGAAATTTCACAAATGAAAAATGAAGAAAGTCTAATAAAAAAACTAAAAATACTCGTGCTCTCTCTCCTTCTGCTTCTGATGTGGACCTTGAGATTTCAGTCTGGTGCTCCAATGTGGGTCTCTGTCTCTGTCTCCTTTCATCGCCTGATGAAGGTTAATATTCAGGAGGATGCTTATATGTTTTTCTTTGGGTTTACCTTCTTATTTAGCTTCTCTAGCATCATGAATTATAGGCTCAATTTCCTTTATTTATGGCTAGAAACCAAATATGAGTGAGTACATCCCATGTTCCTCTTTTTGGTCTGGCTTACCTCACTCAGGATAGTGTTTTCTATTTCCGTCCATTTGTATGCAAAATTCAAGAAGTCATTGTTTTTTACTGCAGAGTAGTACTCTAATATGCATATATTCCATATTTTCTTCGTCCATTCTTCCATTGAAGGGCATCTAGGAGAGAGAGCACGAGCAAGGAACTCAGGACCGTGAGGGGTGCACCCACACACTGAGACAATGGGGATGTTCTATCAGGAACTCACCAAGCCCAGCTGGCCTGGGTCTGAAAAAAGCATGGGATAAAACCGGACTCGCTGAACATAGCAGACAATGAGGACTACTGAGAACTCAAGAACAATGGCAATGGTTTTTGATCCCACTGCACGTACTGGCTTTGTGGGAGCCTAGGCAGTTTGGATGCTCACCTTACTAGATCTGGATGGAGGTGGGTGGTCCTTGGACTTCCCACAGGACAGGGAACCCTGATTGCTCTTTGGGCTGACGAGGGAGGGAGACTTGATCGGCGGAGAGGGAGGGAAATGGGAGGCAGTGGCGGGGAAGAGGCAGAAATCTTTGAGTGAGGTATCCCAGACCCAAAAAGAGGAACATGGGATGTACTCACTCATAATCGGTTTCTAGCCATAAGTAAAAGACATTAAGCATATAATGTGTGATCCTATAGAAGTTAAATAAGAAAGTGAACCCAAAGAAAATCATATAGTCATCCGCATGGAGAGGGGGAAGTAGACAAGATTGCAGGGCAAAAACTGGGAACTTGCGGGTGAGGTGGCATGGGGCAAAGGGGAAATGGGATGAGAAATATGAGAAGGGGAGGATGGGAGGAGCTCGGGGGATTGGGATGGTTGGGATATAGGAAGGATGGATACGGGAGCAGCGAAGTATATATCCTATCTAAGGGAGCCATCTTAGGGTTGGCAAGAGACTTGACTCTAGAGGGGTTCGCAGGTGTCCAGGAATATGTCCCCAGCTGGTACCTTGGGCAACTAAGGAGAGGGAACCTGAAATGACCCTATCCTATACTGATGAATATCTTGCATATCACCTTAGAACCTTCATCTGGCGATGGATCAAGGTAGAGACAGAGTCTCAATTTGGAGCAACGGTCTGAGCTCTTAAGGTCCAAATGAGGAGCAGAAGGAGGGAGAACAAGAGCAAAAAATCAGGACCACGAGGGATGCACCCACCCACTGTGACAGTGGAACTGATTTATTAGGAGCCCACCAAGGCCAGCTGGTCTGGGACTGAATAAGCATGGGTTGATTACGGACTCTCTGAGCATGGCGGTCAACGAAGACTGATGAGAAGCCAAGGACAATGGCACTAGGTTTCAATCCTAATACATGAACTGGCTTTGTGGGAGCTTAGCCTGTTTAGAAGCTCACCTTCCTGGACGTAGATAGAAGACCTTCGTCTTCCCGCAGGGCAGAGAATTTGGACTGCTCTTCAGTATCGAGAGGGAGGGGGAATGGTGTGGGGGGAGGAGAAGAGGAGTGGGGATAGGGGGAGGGGAGTGGGGGGAGGGGGCAATATTTGGGAGGAGGGGAGGGAAATGGGAAACGGGGAGCAGGTGGAAATTTTAATTAAAAAAAGAATAAAAAATAAAAAAAAAAAAAAAAAAAAAAAAAAAAAAGAAATAAATAAATTAATTAATTAAAAAAAATTAAAGAAAACACAATAGAAAAAAAAACCAAAAATAAATTTTTAGCAGCATAATCAGTTACTGGGATTAGCAGATTTTTCCAAGTAACATACCCCTTGCAAAGTCAATCTTGTTCCCATGTAAGGATACACATCTGAGAATATTTAGACATCAAAAATATTTTGGTTGGGAAGAAACACACAAATTTTTGTTGATAGCAAAGGAGAGCTGATAGAAAAGCGATAGAAAAGTGTGTGTGTGTAATGATAAAATACATGGCACAAAATTCTCATAGAGCTAGAAATTTTTATGGTTATATTTTACCAATTGGAAAATATCAAAGTAACAAATGAATTATTAAAGTTGTGTGACCTACCAAATTTAACTCATGTTGAGCTAAAGAACTTGTACAGATCTATAACGTGTAGTGAGGTTGAAGTATTAATTTTGAACAAAATCACCCAACTACAATGAATCCAAGTACAAATAGGTTAACTGCTGAATTCTACCAGTTCTTTAATGAAGAATTAATATCAGTGTTTCTTAAAATATTTCATGAATTGAAAAGAGATCACTAATATATACCTCCACAGCTAAAAATATCCTCTTAGAAAATCCAGGTGAAGACTAGTCACTCTGAAGAAAATAAAAGCAGCAATTCCCAATAAAATAGTTGCAAACAGGATACAACAATATCTCAATAGAAATATTGACCCTGACCAGGTACGCTTCATTCTCGAGATGTAGGGATGGTTATACACACATAAATTAATAAATGTTTCTTGAGCGATCAGTCTCTGTTCAGATGGTGTTACTAGAAGACAGGGGGTGTGAAAAGCAATAACACCTCCTGCAGCTGTTTGAGTACACCTCAGTCTCTGCAATACTAGATGACTCGTTTCTGGAACACTAGATGACTCATCTGGAGTCCTAGCTAACAGGGGACCATCTAATTTGTTACCAAATGCCCAGGGTGTTGCCTGCTTCCCGCCCTTTGTCTACAGACACACTACTTGGAAATACTATCCTCTGTACACCCTCACATAATGGGGGTTGTGTGCCATTCGAACTCAATGGACAGTAACTTGATATGAACTTAGCTATTTGTGTAATGTATGCATTTACGGCAGTGAACAAACACTTTAAAAGAGATCTGCACCTTGATACTGACCCCAGGAGTCTGCTTCCATGGAATCATGTCATGATTTCATCTCCTTTACCTTCTCCACCAAACTGCCAATGAGAGGAAGAAAAACCTCACTGTTATTAGTCTCATATATGAACCGAAGTACAGAAATCAAATCATATGGTAATTTTAGAAATGCAGAAAAGGTCTTTGACAATATCCAGCACGTATTGATGACAAGTGTAGGAGAGACTAGGACTAAAGCAAATGCATTTCAATATAATAAAGGATATATACAACAAGCCACTAGCTCACATCATACTAAATGTAAAGAAACTTAAATCATTCCTACTAAAATGAGGAACAAGAAAACTTTGTCCATGCTCTTTAATCCTATTCATTTCAGTGATAGACATCTTAATTAAAACAATAAAAATTGAGAAGGAAATGAAAGAAGTAAAAGAAAGTATAATGTACATATTTGTAGATGTTATGATTCTACAAATAAGAAACATCAAAGAATCCAGGAGAAAACTTGAGCTGCTAGTTGGTAGGATACAAACCTCAGTAGCCTACTAATGAGAAACATAGGGAAAAAAATCAGGAAATAAACACATTCATAACATTTTAAAATATATATCTTGGAATAAACTTAACTAAGGAATTAAGAAACCTCTACAATAAAAACTTAGAGTCACTGAAAAAAGAAATTGAGGAAGACGCCAGAAGATGGAACTGTTTTCTGTGCTCATTCACCCACAGAATCAATAGTGTGAAAATGGCTATATTACTAGAAACAATAAATAGATGCAATACAGCAATTATTGAATTTCCATTGTGTTTCTTCTCAGAAATAGAAAAAAAATCTTTAAACTCATATTCATGGACAAACGTAATTCTGAGAAAAAGGAACAATGACATAAATATCACCATACCTGTTTTCAAGACAAAATGTAGAAAACAGCAGAATACAAGCACTAAAACAGATACACAAATCAACAGGACCGAATGGAAGATCCAAATTTAAACCTATACATCCCTAGCCATTTTGTTTATTTGATAAATATGCCAAAAATATGCATTTTAGAAAAGAGAACATCATCAACAAATCATGCTTGGGAAATTGAATGTTTGCCTATAGAATAATTAAACATGTTCTGTGTCTCTTAGTTCACAAAAAGTCACTCCAAAATCATCTAAGCTCTAAATGTATGACTTGAACATCTAAACTGAATAAAGGGAAAATCTTGAGAAAATAGTTCCATATATTGACCTATGCAATGTCTTTTGAAATGGGATTGTAGTATCTCAGAAATGTGTACAAAACACTGATCATTGTTATTTCCTCAAATTAAAGTGCTTCATGAGAAAAGAAAACAGAAAACAAGTGAAGAGATAGCTTACAGAATGAAACTCAACTTGTTCCATATTTGATAGAGTATTAATATCTAGAGTGTGCAGAGAAAAATGAAAGTAAAAATCACAAATAAAATATCATTAAAATAGACAAGCAGACAATCCTCAAAAGATGGGGTAAAAATGATTCTTGAACATACGAAAAAATTTCAACAGCAAGTATCAGAGAAATCCAAATAAACAAAACTCTACATCAAGATTCTTACTCACCCCAATAAGAATGTCAGTAAGAAACCAATGAAAATAAACACTGTTAAGGATGAAAACAGAAGATATCATTTATTTACAACTGATGAGAATGTAAACTTCTCCTATGGAAATCAGAAATGGGGTTACTAAAATCATAGATTTATCTCATGACCCAACTATACTTCTCATGTGTATCTGCTCAAAAATATTACAACTAATTACACTACAGTGACATTTGCATATTAATATTTGTTACAGCACTATTCACATTAGCTAAATTATGAAACCAATGTAGATGTCCATCAACATATAAATCAATAAAGCTGTTGTATATTCTGAATTGCTATGTAGGCAGTCAGGCTGATTGTTTTCATAAATGTCCCCATATAAATTCAATTGCTTTCTAGGTGACATAACAATCAGAACTCATTTTCTTTCTAATTGGAAAGGAAAAATGATTCCTGTTTATGTGTACTATTTTAAATCCCACAAAGCCTGTCATCAGGTGGCAATAGAAGAAATGACAATTGCCTTCCTTACCCCAAGTACACTCAGTTCACTGATACCCCCAGAATAGCATGAACAAAAAACTTATGTATGGTGTTGTTCTGGTATACTTGATTGTGTTTAAAATATATAAAACTGGAATTGTAATTATTTCCAGCATATGTGTATTTTTAGTCCTATGACAGAAAATGCTATTATTTAGTTTGTATTACTTCTGGACAATTTTGTCCCTGATCATCAGCTTTGAGTTCCTGGCAAGGGTTTGTTGTAGAAGATAAGATAATATCTGTTATATTGAAACAATGTGTTTGTGCCCAGCATACATTAAATTGTTTTGCCTTGATTATAATCTAGTTTTCATGGGTTAAGAATTTCCTGAAAAAAAAGCCTAATATTATAAAGTAGCTTTTCTCTATTTTTTCTATTTTGCATATTTCAAAATCCACACTTCTAAATCTTTTGAATTTCAAGCTTTCAGTAAAGTCTAAATGATATATTTTATGTAATATTTAATACATGCAATGTTTATATGTAATACAAAACTATATAAATACATATAAAACTTCAAATCCTATTTTTAGCAATGTACGAGACAAAAATCTACAGACTTCAAATTGCATATACTTTCTACTAAATATGAAGCCACACAGTAAACAGATAGTTATGAAAGCACAGAGCATGAAGGCATAGAAGTTCTAAGACTAGTAAATCTCCCAACAGTATACTCATCAAATTATTGCCTCCTAAACGATACTATCTCCATTATGAACAGATCACTTAAATATAGTTAAGGCTGATTGTCTGAATTTCAATGTAGAAGGAAAAGAGACAAATGTTTCATAAAGTATTCAAAAGGCCTAAGTAGTTGGTGGCAAAACAAACCAGAGAAAGAGAATTTTTGTGGCTTTATTTGTAGTTTAGTAATTGATCATCTGTAAGCACTTACAATTTTCAAGGGAAAAATCACTAGCAACAAGATATACATTGTCTAGTCATGGTCCAGCAGGAGAGATCTGTGAAGACAACTAGGAGATCTTGACAGGAGGACTATGACACCAACAGAAAAACTGACTATAAAAATAAATCACATTTCACAACACTCAGTGTAGCAGACAGCAGAGAGCCATAAACCTTGTAATTTGCAAAGTCTTAGTGCACCCTGTTTTCCCTAGATCATCTTCATATGAAAATCCATCATGTCAAAATTCAAGTAACAATACATTAGGAAGCTTTGCCAACACAAGGGCACTACAGTATAAGATGAAAACAGTCAATATATATTCCTGTTGATAATAGAAAATTCATCTGGAATTGGATTCTACAAAGAATATGAAAATGATAACTTTGCAAAAGAATTAACAGAAAACTAACAAAAAATAAAGTCTTAAAGAAGTAATTATAGTCATGTAGGAGAACTATAGAACACATGGAACAACTCATGAAAAGGTAACTACAAATAGGCAATGTTGGCCAGAAAACAGGAAGATACGCAGTTTGAAATAAACTGATACACTGAATAAATAGAAAACAAAAATTCTAAATTGAAGACTAAGTCCAGAGTTGTTCTAACATTGAAGAACAATTAACACAGAATTCACAGCAAGAGTCAGTAAACCAATGAAGAGCAATCAGTAAAAATAGTAGTCAAAACAAAGATGTAAAAATCTAATCAAGGTTTGCGTATGTTGAACCAGCCCTGCATCTCTGGAATGAAGCCTACTTGATCATAATGGATAACTTTTCTAATGTGTTCTTGGATTCGGTTTGCCAGTATTTTATTGAGAATTTTTGCGTCGATGTTCATGAGTGAGATAGGCCTGTAATTCTCTTTCTTGGTTGGGTCTTTGTGTGGTTTTGGTATCAGGGTAACTGTAGCTTCATAAAAGGAATTTGGCAATGACTCTTCTGTTTCTATATTGTGAAATACATTAAGAAGTATAGGTATTAGCTCTTCTTGGAAGTTCTGGTAGAATTCTGCATTGAAACCATCTGGTCCTGGGCTTTTTTTGGAAGGGAGATTTTTGATAACTGTTTCTAATTCTTCGCGACTAACAGGTCTATTTAGATCGTTCACCTGGTCTTGGTTTAGGTTTGGTATATGGTACTTATCTAAAAAAGTGTCCATTTCTTTTGCATTTTCCAGTTTTGTGGCATACAGGCTTTTGTAGTAAGATCTAATGATTCTCTGAATTTCCTCTGTGTCTGTGGTTATGTCCCCCTTTTCATTTCTGATCTTATTTATTTGCATGTTCTCTCTCTGTCGTTTAATTAGTTTGGATAGGGGTTTGTCAATCTTGTTGATTTTCTCCAAGAACCAACTTTTTGTTTCATTGATTCTTTGGACTGTTTTCTGTGTTTCTATTTTGTTGATTTCTGCCCTCAGTTTGATTATTTCCAGTCTTCTACTCCTCCTGGGCGCGTCTCAACTATGTTCATAGCAGCATTGTTTGTAATTGCCAGAACCTGGAAACAACCTAGATGTCCTTCAATGGAAGAATGGATGAAGAAAGTATGGAATATATACATATTAGAGTACTACTCAGCAGTAAAAAACAATGACTTCTTGAATTTTGCATACAAATGGACGGAAATTGAAAACACTATCCTGAGTGAGGTAAGCCAGACCCAAAAAGAGGAACATGGGATGTACTCACTCATATTTGGTTTCTAGCCATAAATAAAGGACATTGAGACTATAATTCGTGACTCTAGAGAAGCTAAATAAGAAGGTGAACCCAAAGAAAAACATATAAGCATCCCCCTGAATATTAACCTTCTTCAGGCGATGAAAGAAGACAGAGACAGAGACCAACATTGGAGCACTGGACTGAAGTCTCACGATCCAAAGGAGGAGCAGAAGGAGAGTGAGCACGAGCAAGGAACTCAGGACGGCGAGGGGTGCACCCACACACTGAGGCAATGGGGATGATCTATCGGGAACTCACCAAGGCCAGCTGGCCGGGGACTGAAAAAACATGGGACAAAACCGGTCTCGCTGAACATAATGGACAATGAGGACTACTGAGAACTGAAGAACAATGGCAATGGGTTCTTGATCCTATTGCATGTAATGGCTTTGTGGGAGCCCAGGTAGTTTGGATGCTCACCTTAATAGACCTGGATGGAGGTGGGTGGTCCTTGGACCTCCCACAGGGCAGAGAAACCTGCTTGCTCTTTGGGCTGAGGAGGAAGAAAGACTTGATTGGGGGAGGGGGAGGGAATGGGAGGTGGTGACGGGGAAGAGGCAGAAATCTTTAATAATTAAATTAATTAATTAATAAAAAAAATCAGCAAGAAAAAAAATAAAAAAATAAAAAATCTCAAAAAAAAAAAAATCTAATCAAGGTACTTCCTGGGTTTCTAGCAGGAAGCAAGGTCCTGCACAGCACCATGAAAGATTGAACAGAACAAAGAGAAGAACATCAGGCTCAGGGCAGAATGAGTCCTTGTTGCACCAGGCCAATAGGGCACTATTATGGTGAGCCCTGTTATAGTATAGTGTGGTATGGGAAAGAAGGAGACAGAGACAGAGGCAGAGAATGGTTTATGTTCTGTGAACAGAGGCATATCTGAAGAGGCGAAAGCAAAGAGGAAGGGGCTGAGGTGTGTAACTTTATTGTCATTCAGTGCCATGGTGATATCTGACTTGGATTTCTGCCAGAGTCCATGTCTAGGTTCATGGCCCTGATGTACCCAGGTCTATGTGGTTGTCCAAGTTTTCTGACATCATCAAAGGTAGAAAGCATAGGGCTGTGCAGAGGTGGCCTTGCCACGAAATGGCTACAACACTAGGAAGAAAACTGTTCCTGCCCCTCACAGACTGAAGCTCTCAGGAGAGAGAACCCTACATCTCACCTGGACAACAGAATAGAGCTGACCCTGCCGAGAGGGGCATGGGCAAGCTGGTCCTGAGGGCATGTGCGTGAAAGAACAGGTCATACCTTCTTGTCTACCATGTGATGACATAGGAGAGGAAAAGATGTCCTCCTCCCCTAATGCCTCAACACTTGCAGCAGGTGGGGAATCTGGCCCAGCATCTTACCAGCTGGAGTACTCAGGAGAACAGGCCAAGTTTCTGGCCTGGGAAGCAGAGTAAATTTGACCCTGTAGACAGGGGCACTCATGAGGCATCCCAGAGGGCATGAGAGGTGCATAGCTGGTATTGTCTCCCTCATCTGTGATGTAGTGGTGGGAGCAAGAAAAGGATACCCTCCTCCTTTGTCCCTACCACCTCTAACTGGTGAGGGAGCTGACCTTTTTTACCAGAGGCAACACTTATGAAAGCAGGCCTGAGCCATGTCTGGGCAGAAGAGTAGAGTTGATCCTATTGACAAGGGCACAGGCAAGCCACTCTGAGAATGTGAGAGTTGGAGATCTCACACCCACCCCTTATCTGCCATATGGCAAAATGGCTGGGGAGAGATGCCTTCTCACATCAAATACCTGACAGGTGGGAGAGCTGGCACTAAGGTCAAAAAAGAAGGAGATCTGCTTCTGACCCCTTGGGTCATCTGAACCACTTCGGGGGAGAAGGTCCTGTCCCTTGCTCGGGCAGCACAGTAGAGCTGACCATATCAGTAGGGGTGTGTGGAACCACCCCAAGAACATGAGCATTGGAGATCCGGCTCCACCTCTCATTATCCACATGATGGTGTGTGCAGGGGAGAGAAGCTACAACCCTTGCTACCTATAGCAGGTGGGAGAGCTGGGCCTGAAGTCATAAGAGCAGGAGATCTCTTCCTGCCCCTCACCAACTGCAACACTTTGGAGAAGTGGCCCCTACCTCTCACCAGGACAACACAGTAAAACTGGCCCTGAAAGTGTAGGCATGCCAGACCCAGCACTGAGTACATGAAAGCAGAACTACTCCGACCATTGAGCTAGCCAGGTCAATGCTGAAGAGCTCACTAAACACATTAGATTGAATACCAGAATCCCTGCCTTTCTATTTTTGATACTTTAATATGTAAAGTGAAATATGATCGTATCTACTACAATTTACTCAATAATTCCCTCCATGTTCCCCTGAACATGAATCTCCCACTTTTAATGTCTTCCATTTTTAACCCACTAAGTCCAATGAGTACTGTTTATTAGTACATTTATATGGCATCATCCATTGGACAGTGGGCCATTTCCTTGTGGCCATATTCTCAAAGAAAGTATGATTGTCCTTTCCCCAGGAATTATCCACTGACAACAGTTCCTGAAGAATTTGTAGTGCCTAATGACCATCTATCCCATGTGTTCTGGAGTTTTGTTTAGCTTGACTTTGTATGGGTCATATGCTGGTAAAAACAACTGCTGGAAGCTTTAAGTTTGTGACAGTTATGTCATGTCCTGAATTATTTTTGAAAAATAAAACACATCGAGCAGTATCTGAGAGTGATCAGTAGAACATCCTTGAGTACCCAATCTCAAGTTCACCTCTGAAATAATCCTCCTTGAAAAGAGTACACAAAGTTTACTTTTACTGGAGAAGGCTTAGCAAAGACCTTTGAGCATTTATTTCCTCTCTAGTCTAGAAGAAAATAAAGAAAAGATTTTCTTATTCATATTACCTTATGGTAAAATTGAACAAAAAAATTTGAAATATATGAGTCTTCAGAATACTTATAAAACATTTTGTAATTTTAGGACAAATTTTTTAGTTCAGTTTAATGGTGATTGCAGGAGAGGTAAGAAATTCATTGGAAAATGGTCTCTAATGATAAGGCAATCTTTTTTTGACAGGATTTCTCTGTTTAACAGCCCTAGCTGTCCTGAAACTAGCTCTGTAGACCATACTGGCCTTGAACTCGCAAAGCTCCACCAGCCTCTGTCTCCAGAGTGCTTGGATTAAAGGTGTGTGCAGCCTCCTCCTGGCCCAATCTTTGTATTTATTTAGATATAGCTGAGACCAAGAGTATGGTAAGTCACCCTTCAACTTAAACAATAGTAACTTGGGGAATGTATGTCTAAAGGTGTCTCATTCTTTCACAGGTCCTAAAACAGCTTTGAAAAAGAAAATTGTAGCCTTGGTAAGTACTGTTCCAAAATAGCAAAACTTTGGCTGAAATCTTCATAGTGACTGAAATGACAGTCAATCATCCTTAAATATAAATTATTATTTGCACACAAAATAAGATAATAAAGTTTTTCCATATTTTAGTGATGGTAAGTTTATTTTTCTTTGTGCATTCTATTAGGTATTTTCTCCTTAAGGTATATGCTATTTTATTGCCATGTTACTTATTTTTAGGTTCTGACTCTAGGACAGAGGTTACATTATTTATCTGTGACGCCGTTCTGGGCATTACCGATTTGTTCCTCAAGATATATTGTCTTTCTTTTCAATCATGTTCAGTGCATGTAGTGGTTACATACTCAGATTTCTTGCTAGTTGTCCCCTCTCTTAGAGCAAAAAAGCCAGTAAGGGATCAGGATATTTGTTCTCTTTACTCTTTCTCTCTTTGATCATAATTTATCAGTGACTGCTTTAGCAATAGTTATGAATGTCCCTTGAGTACAAGAATTCCAGTTTCTTAGGTGACTATTCCAGTAAGGTTCCCTAGATGAATAGAACTCATGGAAGAGCAATACAAACTCTTGAGGCTCAGTTCAAGATCTGTCAGAAGGGAACAATATCAACGTCTGAAATAGAGGCCATTCGTAACTTATATTAACCTTCATCAGGCGATGAAAGGAGACAGAGACAGAGACCCACATTGGAGCACCGGACTGAAATCTCAAGGTCCAAATCAGGAGCAGAAGAAGAGAGAGCACGAGCAAGGAACTCAGGACCGTGAGGGGTGCACCCACACTGAGACAATGGGGATGTTCTATCAGGAACTCACCAAGGCCAGCTGGCCTGGGTCTGAAAAAGCATGGGATAAAACCAGACTGGCTGAACATAGCGGACAATTAGGACTACTGAGAACTCAAGAACAATGGCAATGGGTTTTGATCCTACTGCACGTACTGGCTTTGTGGGAGCTTAGGCAGTTTGAATGCTCACCTTCCTAGACCTGGATGGAGGTGGGTGGTCCTTGGACTTCCCACAGGGCAGGGAACCCTGACTGCTCTTAGGGCTGACGAGGGAGGGGGACTTGATTGTGGTAGGGGGAGGGAAATGGGAGGCGGTGGTGGGGAGGAGGCAGAAATCTTTAATAAATAAATAAATTTAAATGAAAAAATAAAATAAAATAATAGCAATAGTTAAATATCACCAGAAACTCTAAGAAACCAATACTCGGTCCTGGAAGAAGGATGCCTCCTTAGTCTGGTTAGTACTACAATAACTGTCTTCTAGTAGGAGTTGATGATTATTAGTTACTCAGTCCACAATGTGAGGTGCCTAAGAATTTCCAATATGGCACTAGAAGGCCAGAAAATTCCTGGAGATCCACTAGTCCCTAGTCTATCATGAATGTTTGGAAAAAAATTTTTGCTACCAGTGAAGAATGGCAACAGCAGAGTAAATTTACTCAATAACAAGAAGGAAGGTAAGGGAGAGAAAGGTAAAAAGAAACTTCCTTCTGAAATATGTTTTTATATCTGGGATACTACCTAATAATGCCTTCTAATATCAATAAAGAAAGTCAGTACAATTATTCAGGCGAGGCTCCAAAATCAGATGATTCTTATTTATAGCAAGTTGACATTTAAACTAAACAAAATTATGGTCTTTCCATTTTCCCTATCTAGCTATAGACTTCCCTATGGTTCCAATGGCTGAAAACTGTGCAACCTGCAGACCTCCCTGCTATCTTTGCCATCTTGTTTGTCCCATGAGTTTTTTTCACTACTAATTTTGATGTGGTTAACTCTGCTTAAATATTCTCTCCACCAACTCTCAGATTAAACTTATCTTTGCATTCCATCTACATTTTGTCAACAAACTCACAAATGTAATTTTTATCTATTGAATTCAAGTTTTTGCTTTTGATAATTTAATACATGCATATAATGAAATATGGTCATATCTTCCACAATCTTTTGTCAAACATCCTTCACGTGCTCTTCCAGCAAGCTTCCATCTAAACTTTAGGACTTTTTTTTTGATAATATGCTAAACATATCAGCATTGATTATTGTAATATATATATATACATATATATGTATATATATATATGAAGTTTATTTTTAATAGATTTGATTCAATGTCAAGTCAAGGATAGCTTCATAATTAGTATTGTCAGCAAGTGGTGAATTGAATGAGAAATGGCTCCTAGGAAAGATATTTGAACGTTTAGTTCCAAGTTGGTAATGTTATTTGGGGAAGTGATACAGGCTTACTGGAATAATTATGTCACTTGGAACAGGTTTTGAGAGTTTACAATTTTGCCTCACTATCAGTTTCAAGAGCAATGCAGACTGTAGTGGTCCAGGTAAAGGGGTTTCATAGGGTAACATTATCAGTAACTAGGATAGAGGCCATACTTGTTACATTTTTGGTATAGAGTCTAGTTAATTCTGCTATGTTCTAAAAACATATCTGAGGCTAAATTAAAATTAGGTTAATTTCTTCTTTGTATTTTGTATTGTTTTTGGGGGGGCATTGTTTTCCTGTGGAGGCTTCTCTGTACTGGAACCCATTCTCAGACGAGGCTAGCCTTCAATTCAGAGATTCCCCTACCTGTGCCTCCCAAGTTCTGGGATTAAAGGTGAACACCACTGCCATGTGGAATAGATTAATTTCTTTGGTGAAGATTTTAGAAATGCATAATATAAATGCTATGGTTTAGTTATAAGTGATTTTCTTCTACAAGTCAAAAACGAGAAAGGACAACTGGGACAAAATAACACAGCCAACTAAACAAATAAACAAAAAGACTTGGAGCTTGACATGTGCTGTAAAAGAATCTGGTACTAAGGAGATTAGGGTCATTAAGAAAAGACCTGCTGTGTATTGGAACATTAAGAAAAGTGATTATAGGAAAATATATTATCCAACAAATCTCCAACTTGTGAGAAAAGAGTTTAAAATGTGCTTTACTTTGAGAAAATAAACTATAAACAAAATCTGTTGCTAATGTGATTCAGAGGAGCAAGAGTTTATGACAAGCCTGAAGTCAAACTTGGGGGGCTCATTTATGTGTTACTGGCTTTGGACACATAAAAGACACAAGAGTGAGAGTATCACAGATTATTCCATTGCCAGTGAGGCCAGGCAACAGGTGGTAGTGGTGAAATCACTTGATGATGGGGGCTCTGAGAGATAAAGGGGCCATGAGAGATCATTATGTGAAGCCATAAAAGTAAAGCCTGGGTTAACATGATGGCCCTAAAATGCCAGAATCATGAGACATTTGACAAAGCAAACTATATACAAGAAATGATACTAGCCTAAGACAGAGAGATATATGTAGATAGTGAAAATGGATAGGCTTAATGGTCTGGCATTGGTTGATGAGGTACAGATTTGTATTTGCTTTATTCAGTTTCCATTTCTTTTTGTCCAATATTACCTTAACATGACCCCATTTCTATCTTTTGGAATGGCAATGCATGTTCTGTGGCTTCTGGGTTATTGAGTCTTGTAAATAATTGTTTTCTTCTTTTTTATATGGCAGCATATTGAGAGATCACCTTGAGAAATTTTGTCCTTTTAAACAATGTTGAAACTATGAAAGACTATGGTACTTTTAAAGTTCAACTAAATGTATTTCAAATTACGATATGCCCATGAGTCTGCATGGGTGAGTGAGTTCAGTGTGGTGGTTTCAATGACAACTGTCCCAAATAGGATAAGATATTTTAAAAATTTGATCCCAACTTGGTTGTGCTATTAGGAGAGGTGATAGAATTTTTCTGTTGAAAGTACATCACTGCAGGTGGACTTTGAGAGTCTATAGTTTCCCCCACTTCCAGGTTTCTCACTCTGATTTGTTTTTACAGCAGTAGATTCAATTTCCCAAGATCCTCCTTCAGCCACTGACTGCCTGCTTCTCCCACCACCAGAGATTCTTCTGAAATCAAGAACTCTTCTATTAGTGCCTTATGACAGTATTTTCTTTTCCATTTTAGTAGGCAATAACTGATACACATTGCATTTACAAGACTTCAAAATGTAAAACTTTTGTGTATATAATCCAGAAAGGAGGATGAAGTTTACTGATATTCTTCTCTATGATGTTTTGAAGTCAAACGATGAAAACATCCTTTTATAAAGGAATATTACTGGCTGGGACAATTATTTGACTTCAGAGTTTTTTATTAAGCTGTAGGCAGATTTTTCTTTCTCACCTGCCAGTTTTCAAGTAACTGACATGGAAAGTTAATTATAAATGCTCAGCTCATAGCTCAGGATTATTAATGACTATATCTTACAACTTAAATTAACCCATTTCTATTATCTATACGTTTCCACATGACTCATGGCTTTATCTGTCCACCATCATGTATTGCTCCCTCTGCATCTCCTGGCCACATCCGACTCTGACCTTCTTCCCTATGTCTTTAGTCTGGTTTTCCTATCTAATCTTATTCTGTCCAGTTATTGAGTAGTCAGCTTATTTATTTAACCAATTACAGAAATATATAGAGTATATATTTCATAGAGTATACATTTCACAGAATATAAAGGAATATTCCACATTTCCCCATTTTCATTTAATTTAAAAGAAAGGCTTTAACCTTAATATAACAAAATTATACACAACAAAAGTTATTAAGTAAGAAATATAGTTATAATATATAGTCAATTTGTATTTGGCAAATTTAGAGAAAATGTTCTATTATTTATCTTATCTGAGTGATTCTAAAGTTTGTACTTAATTTACCTTTTTATTATAACTAAGTCAAACTTTTAACTATGACTATCTAGTCTTCAGCTCTATTAAAGACCACAGAAGGGTTAAATGCTACCTAATGACAGAGACAGCTGGCTATCTGAACTGTCACCAAAGTTTTTTCTGTAACATTGGCAGCATCCATATTTGACCTACAGGTCTGGTATATCTTAAAGACATTTCTGAGAATCAGGGAATTTTGATGGACTGTCAAACTTGTCTTGACAAAGTTTGGCATTCCATTTCTTTGTCTCCTTATGGTCCAACCTGGACAGAACACTGTCAACAATTGAGGCAAAGGCAGTTTCTTTGTCCAGATATCTAGATTTTACCATAAAGAAAGCAAACACTATATGGAAGCTGTTCGATGCCCATCATCATCTTTTGAAGTAAGTGGATATTGTCACGAGCAGATGTGTCTTACAGTCATGAAAAGTCTTCTGCTATTAAAACACTTTAAATGCCATATTGTGGATCTTTGAAGTATTTGAAGAACATTTATATATCTAAATATATCTCCTATACTTTGAAAACATACCTAATAAATATAACTACAAGTTTGATTATTATAGATAGCTAACTATTATCCTGTGTTTTAAATTATACATTACATTTTAAATGAGTTACATAAGAATAATACCCTAAACATGAGTAGAAACACACATACAGTATAGCAAATATAATTTTAAATTTGAATTAATAAACCAAAATCCATACAAATGTAAACTATTTTAAGATTAAAAGTTGGTTTTTTGGATTAAAGTAGGTTTAATAATCTACCCTTCCTTTCCTATCATTTCTATATCATTCAGTGTTATTTTTCAGGAAGAAAAAATAAAATTGAAAGTACTATTACCATGTGATTAGGAAATTGTGTCTCAATATATTATGGAGATTGCTATCATGGCATCATACAAGTAACCATTTAAAATCAGAATTTCTGTGTCTAATCAGGACCCATAACCAGGGAGTAAGGTCTTGACAAAAGAATATTAAATTTGTTAATGAATCCAGACTGTAATATTGAATAGAAAGTGTGAGAACCATTGCAACAAATGTCTGCATTAAAATGTCCTTCTCAATAGATGAAAGATAAAGTTCTCTTAATATAAATGATAAGCTAATATATAATATAATATATATATATATATAAAGTTATTATATATTTTATATAATTTATTATGAATTTTAAGCTGTGATAGTTATATTCAGAAATTATTGAGATTTGGGATGTCTATAGTTTTATAACAGTTATAATCATCAATAACTATTCATTTTTAAAAATAATAATAATAAGACATTTTTGTGCTGTAGAGTTAGCTCAGTAGTTTTGAATATTTACTGCTCAAGAATAAAGACCTGAGTTAATGCCCTAACACTGATGTCTGGTGGCTCATAAATGCCTGTAATTCCATCGCCAAGGGATATAGTACCATTTTATCACTACTGTGAGCACCTGTACACATATATGAACAGACACATACACATAAATAAAGTGAAATAAAACTTAAGAAAAATGAAACTTCCCTCTACCCTTGCTGATCAAGGCACAGCACTTTCTATATCTTGTCATATATGTGCCTAACATATATTGCTTGTTTGTGATCCCCTTGGAGTCAGTGGTTTTGATTTTACACTGCCATGGTAAATAATTTATAGCATATCATTTTAGAAAATGGTGGGTGAATATATTTGATTGAATGAATAAGGAATATATTTTGGAAATAAACAAATGTGTATACAATGCTTAGGTAATAATACAGGCAAAGTTGTATTGAGTTCATAGTTCGGGTATTTCATGGTATCTAGAACAGTTATTGCAATGTTGAAATTAAAAAGTCAGCTTTCATCTGTGCCTTAATCTCTGTAAAATATTAAGCTAAGAGAAAAATTTCTGGCAATGAAGGAAATGAAAATGATTGAAGATGATCAATCCAGGTGACTCAAGTCTTAGAGAAAAAATGTGAAAATAAATAATGATGTTGAAAATATTTTGGATAATCAACTGAATGTAGGGTTTCAGAGGACAAGATTTGGGTTTGAAATGATTGTCAGGGTTAGAGTGTTCAAGCATCCTGGTCAGCCCTGCATGTTGCTCTAAATAGGTGATAGCCACAGTAAGGTATGGGGGAGAAGGGAGGTCTGAGGGAAAATTGTGCCCGCCACAACTTGGTGTGGGGTTCACAGGTCATGGAAGACAGATAACATGAAAAATTTCACATATTTTTGACTCCATGGTTTCTTTCAACTGAGTCCAAATGAACAGGAAACAAGTATTGTTCCTTCACACGATCCTCTCATCGTGATTTCCCAAAATAAACTTGGTTTTAGAAAAATTTGAGTTTATAAAAACAGTAAAAAAAAAAAAAAAGTAGAGTCAATGGGTAGTAGTCCTGTATTGCTCATTCTCCGTGAACTTTGCGATTTCTCTAAACACCTACAATTCATAACTCTCTTTGGAGTTCCAAAGGGAATGGTTGTAAAAAATAAAAATTATAATATCTTGAGACAGATTCGTGGAGCTGCTTATTTAGCTGAATAATATGTAAACTTAATTTTAACCTAAAAATGAAATGTAGTGACATAGCTTCAGTTTATAAAATAGCAAAGTTATAGTCACAGTATTTTCCCTCCACAAAACTAGTCTCCTAAGTGTGTGGGTCTGACCAAATGGCAAGCACATTGTTGCTAGGGAAGAGCAAAGGCATCACACATTTAAACAGGAGCACACGTCACAGATCTCAATGTGCCAGAGTGAGGGCGGGTGACATTATGAAAACAGAAATACAAGCTATGTGAGTGGGCTCACCACCTTAGCCAGATGGGAGTGCCCTTCAAAAGAA
Source organism: Chionomys nivalis (assembly GCF_950005125.1). Lineage (NCBI taxonomy): Eukaryota > Metazoa > Chordata > Mammalia > Rodentia > Cricetidae > Chionomys > Chionomys nivalis. The sequence goes on along the minus strand of NC_080112.1, from coordinate 49,959,906 downwards.
ATGTCATGCTTACTCCACATTTACACTCATGTTTCCACTGTACTTGCCAGGCGGAAGTTCTAAGTCAGGCTCAAGTTGTTCTGTTACTAAAATAATTTCAGGACAGACAGGAGTACCCACGTGCATATTACACTGTTGCACACACATCTCACATATGAGAGTCAAACAAAACACAACTATACTTTGGCAGAAACAGAGCAGGAATTTTTTTTTTCTGCCCTAAGAGAAGAGAATAAAACCATCCATTTCATTAAGCCAATTCCTGGCTCAGGTTATGTTCAAAGAGGGAGCCTTTTATGGCCATGTAGAAACTGCACCATAAATCCTTCTGAGGTCAAAGAGATCCCTCTGTTCCAGTTCATAGCAATGTTGGGTAACAGAAGATTCTCAGCTTTCAGATAATTTGGAGAGCCATCACTAAAGCAACATGGGTGTACTTGCATGAAGACTCCTGCTGTTGTGGTTTTAATTCCCTGTGTTTGGTTAACATAATTCATGCAGTAACTGAAGTAGATTGACAAAGAACTGAATTGTATTTAACACACAAACACATGCACACACACTGAAATGCCGCACTCCAGGACTCATATCAAGATCACTGCAGCAGCAAGCACATATTTCCATATAGGCAGAATGAAAGAGCAGAAAGTCAGAGAGAGAAGAGTTGTGCTTTCCAGATGTACTCTCATTTATATGAACTCACAGTGCTTTGGGGAAGAGGGCAAGGGTGCCGTTACCACTGGAAAAGTGTGTTTCTCAGAAATTCCTCAGTCAAACATAGTGCACCTCCACTGTTCCATCACCCATCTTTCTACAGTGTCCTATTATTCCTGTTTATTTTCCACTTGCACAAAATAAACTATTCCAGAACCCAATACTGAGAATTATATGTACCACTAATGAAATATTTGGTTGACAAATGAATTTTGATCAAATTTCTCCTCATATAGATGCAATTACACAGAATGCAGGTACTCTGCTGGTCATATTTCCACTATATCTATCAGTAAATGTGACATACCTGATCTCTGCAAGAGCATATACATCTTTTAAAACATGTCAGTTCTGTGATGTCAACATTTTTGTTATAGTTAATGTCATGCACCATTTGTTTAAAAATAGCTCAGGAATCATAATGATCTTTCATCTTACACATTTCATCGTACTTGAGTAGCACATCCAACCAGTTGTATTGCTATGAAACATTAGGGATGAGGATAAGAGTGGTGAAGCCTTATTTTATGGTTCACATCACTCCTTCCTTGCTCAGACCCTTCAAGGCATGGCTACCATTCATACTTCAGCCATGTTTTATCCAGTGACCTCTACATCTTAACCATTTTACACAAGTTAACAGTACCACGGTGTTGCACCATAGTACTGTTTCCTTCTAGATTTCTTCTGTGAAGAAATGTGATAGAGGAAACACAAAATGTGAATGAAATGTAGAAATGGTGATGGTCTTGCTTCTGCTAACCATATAATTTCCACACAGACTCAATTAACCTTGTATTTCAAATTGTCAAAAGTTATAAAATTCCCCTGTAAACCAACACTCATGAAGCTTAACATTTTACTGAGCTAATTTGAAAATTTGGAATTTACAATTGTGAATTGTTATAATCTACCCACCAATGATCTGGTTAACAGGCTCATTAAAAGCAAAAGAATAACATGAAAAGGAAACTGCAGAGTGATTTATTATTTGCTCCTCTGAAGTGTGACAAAGCTATGACTCAGCCTCCGCCTACACAAGACTCTCCAGAGCCCTTAATCCCTAGATTTAATTTTTAGCAAGAATCTGAGGCAGGAACAAAAAAAAGGCAGAAATGTGGCAGGTTCTGAACCAGTTCTCTCACAGCATCTTCAGCCCCTAAAATATAGGAACAGTTCACAGCTACCCCATATGCACTCTGTGGCTGGGGAAACGGAGCCTGATATGGGCCAGCAGAAGGAAAGCTTCTTCAGAAGGGATCTCAGGCAAACATAAGTTTATTGTTTCCTAAACAAGATTCTCCTTCTTTGTCCCACCTGAAAACTTCTGCACAATGATAGTGAAAAATAATAAAAATGTCATTAAAATGTTAATAATACTCATTTGGTCACTAAGTATAGGCCCCTTTTCAAATTATTTAAAAATTATTTGTCCTTTTTACCCCTTCATTAGTGATCCCAGTCTCCTCACTCTTCCAGTGAGAATTCAATGGGGCTGAAATCTCTGGTTATTAATCTGAGACTTCATGCTCCAGCTGCTGATGTTACCAAGAGGAAAGTGTTGTGATCAAAGGAAACTATTCAAGCCTGTTAGATGGAAAGGGACAGCTGATTCCAGGAGTTAAGCAAGGACCTCCTCCAGTTGAAGAAATTCATCTCAAGAAAGATGTGGTATGTCAGCATTAATTAGAGTGATTGGGAAGATAAAGAGAATTCTCATGATTGAATAGGGAGAGATCCTGCTCAGAACTAGTGGGAAACCTAAGACAGATTGGAAACAGAAGGTGCTGCAACTAAATCATGAACAGGTGGTCATCCTATACTGCCTGTCAAAGAGAGGGTGCTGTGATGAAAGATGCTTCATGCAAAATAAGGCTTGTGGAACATCAAGGGGATTTCAGTCATACATCCTTTCCACGCATTTATTTTTCCCAGACAATACCGAGAAGGCACTTTCATTTATCATCTTTCCAGGCTTTTGTGTGTATTTATGTCTGTCAGTTTGAATTTCCTCAGTAAAAGAAACTTTAAAGCCAGGAAAAAGAAATCCAAAGCCTTTTGTTATAGTTTTGGGATATTACAGACATATCTTTTAAATAACACTTTATTTATCCACAAATTGTATGTATTGCATAAATAAGAGTTATTGGAGCAATTTCCAGGAATTTGATAAATATGTATTTGTGGAACAATCACCAGAAATAAGACATAAGATTTTCATAAAATCTAAATTCTCTTGCATTTTGCATACCCAAGTCTTTATCTCTTCAGCATATTGCAACCTAGTTTTTTCTTTAGTGTGTATCTATGTAGATACTTTTCCACAATTCTGTACAAATAAAATTATACTCTATCAGTATTTTGTCCATCTAGTAAATTTTATTTGGCACAAGGACTTTGAGTGTCATTGCTATTGAGTGTTTCAGAAATCAATGAGTTTTATAGCTTTGTAGTGTTACATTTCAAGAATGCTTAAGATTTTTCAATAATTATTTTATTTTGATTAATAAGTATGCATTGTACATATTAATTGAAATTGGGATTATAATTTCACAAATGCATTCAAACTTTCTTCCTTTGTACAACTAATCCTTTCAAATTTCTATGAATATGTATTTTACAATTAATTAAGATGACTTAAAAATTTCCATCCATGAAAGAGAGAGAATGTATACTTCTTGTTCTGTATATGATTTATTTCACTAATGCTTTTCAGTCATATTCATTTTTTGTATATATCAGAATGAAATTCTTCTTTATGGATGACTAATAGTCTATCATCTGTTTTTGAGTACCCCATGTGATCCCATAGCCTGTTAGTTGGTAATAAAAACAATGTTAACACTGATATGGCAGATATCTCTGCTGGCTTCATTCCTTCAGAAATACAATAGCTAGAACATATGATCAATCTATTCATAGTATTTTGTGAAACATCTATACTATATTGTATAGTACTATACTAATACATATTTTTTACCAACACTATGGAAGCATTTGTTTTTATCCATATCCTTGCATGCAGTTATTATTTCAAGGAATTTTTTAGTCTGTTTTTCACTTAAAAATACTGAAATAATATTACATAATTTTCCAAAACTCTTATATAAATACAACCTGCTGAATCTCTTTTTGTTGTTTCTGTGGTTATAAATTAAGATGTAAACACTCCACATTGGACAATCAATAAAGTGTATGACCCTTGGAAAAAGCTGATTATCCTTCCAGTTCACAATAGTTATTTATTTTTGACGTTATTGTTGAAATGAGGGCCACTTGTTGGTTTCTGGCTGCTCAGCCTCAGAATAATCGCACAGCAACTATATTACTTTAAACACTGGTTGACCCATTACCTCTTGCTTCTTATTGGATAATTCTTACATCTTAATTTAACCCATTTCCATTAATCTGTGCATATCACAAGGTCTTGGTTTATCAGCAAAGTTTCAGCAATCTGTCTCCAGTGGCAGCTCCCTGGCAGCTCCTGCCTCTGCCTTCTTTTTGCCAGCATTCAGTTCAGTTTTCCCCACCTAGCTAAGTTCTGTCCTGCTATAGGTCCGAAGCAGTTTCTTTATTCATTAAGGGTAATCACAGCATACAAAGGTGAATCCCACATAACTTCTCCTTTTCTATTTACATAAAAAGGAAGGTTTTAATTTTAACATAGTAAAATCACATTTAACAAAACAGGTATCAAACAACTATTACAGTTACAATATTTATATATTTATCTTTTATAATAACTAAGGAAAGCTATATCTATATAAGTTCTTCAAATTCACCAAAGATTCCAGGAGGATATATATTACCTAACAGGAAGTACATTGTAAGCAACTTCCAAAACTCTAGAATTGACAGAGACATCTTGCTGCCTGGATAGTTACCCAAAGTTCTTCTTTCTGTACCTATGGGGCATCCATCTTCAGTCTATAGGCCCATAGTATCCAGCACACTTTTACATGAAGCAGGGAATTTCAAAGACAGTTCTGCCTATATTGAAAGTTTGCCAGTCATTTTCTTCTGTGTCTTGCAGAACATCTGGCAGACTCTTTCATGAAGCAGGAACTCCAAAGGACCATTTCACTTCTAGGCAAGTTCAGCAATCTTTTCTCTGCAGGTCCTGCATGTCCACTTCACACAGTTCAGGCAAGAGCAGTTTCTTGCCCAAATAGCTAATAAACTCCATAAGGATCCTCTTTGATGCCAATAGTCCTCTTGAAGTAGATTGGTGCTGCCAGAAATAGATGTGTCTCATTGTCATGAAAAGTCCTAAGTTATAAACATTTTAATGCCATATTCTGTAGTCTTTGAAAGATCTGAAGAATACCTATCCATCTGAAATACATCTCTGTGCATCTAGAAGATCTACCTAACATGACTACAAGCTTGAATATTATAGAGGATTATCTATTAACCTATATTTTTTAAACCAAACTTTATACCAATGCAAATCTCTATAGCATATCCACATTTTTAAATGTAAACAAACATTTATAGACAATATTTGGGAATATGAGAGCATAGTATTTTTCATACTGTTTCCAGCTGTTTATTGGATGAAGCAATTTATGAGGGGTGTTCAAGGTAATCATTCAGGGGAGTTTGGTACATCAAAGCACATTAGTCTGGAAGTAACCCACAGGTTTTCATCCTCTGTGGAAAGACAAGAAGAACCTCTTTTACAAAGCAACATATTCTTAGACTCAAACTTTGAAGACAAGGTACCTTTAAAATATATATGTTGGTTACTTCGCTCCTTCACAGTCAAAAATTCAAAGAAAACACAATAATATACATAATCCAGACTCTCCATGTATAGTCCATTTTTACATGGCTTATTTATTTTTACTTCTTTTAATCTACGACTGATTGTACTCTATCTCTTTTAAGACTTTACCTTTTTTAACTGTCTGTATTCTTTTTCTTTTCTCTCCCAAACCTACATACATTTATCCAACTCTATGACCCATTTAGAGGTCTTTTGTGTCTGGATTTTTTTAATGGATATCTGTAATTACTTTTTGAGCAGAAGTGCTTTTTAAAATGCTAAGTGCTTCTTAAGAATCTTAAGATACAGATGTGCTCGGGTATATATTGCCCCGCATGCTTGCTTTGCAGAGTCCAACACAGTGAAAGTCCATTCACCATCTCTATAAGCCATGCACATTGCCCCAGTTCCAAGTATGCAGTAGGTCTATGTGGAGCCGTTAAGCAGTTTGTAATATGCTGTTTACAAACCCCATTTACATGCTCAGTCTACAGAAAAAGTCAGAGTTCTTGCTAGCAGCACGGCCCACAAAGCCAGCATTTTAAAACTGTACCTTTTTTTTCTACTACCACTGAATTAGGAAAATCTCTTTTAAAGGAGCTGTAGCATGCTGCCAGAAAGAAAAGCCTATTCAGGAAAATAAATGTGGCTAAACTTTGTTTTTTAGTGGCTAGAATTCCTTTTCAAGTGCTCTCAGGTTTTAAGTAGATTTTTGTTGGCCAAATTGGCACCCCAGTTTGTTGAAGGAGGCCCGGTTTTTGGTTCCCAGCTCCCCAGCCCTGAATAATTACACAGCAACTATATTATTTAAAACACTGGTACCACTATTAGCTCTAGCTTCTTATTGGCTAACTCTTACATCTTAATTTAACCCACCTCCATTAATCTGTGCATCACCATGAGGTCGTGGCCTACCAGCAAAGTTTCTGCACATATTTCTCTGGCAGTGGCTCCATGGCTTCTCCTGACTCTACCTCATTTCTCCCAGCATTCAGTTTAGTTTCCTCCCTAGCTAAGTTCTACTCTGCTATAGGTCCAAAGCAGTTTCTTTACTCATTAAGGGTAAATCACAGCATACAGAGGGGAATTCTAAATCAAGTTATATTATTTGGTCTATCTGTGAGATCTTGCAAAACTACTTCCCTTTCTTCTTATTATTGTTATTATTCCATAGGTTTTGCCATTGTTCTGGTTTTCTTCAAGCAACCATTTCTAGCATAAACTGTTTTATACTGGAATTCCTGGTATTCTGGATCTTATACTCTTGTTATACCCTTATCCATGTCTTTTCCCTGAGACATAAATGCAGAAGCTACAAGTTACATGGAAACATTCAGGCTGGGACCCTCATGACTTCTTGATCTCCACATTGTGTTCAGCTGTGTCTTTTAGTCATAGGTACTATTTGTTTTTAAGAGCATCTTCTTTAATGAAGGGTGCTAGCTATACTTATCTGTTGGTATAAAAGTAAGATTTAGATATAGCAGGCTTTCTCAGACTACTATTCCCCAAATCATGACACAGAGACTTATTATTAATTATAAATACATAACCTTATCTTAGGTTTACTTCTAGCTAACTTTTTCATCTTAAATTTAATACATTTCTATTGATTTATGTGCTATGCTTAGGCCTGTTCACCTAATTACATTCTGCCCATCCTGTTTACCTGTTTCCTCCCTGTCTGACTGGTCAGCCCAAGCTGGCTGTTCCCTGGTTCTCTGGCTGACCCCCCATTTTTTACTCTGCCTGCAGACCTAAACTATCCCTCTTCTGCCTACCTATTGGTTGTTCAGCTTTTTATTAGACCAGTTAGGTGCCTTAAGCAGGCAAGGTAAAATAACAATAGATCTTTACATATATAAACAAATGCATCATTAACAAATGCAACCCATTTTTACATAGTTAAACAAATATTCTATTCTTCAATATTTCCACCTTTTTCACTAAATAAAAAGACAAATTTTAACTTTAACATAGTTAAAAAATATTCAGCAAGTAAAATTATTAAGTAAGAATTACACTTATGCCGGGCGTTGGTGGCACATGCCTTTAATTCCAGCACTTGGGAGGCTGAGGCAGGTGGATCTCTTTGAGTTCAATGCCAGCCTGGTCTACAAGATCTAGTTCCAGGACAGGCACCAAAGCTACAGAGAAACGTTGTCTTGAAAAAACAAAAACAAAAAAAGAATTACACTTATAATATCCAGATCATTTGTAATTGGCAAATTTAGAAAATAATACCCCATTATTTATCCTATCTTCATGAGCCCAAAGATTTTTGTCTAATTAACTTTCAGTCATAACTAAGGAAAACTGTGTATTATGATCACATCTTTGACTACAGAAGGATATAATATTACCTAAGGAAACAGAAGTTGCATTGTAAGCTACTTCCAAAACTATGGAAATGAGAGAGGTACCTTATTGCCTGGGGAGTCAGCCAAGATACCTTTGTAATTTTGGGGTATGCATTTTGGCTTACATTTATTTGAAGTAGGAATTTTGAAAGAATGTCCTAGCCTGTCTAAGGAAAGTTCAGCAGTTGCTTTATTTTGTGTTCTGCATAATATCTGGCAGACTTGTCTATGAAGAAGAAACTTTGAATGACTGTCCAACCATGTCTTGCCAAAGTTCAGCATTTGCTTTCCTTTGTGTACTGCACATCCCATTTAGAAAGAATATTGTCAACAATTAATACAAGGAAAGTTTCCTGCACAAATGTCTAGTTTGAACGCAATAAAAGCAAACTCCATATAGGGATTATTGGATGCCTATCATTCTCTTATGAATTAGATTGGAGCTTCCCATATTTGTCCTCATGTAATGAAAAGCCTTAAGTTATTAAACATCTTAAATTTCATATTCTTTAGGTCTCTGAAGCATTTAAAAATCATTAATCTACTTAAAATATATTTATTTTACCTTGAAAATGCACCTAATATGGCAAGTTTGGCTATTATAGATGACTAAATATTAGGTTGCTTTTCTTAATTATACATTACGTTTTTAAAGGAGCTAACATAAACTAACTACACAAAACAACAAAAACAACTTCATATTTGTATCAATGTACCAAAATCCATACCAATGTAATGTATTTGAGGTTAATAGTTTTCTTTTTATCCTATATTCCTATATTTCTCCCTAAACAATGACAAACATACATAACCCATTGAAAATCCAAAACCTAGCCATCCCATCTCTTGGAAATGTAGGTGTTGTGTTCTCTTAACTGATTCCTGTAATCTGGGTGTGACAGGATCCCCAGTGGATGCTGATAAATCTGAGATAAGTATCAAGTCATGGGGAAACTAGTTATAACATTTGTTGTTCAGTTTGTGAACTGTTCCCATGCAGAAAAATCAGTATATATGTTATCTGTCTTACAGTTCTTCCTGGTTTATTTCTTTACATCTGTAGCTAAGATTTTCAGGAGGGCTCCCCCAAGCAAATTTGATCTCTATTGACCATGAAGGAACTCATGTTTCAAAACATGACATTATCTCAACCAAATGTGCTGTCTGAATTCCATATTCAAGTTAAGACATCCCTAAAGTATCTAGGATGGTTTAAGATGTTCCTTTTACAGTCCAATGTCCACCAGCAGCTTTTGTTTGCTCATCTGCATTCAAAAAGTTTAAAATCAACAACAAAACATCATAGAGGATTCAGACTCTATGCATTTCCCATTTTATGTTGCTATTTTTGTTTATATTATGTTACTTTTTATTAATTACTTTATTATTTTAAGCTATTTGTATTTTCCTGTGACTGTCTATATCCATTATCTTTTCTTTCTTAAATGCTTACACACATTTTAAAACAAACTAACCTGTTTAGAGGGTTTTTCTGTCTATACCAGTTTTACTGTTCACCTGTAGCCGTCTCTGATCACAGAATACATACCTTAAACTTATTGCATGGCTTTGTACTGGTGGCTGGTCATACTCCTCATGGATATGGGAGAGCCAAGTTTTGCACCCACACCCAGGAATAGCTGAGAGTTTAATTTAACTGTGAGCTGTTTTTAAATGGGAGCTGCATTTAATTGCCCCAGCTCTAGAAATTTGGTGACTGCTCTGTGACAGGCATTTTTACTTAGCTTGTTTTGACTTAATGTGCCAGCTGTTCAAGTGCACATTGTGCAGCAGAGCTGCACATCTGTAATCTATGAGCACCAGGCTATGAGGAAGTTGTATTGTTATTTTTTTGTCCAGCTTTCTCAAGCATTCCATAAAATTATAAGCCCCACATTTGGTGCCCAAAGTAGCATGCTTTCTTGGACTGCCAGCCCCAAAATCATGGCAAAGAGACTTACTATTAATTATGAATTCTCAGCATTAGCTCATGTTTGTTTCTAGCTAACTTTTTACTTTAACTTAAATTAACCTATTACTATTAATCTTGTGCTAATGTAATGTGTGTGGTGGATATATAATTTCAGCTTTACCCATATTTCTTTTACAAAGTTGGGTGTCCTTGGCTTGCATTTAGGGCATAGATGTTGATACTGAAATGTCCTTCTGGTTATTTTTTCCATTGATGTGCATTATGTGTTTCCCTATCCTTCTTGATTATTTAGGCTTGGAAGTCTATTTGTTACAAATTATAATAACTATGGCAGCTTTTTTTCCCCTTGGGCACATTGGCTTGGAAAAATCTTTCTCTAGTCTTCTATTCTGAGGTAATGTCTTTCTTGATTATTGAGGTGTGTTTCTTTTTTTTTAATGAATAATAAAATGGTTATTTATTTAAGGGGAAAACTTACAGATCACTGTCCTAGATAACAGTCCTCTGCGCAAACAGGAACAGAGTTTAGCAGCCAGAAGTGGGAGCCTAGAGCAAGAGAGTGGGTGCACATTTACAGCTGCTTTTATAGTATGAGGGGCCACACTCAAGTGGGCTGGTATCTTTAAGGCTGAAGGAGCAGAATGTGCTCCCACAGCACCTCCCCCTTTTGTTTAAATAAGAGTTCGAGACCAGCCTGGTCTACAAGAGCTAGTTCCAGGACAGGCTCCAAAACCACAGAGAACCCCTGTCTTGAAAAACCAAAATAAATAAATAAATAAATAAAAATAAATAAATAAATAAATGAATAAATAAATAAGAGAGCTTCTGTCAAGGAAGGTGGTGCTGAGACAAGGGCATAGTCTCACTCACTTTCCTCCTAATCCCAAGAAAGCATGTAAGCACCTGTGCCCACAAACCCCATTCAAGTGCTCCATAACAAATCTCCCACACTGCTTTCCAAAGTGGTTGCACAAGTTTGCATTCCCACTAGCAATGGATGAGTGTACCCCTTTCTCCACAACCTCTCCATCAAAGGCTATCATTGGTGTTTTTTATTTTAGCCATTCTGACAGGTGTAAGATGGTATCTTAAAGTTGTCTTGATTTGCATTTCCCTGATCGCTAAAGAAGTTGAGCATGACCTTAAGTGTCTTTTGGCCATTTGAACTTCTTCTGTTGAGAATTCTCTGTTCAGCTCAGTGCCCCATTTTATAAGTGGGTTGATTAGCCTTTTATGGTCTAGTTTCTTGAGTTCTTTATATATTTTGGAGACCAGACCTTTGTCAGTTGTGGTGTTGGTGAAGGTCTTCTCCCAGTCGGTGGTGGGTTGCCTTTTTGTCTTAATGACAGTGTCCTTTGCTTTACAGAAGCTTCTCAGTCTCAGGAGGTCCCATTTATTCAATGATGCCCTTAATGTCTGTGCTGCTGAGGTTATATGTAGGAAGTAGTCTCATGTGCCCATGTGTTGTAGAGTACTTCCCACTTTCTCTTTTAGAGGTGTGTTTCTTGTATGCAAAAATATGGATCTTCTTTTTGCATCCATTCTGTTAGTTTGTGTCTTTATATTGAGGATTTGAGAACATTGTTATTGAAAGATATCAAAGAACCAATGAATGTTAATTCTTTCTATTTTTGTAGATTATTTTGTAGGTTGTGTGTGTGCATCTTTGTCCCTTTTTTGAGTTTCACTTGTATCAGATTATTTATGACCTGTGTTTTTCATGGGTATAGTTAATATCCTTGGGTTTCAGTTATCCTTTTTGTACCTTCTGTTGGGTTAGATTTGTGGCTAGTATTTATTACATTTGACTTTATCATGAAATATTCTATTTTCTCCACCTATGCTATTTAAAAGTTTTGCTTTGTAAAGTAGTCTGGCCTAGTATCTGTGTTCTCTTAGAATCTACTGTGTAGTTTTTTTTTTTTTTTTTTTTTGAAATCTTTGGGCAACTGTCACCTAGCTCTCAAATAAATACACAAATACTTATTCTTACTTATGAATGCCCAGCCTTAGCTCCTTGTATCTAGCAAACTTTTCTTAAATTAAATTGTCTTGTTTACCTTTTGCCTCTGGGCTTTTACTTTCTCTATACTATATAACTCTCTTTCCTTCTTATTCCATGTCTGGCTGTGTGACTAGGTGACTGGCCGAGGTATCATCCTTGCCTCCTTTTCTCACTCCCCCTTTTTCTCCTCTCTTCTTCTATTTATTCTCTCTGTTTGACAGACCCACTTATTTCTCACTTCTTCCTATCTCTTAGCTACTCAGCTCTTTATTAGAACAATCAGGTAGGTGTTTTTACTGGCAAAGTATCATAGTTTTTAAAAGTAACACAGAATTAAATTAAACAAAAGCAACATAAAAATGCAACACATCTTTGCATCATGAAACAAATATTTCACTATATAAGAATGTAACATGTTTCAAGCAAATATATCATTACTCTATAGCACCTGTCCAGGCCCTTCTGACTTTTAGAGACTTCACTGAGAAGTCAGGTATAATTCTAAGAGGTCTGACTACATATGCTTCTTATTATTTTTCTTCTGTAGTTTTAATAATCTTTCTTTGTTCTTTATGCTTAGATTTTAATTATTATTTAATGCGGGAACTTTATTTTTGGTCCATTTTATTTGATGTTTTGTTCGCTTCTTATAGTTTTATAGGCTTGTCCTTCTTTGGGTTCATGAACTAATGCAGGCATGGTGGAATGGAGAACTGGGTCGTAGTGCTCTAGCCTGGCCTCTGGTGGGGTAGGATGTTTTTGTCTGAGGTGTGGATCAGGAATATAGTGATGAGAGAGGAGGGATGGTTGGGGCTTTGATGGTCAAGTATGGGTGAGGGGACAGTCTTACCTCAGGCTCAGGATGCTGGCTAGGCCTCTGGTGCAGGAGAAGGCTTCAACCAGAGGTGTGGACCAGGTTATGATGACAAACACAAGAGAGGCTGTTGGGGTTCACTGTATCTGATTTTAAATTAGGTCTTTCATCCACCCACAATTTAGTTTTGTTCAGGATTTTAAGTATGGATCTATTTACATTCTGCTATATGTAGACATTCACATTGACCAGAAACATTTGTTGAAGATGCTGTCTTTTTTTCTGGGGTGTATTTCTGGCCTTTAAAAAAATGATTTGTATATGTGTGTATGCATTTACATCTGGGTCTTCAATTTGATCCCCTTGATCAACTTGCTTGATTTCATGAAAATTACATGTAGTTTTTATTACTATAGTTTTATGACACAAGTTGAAATCAGGATAGTGAGACCTCCACCAGTTCTTGTACTATACAGGATTGTTTTAACTATGGATAACCTAAATAACCCTGTCTTGTTCCTAAATTTAATGGCATTGTATTGAGTTTCTCACCATTCAATTTGATCATAGTGGGTGATATTTTGGATTTATTCTTAGATTTGATTTGCAATTATTTTGTTAAGTTCTTTTGCATCATTTTTGTAAGAGATATGGAGCTATAATCCTCTTTTACTTTGTTGAATCTTTATGTGGTTTGAAGATCAGGGTAACTGGCTTCATGAAATGAATTGAGCAAATTGCCTTCTGTTTTTTATGTGAAATATTTTGAGAAGTATTGGCATTAACACTTCTTTGAAAATCTGGCATAATTTTCTACTAAGTCTTTTTGGAGAGTTAGAGATTTTTAAAAACTGCTTATGTTTTACTAAAGGTTATGGGTCTTTTTAAATTGTGATATTAATTTAATGTTGGTAAGTGATATCCCTGGAGAAAAATATCCATTTCTTTAAGATTTTCTAATGTTTTGGAGTACATGTTTTTGAAATATGTGCTTATAAAACTCTATTTTCTTGGTGTCTGTTATTATATCCACATTTTCATTTCTGACTTTATTAATTGGGATATTTTTCTCTGTCTTTTAATTACTTTGGATAAGGGTTTGTTTATCCTTTTGATTTTCTCAAAGAACCAACTCTTTGTTCTTACTCTTCTGCTAGTGCTTAATTCTTTTTGTTCTAGAACTTTCAGGTCTGGGATGATTTGCTAGTATAAGGTCTCTCCATTTTTTTCTTGTTGACACTTAGTGGTATGAAACATACTCTTGCAATGACTTTCATTGTTTCCCATAAGTTTTGGCATATTGTGTGTTTATTTTCATTAAATTCTAAAAATTCATCATTTCCATAGTATAGGTCTTGACATCTTTTTCATTAAATGGAGTTTATTTTCAGTTTCCGTGAGTTTGTAAGTTTTCTGTTCTTTCTTTTGTTGATTTCTAGCTTCAATCTGTTTATGTCCAATACTTTACAAAGGGGTGTTTCAATTTAATTTAATCTGTTGAGATTTTCTTTTTGTACAAGTATGTGAAGAACTTTGGATAAGGTTCCATCATGTGCAGAGTAAAAGTCATATTTTTTTTTATACTTGGGTAAAATGATCTGAGATATCTGTTAGGTCTATTTAGTTTACAAAATCAGCTACCTCCAGTATTTCTGTGTTTAGTTTTTTGTTAGATGACTGTCCACTGTTGAGAATGTGGTACTGAAATCTTCCACTATCAGTGTGTGAGGGACAATATGCAATTTAAGCTATGATATTATTTCTTATACAAGCTTGGGTAGCTTTTGTGAGGTGGAACATAGAAGTTAAGAATTGAAATAAATGTCATCTTTGTGGATTTGTTCTTTGATGTATTTGTTGTGTCCTTTGCTATCCCTTTTGATAAGTTTTGGTTTGAAGTTTACATTTTAGATATCAAAATGGCTACATAAACTTGCTTCAATTTGCCTGAAGTATCTTTTGCTAACTATCTACCGTGAAGCAATGTACATACTTGGTGATGACGTGTGTTGTTTAGATGCAGTAGAAGGATGGATCTTGTTTTTTAATCCATTATGCAAGTCTACGTCCTCTTATTGTAGAATTGAGGCACTTGATATTGAGAGACAGCAATGATCAATGATTTATTCCTGCTATTTTTCTATTTTGGTTTTTGGTTGTTGATGTGGGATTCCACCTCTATATGCTATGAATATGTTTTATTACCATTGGCTATTAAAGAAGCTGTTTTGCTTGATGGCTTAGTAGAGTAAAGTCAGGTGGGAAATCTAAACAGAGATATATAGAAACAGTAGGTAGACTCGAGGGATGCTATGTAGTTGCCAAAAATAGGGAGAAAGATGCACGCCTCCAGCCAGAATCTTACTACTAGGTGTGACAATAAAGAGATAAATGGAAATAGGTTAATTTAAGATGTAAGTTAGCTAGAAATATACTTAAGCTATTGATGCAACAGTGCTGTAATTAATAGTTTCTGTGTTATTATTCGGGTCTGGGCATCTGGGAAACAAATGAGCAGCTTCTGTGTATAGTTCATGTTTTTGGCAGTGATTGTCTAAATATATGCATGCATGTGTGTGTGTGTGTGTGTGTGTGTGTGTGTTTTAATGAGTGTATTTAATCTCTATAGGTTGGAGTTTTTCTTCTAGTACCTTCTGTTGGGTTGGATTCATCCATAGATATTACTTAAATTTGGTTTTTTTCATGGAATATGTTATTTTCTCTATCATTGGAGATGAGATGCTTTGAATATAGTTGGTTGGGTTGGCATCTGTGGTCTTTTATAGTCTGGAACACATTTGTCCAGGCCCTTCAGGCTCTTAGAGTCTCCCTTTAGAAGACATATTTAAATGGTCTGCCTTACATATGACTTGGTCTTTTTCTCTTGTAGCTTTTAATATTGTTTTCTGTTCTGTATGTTTAGTGTTTTGATTATTATATGCCAACTGGACTTTCTTTTATGTCTCAACCTATTTGGTAGTCTGAATGTTGCATGTACATTTATTGACATTTTTTTTAGGTTATAAAAGTTTTCTTCTATGATTTTGTTAAAAAATGTTTTCTGCGCCTTTGAGCTAGATTTTTCTCAATCGATTATATTCTAGTAATCTATTATTCTTAGGTTTTCTTTTCTTTTTTTGCATTTTTTTGTCTTTTTATTTATTTATTTTTATTTATTTATTAAGGATTTCTGGCTCCTCCCCACCACCACCTCCCATTTCCCTCCCCCTCCCCCAATCAAGTTCCCCTCCCTTATCAGCCCTAAGAGCAGTCAGGGTTACCTGCCCTGTGGGAAGTCCAAGGACCTCCCTCCTCCTTCCAGGTCTGTAAGGTGAGCATCCAAACTGCCTAGGCTCCCACAAAGCCAGTACGTGCAGTAGGATCAAAACCCATTGCCATTGTTCTTGAGTTCTCAGTAGTCCTCATTGTCTGCTATGTTCAGTCAGTCCGGTTTTATCCCATGCTTTTTCAGACCCAGGCCAGCTGGCTTTGGTGAGTTCCCGAAAGATTATCCCCATTGTCTCAGTATGTGGGTACACCCCTGGCGGTACTGAGTTCCTTGCTCGTGTTCTCTCTCCTTCTGCTCCTGATTTGGACCTTGGAACTTCAGTCCAGTGCTCCAATGTGGGTCTCTGTCTCTGTCTCCTTTCATCGCCTGATGAAGGTTAATATCCAGGAGGATGACTATATGTTTTTCTTTGGGTTCACCTTCTTATTTAACTTCTCTAGGATCACGAATTATAGGCTCAATATCCTTTATTTATGGCTAGAAACCAAATATGAGTGAGGACATCCCGTGTTCCTCTTTTTGGGTCTGCCTTACCTCACTCAGGATAGTGTTTTCTATTTCCATCCATTTGCATGCAAAATCCAAGAAGTCATTTTCTTTAATTTTGACATTTTTGTGGTAAGATTGTTTAAGATTAATTTTTCTTTGACTGATGTTCCTACTTCTTCTGCTTGTCTTCATTTCCTGAGATTCCCTATCTCATCTCTAATATTCTCTTGGTAAATCTTGACTCCGTAGTTCCTATTCAACTTCGTAAAACTTTCATTTTCAGAATTCCCCCTGTCTGTGTTTTTATTACTATTTCTACTTTCATTTTCATCTCTTGAATGGTTTTATTCATTTTCTTCAACTGTTTTGGTTTTTGGATTTCTTTAAGTGAGTTATCTATTTCCTTCAATTGCTTGTGTTTTCCTAGATGTCTTCAAGGAATTTGTTCATTTCCTCTTTAAGGACCTCTCTTATCAACATACAGTTGGTTTTAATTTCTTCTTCTTGTGCTTCAATTCGGATGGAAAATTTGGGGACTACTGTTGAGGTAGCTGGACTCAAGTGGAAACATCTTGCCCTGCTTGTTATTCAGTTTGCTCTTATTCTGGTGTTTAGGTATCTGAATTTGTGATGATTTTAGGTCTAGGTACTGAATTCTGAATTTGTCTTTGTTCAGTGGGTGTGTTTTTCCTGTGGTTTCTGTTTCATTTCTTGGTTATTTGAAAGTCTGTTGGCCCCATGTTACCTGCTTTCTGATCTTCTCAGCTGGTGTGTTTGCCATCATTACTGGCTGGTATTTTATGCTGGGATTCTTGGATGTGTAGAGGAATGAGATTTGGAGGAAAACGTCTTTCTGATCCTTAGGGTATGAAGAGGAGAGGAGAGGACAAGGAGATCACAATGCATTTTCTTTTACAGAGTTTTTGGTGAGATTTATGGGATTCAATCACAGAAGCAATAATGGAGCTGTGGATTCACCATTAACATACTTGTTGCCCAGGGAGAAGTGTCTCTTGGTTATCAGGGGGTGCCTGCTAGGGTTGTAAACTGGGATGAAGTAAAGTATGTGGAGTGGAAGATTAGAAGGGAAGAATCTGTGGAATCCACAGAAGATGGGAGTAGGGGGGTTTGCAGAGACGGCTGCCACCTGTTTTCTGCTACAGTGCTGGGGATATGCCTGGTGGATTGGATCTATGGAAATGGAGAGAGAAAAGATATGGCCATGGCCTACCTGGTTTTCCGGCAGGTATCTTTGTTGCTGTTGTATGTTGTTTGTTTTAAAATATGTTTATTTCATCTAGAAATCCAGTTCTTCTTATAGAGCATTAGATTTGGAAGAGACATAGAAGTCACCCAATAAAATCCAATCATGAATGTGTTCTTCTTAGGCAACATCATCAAATGATTTTATAGTTTTGTTTAACCATGACAGTACAAATCAGTGCAAACAGCTCTTACCATTAGAAAGTTCAACCTTACACTGAAATAAAATGTTCCTACAATTGTTATCTACAATTATGAAAGTCAAACATAGCTATGAACTAAAAAGAATAGCTATTTATTATTTTTATTTATTGTTATTTCATACCATACACCCCAACCATATTCTCCCCTTCATCACTTCTTCTCCATTTTCCACACGACTTTCTCTCCAGTTCCCAACACTCCCCCAGATCACTGCTGTTCTTTTTCCTTTAAGGAAAGAGCAGGCCTCCCAGCCATATAAAATGAACAGAGCATATTAAGATGCAATAACACTACGAACAAATCCTTATATCAAGACTGGACAAGGCAACACACTGGGAAGAAAAGTGTCCCCCAAACAGACAGGAATCAGAGACAGTCCTAATTACCACTATTATGACTACAAAAACTTCAAGATAAACAACCACAACATATTTTTAAGGAACCTAGCACAGACCAATGCATGGTTCATGATTGCACTTCACTCTCTATGTGTCACATAATTCCATTACTGTTTTTTTTATCTCCTTCCTTCAACTTATAATATCTCTCTATGCTTTCTCATGTCTCCCTTTCTGCTTCAGTGAACCCCACCAACATAATTTTAAATATAAAAGAAACCACATAGTGTTTTTCTTCATTTTGAGTCTAACTTACTTTTCTATATATAGTGATTTACACTTTGTATTTACATTTCCAATATGTGTCATTATTCTTTTTTATTGTTGCAATTTAAAATTTCACTGTGAATATGTTTCACATTTTCTCTGTCTAGCCACCAGTGCCTAAATATCCAAAGGGCTTTTATTTCTTATTTACTGTGATTAGTGTGCAGCAACAAACACTAATCTGAAAGCATCACTGGAGTTTTATTTATAGTAATTGAAGGATACATCCAGGAATAATAACTATTTATATTAATAATATATCCAGATTTCTATCTTCAGTTTTGAAAAACTTCATCCAAGGTTTCTTCACTCACCAATACCATCAATAGTAATGATCAAAATTTCCCCTTTCATAATATCCATGACAACATTTGTTTTTTGTTTTTGTTTTTTTTTTCTTGATGAAATCTATTCTGACTGGAAAAAATATAGTCTTGCAACAGAAGCAAATCTAGCTGAAATTTATCTGCTTTCATCACCCATCAGTTTGATTTTTAAAAGATCTAAAATACCCTAGACATCAGTAAACTGATGTCTAATGAGTTGTCTTATGTAATCATAACAGTATAAAATGTACATAAAATGTATAAAGATTAGAAAGAATAATTTCCAATCTTAACTCCTTGATAATTAAAAAGAACATTTGTAATCCAAATGATTGTGGACCACTACTGGATCAGTAGATACACCTGTGAGAAAGAGAGATCTTCAGACTGGTGAAAATGGACCAGTCACATATTGTGAGAACAGCCCAAATCTCTTGTCTTATTCTAATGAAAAATATAACATTTCAAATTTGGTGTTGTCTGTGAACTCAGCATACAATTTCAGCACATTTCAAGACATATTGGAAAAGATATAAGGTGCACATTTGTTAAATAAAGGCACCAGATAAGAACAGCAAAACCTGAATGGCAGTATAAATTTTGTGTGTGTTTTATGTCATTCCTCACAATCCTGATTTTAGACAAATGGTTGACCACAGTTTAAGTCAATGTGTTGTATAGCCAAGTCAAATCAAGTCTTTCATTAGCTTTCAGTTTACTAATTAGTCATTAATTCTTAACTTGCAAACTGTTGGTGTTTGAGTCAACATTATTTTACTATGCTAAATTTTACTAAAAATGTTAGGAAGAAGAAATTCTGCAGTTAGAAAATAGCTGTTAACTTTTTGTACCCAAAATATGCATAAGAATTTTTAAACGATTTAAATTCAAAAAAATTAAATTAAAAAAAATTGCATTGTACAATTGACAATATAAACATGTCATTACTTTAATTCAGAGTAGGCAGATGCTAGACATTTAGTTATAAGTCAGAAGGTGACTGATACCAACTTCAAAATGGTAGCTATAATTGAATTTTCATTAATGGATACTTCTAGCACCTTGTGTCTGTACTATCTCTATGTATCACTTTGATTAATCCCCTTACCATCCAACCTAGAGGACTCAGGTTTTCATTTTACCAATAGATATATGTAAATTGTGCTTAGGTGTTCTGGGTAGACCCAGAAGAGTTCAGGATGATTTTTTATTAAAATGTAAGTTGTGGTTACCTATGAATAAGTATTAATAGAAAAAGTTTTAAAAGGATTAAGAAAGTGAGTATTATATACATAAGACAATCATGTAATTTGTCCAATCTTGGGAAATTTTGTGAACAGATTAGGATAAAGCTTATTAGAAAAAAGATAACAGGCATCTATGAATACTATTCCATTTGAACAAGAATATTTGACTTAATATTTAGTGTTATCATAAAGTGGAAATTATAAACTATTTCCTAAAACTTTGAAGGAAAACGGAAATAAAATAGGCAGTAAGAAATACAAATTATTGAAATGTGTTGAGGAATTAACATGGTTGGAGTGGAGAATATGTGTGGATGTGATCAAAATATACTGTACACATAAATAAAACTTTTAAAGAAGAAATACAAATATTAATTTTAAAAGATTTAAAAAGCTATGTTTGAATTTCCTCTAAGATAACTAGCTTTATCAAGAGACTCATAATGTAATTTTCATGGTATTAAATATTTACATGGTACTAAGGCTTGAATTCTATTTCATAGACCAATGAGTCTGTTTTTATGGCAGTTCCCTGCTTATTGCACACCAGAGTTCTGTAAAATAACTTGGAATTAAAAATGGTGATACTTCCAGCAGGTTCTTGTGTTTGTTTGTTTGATTTTCATATTAAGAATCGTTTTTCTCTACTTGGTCTTTTGTATTTCTGTATTAAATAGACCCAAACATGAGTATATATAAATTCAGTTACTTAATATTTAACAAGGATACCAAAATCATTATCAGAGAGAAAATAAAGTGTCTTAATCAAATAGTGATGAGAAAATTGGATATACACCTGTAGATGATTGAATGTAAACCCATATCTATAATCCTAAAGAAAATTCAACTCCAAATCAATCAAAACCCTAATCTTGAAAGACTGAATCTGCTAGAAGAAACCGTAAGTACACCAAATGATAAGGATATAAGAAAAGAATTTCCAAATTGGATTTAATTTGCTCAAGAATTAAGGCCAACATTTGGTAGGTGAGACTTCATAAAACAGGAAAGCTTATATGCAGCCAAATATACAAACATGTGAAGAGGAATCTCACTGATTGACAGAGAATCTTTGCCAGCTGTACATCTGACTGTGGGTCAATACCCCAACTATATCAAGAAAAAAATGACCAAACATAAAAAGTAAACCTGTGACCTGAATAAAGAGTTATCAAATTCCCTGCCCTGCGGGAAGTCCTAGGTCCTCCCACTTCTATCTAGGTCCGGGAAGGTGAGCATCCAAACAGGCTAGGCTCCCACAAAGCCAATTCATGTATTAGGATCGAAACCTAGTGCCATTGTCTTTGACTTCTCATCAGCATTCATTGTCCGCCATGTTCAGAGGGAGGGGGAATGGAGTGGGTGGAGGGGGAGAGGACTGAGGAGAGGGGTAGTGGAGTGGGGGAAGGGGGCGATGTGTGGGAGGAGGGGGAGGGAAATGGGAAACGGGGAGGAGGCGGAAATTTTAAGTAAAAAAGAATAAAATAAAGAAAAAAAATAAACAACTGAAAATAACAATGAAAAAAAAGAGTTATCAAAAGACTAAAATAATAGCTAGGAAATAGCTTTAATTTTTTTCATTGTGTTTAGCCATTTGGGAAATGCAAGTCAAAACAACTTCAAGATTTCACCTTATAGCAATCAGAACGACAAAGATGAACAAAATAGTCAATAACAAATGCTGAAGGTGGTGTGAAGAAATAAGAATTTTAATTCTTTCTTGGTTGGGTTGCAAATTGTTGCAGCCACTTCAGAAATTAATTTAGGTATTTCTCATAATGATAAAAATTATTTAACCCTGATATATCACTCCTTGAAATATTCCCAAAAGACTCCTACTCCACAGTTTCTTGCTCAGCCCTCTTCATTGTTGTTCTATTTACAATAGCTAAGAAATTGAATCAATCTAAAAGTTCTACAACCAATGAGTGTAAAATGAAAATGAGGTACGTAAATACTACAGAACACCAATTAATTGTAAAGTAAAGTGGAATAATGAAATTTGCATGTAAGTGCATGGTACTAGAAAAGATCATACTGAGTGAAGAAACTCAAACCTGGAAACACAAATATTAACTATTCTCTTTCGTCTGAGGTTCCTACCTTCAAGTCTACTGATGTGAGAACATATTGTAAAGTAATAGCAGATACTAGGAAAGTTAAAAGAAACCATCGCTGGGGTTGAAGAGAACAATAGACAGGAATATATCAAGGTTCAAGTGATCTGATGGGAGAATTGGGAAACTGGGGAGGTACAATTTAGGGAGAGATAAATAAAAGAGATAGAAATGTAAAATAATAGTATCTTCCTAAAACTTCTTATACTACATATTAGTCAGTATATGAATTTAATATATATATTAAATTATATATATATTAATTTTTTCCTAATTTTGGTTGATTCTCTCAGAATCTAAGCCCATCTATTAAAACCCAAAGTACTATGCAAGAACTATGCAAGAGAACTCTTTTTTTTCAGTTGTTGTTCAGGAATGGTCCAAGAAGCTCCCAAAATAATATAGGTTATTTATTCTACTTGTTTGCTCCCAATTGGTGGGAGGCAAGTCCCTACTTATGAAGACATTATTGTTTAGCGGTCTTTGAGCTAGAAAGAACATGAAAACTACCTCTCTAAAGACTAGCTTTCACAGTACGAGAAAAACATCATTCAAGCTTTCAAAATAGGGATGCAACCAAGAGTCTTACCTAGCTATGATATTTACAAGCCTCAAAAAGGACTAACATGGCACAATAACTCTGAGGATACGGCAGTGAAACACATATGTCGGCAGTAATCAACAGCTCTCTAATTTTGTATTAAGACTCATTTAAAAATTAGGAACTCATACCTGATGCTAGAAACCTAGTTAACTCTGTAGGGGTATTGAAGTCCTGGATCTTGGAGGAGAACCTAAAGCTGCCACATTAGTAAACCAGCACAATCCATAACTACAGTCTAAACGTTTGTCCTCATACCCAAAAGTAAATGTAGTTCCCATATCTCATTAAGGATGGTTCTCTTCACAATAGATAAGACAATTAGAGAAAATCACAAACAATCAAAACACATGGGTGAGGATTCCAGTTCTATGATACATCTTCAGTAAAATCCCAGTACTTAAGATTCAGGTATCATTGGGAAGGCAGAGTGCAAAGATTGAAGAATCAAGAAGACTAAGAGTTTTTCTGTGAGATTTTGTTCCCTGGGAGTATGAGAAACTACACCATAAAGTCTCAGCCATAATGTTGCTTAAACAGAATATGAAAAAGGATTAACACTAGGCATATTAAAGTAGACGGGGGAAAGTCCGGAATGCCTCAACCTTAAACAAATAATAATGAACAACTAAGAAATACTGAGAGTAGATGGAATAGTTTTCCCTACAAAACAACATACCAATTGGTTATTTTTTTATCATATGGGCATCACTTAAAGTACACACATATACATATATACATACGTCCATGCATGCATGCATATATGTGTGTGTGTATGTATATAACTGTTCTTATATATTTAGGAATATATACATATATGTATTATGTTTATATATATATATCACAACTTTTAGTGAAAAAGATACTATGAAATTGAAAAAGAACAAATAGGGGCAAATGACAGGGTTTGAGGGGAAGAGAAGGAAAGGAAAAATATTCTTATTATAATCTCAAAAGTATAAAAATTAAAAAATTTCGTACAGTATATTTACATCATACTTTTGCTTATCAAAAAGGACTTCCCAAGTTCTAGAAACCTTTCACAACTATACGCATATAATTGCAAGTTATTTTCTCAAAAACAATAACACCAATAGTAACAAAAACCAAAAGAGAAAACAAAATAAAACCAATAACAAATAAAAAGCATACACACACACACACACACACACCAAATATCAAGTAACTGAGTCATCTAATTAAAAATGAGGTAAAGATATAAATAGAATTGTCTACAAAGAAATCTCCAATGGACAGGGAGCACTTAAAGAAATGTTAACATTGTTAGCCATCAGGGAAATTCAAAGCAAAGGATGCTAAGATTCTATCTTATACCTCTCAGAATGGCTAAGATTAAAAACAACTAACAGCTCATGTCAGTGAGAATATGAAACAAAAGTAACACTCCTCCATTGCTGGTGTAAATACAAACTTGTACATCCACTGCCATAAATATGGCAGTTTTTCAGGTAACTGGCAATTGACATACCTGAAGAGCCAGGTATACCATTCCTGGGCATATACCCAAAGGATGCTCGCTGTACCATACCACAAGGACACTTGCTCAGCTATCTTCACAGCAGCTTTATTTGTAATAGCCAGGAAGCAGAAACAAACTAGATGTCCATAAACTGAAGAATGGTTTTAAACATGTGCATATTTACAAAGTGGGGTATTAGTCAGTTATTAAAAGCAATGGCATTATGAAATTCATTAACAAATGGATAACACTAGAAAAGATAATCTTTTGTTAGGTAAACCAGTTCCAGAAGGACAAACATGATATTTACGCATTTATAGGTGGATATTAGTTCTAAACTAAAGGATAACCATACTGCAACCAACAAACCCAAAGAACTAAGTAAAAAAGAGAGCTTAAGGGGTTCTCATTGTGAAATGTGTTGTCATTTCCATTACATCCAGGGTCCCACAGCTATCAACATTCAGGCAAAATGCTAAGTCACCCTAGGTACTAGCATTTCCATGATCCCGAGGATCTGCATGTGCCATCACCATTCAGGCAAACAAACTGCCTAGTCACCCTAGGGCCTTACACCCAAAGTAATCTACGTGCATGTACAGCATAGCCTTGTAATCTATACACATGGATGGCATGACTATGTAAGCCCCTATTCACATGAACTGAACTATCTTTAAATGGCAGACATGCCTGCCTTATCTTCTGTTTTGCCACGTTTCTTTCCGACAGGCCTCTATGCTTTCTCTTTATTAATAAGAACTCTTAAAGTGGGTTTCACTGTATATCTTGTGATCCATTCTTGTGCACAACAATATCAAAGGTGACATAGAATAGAAATCACAGGTGAATGTTGGGAGTCTGGATTGGGGTATGGGCATGGCAAGAGGAGAGATCATATGAGGGAAGGATGGAGGGAGAGAGTACTGGAAAAGACTACTGGAAACAAGGGCATCTCTGGGATGAGCAAAAAACTGAATACACTGGAAACGCCCAGGAACTTTTGAGGGAGATTCTAAATAAGACTCCTAGCATTGAGGGACATGAAGCCTGAACTGGCCATCTCCTACAACTAACCAAAACTTTCATTAAAGAGATTCAGACCTCAAACCAGCTATGTAACCTCTGACATACAATTTGCCTTGTTTACAAAACATATTGAGGTAAAGGTGGCACAGAAATTATGGGAGTGGCCAACCAGTGACGAGTTCAGAATGAGACCCATACCATAAAATAGAGAACTCACCTTTGATTATCAGATACAGAAGTAGGATGTCCTGGAGACCTAGAATACAACCAATTGTGGCTGACAAACAAACAAGTCAATGAAATGATTTTTAATGTTATTTTGTTATACTCAAGGATTGTTGCCTAATTCATTTGTCATCAGAGAATCTTATGATAGAAACAGATATAGAGACCCATAAGCAAATGTTAGGCAGAGATCAGGGAATCTTGTGAAAAATGGGGGAGAGGGGATAATGGGAGCCAAAAGGATCAAGATCACCACAAGAAAAACAACAGCATCACTTAACCTGTGATCATAGAAGCTCACACAGATAGAACCTCCAAGAGAGTTTGCATGGAATTGAACTGGGTCCTCTGCAAATATGTTACAGTTGTACAGCTTTGTCTTCTTGTGGGACTTCTTGTGGGAACAAGGGCTGTCTCTGGCTCTGTGAATTATTTTTGGAGCCATTTTTTCCTACTGTGTTCCTTTGTAAAGGTTTATTAAAAGGATGTACTTATTGCTTATTAATATGACCTTCCTGGCTAATATACATGAGAGGTCTGCTATTTTTGGAAGAGTGATTGTGGGGCCAAGAGGGGTGATAGGAGTGATAAGAACTGGGATGAGGAGAGGGAGAGAAGGAGACAAGTAATCAGACTGGGGAAAATTAATTAATTAATTAATTGCACAAAAAGAACTTCAGTGTAAGGTATGGTTCTACCTTATGAAGTAGGTCTTAAATATAATTTTAAAAGAGCTTGGTTATTTTCATAACATTTGTGCCACTATTGAAAGCAGTATATTTTCTAGAAAGGTAATTACTGTAGGTCACAGGGTTCACATCTGGCTGAGACTGATGATTCCTGTTTTTATTTGGTTGTCTGCATAGTACTTTCCATCATTTTGATAGAAATTTCTAGTCAGACACAAGTTCAATTTCTCCATGTTTGAGGAATTAAGTAAATGGTTTCTTCAGCAATAGACCATATGTCACCTGTTTTATAGGTTGACAAATAGCTTTCTCAATAGTCTGTAATGTTTAAAGTATGCAGATATATGAGACTCATTTAATCAATGATTAAATAATATCTATCCTATTCCTGTTTCTTAGCATTTTACTTGATAATGTATGATGTTTAATTGGAGCATTGTCTCCTCAATTACATAGTAGCTCCATTTAAAATCCTTTTACATATTTTTGGAAGCTTCTACCATATGGTTTCCACAAGGCATTTTAAAATACCTTTAGTGTTAGTCATCATCCCAATATTCGCACAAAGGCATGGTAAAGAATGGAGTATAGATTTCCAAAGTATGTTCTTATGATTTCCTGAATTTCTTCAGTGTCTGATGTAATATGTTCTATTTCTTCCCTAAGTTTATTGATTTGGATACACTGTCTATTTTTGTTACTTTTGCTCAAGGTTTGCCAATCATGTTAATCTTTTAAAAGTACTAATTATTTGTTCCCACTGATTTTCAAATTGTTTTAATTTCATTAATTTCACTCCTGATTTTGATTACCTGCTTGTTCTACATTTTAATGAATTATTTTATTATTCTAAAAATAGTTACTGAATTTATACTATTAAGATGGAGTTAGGAATCTCAGTGGTAGATTTAGTATGATACAATCTAATAAAAATGATGCTCTATATGATCAAAGCAAATAGTAAGCTGTAATGCTTTTTGAGAAAATTTATACTTGAAGTAAGATAGAGCAACAGAGAATATTTTAACAGCACAAATGAAGGGAAATGAGTGCCTCAGTCAAGGACCTAAGTGTCTTGTGATTAATCTCTAAACCTCCAATGAAGGACAATAGTATCTTTTCTCGTATACTCAGAAATATTGTTCTAACCCATGATTACAGGCAAGCATGTGCCTTAAATTCACTGTAACATATGCAAAATAAATGTTCTTTTGATTTTTTTAAATAAAAAAGAGTATTTTTATTGATCATAGAAACCTGAACACCTTTAGAAAACTCTTCGCATTTAGAAAGGCATCCCTGCTGAGAGACACGGCAACTTCAACACGGTGAAATTCCAAAACAAGGGCATTTGCTTTGCCTGGTAGCATGCAAAAATAAGACCAATAACACCAAGGGGGTGTACTACGACTGACTTTCACACAAGTTATAACTTGTTCTTCAAAACAAACAACTTGATATCAATAGTTGAACCAAGACTTGAAAGGCAACCAAGGAGGTTGAGGTGTCATTAAGAACGACTCATGTAACAAAGTAGGCTACTACACACACTCTCTGCTACACATTAGAACCAGGAAAAGTCTCCAACCATGATCATCACAAGAGCACTTGCTGCGCAACATACTTGCCAACCTCCGTTAGCTTGTGATATTTCCGTTTGTGTCAGCCACTCTTGTTTTTTTTTTCTTTATTTAAAGCATGTTTTAACCTGATCATCCTGTCAACATGTACAAATAATACATTTTTAACCTATTTCATAATATCATTTGATGACGAAAATTTTATCAATTAAAATAAATATATAAAAAATTGTAGTCATTGAACACTTTAAGCACTATACTGTCAAATATTACCCAAGATATGCACATTTAGAATTGTTATATGGGACTCTCTTGAAAATTTCATCACCAATCCTGTTTGGGGGACATAAGTCACTGGTTTCTTAAGTCTCTCTTCCTATTTTTCTGAACATCTACTTTTATATATTGAAACTTTTTTGTAAAAAATCCAACTTTATATTGATTCACACCGAAATTCTTCTCTGCTATATAAAAATCTCTGCTTTGTCTGAGTAGAGGCCTCTGAAAAGAACTCTAAAACTAAATCGGAGCTATAGATGGAAGCATTGTCTATATTTATCACTAGTTTGGACATTGTGAATAAAGCACTGACTTTAAGAATATACCTAAATAAATTACTCAAGGTAAAAACTAAGTCAAGTATAAACAAAACTAAACAGAAATTTTAACAATACATAAGATAATCAGACTTTTATGTTTGAAGAATGACAAATATCTCCAAGTTTTAAAAATGAAAAGATGAAAGTCAAAGTACTCACTAACTAGTGACATAATCTAAGAGAATTCTAAAACTTCAGAAAACAAAGTGGTATTCAAAAATACTAAATAGTATTTAAAAGAATAAAACAATTTAGCCATAAATTGGGATTAGTTATGTTTTAAATATCCTTTGGGGCTGCAATGTCTCATTACTACCAACAAACAGTTAGAAGGCAATTATATCAGTCAGGAGTATTTAAAGAAAAAGAACAGACAGAATGAATAAATTAATATTCATTTATTTATTTTATTTTCAGATTTATTTATTAATTAATTTATTTACTATATTGGCTTAGATGATGCGGTCTGTGTAACCCAACAATAGTTCTCTGATGCTGAAGAGGCCAAAACCTAGTAGAAGTTCATCACATGACTGGATGTCTATACCATCTCAATTGGGCAGAAGAGTCACAAAGAATTAATGGAAGGCTGCTGGTCTTCAGTCTACCCTCAAAATTCTGGAGAAGTTCATTCTGATACTAATAAAGAAATTCTGTAACAACAGAATTGATTAACTTGCCAACAAAAGTGAAGTGTAACAAGTGAAGAGAAAACTTCCTTCTTTAATATTCTTTTATCTGGGTTGTCATCAGAAAATATGAGCCAAATTTACTGCTTCAAATAAAATGATCAAGAAAACTCCTTTAAGCCGGGCGGTGGCACATGCCTTTAATCCCAGCACTTGGGAGGCAGAGGCAGGCGGATCTCTGTGAGTTCGAGACCAGCCTGGTCTACAAGAGCTAGTTCCAGGACAGGCCCCAAAACCACAGAGAAACCCTGTCTCAAAAAACCAAAAAAAAAAAAAAAAAAAAAAAAAAAAAGAAAACTCCTTTATAGGAGTTCCCAGAAATCTATTCATTCATTCATTCATTCATTCATTCATTCATTCATTTTCGTTTTTCAAGACACTTTTTTTTTGTAGTTTTGGAGCCTGTCCTAGAACTAGTTCTTATAAACCAAGCTGGTTTTGAATTTACAAAAATTTGCCTGATTCTGTCTCCTGATTACTGAGACTAAAGGTGTGTGCCACCACTACCTGGCAGCAGTTTAGTTTTTAGTTGAAACAAGATACAGTTAAGTTGACAACATGATGAGTCATTACAAGTATGATCAAATACTTTCAGTTTAGGGTAAAATGATCTGTGTCCAACTTAACAAAATAATGTACGTTTTTCAGAAGATAATGTTTTAGAAAACTCAAATATGACTTAACTGTAAGAAATAAAATTAAAAATCTTCTTTCAAAATCTTCAAATACAGTAAGACAAACAGTGTAAGAACTTCGATGAAAGAAGCTATTAATACATGGTACTTAAAACTAAGAATCAGAAAATAAAACATTTTATTAACAGCCATAAATACTACTTATGAAGAAATTAGAAACTGAAAGGATACCATTACTATAGTTTTCAAAGGGAAAATATAATTGATGATTTTATCTTTACTTATTTAACAAAAAGAAAAAAATTAAATATTGATTTAAAGTAACAGTAGAATTTGAGTTTTGTAGTATAAGTTTGTTTTCCAAGTACTCTAGAAAATGAGACAGGAGGAACATAAATGCAGGTGAATTATATAAAAATACATGATAAAAAACAAATAAAAAAGAAACAGTGCACTGAAATTAAATATTTTACTATTTTATAAAGTAAATATCAATGTGTTAAGTAGTTCCTCGTATGTTTAATTTCTAATAAAAATTTAAAAGGACATTATGTATATTAATTTAAAAATTATAATGGAATGACATAGAAAATTTCTAGAAGAAAACAGTATACAAGAATTTCAACAGGAGCTGGAGAGATGACTCAGTGGTTAAGAGCATTGCCTGCTCTTCCAAAGGTCCTGAGTTCAATTCCTGGCAACCACATGGTGGCTCACAACCATCTGTAATAAGGTCTGGTGCCCCCTTCTGGCCTGCAGACATACACACAGACTATTGTATACATAACAAATAAATAAATATTTTAAAAAAAGAATTTCAACAGAAGGAAGCAGGTAGGCTAATTTCAGATCTTCACCATGCCTATGTCATCCCTAGCTCCGTTGCAGATTTTCTGTTCCAGCTTTCTCTCCCCCACAGCCCTCATCTCTAGTGGATCACACAGATTTCTTTGACCATTTCTTCCCCCTACTCAGCCCATTATTTCATACTAAAAAAAAATATAGAGAACTTTCCTGTTCTCCGTGGGAACCTGTGGTCCAGTAAGTCTATTTTCTCATTAAAGTTGTATATATTTTTATAATCTGTCTGTATTCATTTACGTCGCTACAAATTTTAACACAGCTTTTTGCTGTTTGCTGGCAGCTTGCCTCATTTCCTTTAAGAGATTTTCCTGACTCAGCTACATCAGAAAAACAAGTGGCAGTTTTGAAATGCCCACGTTCTGGACTGTGCTGCCATTGCAACCTCAGACTCTTGGGAGATGAGGTACTTGGATAGGATTTGTAACAAGAGTGCTCCAGCTTGCTTGATGGCAACTAGGACCAGCTGTTTGTCTGGAAGTGGGGTGATGTAGGTGACCAGGAAGTGTAAGCAGCTTTGCCATGCTAGACTGGGTGGGGCAAGCAGGCACTGACATATTACCCAAGCAATGATGCAGCTTAAGTTTTAAGAAGTGCTTAGCATTTTAAGAAGTGTTCCTGGACAGTAAAGCATTACAGATTCACAATAGGACAGAGCTAGACAGAAAAGACCTCTAAATGCATCACAGTGTTGGATAAATGCATGTAGGCTGGGAGAGAGAAGAAGAAGTGTATAAAGAGTTGGAAAAGAAGTAAATCATTAAAAATAAAATGTCTTTAAAGAGACAGAGTACAGATGGTCATAGATTAAAAGGAATAAAGAAAAATAAGCCATATAAAGATGGAGAATACACAGAGAGTCTGGATTATGCTTATTATTGTGTTTTCTTTGAAATTTTTGACTGTAAAGACGCTAAATATAGAGAGACATTTCATTGTATGGGCTGCTAAACTAAACCATCATGTATATTATAAAGGTATCATGACTTCAAAATTTGGGTCTAAGGATGAGTTGCTTTGGAAAAGAGGTTCTTCTGTTGTTTTCAAGAAGATGTGAGTCTGTGGATTGCTTCTAGATCAAATATGGCATGATAGACCACACCCCCCTGAACGGTTGCCATGAACACCCATCGGGAACTCACCAAGGCCAGCTGGACTGGGTCTAAAAAAAGCATGGGATAAAACCAGACTCACTGAATATAGCGGACAATGAGGGCTGCTGAGAAGTCAAGAACAATGGCACTGGGTTTTGATCCTACTGCCTGTACTGGCTTTGTGGGAGCCTAGGCTGTTTGGATGCTCACCTTACTAGACCTGGAAGGAGGAGGGAGATCCTTGGACTTCCCACAGGACAGGGAACCCTGACTGCTCTTTGGGCTGCTGAGGGAGGGTGAGTTGATTGGGGGAGGGGGAGGGAAATGGGAGGCAGTGGTGGGGAGGAGGCAGAAAACTTTAATAAATAAATTTTAAAAAAGATAAACCTTCTACTATATACCTAGTACCACAGGTTTTGTTTACCTTGCTAAGTACTGTGTAAAAAATCAAATATTTGGTGGCTCATACATTATGACAATCACACAGAAATAAAATAAATTTGCTCCAAAAAAATTTACTTTGCCCAGCTGCTGACTGAGATGAACCTAGCCTAGAGGATACACAATGAAATACCTGATTAACAGCACCCCCAGTCAGCAGGAAGCAGTATGGATAGAACTGTGCCAATATTCCCTAATATTGCCGGGCAGTGGTGGCGCACGCCTTTAATCCCAGCACTCGGGAGGCAGAGGCAGGCGGATCTCTGTGAGTTCGAGACCAGCCTGGTCTACAAGAGCTAGTTCCAGGACAGGCTCCAAAGCCACAGAGAAACCCTGTCTCGAAAAACCAAAAAAAAAAAAAAAAAAAAACCTAATATTGTCTATAAATGTTTATTTACATTTTAAGGGGGATATGTCATAAGTATATATACTTTGCATTGGTATGGATCTTGGTTTATTGATACAAATTTAAGGTCAATTTTGTTATATGTATATGCATTTCTGATCTTAATTAAGGTATTGTGTTTGTGTAGCTCATTTAAAAATGTAATGTATAATTAATAAATATAGTTTAATTGATGTGGGGGGGGCTGTGGGCTGTGTTCCTGCTGCCCCAGCTCCTGGTCACCTGGCTAGCTTATGCCCCAAAATAACAACACACAAGCTTTATTTTCCTAAATACAGCTTGGCCCATTAGCTCCAGCCCTTACTGGCTAATTCTCATATCCCGATCAACCCATCTCTAATAATCTGTTTAGCACTAGTCTTACCGGGAATGATTCAGCATGTCTGACCTGGCGGCTGGCTGCATCGTGTCTGCTCTGGAGCACAGCGGCATGGTGTCTGCCCCTGAGAGGATCTGCCCTGCATCTAAACTCACTTCCTCTTCCTCCCAGCATTCTGTTGTGTTTACTCCGCCCACCTAAGTTCTAACCTATGAGAGCCAAGCAGTTTCTTTATTATTTAACCAATGACCTTCCTCCATCATTTGCCCTTTTTCTGTTTAAACAAAAAAGGAAGGCTTTAACTTTAACATAGCAAAATTACATATAACAAAACAGTTATCAAGTAAGAATTACAGTTACAGTATTTACATCTATTTTATCTTTATCATAACTAAGGAAAACTATAACTATCTATCTATTCTTCAACTCCATCAAAGACTCCAGAAAGATACAATATTACCTAAGCAAACAAGAAATAAGCAACTTTCAAACTCTAGAAATGACAGAGACATCTCGCTGCCTTGACAGTCACCCAAAGTTTCTCTGTACCATTGGGGCATCCATCTTCAGCCTACAGGCCCATAGTTTCCAGCAGACATTTCCATGAAGCAGGAAATTTCAAAGGCAGTTCAGTCACTATCTGCTGTGTCCTGCAGAATATCTTGCAGACTCTTTCATGAATCAGGAACCCCGAAAGATCATCTCATCTTTAGGTAAGTTCAGTAGTCCTCTCTCTCTGCGGGTTCTCTGTGTCCAGTTTATACAATAGTCCAGGAAAGAGCAGTTTCTTGCCCAAATGCCTATCAAACTCCCTAAGGAGACTCTTCGATGCCCATCTTCCTCTTGAAGTAGATTGGTGCTGCCAGGAGCAGAGTGTCTCATTGTCATGAAAAGTCCTAAGTTATTAAAACACTAAATAGGATATTCCATAGTCTTTGAAAGATATGAAGAATGTCTATCTAAAATATATCTATGTATATCTAGAAAATCTAACATAACTACAAACTTGACTATTATAGATAACTATTCATTAACAACTTATATACATAACATTTTTACATGAGCTACACAATCACAATACCTTAATCAATATCAGAAATACATATACATATAACAAAATTGACCTTAAATTTAAATCACTAAAGCAAAATCAATATCAATGCAAATTATTCATACCTATATTATATCCCCCTTTAAATGTAAAAGAATATTTATAAACAATATTTGGGAATATGGACGTAGTTATTTCTCTCCAAACTGCTTCCTGCTGAATGGGGGCGCTGTTATTCAAGTGTTTTATGGGATAACCTGTCTGCTAGTTTCATCTCAGTTGGCAGTTGAGTGAAGCAATTTTTTGAGGGTGTTCACACAGCAACCTTTCAGGAGGGCATGGTCTATCATACCATATTGGGATGGAAGCAATTGGCAGGGTGTCATCATCTGTGAAAACAAAAGAAGAATCTCTTTTCCAAAGTATCATATCCTTAGATCCAAATTCTGAAGTCAAGGTATTTTCAAAATATCTATGTTGGATTAGTTCAGTAGCATTTATAAACAAATATCTTTTAGCAGCTGTTGCTCCTTCCTCAGCATTCAAACAATTCAAACAGAGCATAATAGCATACAGTATCAAAATTCTGTGTATTTTCCAGCTTTGTGCGCTTTATTTTAACCTCTATTTTGTTTATTTTTACTTTTATTTTTTGCTTTTTGAGACAGGTTCTCTGTATCTTTGACCTGAAATAACTCTGTAGACTAGACTGTCTTTAACCTCTCAGAGATCAACCTGTCTTTGCCTCCCAGACATTGGGATTAAAAGTGTATGCTACTACACCTTGAACTCACAGAGTTCTGTTTGTCTCTGCCTTTTAGGCACTGGAATTAAAGGTGTGTGCTACCACACCTTGAAGTCACAGAGGTCAATCTCCCTCTACCTCCCAAGTGTTGGGATTAAAGGTGTGTATTACCACACCAAACTACTCTTTCTTCCCTTTTTTTTTTGTTTTTTAAGTTAAGAATTTTAACTTTTAGCCTGCATATATTTTTAACACACTGTAAATCATTTAAAAGTTTTCTTTGTTTTTGACGCTCTCTTTACTGTATCTCTCTCTGTTTTTCTGACCACATGAGTCTTTAATTTACCAAGCAATCTCAATAGGACTAAAGCTGTGGCTTTGATGGCTGGATCCAGTCTATTCCTTAGCTTTCTGCCATTCCAACCTTGTGGCTGAAGTACCCGCCAGAGCCCTGTTCATCACTACAGCTCTACAATGTTTCAAGGTCCTTGCCAGCAAGCAAGCTGCAACAGTATTAAGCAGCACTCAAAAGCTCCGTAGTCAGAACTGCCTGCTTGAAAGTCAGAGTTTGCCTCTGGCCGGACGGCCCAGAAAACTGGCATTTTTAAAACAGCACAACTATTTTCCTGCTACGCCTGAAAACAAACAATCATGCAGTTCGCTTTTCATCAACACCATTCAAGTGTTCATGGCAGGACCTCTTAATGTGCTGCAGAATTTTGCAGCTAAAGCTGAGTCAGGAAGCCTCTCTTAGATGAGAGCGCTTGCTTGCCTCTAGCAAGCAGAGCAGACTGGAGAAATTGCTGCTACCAAGAAAACATGCTTTACTCTCTTCTTTTCCAAGCTTTCTCAGTCTTTCTGTGGATTCAGTTGTCCACACTTTGGGGGCCATTCTGTTGTGGGGGGGCTGCGGGCCATGTTCCTGGCGCCCCAGCTCCTGGTCACCTGGCTAGCTTATGCCCCAAAATAACAACACACAAACTGTATTCTTTTAAACACTGCTTGGCCCATTAGCTCTAGCCCTTACTGGCTAATTCTCATATCCCGATCAACCCATCTCTAATAATCTGTGTAGCACTAGTCTTACCGGGAAAGATTCAGCATGTCTGACCTGGCGGCTGGCTGCATCGCGTCTGCTCTGGAGCACAGCGGCATGGCGTCTGCCCCTGAGAGGATCTGCCCTGCATCTAAACTCACTTCCTCTTCCTCCCAGCATTCTGTTCTGTTTACTCCACCCACCTATGTTCTAACCTATGAGAGCCAAGCAGTTTCTTTATTATTTAACCAATGACCTTCCTCCATCAAATTGATAGTCATCTATAATAGTCAAGCTTATAGTCATGTTAGTTAGATTTTCTAGATGTATAGAGTTATATTTCAGTTAGATAGGTATTCTTTAAAACTTTCAGAGACCTTCAGAATATGGCATTAAAATGTTTAAGAATTTAGGACTTTTCATGACAATGAGACACATCTTCTCCTAGAAGCACCAAGCTACTTTAAGAGGAATATGGGCATTGAGGAGGCTCCTTATGGATTTGGTTAACCATTTGAGCAAGAAACTGCTCTTGCCTGAACTGCTGTACTGGACATGTAGTACCCACAGAAAAATGACTGCTGACCTTGACTAAAGGTGAGATGATCCTTTGGGTTCCTTCTTCATGAAAGAGTCTGTGAGACATTCTGCAGGATACAAAAGAAAGTGATTAAACTATCTTTAAAATCTCCTGCTTTCTGAAAAAGCTTACTGGATACCATGGACATGTAGGCTAAAGATGGATGCCCCAATGATACACAAGTGACCACATCTAGCAGAATAGTAGAAGAAATCATGAAAGAAATAATAGAGTCACAACTCTCTCCTAAAGATCAGAGAGGGAAACAGAAACCAAGAACAAGGCACTCATTCAATAAAGACAAGGCCAGATTTTAGAATCTGGAATTACAATACTGTCAATCCCACATGACTAGATGCCAGGAAAAATACCAATCAGTAAGAGTTAGGATGGGGGGAATGAAGCAGAGAAAAAAATTGGGGAGTGATGTTTGAATACATGAAAAGACATCTAAAATTAATGGGCATTTGAAGGGAAATGTGAAAACCTAATAAACTAGAAACTTCATTAGAAGTACATACATATATAAAGGGCAACTAAATACAATCACAAAATAATGGGAAGACAGAGTCCCAGCTGCACATTTCTTGTCACCAAACAAAGTTCTCCCTGCTTGATTTGGGTTGCATCTGATTGAGTTTTTAGATAAAGGGGCTGTAACAGAAACTTTTCTCTCTCCTTTTTTTTTCCCACTTGGCCAGTTTCTCTCCAGTCTACTGATCACTAATTAAATAATCATTCTGAGGCTTAGTATTAATTATATTTGCTTGGTCAATGTCTTAGACTTATTGGCTTGTTCTTGCATACAACTTAACCCATTTTTAATAATCTGTGCATCACCACATGCCCCATGGCTTACCAGTAATTCTCAAGCACCTCTGGCACCTGCTCATTTCTTCCTGACTTTATTTTCTTTCTCCTTGTGTGTCAGTTTGGATTTCCCATCTAGATACCCATCCATGGGCAAAAGCAGATTCTCTATTAGCAATGGTAATATCATACATTTACAGCATACAGAGGGACATGCTGCATCTGTAGTACAAATTATAAAAACCTAGAGACAGATATTGTGGTTCAAGCTGAAGATGAGGAAAGCAAAGCATTCAGTCACTGCCTCTTACCTCTACTTCAGACCAAAATGGACAATTCTGCATCCACAAATCCTCAGAATGAAACAGAGACTGAGACATGTTTCTTCCCATCTTATATTCCTCTCTAGTGCTGGGATTAAAAGCATATACCACCACCAGCCAGCCTGTATAACTAACTAGTGTGGCTGCTGGGATGAAAGGTGTGTGCCATCACTTTCTGACTTGTATTACTGACTACTGTGACTGCTGGGATTAAAGATGATTGCCAGTATGGTCTGACCTGTACAACTGACTAGTGTGGCTGCTTTGCACTCTGATCTTCAGGCAAGCGTTATTTATAAAAACACAAATAATATACTACTATAGATATCATTTTTCCCTTTCTTATTTTTATTACAAATTTCCACCTCCCCTCCTTCTCCCATATCCCTCCCCGTCATCCTCTTCCCCCTCCCCTCCCTCTCTATTCCAAAGAGCAGTCAGGGTTCCCTGCCCTGTGGGAAGTCCAAGGTCCTCTCTCCTCCATCCAAGTCAAGGAAGGTGAGCATCTAAACAGACTAAACTCCCACACAGCCAGTACATGCAACAGAATCAAAATCCAGTATCATTGTCCTTGGCTTCTCAGTCAGCCTTCATTGTCAGCTCCATTCAGAGAGTCCAGTTTTATCACATGCTCCATCAGTCCCAGGCCTGCTGGCCTTGCCGGTTGTGGTGGCACATGCCAGTAGGATTTGCTGAAGGAGGCAGAGGCAGGAGGGTCACAAGTTCGAGGCCAGCCTGAGCTACATATTTTTCCCTTTCTATCTAATTAAAAATGAAAGTTCTATTTCTAATATAGTAAAATTGCAAATAACAAAATGGTTATCAAACAAGAATTACAGTTACAATATAAATTCTAATTTTATTTGAAAAATTAAAGAAAATACCCTATTATCTACTTCATCTTTGTGAATATAAGTTTCATATCTAATTTATCTTTTATCATAATGATGGAAAACTATAATAATAACATTCTAGTCTTAAACTTCATCAAGGACCCCAAAAAGGATATATTACCTGAGTAACCATGAAGTGCATTTTAAGCAACTTCCAAAACTCTAGAAATGACAGAAATATATATCTGCCTAGATGGCCATCCATAGCTCTTCTGTAATATTGGGGCATCGATCTACAGTCTACAGTCCTAAAGTATCTGGCAGATTTTTTTAGTGAAATGGGAAATTTGAAGAATTCTTCCACCTATTTTGACAAAATTCATTAGTTGCTATCTTTTGTGTACTAAAGAATGTCTGACAGGCTCTTCTATGAATCAGGAACCCTGAAAGACTACCTTATCTTATTTTGGAAAGTTCAGCAGTCATTTTCCTGTGGGTCTTGCACATCCCACAGGATGTTTATGCAGCATATTATCAAGCAGTCCAGGCAAGAGCAGTTTCTTGTTGAAATCTAGCCTTGCCATATTGAAAGCAAACTCCATAAGGAGATTCTTTGATGTCCATCATTCTCTTGAAGTAATTGGTGCTGCTGGGAGTAGATTTTTCTCACTGTTAGGAAAAATCTAAGTTCTTCAAACATTTTGGATGCCATAC
This sequence comes from Chionomys nivalis, assembly GCF_950005125.1. Taxonomy (NCBI): domain Eukaryota; kingdom Metazoa; phylum Chordata; class Mammalia; order Rodentia; family Cricetidae; genus Chionomys; species Chionomys nivalis. The sequence continues at coordinate 49,920,975 of NC_080112.1, read as the reverse complement.
TCTCTATGTCCTCGAAGTGTTTGAAGATTATCTACCCAGTTGAAATATATCTCTGTGTATCTAGAAACCTTAACATGGCTATAGGTTTGACTACTATAAATGACCATTAATTTGTGGGTTTTAACTTTATGTTACATTTTTGAATGAGCTACACAAACATAATACCTGAAACAAGAAATCTACATAAAACATGACAGATTTCACCAGAAATTTGTATCAGTAAACCAAGATACATACCAATATAAAGAATTTTAAAATTAACAATTGAATTTTGGATTAAAGTAGATTTAATAATCTTCCTTTTTATCATTTCTATATTATATTTCCCCCTTTACTTTAGGAAAAGATTGACTATGACAATTAACCATTTATAGCTAACCCCCTTTAAATGAAAACAAACATTAAAAAAAATATTTTTGAAATTTGGCAGTAGTTTGTTATATTTCTTCCTGCTAATTGGGGACCCTGGTGACCTTATGGTGATCCTGAGAAAATTTAATATTGTGGTTAATTCTTGGTTATAGGAGTATGTGAGGCTGCATCATTTGAATCAGTTGCCTTGCAGCTGTTCTGGATGTTGGGGCATCTGGGTCACTGTTCCCATCAGAGACCTCTCAGGAGGTCTTACTTTTTCAAATCATATATTAGCCTAGAAGTAATTCACAGCTTCTCAACTTTTGTGAAAACAAAAGTAAAACCTCTTTTCCAAAGCAACATATCCTTAGACCCAAATTTTAAAGTTAAAACACTTTTATGTTTGTTTAGTTCAGATGCTCTCATAGTCAAATGTCTCTCTGCAGTGAACTCATTAATAGTCAAAAAATCAGACAAAACACAATAGTATATATAAGCTAAACTCTCTGTGTAATTTCCTTCTTTACAGGGCTTTTTTTATATTACTTTGTCTCTTTAAAGCTTGGTTTGGTTTTTTCAAACTATTTGTTTATATAACTGTCTATACCCATTTTTTGTAGTAAAAGCTGCAGGCCACTTCCCACCACCCGGCTCCCAGCCACCAGCTAGCTTTACCCAAAATAATTATATGGAAACTATATTCTTTTAAACACTGCTTGGCCCATTAGCTCTAGCCTCTTACTGGTTAACTCTCACATCTTGATTAACTCATTTCTATTAATGAGTGTTGCACCACTAGGTATCAGCTTACAAGGAAGGATCTTAACCTGTGTCCAACTTGGAGAGGAGAGCTATAGTGTCTGCTTCTCTTCCTTTCTTCCCAGCATTCTGTTTGGTCTACTCCGGCTATCTAAATTCTGCCCTATCAGGCCAAGCAGTTTTCTTTATTAATTAAGCAATGAAAGCAACAGATAGATAGAAGACACTCCCACATCACAACTTCTTTCTTTTTTAAGCCTACATACATTCTTTAAAACACTTTATGACCCATGTAGAGGTTTCGTTTTGCCTGAATCTGTCTTTATTTCATATCTATAATAATTTTCTGAACAGGAGATGTTTTAAAATGTTAGGTGGGCATGGCAAGGAACAAAGCTGAGGTTTTGGCTGCTGGCCCCACCCCTGTCAGCTTTTCAACATGGTGGATGTACATCCACCACCAGATCTTGTAGCCAAGCCTGTCACCACAACTCTGAAAAGCTATGAGTTCATGTTGCCACCAAGTAACTTGCAGCATTCTTCCAACAAAGCAGATTCAAGTTCTCCATAGCAGGACTTCCTGAAAGAGCCATCCATCCATTCCTAGATGAACCAGGACACCATCTCTTAAAGGAGTTGTGCATTTCCTTGCTGCCATCAAACAGCCTATCTGAAAAAATGTGACTGCCCAAAAGTCTTTTCTAACTCTGTTTTTGTGTCTAGAATCCCTTTTTAAGCTTTTTTAGGATTCATGTGGATATACATGTATCATATTAGTGTCATTTGTAACTGGAGACTTCTCTGTTCCACCCAATCCCACTGAGCCAGTTCCTCTCACACCCAGAAGCTTCCACAGCTGCTTATTAAAAGGATCATTCTGAGGGTAATTATTAAATATAATTGTTTGGTCCATTAAAAAGAAAAAGCCGGTTGTGGTGGTGCCTGCCAGTAGGATTTGCTGAAGGAAGAAGAGGCAGGAAGATCACAAATTGAAGGCCAGCCTGGGCTACCACTGCTTTTTAAAGCAAAAGAGACCATGCCCAAGTAGGCTAGTATCTTAAAGGCTATTGATTGAAGGAGTGGAAAGAGCTCCCACAGCAGTCCATGGCTCAGGCTTCTTACTGGCTAGCTCTTATATCTAATATTCTCTGTGTTGCCTTGTGCCCCATGGTTTACCATTAATGATCTGACATCTTATTCCTCTGGTGGCTGCTTCTGTCTTCCCAACTTTACATTCTTTCTCCCTGTTGTTTGAATTTGCCATCTAGATATGTTCTGCATGCCATAAGCCAAAACAGTTTCCATATTAACCAATTGTAATAAAAATATATTCATAGCATAAAGAGGTATATCCCACATCAGGGACTTGTGAGATTTATTGTCCTGGATCTTTATAATTTTTATTATTAAAAGCAATTTTAAATATAAATGTATTTGCACTATATTCTTCCTTTCCCCTAGTCCTTCCAGATACTCTCTCCCTTTCTACCCACATAACTTTAAGTGTTTTCTCAAACAAAAGCCAGAAAACCCAATACAACATCAAAGTCTCCAAACAACCTAGGATGTTAGCAAGAATTTAGGTTATTCTCAAAAAACTGAAAGCAAGGATTAATTGCTGAAGACAATAACTACAAACTCAGTAAAGACAAAGCTGTCCAGTCAGTGCCCAAATAGAGCTTTCATCCCTATGTTCCAGGGTCTTTGGTACATAAACATATGATTCATGTTCTCAAAACAGAAACACAATTGCCAAACCCACCATAAATCTTTAATCTAAAATTATGTACTTTCTGTAACATTTTCTAGTGCTATGGTGGCAAAAAAACTTGTGGAACTAACCAATCAATAAATTATTTGCTTTAAAGCATACTCCACGATATGGAACCTATACGGAGCACTATTTGAATGACCAAGAATTGAGACTAGATAGCCCACATACATAGAGGAAATTCAAGTAATACTGCCTGAAAAATGAAAAAAAATGAGCGATAAAATGTCTCTTAATTCTGCTATACTCATATAATCTATGATTAATATCTTGTACAGCTATAAGAAGAGAAGTTTCCTGCTTCATCATTTGAAAGAAATGTAGAGCCGGGCGGTGGTGGCGCATGCCTTTAATCCCAGCACTCAGGAGTTCGAGACCAGCCTGGTCTACAAGAGCTAGTTCCAGGACAGGCTCCAAAACCACAGAGAAAACCCTGTCTCGAAAAACAACAACAAAAAAAAAAAAAAGAAAGAAAGAAAGAAAGAAAGAAAGAAAGGAAGAAAGAAAGAAAGAAATGTAGAGACTCATAGCCAGAAATTAAAGAGGAGTAAGAGATTTTGGAAAAATCTGCCATAAATGGGATGTCTCCATCAAATTCCTCCACTAAGAATTCAGGGAAGCCCAAGAAAGAAGAGGTAGAAAGAGTGAAAGAGCTAGGAATGAAGGGTGACATCAAGGAAACAAGGTATTCTGAACAATCATTACTAAATATCATACGAACTTAGATAATGAAGTATTATACATAAGGCCTGTGTGAGTGAGTACCAGGTCTTATGTGCATTTGTTATGGCTTCAAATTTATGTTTTCAAGGGTTATCTGAGTGTATAAAAAAGTGGGTCTCCCATGCACAAAACTCAAGTCCAAATGGATTAAAAGACCTCAACATAAAGCCAGCCACATTGAACCTTATAGAAGAGAAAGTGGGAAGTACAATTTAATGCATTGGCACAGGAGACCACTTCTTAAATATAACCCCAGCAGCACAGACACCGAGGGAAACAATTAATAAATGAGACCTCTTGAAACTGAGAAGCTTGTGTAAAGTGAAGGACACACTCAACAAAACAAAACAGAAGGCTACAGAATTGGAAAAGATATTTAACCAACCCCACATCAGACAGAAGTTTGATCTCCAAAATACACAAGAACTGTAGAAACTGGTCATCAAAAGAGCAAATAATCCAATAAAAAATGGAATACAGACCTAAACAAAGAACTATCAACAGAGGAATCTAAAATGGCTGAAAGACACTTAAGGAAGTTTTTAACATCCTTAGTCATCAGAGAAATGCAAATGAGAACAACTCTGGGATTCCATCTTACACCTGTAAGAATGGCCAAGATAAAAAAAAAAACACCGATGACAACTTATGCTGGAGAGGTTGTGGTGGAAAGGTAACACTCCTGCATTGCTGATGGGAGAGCATACTGGTACAGTCCCTTCGGGTGTCAGTGTGGTGATTTCTCAGAAAATTAGGAAACAACCTTCCTCAAGACCCAATAGTAACATTTTTGGGTATATATCCAAAGGATGATCAATGGTGCCACAAGGACATGTGCTCAACTATGTTTATAGCAGCATTATTTGTCATAGCCAAAACCTGGACACAACCTAAATGCCCCTCGACTGAAGAATGGATAAGGAATATGTGGTACATTTACACAATGGAGTACTACACAGCAGAAAAATAAAATCTTGAATATTGCAGGCATATGGATGGAGCTAGAAAACATTATTTTGAGTGAGTTCACCCAGACACAGAAAGACAATTATCACATGTACTCACTCATAGGTGGTTTTTAAACATAAAGCAAGAAAACCAGCCTACAAATCACAATCCCAGAGAACTTAGACAACAATGAGGCTACTAACAGAGACTTACATATATCTAATCTACATGGAAAGTAGAAAAAGGCAAGATCTCCTGAATAAATTGGGAACGTGGGGACCTTGGGGGAGGGTAAGGGGGGAGGGGAGGGGCAGGAAAAGGAGCAGAGAAAAATATAGAGCTCAATGAAAATCAATAAAAAAAATAAATACAAGAAACATAGACAATAAAAAAGTGAGTCTCTGGTTCTTGTACCTTCTCTTAGACATTTTTCTTATGTTTTTATTGTCCAAATCTAATGGGAAAGTTTTTGTTTTATCTTATTCTACTTCATTTTTCCATATTGACAATGAATGAACAAAAAATGGAAACCTGTTCTCCAATTGAATGACACTGGGTATATCAATCACTCCAGGGATGACCTCAACTTCAGGTGTATTTGAAAAACATGTAATTGGATTCAACACTTTTTCTGTATGTACATTTTTTTATAATTGGTTTGGGGGCTTTTTTTCCCTTTTGGATGTGGTTTTATTTTGTTTCTGTTTGCTTTGTGGGATTTTGCTGCCGTCTTTGTTTTTTTGTTGTTGTTGTTTGATTTTCAGAAAGAACTTAGATTTGGGTTGGAGAGGGGGAGAGTATCTGGAATGATTTAGGGAAAGGGAAGAATATAAAAAAAATTTAATTAAAAATTGTCTTAAAGAAGAAAAATAAATTAAAAAATAGAGAATCATAAGTCACCAATAAATCTCAGTAACCCTAGTATGGTGAGCTCTGAGAATTGCAACACAACTGAAGAACAAAATAAGAATGATCAAATAGCCTTTATGAACATGATTGAGGGCCCTAAAGAATAAATGAAAAAATCCCTTACAGATATCTATGAAAACTCTAATAAATGATGCAAAGAAATTATTATAACTCTTCAAGATCTGAACGTAGAAATTTAGCTAATAAAAAAACATACTGAGTGAAATAAAAAAATGAAAGATTTAAGAATATGATTAGAACTGCAGAGAACAGCCTCATCAACAAATTATTAAATATAAGAGAAATAATATCACATAAAGAAGACACATTTTAATAAATTTATAACTTGGTCAAAGAAAATGTTAAATCAACATTGAAAAATCATGGTGTAAAACATCCTGGAAATATGAGATACAATGAAAAGAACAAATCGAAGTATACTTGCAATAAAGGAAGAAGAAGAAACTACCAGGTTAATGCCACAGAAATTATTTTTAACAAAATCATAGAAGAAAATTTTCCTAACCTAAAGAAGCGATTCCTATCAATGTACTAGGAGTATCCATAAAACCAAATACATTGAAACAAAAAGAAAGTTCCCTAGCACAAAATAATCAAAACACTAAATGTGAAGAATAAAGAAACAGTATTACAATTTGCAAGGGAAAAAAGATCAAATACTATATGAGGGAAGACCTATTAGGATAACATCAAACTTCTTAATGGAGATTCTAAAATCCAGAATAGTGTACACAGATGTTCTACAAATTCTCAAAAATCACAAATGCCAACCCAGCCTACTACACTCAACAAAACTTACAATCACAATGCACAGAGAAAATAAAACATTCCATTATAAAATCCAATTTGCGTAGTCTCTGCCTACCACCCAACCTTACAGAAGGCACTAGAAAAAAATATTTAAACAAAATTGGTTGGCCACACCCAAGTAAACAATGCACTCAACAAGAAAATAAAAGAATACATAAACACTGCTTGTTGAAGAAACTTGCATTTAAGGTGGCAGTTTACTATGTCTGAATAGCTCTCTGAAGTAGGAAGAAAATGGCAGACTCCCTTTCTCAATGGTGCTTTCTCTGCCTAACCATATTTGGAGAAAGTCTCTAAGCTCACATGGCTGACCTTATTTGGAGGATAACTCTGAATAGATCTCCCGGCAAAAGCTGTATGATTTAATACATAAGTTTCACTTTTTCTTCCTGGTCATATGATAATTAGGTGCTGTGTTACGACCAGTCAGTTATTCTTTTCTTAACCCTAGGAAACCTTACATATCTTAGCTTTAGAAAAATAAAATGAGCTGTCTCTCGGAATCTGACTACTAGAAGTTCTTTCCATTATGCTCACAACCCTCTGAATTATGCCCACTGCTTCTGCTCCATTTGCCCTCATGACCAAAGACCCCTAAGAAAAGTAAGACCCACAATTGCTCATTCATATCTCTCACCATCAACAGTCTCAGTTTCTAAATGAAAGTACATACTAGCAAGCCGGGCGATGGTGGCACACACCTTTAATCCCAGCACTCGGGAGGCAGAGGCAGGCGGATCTCTGTGAGTTCGAGACCAGCCTGGTCTACAGAGCTAGTTCCAGGACAGGCTCCAAAACCACAGAGAAACCCTGTCTCGAAAAACCAAAAAAAAAAAAGTACATACTAGCAGAATACAAATAAAAACAGGAACCACCCTTCTGATTCAGCCAAGAAACACCAAAACTTCACACCAGAAACAGATATCACCTCAGGATAAAAAGATGAAAAACAATACTCTATGCAAATGGAAATAAGAAGACATTTTAATGTACTAAGAAGGTACTTCCAACCAAAACTAATCAAAGAGATAGGAAGGGATACTATAAACTCACCAAGTGAAATATTCATTAGAGGACATTGCGATTCTTAACATCTGTGAGCCAAACACAAGAATAACCAAGTTTGTAAGAGAAACTCTATTAGAAATTAAGTCACATTTGGTCCTTATCAACTGATAAAGAGAGACTTCAATACCTCATTCTCACCAACAGACAAGCCATCCAGACAAAACCTATACATAAAAAGGCTGGAACTGACATTATAAACCAAGTAAATCTAACAGATATATTCGGTACATTTCACACAAACACAAAGACATATCCTCAACACAAAATAGAACATTCTGCAATATTGCCCATATACACAAACAAAAGTAAATCTAAACAGTTACAAGAAAATTGACACAATACCTCAGCATCCTACCTGACTACTACTGATTAAATCTAGTTATCAATAACAACAAAACAATGGAATGCTTACCTTATTAAGTCATTGAAGTTGACAAATCAACTACTGAATTAGAAGTGAGTCAAAACAGAAATAAAGAAATAAACTAAGTACTTTCTATAATTGAATTAAAATTAATATATCACATAGGCACATTTATGTGACACTTTGAAGGTTCTAACAGGCAAGTTTATAGCACAGTGGAGCTGACCTTATTGACCTACAATGTTTTTGGCAATAATATTTATAACATGTTGAAAAACTATTTATTAGTACCAGTGTAAGGTACTATTTTATTTAGTTCAATAACAAAAACTAAGTGGCAATTGATTGAAGCATACATTCATGAAGGCATCAACAGAAGTCCTTAAAATACCAATTTCTGTCTGTGAAGATGGTGGAGATTGTGACTAATATCAGAATTCATGTTCTTGCTGGCTTGTCACAGAGTAATGAATTTTTTTTATTTTTATTTATTTTTTTATTAATTAATTTATTTAATTATTAAAGATTTCTGCCTCTTCCCCGACACCACCTCCCATTCCCTCCCCCTCCCCCAATCAAGTCTTCCTCCCTCCTCAGCCCAAAGAGCAAGCAGGTTTCTCTGCCCTGTGGGAGGTCCAAGGACCACCCACCTCCATCCAGGTCTATTAAGGTGAGCATCCAAACTACCTGGGCTCCCACAAAGCCATTATGTGCAATAGGATCAAGAACCCATTGCCATTGTTCATCAGTTCTCAGTAGTCCTCATTGTCCCTTATGTTCAGCGAGACCGGTTTTGTCCCATGCTTTTTCAGACCCCGGCCAGCTGGCCTTGGTGAGTTCCCGATAGAACATCCCCTTTGCCTCTGTGTGTGGGTGCACCCCTCGCGGTCCTGAGTTCCTTGCTCGTGCTCACTCTCCTTCTGCTCCTCCTTTGGATCGTGAGACTTCAGTCCAGTGCTCCAATGTTGGTCTCTGTCTCTGTCTTCTTTCATCGCCTGATGAAGGTTAATATTCAGGAGGATGCTTATATGTTTTTCTTTGGGTTCACCTTCTTATTTAGCTTCTCTAGAATCACGAATTATAGTCTCAATGTCCTTTATTTATGGCTAGAAACCAAATATGAGTGAGTAGCTGCATTGTTCCAAAGCAAGTGAAGACATTCTGTTTCTAATATTTTTATGTCAGTATATCCTTGATCAAACTCCTTAAGTTTTAATGAGTATACACTGATCCAGTAACTCTACTTATGCATATCAAATTAGAGTCCCCTCACTAGCAATTTTCTTGGTGACATGTAGATGGTTTTAGTGATGTTCACCAGGAGAATATAGGATACAGCAAAACCATTTATAATAAAATGTTAAGAGCTGTTACCGTGAAAGGGTAATTATATATATATTTTTTAATTTTATTTTATTCTTTTTTAATTAAAATTTCCGCCTCCTCCCCATTTCCCATTTCCCTCCCCCTCCTCCCACATATTGCCCCCGCCCCCCACTCCCCTCCCCCTGTCCCCACCCCTCCTCTCCTCCTCCACTCCATTCCCCCTCCCTCTCGATACTGAAGAGCAGTCCAAATTCCCTGCCCTGCGGGAAGACCAAGGTCCTCCCACTTCTATCTAGGTTCAGGAAGGTGAGCATCCAAACAGGCTAGGCTCCCACAAAGCCAGTTCATGTATTAGGATCGAAACCTAGTGCCATTGTCCTTGGCTTCTCATCAGCCTTCATTGTCCGCCATGTTCAGAGAGTCCGGTTTCAACCCATGCTTATTCAGTCCCAGTCCAGCTGGCCTTGGTGAGCTCCCAATAGGTCAGTTCCACTGTCACAGTGGGTGGGTACACCCCTCGTGGTCCTGACTTCCTTGCTCATGTTCTCCCTCCTTCTGCTCCCCATTTGGACCTTAAGAACTCAGTCCATTGCTCCAAATTGGGTCTTTGTCTCTATCTCGATCCATCGCAAGATGAAGGTTCTAAGGTGATATGCAAGATATTCATCAGTATAGGATAGGGTCATTTCAGGTTCCCTCTCCTCAGTTGCCCAAGGTACCAGCTAGGGACATCTCCCTGGACACCTGCCAGCCCCTCTAGAGTCAAGTCTCTTGCCAACCCTAAGATGGCTCCCTTAATTAGGATATATATTTCTCTGCTCCCGTATCCAACCTTCCTATATCCCAACCATCCCATTCCCCCAAGCTTCCCCCATCCTCCCCTTCTCACGTTTCTCATCCCATTTCCCCTTAGCCCTTGGATAGGGGAAGTAGACAAGATTGCCAGGCAAAAACTGGGAACTTGCGGGTGAGGTAATTTTATATTTTTACTCTTTTTTTTCTGTTTTTTAAAAGCCTTGCCAAACCATTTGACACCACAAAAAAAAATGTCTAATAATATTCCACTGACTTGAGAATTTATTCCATGTGGATAAGCAGAATACAGCGACCTTCATTGATTATATTGCTTTTCTGTAATTTGTTACCAGTGCTAGGTAAATAAAATAGGTGAAAGTATTATCTAAAAGTACTACATATTGGCATGCATTAACCTGATTATTTAAGTAATGTCATTTTGGGGAGTCCTGTCATTTGGAAAAATGTTGTCTGTGCCAGTGACTTGCTTTTTTTTTAATGCTTAAAATTGTTTTCTTTGATGACAGATGATCCACAATGGCAGACTAAACATGGTAGCACACTTGTAAAATGACTTTCAGGTTGGAAATTAAAGAGGAGTTGAAAATAGAAACGGTTTCTTTGACAAGTGAATATTTCTAATTTATGAACTACACTCTGGAGCTAGAAGAAAAGTAATGGGATTTCCTTAGAATTTAAATAGGTTTTTCAACCAGGTTTATAAAGTTATTACTATCATATCAATGCTGAGAGGAAAAAGGATGCTGTGATAAGAAGCAGACCTAAGAATTTACTTTGCTTTAAGACATAATTATGTTCTCATTTACATGTGTACTGTTATTCTACATTATGTGTGTGCATAATATTTAATAGTAGGTTATAGTTTTGCTTTACTAAAAGTATACAAGCAGATCTGACTCTGAGTGAAGTCTAAAGAACTCTGCTACTCATATATAAAAACTGGCAGAAAGACATTATCAAGAAGCCAAGATAACATAAGCATCTTACAAAATAATACCGCAAACATACTGCTGTAAACAAGGAATTTAGGTGTAAACTTTTGTGATTAATATCTAGCTCTGAAAATTTTAAAAATATGATTTCTTCCAATAAGAATTTAGTTTGTGTTTTATGGCTCAATGAATAAGGAGTTATTTCCTGTATTTGAACTATGCATTTTATGAAACAATTACTTGATGTTCCCATCACTATTTTATTAAGTTTGTGTTACTCTATCTTCTGTTATTGTTACAATTTACAGCAGGACTTGGCAACATCAGACTCTGGGTACACATTTTGGACAAATATGTATGCAATTATTACTGATGCTTCTTATACTTATCATTTTATTACACTTTAGAGAAATTGTGCTCAGTATCTATCTGTAAGAAATGAGTTCCAGGTTGGCAAGAGACTTGACTCTGGAAGGGTTCCCGGGTGTCCAAGGAGATGTCCCCAGCTTATTCCTTGGGCAACAGAGGAGTGGGTGCCTGAACTGGTCTTATCCTATAGCCATACCGGATGAATATCTTGCCTATCACCATAGAACCTTCATCTGGCGATGGGTGGAGAGAGAAACAGAGACCTACATTGGAATACTGGACTGAGATCCCAAGGTCCATATGAAGAGCAGAAGGAGGGAGAACATGAGCAAGGAAGTCAGGACCGTGAGGGGTGTGTCCACACACTGAGACGGTGGGACTGATCTAATGGGTGATCACCAAGGCCAGCTGGACTGGAACTGATGGAGTATGTGATCAAACCGGACTCTCTGAATGTGGCTGACGTTGGAGGCTGATGGAAAAGCCAAGGACAATGGCGCTGGGTTTTGATTCTACTGCATGGACGGGCTTTGCAGGAGCCTAGTCTGTTTGGATGCTCAGCTTCCTGAACCTGGGGAGAGCAGGGAGGACCTTGGACTTCCCACAGGGCAGGGAACCCTGACTGCTCCTTGGATTGGAGAGGGATGGGGAGGGGAGTGGAGGGAGGGGAGGGAAGTGGGAGGAGGGAAGGATGTAGAAATTTTCAATAAAAAATAAATTAATTTATAAAAAGGAGAAGAAAGGCTCTGAGGAGTGGGACAGAAGGGGAAGAGGAGTCCTGGAGAAGAGTATCCTTGGGCCTCCCAGCTCAGAGTGCCGGCTTTTGCTCAGTTCTTCCCAACTTTCGCTCTTTATTGCCCTAAACGCATTGATGTGGACATTGCATGGGTGGCCATCACCATTAGAGTAGGGAAGAATTCTGAAATGGAAAGCAAAACCAACAGAAGATGAATCAGAGACCAGGTAGGCCAGGTAGGCCTGTTTGTTCTTTCTGGTTTCTAGGTCTAATTTGACCCCGGGAGCTGGAAGGGGCCATATTTCCTAGTCTTTTCAAGTTGCAGGCTACAAACTATTACTAAGTGACAACAGACAGTGATTTGCAGAATACAGAAGCAACAAGGAAATCAAGCTGAACTGAGAACATGACACAGTATAGGGATAATTCTGTGTGTAGCCGTTGACCTCTGTCATGCATCTGTGGGCTAGTACTCAAAGCAAAAAGCATTTCCTACTGTGGGTTATGAACAAAAATAAAGATCTTTAATTCACTGTAAAAAAAAAAAAGAAGAAAAGAAATGAGTTCCAAAAATGCTGTTTGACACCAAGGTCCATAAATCCTAAAATCCTTATTACAAAATGGTATAGATTTTTATTTTAACCTGAGTACAACTTTCTGTACAGTGTAAATCATAACTACATTCCTTATATAAAGAAGTTTATGTTGGGGTGAAGCCCACTTAACCTTCAGGATTCAGAAGGATTACCATAGCAGGCAAGAACTGGCTAAATATATCTGAGGGTAAATAAAATAAATTAGTTCACATACGTGTTTTTTAACATGTCTTTTTTATTCTTCCTATGCTCTCTCCAGCGCACTCTTGATGATTTTTCTTTCAATGTACCTCACTGTTGTTCCTCTTTGATGATCCTCGTGGTTCTACGCATCCGAAAAGGTTTCCAGTGTATGTACTCACACAGACAGTTAAAAAGCATGCATTGGTGGCGCACGCCTTTAATTCCAGCACTCGGGAGGCAGAGGCAGGCGGATCTCTGGGAGTTTGAGGCCAGCCTGGTCTACAAGAGCTAGTTCTGGAACAAGCACCAAAGCTACAGAGAAACCCTGTCTAGAAAAACTAAAAAAAGCATGCATTTCAGTGAATCACAAAAACAGGTTAATGAGGTACCCTATGTCTCAGAAGGGTTATGGCTGTGGAGCTCCTTGTCTGATACTAGGAGGATTAAGAACCAATACAAAATGGTAAAACATTTTCATGCACTAACTACATTCCTTAAGTGTAATTAATTAAGCTAGAATTTTGTGATTAATAATTTTAGAAAACACAACAGTCTTTTGCACTTTCTGAGCCCGTCTTCTCCATTCTCTAGGGACTAAGAACAGAGTTTTGGTAACCATAGTAATCCATAGGCCGGAGAGGAAGTCATAAGTGCTTCATTTGCATTAGCTTCAAGTTAACTGAGTTAAAGGGAATTTCCTCAGGGACTTTGCTTATAGTGGGGTTCCTGCCAGCATCCATGTGAAAAGAAATTTGTTTCTCTGGGACTGGTTTAGCAACTTAAGTCTTTTCCCTGTATCTCTAGGGCTAAAGGCATAAAGAGTTAATGTCCTGGGCTATAATCTTATGTTAATTGAAACCAAGGTGATGGGTAAATATAAAATGCTAATATAGCTTGTTAGGATAGAGCAACAGTCAACAGATTACACCTTTCTGAGTCTGCTGCTAGAGAATTTAGTGTCACCCAGACCTCTTTATCAGTAAGAGCAAACATACTGTTTCTATGCTCAGTGCCTCCTGCTTAGGATTCTTTTCTTCACAATGAGTCCTATCAATAAGGGCAATCTTGGGGGACTAACTTTATGTATATTTGACTATTAGAACAAAGGTTTGGCTGAGTGAATGCTGTCACACCAAGACTCCATGGAGTGGGAAGTCATCCAATTGTCAGTACAGAAAAAGTGAGATTTGAAGAATGATTTATACACTTCTGGGATATTTGGGGATAAATCTCATTATGGAAGGGAGAAATGTCATGATGTAATAAGAATTCTACAGAACTGACAATGACTATCCAAAAGACAAGTTTTCCTGAAGCTCTACAAGTCAGTATCTCCTCTGGGTCATACTCCTGTGGATCTATCCATGGACCTTTCAGCTGTATTTTTATTGCACAATCTTGTGGACTCACATCACTTATAGTACCTAAAACAAAATAAGTGCTGTGTATATACTTGTTTTCCTATATTACTTAGGTAATGAATCAAGATTATCTAAGGAAAACAGCTTTACAGTTTAGGGACAGTTCCATGCTTTTTTGTACACTTGAAAAATTGAGTTTCCATCCATTTTGCCACATAAAGTAACATAGCCATGTGCTCCAGCATTTTGGTTTTTGATTTTTCAAGACAGGTTTTCTCTGTAGCATTGAAGCCTGTCCTGGAACTACCTCTTGTTGACCAGGCTGGCTTCAAATTCAGAGACATCTGCCTGCCTCTGCCTTCAGACAGTGTGCAAGTCTTGTATGCTATCATTTTGCTTACCACATCAGCACATCCAAGTGGACAGCTGTGTAATACAATCGCCTTCTCAACCAAGTCCATCATGCTCTGATTACCACTCTCCTCTCAGGGTTTACTGGAAAGCATTTGAATTCTATAGTTTTGGAGGTATTTCTAGTCTTTCTTTTCTCTCGTGTTCTTATATCATCTTGTGCTTTGTCTCATTCAGCTTTGGTCTAGAATATTTGAAATTCCTTGTAACCTAGTTTGATTTTCTTTAAGATAAATTTGATTAAATTTCTTCTTTAAATAAAAACTTCTTTGAGAATCGTTATCACTCCTGTGAGAATAGCTAATATCAAGAAATCAGATGACAACAAATGCCGGCTAAGATATAGGGAAAGAGGAATAATTATTCACAGCTATAGGAATGACGACTGGTGCAACTACTGGGAAAATAACTATGGAAACTCCTCAAAAAGATAAAAGTAGACCTGCTATATGACACAACTACCATATAACTTCTGGGAATAGACCCAAAAAAGCTTACATCCTTTTTTTTTTTTTTTTTTTTTTTTTTTTTTTTTTTTTTTTTGGTTTTTCGAGACAGGGTTTCTCTGTGGTTTTTTGGAGCCTGTCCTGGAACTAGCTCTTGTAGACCAGGCTGGTCTCGAACTCACAGAGATCCGCCTGCCTCTGCCTCCCGAGTGCTGGGATTAAAGGCGTGCGCCACCACCGCCCGGCAGCTTACATCCTTTTATGAAGATACTTGCTCCTCCATGTTCATGACTACTCTAATAGCTAGGAAATAGAATCCACCAAGATGCCATCTAATAATAAATGAATAATGCAAATGTGAAACATTTATACAATGGAAATTTATTCAATTGTAAACAAAGATGAAAATTTTAGAAAGATCAATTGTACTTACAAATGATACATATTGAGTGAGGTATCACAAACACAGAATGTCAAATAACATATGTTATCTTACGTCTGTGCATCTTTTAGCTTCAAATTTCTAAATTTGTGTGTTCAACTTGGAATGTTCTTAAAAACCAAGGAACCAGAAAGTTACATGGGTGTTCTTTAAGGTAAGGAGTGTAATATAACATAATTAATATAAAAATATAGAGGTAAAATACTGAGCATAGAAAAGTTTAATAAGAGAGAAGAATGAGTGTGTAGAGGCAGTAAGGGGACCATATGAGAAAGCTAACCAAACGAAGGGTGTATTAAAAGTTGTATAGAAGTACCCTGAAATGTAAACCAAATAAACAATATAAGTTTATTTGAAAATGAATCAGAAGGAAGATTTTTGTGAATAGCTGAGTGATGCTGCTCCTAAAACCCAGGGTTCATTAACTATAGCATAATCCTAAATGTGAAATATATTCTTGATTTATTGGTCAAGGAGGCTCCAGATGATACAAGTGATTTTATTTCTAATTGTGTTTTCTCCAAAACTAGTTGATAAGACCCTATCATTGAAGATCCCAAATAGTTTGTGCTGCTTTTAGTGGCAGCTGCAGCAATGAGGAATTAACCATAGAGTTTCACAAACCCTTGTGGAAGTTTAATAGGAAAGGGGGGCTAGTGTTTGTCAACCAAAAGGATAAGTGAAGGGCCAAACAGGTGGGTGGGACTTACTTAAAAGGCAATGCTTGTGCATGTGTACAGAGCCATATGGAGCCACGCAATGCATGATATAGCCACGTAATGCATGACTTAGTGACTTACAGTTGTAGGGCCCCCAGGCTGGCTAGGTACTTGCCTGAATACTGGTGAACTGCAGGTTGATGAGGGGTGGGTCAGTATAATGCTGGAATCTTAACAGTGAGAAACAGTAAAAACGAAATTAAAAGGGGTTGAGAGAATTGAAATTATAATATCAAAATGCTGGAAGTTGGTCACGCAGAAGTGATCAGCATGTATTCCACGCCAACTGAGAATTGCCTTTGTCTGTGAGCATAAACAAATATTAGATGGCAATTTAATACCCCATCAATTTAGTTAAACTACTTATGATCATTTCAGACATGGGATTTTGACAGGGATATGTAGAGTGAACTTAAAATTCAATCTGGAAATGTTTGGTTATTCCCATATCAAAGTGCCACTATGAACTATGAAAACAGTGAGCACATCATACCTGGAATCTGAGTATGAGCAGCTTTCACAGTCACTTGCAAAACTATGAAAATTAACCAACAAGGAGTAATATTCCAACTCAGTTTCAGTTTGATTTCTCTACATCCTATCACCAAACTGTGAACATCTAGGTACACTTTGGCCCTGACCATTGGGAACCTGGCTCAATGTATCATTCCTCTGTAAATGGCAAAGAAGTACCCTGGCTCTAGACACAGCTGCAAAGGTCCTTTTAAAAGATAAGGCATTACCAATTCCTACTCTCTTCTTTCTGCTGTTTCTCTGAGGAGGCAGGTCACTGTCTGTTTCTTTCTCTTTCTTCCATCCCCTCTCTTCCTCTTTCTCCCTCTATTTCTTCCTCCTCCCTTCCCCCAGTAAACCTCTTATATAAATCCTGCCTGATGGCATATTTGTCTTTCACTCACCATGGGGTCCACGGTTGCACCTCACACTGAAAATCACTACACTCACTGTGTGTTATGGGAGTTTCCTTAAGTCTTTTACTTTTTGGGAAACTTTGTGTAGGCTTTGAATGATGGAAATGTATATAGCAGCCTTGCAAAAACAAATTAATTCTTTGGAAAAAAACCCTGTCATATGGAACATATAGCATGATGACTCTGCACTCAGGCATCTCGTTGTACCCCCTTGATTACACAAAGAAGGAAACGTTAATGATTTACTAACTGGGCACACTTGACCCAAAGAATTTAAAGCATACAATCCATAACACAGAGCCTGAAGGCATTAAGTGTTAGAGACCTGGTAACAAATATACAGAAATCAGAGTAATATGGAAAAAGTGTAAGATGTCTGGAGTGATTTTGGGAGTGATTGAGGGAAATAGCCCATATAGTAAGAATAAGACACAAAAGGACACAATTAGGGATCTGCTCATTGCACATACTGCATCACCCTTTAAGAAATGAAAATTGCTCTTAAATTGTAGTAAAGTGTCTGGTCCCCAGAGAAAGTTCTTTACCCAAGGTCAGGCATTTTGATAAAGGAACTCCATTCCCTTAGGGGCTTGAGTAAAATAAAGCAGTCATTATACTTATCTCTGTCAGGAGGAACTTATGGCCCTTCCATTACTGTAAGAGGATGCCTGGTGGAGTTACTGAACTTTAGAGAACAATAGAAATTTTGATACCTGCTGAACTTACTGCTTTTTCCTCAGGAAAATGCTGTGATAAAGTTGATGGCCACTTTTGTCCCTGAAGCATTAAGTCTATTTTCAACCTTGCATTTGGCTAAACTATCATGCAATTATAGAGTATAAGAGGTGTAGCCTTTATTCAATAATTGGACCATCTTAATTAACTCTCAGATGGTGTCAGTCTCCTTGCCCTCACTGACTCCACTTTTTCTTTTGGGGTCTGAACCCTAATGGATGACACTGTACTCTGGCACATGGTCTTAATCAGAAAAGGTTCTAATAGCAATGAACAAAGGTGAGTACCAAGAATCATGGCTGAATAAGTGCTGGGAATAATTGAGACCTGAGTACCAAACCCTAAACAAGATATTGATATCATAATATTGGGCCTGTCAAAACTTAATCATGGATTTAGGAGAGGCTTATGCAGCCCTATCCCTCACTAGTGAGCTTTAGGTGACTGATAGATTCTGAGGAAAAGACACTCATAGTTATCCATTGGATACCACTGATGAACCCACTGGGATCCAATGGAATGTTCTTTGACAATTTCTTTCATTGATATATTACATTCTGATTAATCTTCCCTAGGCATTATTTCTCTCAATCTCTTTCATACCAATCTTCTCCACAGATTCATGCCTTTTGTTTATTTTGTGACAAATTGATTATAGCCAGGGCCATCTGTGTGCTTTGGATACCTTCTAATGATTTATTTGTCAGGGCGATACAATGGGTCTCAAATTGATACAGCCTATTGCTATTGTTCATGGTTGCATAACATAGCTATATGCTGAGATATCAAACACTTGGTTGCATGTTACAGATAAACAAGGAATAAATTATCTCATTGTTGGTAACTTTCATATTCATCCTTGGTTAGTGTCTCTAGTGTTGTGGCAAAACACTATGGCCAAAGAGCAAGTAGTGGAGGAAAAGACTTATTAGACCTACTCTTCAAAACTATTGTTCATCATTGAAGGAAGTCAGGATAGGAACTCAGACAGGGTAGGATCCCAGAAGCAGGAGCTGATACAAATGCCTAGGAGGGGTACTACTTACTGGCTTACTTTAAATGACTTGCTCAGACTTCTTTCTTACAGAACACAGAACCAGCAGCCCAGAGATGGTACTAACCACCATGGGCTGGGCCCTCCCCCCTTGATCACTAAATGAGAAAATGCCTTACAGCTGGATCTAAAGGAGACATTTCCTCAGCAGAGGCTCCTTTCTCTGATGACTCTATAGCTTTTGTCAAATTGACACATAAAATCACCTAATATGATATTATTGGAATGTGAATTGCATGCTGCTGTGAAGATATGCTATATACACTAATACAGAGAGACTTCAATACTTTCTGGAAATTATGCACCAATGTAACTCTGATTGGAGGTCTAGAAAGAAAAGACAGAAGTAACATGATTCAAAGATAGCCACCCCTCAAATTCTATATTCTATTGGTTTTATGATCACCAATATAAATATTATTGCATTTATTATCTACAAAGGACATTTCAATTGTATTTTAATAGACTGCCTGAACATCTAAGAATTAGTAGTCCCACTGGTCAGCCTTATAGACCAAGTTATGGTAGCACAAACCTTTAAATCCAGTAGCCACAACAACACACACCTTAATCCCAGTATCAACAGTGACAGGCACCTTTAATCCCACTGGCCACAATGACATACAGTTTAATCACAGTGGTCCATGCCTTTAATTCCAGCAGGTCTCAGACACACAGTGTCACTCTGAGATTCTTGGGATCTTGATAGCCATTTCAGACTGAGGTCAAGGTAAGAGCTATTGGTTGACTGTTTTGCTTTTTGAATCTTCATGTTGAACCCCAATTTCTGACCCTGAGTTTTTATTAATCATGTTTCAAGGATACATTTTTTCATATCTACAAACTATTAACTTCTTCCTATTCTTTTTTAAATTTGTTTCCTATTGTATTCTGCTATTTAAGTTCAAATTTTATAGCAGCTTATTTTCTAGATATTCCATATGATTTTTTTGAAATATAAGTAATATTTTGTGGGTTGTTTTTAATCTTAAATTTACTTTATGTTTTCAATATATTAAGCATGATCATTTTAGAACGTATATTATGATCTCTATACATAAAATTTTGTGAAATGTATGGGGTTTGAAAAAATGTTTCATGACCCAGAAGTGTAACATTTTCCAATACTACAAAAGGTAGCCAGCAAAGAGGAAGTCAAGAAAAACTAGTGTACTAATGGTGCATGCTTTCATTACAAATTTTATTATAATTATTTCTCCATGGTGTATAGACACATATATTCCTTGCACTATTTGACACATAGCAATTTCATAATTATGGGTCAATAATGTTATCTTTTGATATATTTATACTTTGTATAAAGATTAATTTAAACTAAACATTATTTCCACTACTTGACTTCTTTAACGTTTTCTGTGGTAAAACGACACAAATCTACTCTTTCAGCAAATTTGAAATATAAAATCTTTTATTACTATGATCACCACACTATTCAGTGAATCCATCAATTTATCCCTAAAACTTAGTATTCTCTTTTTGAATTTCCCTCTTTCAAATAATAGCTCTCACAATCTTGGTCTCTGGTCAATATTATACAATCTCTTCCTATGAACTGGACTTACATTGCAGTTGAAAAAATTCAACTTTAATGATTAAAACATCACTATCAACATAATAGGTATAAAAGAAATAAGCTTTATACAAGGAACTCAAGAAATTGGTCATCAAAAGAACAAATAATCCAGTAAAAAAATAACGTACACTCCAAAACCACAGAGAAACCCTGTCTCGAAAAACCAAAAAAAAAAAAAAAAAAAAAAAATAACGTACAGACCTAAACAGAGAACTTTCAACAGAGGAATCTAAAATGGCTGGAAGGCACATAAGGAAATGCTTAACATCCTTAGTCACTAGAGAAATGCAAATCAAAACAACTCTGGGATTCTATCTTATACCAGTAAGAATGGCCAAGATCAAAAACACTGATGACAACTTATGCTGGAGAGAATGTGGCGTAGAGCATTGCTGGTGGGAGTGCAAACTGGTATAGCCCCATTGGATATCAGTATGGTGATTTCTCAGAAAATTAGGAAGCAACCTTCCTAAAGACACAGCAAAAAAAAAAAAAAAGAAAAAAAGAAAAACAAACAAACAAACAAAAAAAAACGCTTTGTGGTATATAGCCAAAGGATGCTCAATTTTACCACCAGGACATGTGCTCAACTATGTTCATAGCAGCATTGTATGCAATGGACAGAACCTGGAAACAACCTAAATGCCCTTCAAACAAAGAATGAATATGGAAAATGTGGTACATTTACACAATGGAGCAATACACAGCAGAAAAAATAATGACAACTTGAGATTCGCAGGAAAATCTAGAAAATATCATATTGAGTGAGGTAATTCAGACCCAGAAAGGCAAACATTATATGTAATCATTCATAAGTGGCTTTTAGAAATAAAGCAAAAAATACCTGCCTAAAATTCATAATCCCAGAGAACCTAGACAATAATGAAGACCCTCAGAGAGACATACATGAATGTAACATACATAGGAAGTAGGAAAAGACAAAATCTCCTGGGTAAATTGGGAGCATGGGGACCATGAGAGAGACTTGAGAGGAAGGGAGGGTAGCTGAGAAAAACGTATAGCTCAATAAAGTCAATAAAAAAGTTATAAAAGAATATACTTTAATAAGTAATAGTTATGTATCAAAATTTCTCCTATAATAAGCTCAATTGTAAAGAATATAGCTTTTTCTCCCTCTTTTACAGATAAAAGAAGGATGCCCACTTTTATCATTTTATTCAATATTGTACTGGAAATCCTAGGCATCGATATGAATCATTAAAAATGTGTTAAATACATTCAAGTTAGAAACAAATGAAATTGTTTTTTATTGATTAATTCATCCTATATACATGTATAAATACCCATGATAACAATCCTAAAATCATTAGAATTAATAAACTCAGTAAGCTCACTAGACTTAAATCAAATAGATACAACCCAGTCCTGTGAATTAATGGTGGCTAATTAAAAAATAAAGTAACAAAAAAATTCTGTTGAAATTATATCAAAAACATATACAGAAGTAATTCCCATGGAGTTTAAAGCTCTGTACTGTGAAAACAGAAAGGAAAACATGCATGGAAGGTATAGAGAAAGCAAAAAAATAGAAATTTAGCTCATTATTGATGTTGAAAGTTGTTCAAAATGAATAATAAATATTTTGCATATATAAAAATCGGATACTATTCAATTATAAAGAAAAACAAACTTAAATAGTTTTTAGAAAAATGGAAGAAATAAGGTTGAATAATGTTAAAGAAATTCACAGAATCTCAGAAAGAAAAAAATTCTCATTCATCTCATTCATATATGGACTCTTTTCAATTATATATATATATGTATATATATGTATGTTAACAAATGTACATGTAGATACAGTATAACAAAATGAAAAGAGAACTGAGAAGTCTAAAACTAAGGGGATTATGAAGGGCTGAATTCAGGTAATGGGAAAAAGATAAAAGAAGATATAAAGCCAATTGATTTTTCTATTTCTGAATCTGTCATGCGATTTTTATTGTATTTGGTAGTGAATAATTGTTGCAAGGTATTTGTTTACACTGTGTCATTTGCAATATATCATTGTGATTGATTTAATAAAATGTTGAATGGCCAATAGCCAGGCCAGATAGAATAGGCAGGACCTTCTGGGCTAAGAGAGGAACTGGGGAAGAATCTAGATGTGCAAGAGATGCCAACAAGAGACTGAAGAAGTAGGATATACTGAACAGAAAAGAGATAACTGAGCTTTGTGACATGTTGTCAGAGGTTTCTGTCCTGCCCAGTTCCAGCAGTCATTAAGTCCCAAAGAAATTATACAGAGGTCTACATTAATCATAAACTGGCCCATTAGCTCAGGCTTCTTATAAACTCTTATAACTTATATTAGCCCATTATTCTTTTCTTTTTTTTTTTTTTTTTTGTTTGTTTGCTTTTGTTTTTTCGAGACAGGGTTTCTCTGTGGCTTTGGAGCCTGTCCTGGAACTAGCTCTTGTAGACCAGGTTGGTCTCGAACTCACAGAAATTCACCTGCCTCTGCCTCCCAAGTGCTGGGATTAAAGGCGTGCGCCACCACCGCCCGGCTAGCCCATTATTCTTATTAGCCACATGGCTCAGTACTTTTTTCAGCAGTGTAGTCACATCTTGCTTCTTCTGTGTCTGGACAGGACTGCAGAGAGAGCTTCCTTCTTCACAGAATGCTACTGTTCTCCTCAAGCTGTCTCTACTTCCTGTCTGGTTGTCCTGCCTATACTTCCTGCCAGACTACTGGCCAATCAGCATTTATTTAAAACATAATTGACAGAATATAGACAATTGTCCTGCACCAGTGACAGAAAGTAGATTAATAGAAACAGGTTAATTTAATTTATAAGAGCTAATTGATTAAAACCCTATGCTAAGGTCAAGCTTTCATAATCAATAATAAGTTTCCATATGATTATTTGTGAGCTTGAAGCTGAAAGTAAAAGTCTAACTACAGGTAATTAAATTAAAGATATTTAATAATGAAAGTCTAAAATTTAATGTGAAGTTCCACAACTTCCATTTGGAATGTCTATCCTAACCTGCACAGAAGTTAACTGAATTGTATAGGCTTAGGTCTGGAACACTAATAAATCAACTATGCTTGAGAATATATTTTTTCTTTGTTGCAGTTATAGAAGGTAATATCAACATGAACAGAAATGATAATTATAGATTACACTGAATTTGTCAGGTCATATGTTCCATGCTGAGTTCAGTTATGTGAATAACATTTCAGAAGGATCTTTGAAATTCTGGAATATGCTCAAAATTAATGGTCAAATGATGACATAAATTAGTGAAAATTTTGAAAGTATTCACTTTGGAGATCATAAAATTCAGAATTTGTCAAAAAATTGTCTTAAATTTGTAAGTTTACAAGTTATTCTCTGCATAGTCGCAGCAAAAGTGTCTCAAATAAGACATTAAATTATATGTTCCTAAAATAAGCATCAATAAGAAAGAAAAGTGATGCTGCTTTTAAAAGATACAGAGGATAGTTATATCTATAGAGTAACTATAAACCAAAGAAAAATACACTTTTGAAGTAGGTTAATATGAGGTGTTGAAACCATAGTTTAGGTTGCTTCAGATTTCAGAACTATACATGAGTTAAAAGACTGAACAACTTATAATCTTTTTTTTTTTTTTTTTTTGGTTTTGCCAAGACAGGGTTTCTCTGTGGTTTTGGAGCCTGTCCTGGAACTAGCTCTTGTAGACCAGGCTGGTCTCGAACTCACAGAGATCTGCCTGCCTCTGCCTCCCAAGTGCTGGGATTAAAGGTGTGCGCCACCACCGCCCGGCACAACTTATAATTTTTAAACAGTATATTAAAAGTATTTATAGTGAATATACTGCTTTTACTGAGCCAAACTTTATAATAACTCATTGGATCATCAAAACAAATCATAATAATATTACTATAATTTTCACCAATGTAACTTCAGGCAACTTTCTCAAGTTCAAACAACTAGAAAGTAAAGGAAAAAATTGACATAAATTATTAAGCTCCAGATAACATGGTTGACATCAGAAATGCAGAGTTAGTAGCTTACTGGTTTAAAAGCACAATATCTGATGCTTTAAAGGGAATCTTTGAAAATAAAAAAAAGTAATGATTCTTTGTAGATTTTACATCATGCATTCCAATCACAGTTATCCTGTACTGCATCTGCCCTTTGCACTTGTACACTTGCCCCAAAACAAAACCAAATTTAATAGAAAAACTAAAAACAAAGCAAAGAAACAAAACAAAACAAATGAAGAACCAAAAAGAAGGAGAAGAGGAAGAAGAAGGAGGAGGAGGAGGAGGAGGAGGAGGAGGAAGAAGAAGAAGAAGAAGAAGAAGAAGAAGAAGAAGAAGAAGAAGAAGAAGAAGAAGAAGAAGATAAAGAGAGAGATAGAAAGAAAGAAAGAAAAAAAGAAAGAAAGAAAAAAGAAAGAAAGAAAGAAAGAAAGAAAGAAAGAAAGAAAGAAAGAAAGAAAGAAAGAAAGGAGAATCTTGTCAAGGAAGCTGTACTATAGTACAGCGAGTCATAAAGTTTACCCTTTCATCTTTACTTGCAAGTGTTCATTGCCAGGAGACTTTGGTTTGGCTCACGAAATCTGGCTTCTGCAATTCCACCAATAATGGACTCCTTTTGGATATCCCATTGCTGTCCTTTGTTATGGAGATCATTCTGTTTTGATTCTGTTGGTTTGGCCCTTTATACCTGCTCCAAGAGTTCATAGATGAGGTAGATGTTGGGGTAGGCCAACTCCTAGCCCAGGTTCTATGCCTGGGTGGTAGCTGGGTTGATCACCATGCCAGCTTTCCCTCATTGTCACTGCCAGGGTAAGTTTTCCAGTATTCCCTTGGCTAGCTCATCCAAAGCAGTTTGCAGCAAGGAGTAGGCCCAGTTCTCCTGCTCTCAGGTCCTCAGAAATGGGCCACCCACATTCATATCACTATGACCTGCTCAACTGTTTTGTCTAGGCAAGGTACTGGGCCTTCTCTTCTGACTGTTGTAGGGGGAATATGTGGAGAGGGAGCATGATCAATCTCCTGCTCTAATGACATCAGGACCAGCTCACTTGAACATTCAATGCCTAAGTCAGCTCAGTGTGCTGCCCAGACAGGACCATGTTGACAGAAGTTTCTATCCTGTCTAATCCCACAGTCATTCAGTCACAAACAAACACACAGAGCCCGACATTAACTATAAACTGGTTGGACTATTAGCTCAGACTACTTATTAATTAACTCTTACATCTTACAATAACCCATAATTCTTGTCTGTGTTAACCACATTGCTTGGTACCTTTTATCACTGAGGCATTTTCATCTCGCATCCTTTGCATCTGGGTGACAACTACAGAAGGAGCTTTTCCTCTCCCCAGAATTCTCCTATTCTGTTCATCCCACCTACATTTCCTGCCGGGCTACTGGATAATCAGCAATTTATTAAACCAATACAAGTGACAAATCCTTACAGGGTATAAGACCATTGTCCCACAGCAGGACTAGATCAAGAAAATGCATCTTCTGGGTTCTATCAAAGACCAAACTAGATGGGATTTATACATTCCAGAGTAGGAGTGTGAAGATTAGAATTATTAAGCAAAAGGAACCGAGATAAAAGAAAAATAAGAAACAGAAACACAGAACAGCATTCAGTGAATACTGAATCCTGAATCCATCCCTTTTTATTCTTCACAAGCTTATATACTTTACTTCAAAGGTGGAGGAAGGAGGCAAGAGACTTCATTAACAGGATGTAAGGAATACACTTGAATTATTCAAATTTTGGTCCTGATTTTAGTAAAATTGCTTTGAGTTTCTCTCCATTTAATTTGGTGCTGGCTGTCATCTTGCTCTACATTGTGTTCATTATATATAGGTAAGTTCCCTGTATCCCTGATTGCTCCAAGATGTCATGAAGGACTTTTGAATTTTGTCAAAGAATTTTACAACATCTAAGGAGATGATCATGTAATTTTTTCAGTTTGTTTATATAGTAGATTACAGTGAAAGATTTTCGTATGGTGAACAATCCCTGCATTTATGGAATGAAGCCCACATGATCTTAGTGGATGATCTTTTTGATGTGTTCTTGGATTCAGTTTGCCAGTATTTTATTGTGTATTTTTGCATCAGTGTTCATTAGGGAAATTAGTTTGGAATTCTCTTTCTGTGTTAAGTCTTTGTGTGGTTTGGATAGAAGAGTATCTCTGGCCTCACAAAAAGAATTTAGTAATGTTCCTTGTGTTTTCTGAAACAACCTGAGGAATATTGGTATGAGCTCTTCTTTGAAACTCTGGTAGCATTATATGCTAAAATCATCTGGCACAGGGCTTTACTTACTTGGGAGATTTTAATGACTGCTTCTATTTATTTAGTGTTATAGGTCTGTTTTTATTGGTTATCTGATGTTGTTTTACTTTTAGTATGTGGTATCTATCAAGAAATTAGTCCATGTCTTTTTTAATTTCCAATATTGTGAAGTACAGGTTTTTGAAGTATGACCTAATCATTGTCTGGATTTCCTCAGTGTCTGTTGTCCTTTACCGTTTTTTTCTGATTTTGTTAATTTGTATATTATAGCTCTGCCTTTTAGTTAGTTTGAATAAGAGTTTGTCTATCTTATAGATATTTTTCAAAGACAAATCTCTGTTTCATTGAAATTTGTATTTTTCTCTTTGTTTCTATTTTATTGATTACAGTCTTCACTTTGATTTTTTTTCCTGCTCTCTTGGGTGTGTTTGCTTGTTTTTGTTTTAGAGCTTCCTGGTGTGCTGTTAAGTCACTAGTATGAAATATCTCCAAATTCCTTTTGAAGACACTTAGTGCTATGAACTTTTCTGTTAATCTGTCCCATAAGTCTGGGTATGTCATGCATTTATTATCATTAAGTTCTTGAAAGGCTTTAATTTCCTTCTTTATTCCTTCCTTGACCCAGTGATATTTCAACTGAGAGTTTAGTTTCCATGATTTTATAGACTTTTTCTATTTTTGTTTGTATTATGATTGAATTCCATCTTTAATCTGTGGTGATCTGATAAGGTATAGTGGATTATTCCAAGTTTTTGTATCTCTTTGTGGTCATTTATGGAGAAGATTCCATGAGGTTCTGACAAGTAATTACATACTTTGATGTTTGGGTGAAACATTCTGTAGATATTTATTAGATTCATTTGCATCATAACATTTGTTAGTTCTATTATTTCTCTCTTTAATTTCTGTCTGGATGACCTTTCCATTGGTGAGAGTGTGGCACTGAAGTCTCCCTCATTTAATGTATGAGGTTCAGTATGTGAATTAAGTTTTAGTAAAATTTCTTTTGCGATTGTGGGTGCCCATGTATTTTGGACATAGATGTTCAGGATTGAGAATCAATTGGTGGATTTGTCCTTTGATGAATATAAAAGTCTTTCTCCATCTCTTTTGATTAATTTTGATTTGAAGTCTACTTTTTAGATATTAGGGTAGCTATGCCAATCTTGCTTCTTCATTACATTTGATTGGAAGAATATTTTTCCAACCCTTTACTCTGAGGTAATGTCTGTCTTTGATGTTCACATGTGCTTCTTGTATGCAGCATATAAATGGATCCTGTTTTTGTATTCAAAATGTTAGCCAGTGTCTATTTATTGGCAAATTGAGACCGTTGATCTTGATCTATATTAATGACAGGTAATTGTTAATTTCTCTTATTTTTTTGTTCGTGGTGGTTTTGGTG
Organism: Chionomys nivalis; assembly: GCF_950005125.1. Classification (NCBI taxonomy): domain Eukaryota; kingdom Metazoa; phylum Chordata; class Mammalia; order Rodentia; family Cricetidae; genus Chionomys; species Chionomys nivalis. Next base: position 49,892,914 of record NC_080112.1, on the reverse strand, counting down.
ATGGTAGTAGTGGTAGAGGTAGTATAAATATGTGTATGAATGTGTGTGTCTGTTTCCCTCTGGTGTGGGGTTATTTATTGCTTGTGTTTTCTTGGGTATAGCTAACTTCTGTAGGATGGAGTTTTCCTTCTAGTACTTTCTGTATTGATGGGTTTGGGGGTGAAGTTCAATTCAATTTATCTCTGTTATGAAATGTCTCGTTTTCTCCATGTATGGTTTTTGAAAGTTTTGCTGGATATGTTAGTCTGGGCAGGCATTCATGGTCTCTTACAGTTTGCAAGAGATCTATCTAAGTTTATTTTTTTTAATGTCTCCATTGATAAAGCAGGTGTAATTCTGATAGGTCTGCCTTTATATGTTACTTGGCCTTTCTCATTTGCAGCATTTAATATTCTTTCTTTGTTTTTTATTTTGATTATTATGTGATGAGGGGACTTTTTCTGGTCAACTCTATTTGGTGTTCTGTACACTTATTGTACATTTAGGGTATGTCCTTTTTTAGGTTGAGAAAATTTTTTTCTACGGTTTTGTTGAATATATTTTCTGGGCATTTGCACAGGGATTCCTATCCTTTTTCTATTCCTAATATTTTTAGATTTGTTCTCCTCATTGTTCCCCAGATTTCCTGGATATTTTGAGAATATTTTAGGTTTAACATTTTTTGTCTTATGAATCTAATTCTTCTATTGTGTCTTTAATGTCTGAGATTCTCTCTTTCATTTTTGGTAGTCTGTTGGCATGGCTTCCATATGCTTAGACAAGATTTCCCTTTCAAGAAGTCCCTAAGTTTGTGTTTATTTTTATTCTATTTTCATTTTCTTATCTTCAACTTTTTTTTTACCTGCTTGATTTTTTTTCTTGGATTTCTGGTCATTAAGGGATTTATTGATTTCCCCAAATTTTCTGTCTTTTCCTGAATTCCTTTAAGGATTTTTTTTATTCCTCTTTAAGGAACTCTATCATCTTCATAAAGCTATTTTAAGATCATTTTCTCTTCTTTAATCTGCATTGGAATATTCAGGTCTTGCTGTTGTAGCATAATTGGGTTTTGGTGGTGACACATTGTCCTTTCTGTTACTGACTGTATTCTTAAAATGGGATTTAGGCATCTAGACTATGGTAGTTATAGGTCTTTGTCCTTGTTGGCAGAGTGCTCTGTTCTTTGTTTTCTATTTTCTCTCTGGTCTTCTGGTCTAAGTGGCCAAAAATTCTGGAGACTGATGAGTCTTCAGGCACAGTACGGTATTTCCATGGGAGTTTTGGGGGCCTTGGCTCCTTTCATCTTGCCTTTTTGTGTCTCTAGAAATTGCGTTGACCCCAGTAAAGCCTGAGTGCTCTTCTGCGTATCTAGTACCACCTGGCCTCCAATAGAACTGTTGTGGCTGTTTCTTCAAATGATATGTACTGTACACTGTCCTATGGTGTCTGTTTTTCCTAATGGTTTGAAGGATATCTAGGTCTTTGAAGTCTGTTAGTGTTCTGGGGAAGAAGAATTTGTCAACTGGTGAGGGTTTTTGTCATGTGTATGACCGAAGCCTACTTGTTGGAAATCTTCTGTGGTTAGGGGGAAGACCCAGTCACAGGGCTTAGGAACTAGGTGGTATGGCATGAGTTTGGGGAAACTTAGTAGACCTTTAATCTCACACTAGATAGACAAATGACAAAATATCTACAGAAACATTTAGTACTGAGGTCTTTAATAGCAAGATAAGTTTTTCAGTTGTAATCCTTCACATGTAGAATAATGAAAAAAAGAAAAATCTGCAGTTTCACATTGTTCCAAAAGTTATTACTATAAAATATATCATCTACAATAAAATAATTTAAGACTATTGTCAAAATAAATCAAAACCCTTAAGTAAATAAAGATATCAAAATACAGAGAATAACAAAATAATGAATCATGTACTAACAAATTTAAGCTTTAGAAATAGATTTATTAATAAATGAAAAATTTGGGGAATTGGACAACTCATAAATAAACCAAAAATAATGAGGCAAATGAAAGTACTGTTTTTTTCTATTTGAAGTAAAATTTCTTTATTTTTAGCATGGGTTGAAACTGGACTCTCTGAACAAGGCGGACAATGAAGGCTGATGAGAAGCCAAGGACAATGGCACTAGGTTTCGATCCTAATACATGAACTGGCTTTGTGGGAGCGTAGCCTGTTTGGATGCTCACCTTCCTGGACCTAGATAGAAGTGGGAGGACCTTGATCTTCATGTAGAGCAGGGAATTTGGACTGCTCTTCAGTATCGAGAGGGAGGGGGAGTGGACTAGGGGGAGGAGAAGTGGAGTGGGGATAGGGGGGAGGGGGCAATATGTGGGAGGAGGGGGAGGGAAATGGGAAACGGGGAGCAGTTGGAAATTTTAAGTAAAAAAGAATAAAAAAAAATCAAAAAAAAAAAAAAGAAAATAGACTTCAGATGAAAAAAAAAATTTCCGCTGCCTCCCAGCCTCCCATTTCCCTCCCCCTCCCCCTTCTCTCTCCCTCCCCCTACTCCTCTCCCCCTCCCTCTCCAATCTGGAGCAGTCGGGGTTCCCTGCCCTGTGGAAAGTCCAAGGTCCTCCCCCCTACACCCAGGACTAGGAAGGTGAGCATCAAAACTGGCTAGGCTTCCACAAAGCCAGAACATGAAGTAGGATTAAAACCCAATGCCATTGTCCTTGGCTTCTCATCAGCCCTCATTTTCAGCCATGTTCAGAGTCCGGTTTTATCTCATGCTTTTTCAGTCACAATCCAGCTGGTCTTGGTGAGCTCCCAATAGATCAGCTCCACTGTCTCAGTGGGTGGGTGCGCCCCCCACAGTCCTGACTTCCTTGCTCATGTTCTCCTTCCTTCTGCTCCTCATTGGGACCTTGGGGGCTCATTCAGGTACTCCAATGTGGGACTATGTCTCTATCTCCATCCATCGCCAGATGAAGATTCTATGGTGATATGCAAGATATTCATCAGGTTCCCTAGCCTCAGCTGCCCAAGGAACTAACTGGGGACATTCATCCTGGGCACCTGGAACCCTCTAGGTTCCAGTCTCTTGCCAACCCTAAGATGGGTCCCTTAATTAAGATATATGCTTACCTGCTCCCATAACCATCCTTTCTTTATCCCAACCATCCCAATTCCCCAAGTACCCCCATCCACCCCTTCTGACATTTCTCTCCCCATCTCCCCTTACCTCCCTCCCACCCCACCCCCAAGATCCCAATTTTTTGGCCCGGCAATCTTGTCTACTTCCCATATCCAGGAGGATAACTATATGTTTTTTTTTGGGTTCACCTTCTCATTTAGCTTCTTTAGGATTACAAATTATAGACTCAATGACCATTATTTATGGCTAGAAACAAATTATAAGTGAATACATCCCATGTTCATCTTTTTAGGTCTGGGTTACCTCACTCAGGATAGTGTTTTCTTTTTCCATCCATTTGCATGCAAAATTCGAGAAGTCATTGTTTTTTACCGCTGAGTGGTACTCTAATGTGTATGTATTCCACACTTTCTTCATCCATTCTTCCATTGAAGGACATCTAGGTTGTTTCCAAGTTCTGGCTATTACAAACAATGCTGCTATGAACATAGTTGAACAAATGGCTCTGTAATATGATAGGGCATCTCTTGGGTATATTACCAAGAGTGGTATTTTTGGATCCTGGGGTAGGTTGATCCCGAATTTCCTGAGAAACCCCCACACTGATTTCCAAAGTGGTTGCACAAGTTTGCATTCCCACCAGCAATGGATGAGGGTACCCCTTCCTCCACAACGTCTCCAGCAAAGGCTATCATTGGTGTTTTTGATATTAGCCATTCTGACAGGTGTAAGGTGATATCTCAAAGTTGTTTTGATTTGCATTTCCCTGATAGCTAAGGAGGTTGAGCATGACCTTAAGTGTCTTTTGGCCATTTGAATTTCTTCTGTTGAGAATTCTCTGTTCAGTTCAGTGCCCCATTTTTTAATTGGGTTAATTAGCATTTTAAAGTCTAGTTTCTTGTGTTCTTTATATATTTTGGAGATCAGATCTTTGTCTGTTGCAGGGTTGGTGAAGATCTTCTCCCAGTCAGTAGGGTGCCTTTTTGTCTTAGTGACAGTGTCCTTTGCTTTACAGAAGCTTCTCAGTTTCAGGAGGTCCCATTTATTCAATGTTGCCCTTAATGTCTGTGCTGCTGGGGTTATACATAGGAAGCGATCTCCTGTGCCCATATGTTGTAGGGTACTTCCCACTTTCTCTTCTATCAGGTTGAGTGTGTTCAGATTGATATTGAGGTCTTTGATCCATTTGGACTTGAGTTTTGTGCATAGTGATAGATATGGGTCTATTTTCATTCATCTACAGGTTGACATCCAATTGTGCCAGCACCATTTGTTGTAGATTCTTTCTTTCTTCCATTGTATACTTTTAGCTCCTTTATCAAAAATGGGGTGTTCATAGGTTTGTGGGTTAAAATCCGGGTCTTCTATACGATTCCATTAGTTGACTTCTCTGTTTTTATACCAATACCATGATGTTTTCATTACTGTAACTCTGTAATACAGTTTGAAGTCAGGGAGAGTAATGCCTCCAGAAGTTCCTTTATTGTATAAGATTGTTTTGGCTATCCTGGGTTTTTTGTTTTTCCATATAAAGTTGATTATTGTCCTCTCAAGATCTGTGAAGAATTTTGATGGGATCTTGATGGGGATTACATTGAATCTATAAATTGCCTTTGGTAGAATTGCCATTTTTACTACATTGATCCTCCCAATCCAAGAGCAAGGGAGATCCTTCCATTTTCTGGTATCCTCCTCAATTTCTTTCTTCAATGCCTTAAAGTTCTTGTCAAATAGATCTTTCACTTCCTTGGTTAGTGTAGTGGGAGCTGCAGTCTGTGTTCCTGCCGCCCCAGCTCCTCGTTGCCTGGCTAGCTTATGCCCCGAAATAACAACACACAAACTGTATTCTTTTAAAAACTGCTTGGCCCATTATATCTAGCCTCTTCTCGGCTAACTCTCGCACCTGGACTTTCCCATTTCTAATAATTTGTGTAGCACCCCAAGGTGCACTTACCAGGAAGATTCTAGCCTACATATATCCTGGGTCCAAGCTTCATCGCATCTGCCCCAGATAGGAGAGCTATCGAGTCTGAGCTCACTTCCTCTTCCTCCCAGCATTCTGTTCTGTTTACTCTACCCACCTATGTTCTAACCTATGAGGGCCAAGCAGTTTCTTTATTTTTTAACCAATGACATTCCTCCATCATTGTTTAGAGTTACCCCAATATATTTTATGCTGTTTGTGGCTACCATGAAAGCTGAAGCTTCTCTGATTTCCCTCTCTGCTTCCATATCCTTTGTGTATAGGAGGGCAACTGATTTTTTGGAATTGATCTTGTATCCTGCCACGCTACTAAAGGTGTTTATCAGCTGTACGAGTTTTTTCGTGGAGTTTTAGGGTCGCTTATATACACTATCATATCATCTGCAAATAATGAAAGTTTAACTTCTTCCTTTCCAATTTGAATCCCCTTGATCGCCTTATATTGTCTTATTGCTATTGCTAAAACTTCAAGCACTATATTGAAGAGGTATGGAGAGAGTGGACAGCCTTGGCATGTTCCTGATTTTAGTTGGATTGCTTTGAGTTTCTATCCATTTAGTTTGATGATAGCTGTCGGCTTGCTGTAAATAGCTTTTATTATATTTAGGTTTGACCCTTGTATCCCTAATCTCTCCAAGACTTTTATCATAAAGGGATGTTGAATTTTGTCAAATGCTTTTTCAGCATCTAATGAAATGATCATATGGTTTTTTTCTTTCAGTTTATTTATATGATGGATTACATTGATAGATCTGCGTATGTTAAACTAGCCCTGCATCTCTGGGATGAAGCCTACTTGATCATAATGGATAATTTTTCTAATGTGTTCTCGGATTCGGTTTGCCAGTATTTTATGGAGGATTTTTGAGTCAATGTTCATGAGTGAGATTGGCCTGTAAATCTCTTTCTTGGTTGATTCTCTATGTGGTTTTGGTATCAGAGTAACTGTAGCTTCATAAAAGGAATTTGGCAATGACTCCTCTGTTTCTATATTGTGAAATACATTAAGGAGTATAGGTATTAAGTCTTCTTGGAAGTTCTGGTAGAATTCTGCATTGAAACCATCTGGTCCTGGGCTTTTTTCTTGGTAGGGAGGTTTTTGATAACAGCTTCTAATTCTTCGCGACTAACAGGTCTATTTAGATTGTTCACCTGGTCCTGGTTTAACTTTGGTATATGGTATTGATCTAAAAAAGTGTCCATTTCTTTTACATTTTCCAGTTTTGTGGCATATAGGCCTTTGTAGTTAGATGTTATGATTCTCTGAATTTCCTCTGTGTCTATGGTTATGTCCCCTTTTTCATTTCTGATCTTATTAATTTGCATATTCTCTCGCTGCCATTTAATTAGTTTGGCTAGGGTTTTATCAATCTTGTTGATTTTCTCCAGGAACCAGCTTTTTGTTTCATTGATTCTTTGGATTGTTTTTGTGTTTCTATTTTGTTGATTTCAGCCCTCAGTTTGATTATTTCCAGTCTTCTACTCCTCCTAGGTGAGTCTGCCTCTTTTCTTTCTAGAGATTTCAGGTGGGCTATTAAGTCTCCAAAGTGTGCTTTCTCTGTTTTCTTTAAGTGGGCACTTAATGCTATGAACTTTCTTCTTAGCACTGCTTTCATAGTGTCCCATAAGTTTGAATATGTTGTTTCTTTATTTTCATTGAATTCAAGGAAGATTTTAATTTCTTTCTTTATTTCTTCCTTGACCCAAGTGTGGTTCAGTAGTTGACTGTTCAGTTTCCGTGAGTTTGTAGGATTTCTGGGGGTAGCATTGATGTTGAATTCTAACTTTAGTCCATCGTGATCTGATAAGACACAGGTGGTTACTAATATTTTTTTGTAACTGTGGAAGTTTGCTTTGTTACTGAGTATGTGGTCAATTTTCAAGAAGGTTCCATTGTAGTAAGAGCTGCGGACTGCGTTCCTGCCACCCCAGCTCCTGGTTGCCTGGCTAGCTTATGCCCCGAAATAAAAACACACAAACTGTATTCTTTTAAACACTGCTTGGCCCATTATATCTAGCCTCTTCTCGGCTAACTCTCGCACCCGGACTAGCGCATTTATACTAATCTGTGTAGCACCCCAAGGTGCACTTACCAGGAAGATTCTAGCCTACATATATCCTGGGTCCAAGCTTCATCGCATCTGCCCCAGATAGGAGAGCTATCGAGTCTGAGCTCACTTCCTCTTCCTCCCAGCATTCTGTTCTGTTTACTCCACCCACCTATGTTCTAACCTATGAGGGCCAAGCAGTTTCTTTATTTTTTAACCATTGACCTTCCTCCATCATTTCCCCTTTTTCTGTTTAAACAAAATAAAGGAAGACTTTAACTTTAACATAGCAAAATTACATATAACAAAACAGTTATCAAGTAAAAATTACAATATTTTGATTTTAGCCATTCTGACAGGTGTAAGATGGTATCTCAAAGTTGTTTTAATTTGCATTTCCCTTATTGCTAAGGAGGTTGAGCATGACCTTAAGTGTCTTTTGGCCATTTGAATTTCTTCTGTTGAGAATTCTCTGTTCAGATCAGTGCCCCATTTTTTATTGGGTTCATTAGCATTTTAAAGTCTAGTTTCTTGAGTTCTTTATATATTTTGGAGATCAGACCTTTGTCTGTTGCAGGGTTGGTGAAGATCTTCTCCCAGTCAGTGGGTTGCCTTTTTGTCTTAGTGACAGTGTCCTTTGCTTTACAGAAGCTACTCAGTTTCAGGAGGTCCCATTTATTCAATGTTGTCCTTAATGTCTGTGCTGCTGGGGATAAACGTAGGAATGATCTCCTGTACCCATATGTTGTAGAGTACTTCCCACTTTTTCTTCTATCAGGTTCAGTGTGTTCAGACTAATATTAGCCTTTGCTGGCGAGGTTGTGGAGAAAGAGGCACACTCATTCATTGCTGGTGGGAATGCAAACTTGTGCAACCACTTTGGAAATCAGTGTGGCGATTTCTCAGGAAATTTGGGATCAACCTACCCCAAGATCCAGTAATACCACTATTGGGAATATACCCAAGAGATACCCCATCAAATGACAAAAGTATCTGTTCAACTATGTTCATAGCAGCATTGTTTGTAATAGCCAAAACCTGGAAACAACCTAGATGCCCTTCAATGGAGGAATGGATGAAGAAAATGTGGAATATATACATATTAGAGTACTACTCAGCAGTAAAAAACAATGACTTCTCGAATTTTGCATGCAAATGGTTGGAAATAGAAAACACTATCCTGAGTGAGGTATCCCAGACCCAAAAAGAGGAACATGGGATGTACTCAGTCATAATCGGTTTCTAGCCATAAATAAAAGACATTAAGCATATAATTTGTGATCCTAGAGAAGTTAAATAAGAAAGTGAACCCAAAGAAAATCATATAGTCATCCGCCTGGAGAGGGGAAGTAGACAAGATTGCAGGGCAAAAACTGGGAACTTGCGGGTGAGGTGGCATGGGGCAAAGGGGAAATGGGATGAGAAACATGAGAAGGGGAGGATGGGAGGAGCTCGGGGGATTGGGATGGTTGGGATATAGGAAGGGAGGATACGGGAACAGCGAAGTATATATCCTAACTAAGGGAGCCATCTTAGGGTTGGCAAGAGACTTGACTCTTGAGGGGTTCGCAGGTGTCCAGGAATATGTTCCCAGCTGGTACCTTGGGCAACTAAGGAGAGGGAACCTGAAATGACCCTATCCTGTACTGATGAATATCTTGCATATCACCTTAGAACCTTCATCAGGCGATGGATCGAGGTAGAGACAGAGTCTCAATTTGGAGCAACGGTCTGAGCTCTTAAGGTCCAAATGAGGAGCAGAAGGAGGGAGAACATGAGCAAGGAAATCAGGACCACGAGGGATGCACCCACCCACTGTGACAGTGAAACTGATTTATTGGGAGCCCACCAAGGCCAGCTGGTCTGGGACTGAATAAGCATGGGTTGATTCTGGACTCTCTGAGCATGGCGGACAATGAAGGCAGATGAGAAGCCAAGGACAATGGCACTAGGTTTCGATCCTAATACATGAACTGGCTTTGTGGGAGCTTAGCCTGTTTAGACGCTCACCTTCCTGGATGTAGATAGAAGACCTTCGTCTTCCCGCAGGGCAGAGAATTTGGACTGCTCTTCAGTATCGAGAGGGAGGGGGAATAGTGTGGGGGGAGGAGAAGAGGAGTGGGGATAGGGGGAGGGGAGGGGGGAGGGGGCAATATTTGGGAGGAGGGGAGGGAAATGGGAAACGGGGAGCAGGTGGAAACTTTAATTAAAAAGAATAAAAAATAAATAAAAAGGAAAAAAATTACAATATTTACATCTATTTTATCTTTATCATAACTAAGGAAAACTATAACTATAACTAACTATTCCTCAACTCCATCAAAGACTCCAGAAAGATACAATATTACCTAAGCAAATAAGAAATAAACAACTTCCAAACTCTAGAAATCATAGAGACATCTCGCTGCCTGTACAGTCACCCAAAGTTCCTCTGTACCGTTGGGGCATCCGTCTTCGGCCTACAGGTCCATAGTATCCAGAGACATTTCCATGAAGCAGGAAATTTCAAAGGCAGTTCAGTCACTATCTGCTGTGTCCGCAGAATGTCTCGCAGACTCTTTCATGAATCAGGAACCCCAAAAGATCATCTCACCTTTAGGCAAGTTCAGCAGTCCTCTCTCTGTGGGTTCTCTGTGTCCAGTTTATACAATAGTCCAGGCAAGAGCAGTTTCTTGCCCAATGGCTATCAAACTCCATAAGGATCTTCTTCAATGCCCATCTTCTTCTTGAAGTAGATTGGTGCTGCCAGGAGCAGAGTGTCTCATTGTCATGAAAAGTCATAAGTTATTAAAACACTAAATAGCATATTCCATAGTCTTTGAAAGATATGAAGAATGTCTATCTAAAATATATCTATTTACATCTAGAAAATCTAACATGACTACAAAGTTGACTATTATAGACAACTATTCATTAACAACTTATATACATAACATTTTTACATGAGCTACACAATCACAGTACCTTAATCAATATCAGAAATACATATACATATAACAAAATCGACCTTAAATTTAAATCACTAAAGCAAAATCCATATCATTGCAAATTATTCATACCTATATCATATCCCCCTTTAAATGTAAAAGAATATTTATAAACAACATTTGGGAATATGGACATAGTTATTTCTCTCCAAACTGCTTCCTGCTGAATGGGGGCGCTGTTACTCAGATATTTCAGGGTATAACCTGTGTGCTAGGTTTATCTCAGTCATCAATTGAGTGAAGTAATTTTTTGAAGGTGTTCACAGCAACCTTTCAGGAGGGCATGGTCTATCATACCATATTGGGATGGAAGCAATTGGCAGGGTGTCATCGTCCGTGAAAACAAAAGAAGAATCTCTTTTCCAAAGTATCATATCCTTAGATCCAAATTCTGAAGTCAAGGTATTTTCAAAATATCTATGTTGGATTAGTTCAGTAGCATTTATAAACAAATATCTTTTAGCAGCTGTTGCTCCTTCCTCAGCATTCAAACAATTCAAACAGAGCATAATAGCATACATTATCAAAATTCTCTGTGTATTTTCCATCTTTGTGCGCTTTATTTTAACCTCTATTTTGTTTATTTTTACTTTTATTTTTTGCTTTTTGAGACAGGTTCTCTGTATCTTTGACCTGGAATAACTCTTTAGACCAGGCTGTCCTTGACCTCTCAGAGATCCACCTGTATCTGCCTCCCAGACATTGGGATTAAAGGTGTATGCTACTACACCTTGAACTCACAGAGATCTGTTTGTCTCTGCCTTTTAGGCACTGGGATTAATGGCATGTGCTACCACACCTTGAAGTCACAGAGGTCAATCTCCCTCTGCCTCCCAAGTGTTGGGATTAAAGGTGTGTACTACCACACCCAATTACTCTTTCTTCTTTTTTTTTTTTACTTTTAAGTACTTTATCTTTTAGCTTGCATATATTTTTTTTAACTGGTCTAGTTTCATTTATTTCTTGACACAACATCTATACAGCTCACACACGCAGCAGGACGCGCACCTTGGCTTCACAACAGCACCAGGCTGCACTTCCGGTTATAGTACAGTAGTGGCAGGGTGGCTGGGAAATGTACATTTATACACTTCATAAGTTAAAGGTGACTACACTATGACCTAGGGTAGCAAAGGCAAGACTTGGACCCAATGCCTGGTGTAGCGTGCCAAGGCGCTCTGCGCTGTCAGCTGTCATGTTCCAATGTAGCGCGCCATGGCGCTCTGTGCGCCAGGCGCTTTGCGCACCTCGGCGCTGTCATCTGTCATGTTCACAGGGTCTGGCACTAAGCCCGTTGCCGCCATTTGCTAGTGTCCCTAGTAGTAAACAACTTCTGCGCACGCTCGCTACAGGCCCAAGAGTGGTTTGAATCCACCTATCAATTGCTCACACGTTTTGCTCACGCAATTGCATCAGTGTGGGCCGAGCCAATCAAGCAATGACACATCATAGGCGGACCAGACACTGTATATGTTCCCCGCACGGTCGGGCTCGGGGTCTTTTCGCCTCCATCTTATCTTCAGTCTTCTGCGCTCCAATAAAGTACGTTCCAAGAAGAATCCTGTTGTGGTCATCTTCTCTGCTGGCAGAGTTGCGCGCCACAGCCTGGACCACTTGTGTCTGACCTATAAAAATGTACCCGGTCATTAAAAATGGCCAGTTGGGGAATAGGCCATGTATAAAATGTCATGTAAAATTTACTCATTTACCCTTTTAAAAAATAATATTTAGACTTCAAACCTTTGACCAGCTTGTCATGTGAATATACACTGTGGTAGCAAGAAGCACTCTTGCTGCACTTCAGCAACCTGGTGAATTTCAGTTTTTTTGTAAACCATAACATTTTTGTTAAAACAACCAAATTAAATCTCTTCTTTTTTGGTTTTTCGAGACAGGGTTTCTCTGTGGTTTTGGAGCCTGTCCTGGAACTAGCTCTTGTAGATCAGGCTGGTCTCGAACTCACAGAGATCCGCCTGCCTCTGCCTCCCAAGTGCTGGGATTAAAGGCGTGCGCCACCACCGCCCGGCTTTAAATCTCTTCTTTATATATCTGTTATATTACTTCCAAGTCACTCCCGAACCCCCAAAACCAGCCTGACATTTGCTGACATGTTTAATTGGAACCTCTCTTTGTAGTTTCTAAACTGCTGATCTGCAGCCCTAGTCTGGTTACGGGTACACCATGAAGACACAGGCTCTCTCCGCTGTCCCGAGGAGAGGACCCCCCAGCCTCTCTAAAAACACCCATCTGACCGTCCTCGGACTTCCACAAAGGCAGCGACACAAATACACCAGTGGGTCTGTTCTCACGTGTGAATGTCCACAAACTACCTGTTGTAAGCCCTTTCTTTCTTGGACTTCTCCAGGGCTTTGTCCATTGTTTTCTCGTTTTCCCCCCGACATTTGGGGCAGTACCACTTGCCCTTTGGTTTATGGTTGAGTCCCACGCAGGAGAAGTGGAACCACTCTATGGGGCACTCGTCATTGTCACAGCCGATCATCTCTCCATAGGAGACCTGATTGCACAGACAGTACGTGGGCTCGTTGGGGTCGATGGGGAGGTCTGCGGGAGAGGCTTCCCTCTCTGCTTTGGCCTTGGAGCGTTTCTTCTTCTTTGAGGTTTTTGCTTTCTTCTCCTTGGGCGTTCCTGAGGTGATGTCATCATGGTCGTGATTATTAGATGCATTCTCTCGATTCTCGTTGTTTCTCTGCCTCCGGGACCGCTTGTTATTGGGCTTGTCTGCCTGAGCGATTGTCTCACTCTTTGACTTGTCCTGGCCGGTCTTGCCGCTGCTGCCAGTGCTGTCGCTGATGTCCTGGTGGGCTTCGAAGAGCTCCACATGACTGTCCACCTGCCTGGTGCGGTTCTCCACCAGCTCCACCATCTGACTGACGATCTGGATCTTCTCATCGCCCAACTCCTGGCTGCGGATCAAGGCCCTCTGGATGCAGTGCAGCACCCGCCTCTTCTGGGTGCTGTCCTTCTCCTGCTTGAACTTCTCATAGTAGTCATCCAGCTCCTTCAGGATCTCTTGGTATTTGGCGTCGATCTCCCGCATCAGCGAGACGTTCCTCTGCAGGTCGAAAGGCAGTGATTCGATGGAGTCCAGGTAATCCTCCACATAGTTCACCAGGTGGATCTGCTCCCCGTTGGCAGGACTCAATATGGTTCACCCCGGAGGTCCCCGGCGACTCGGCGGCTTTCCTCTTCCTCCACCCCCCGCCCCCCTCAAACAGCAATGCAAAATGCAAAAGCTCTCGCCCTCCCGCGCCCCCCAGTGCCACTTTGGCCGGGCCGGCCGGCGGCTACATCTGGCTTCCGCCACGCCGCCTCCAGGGACGCCGGGACCCCAGCGCCTGTAGGTGCGGGCCGCGGCGGCCGAGGCTCTAGCTTGCATATATTTTTAACACACTGTAAATCATTTAAACATTTTCTTTGACTTTGAATCTTTCTTTTACTGTATATCTCTCTTTTTCTGACCACTCGAGCCTTGAAATTACTGAGCAATATGGGTAGGTTTAAAGCTGTGGCTTTGAAGGCTGGATCCAGCCCATTCCTTAGGTTTCCAGCCTCATGGCTGAGGTACTGGCTGTAGCCATGTTTATCACCACAACTCTGTGGTGTTTCAAGGTCCTTGACAGCAAACAAGCTGCAACACTATATCCACAGACAACACTCAAGTCCTCTCTGTGTAGTCGGCCCTCCTGCCTAAAACAGTCAGAGTTTGCCCTCCAGGACAGACCAGAATGCCAGCATTTTAAAACAGCACAACTTTTTTCCTGCTATGGCTGAAAACAAACAGTCATGCAGTCAGCTTTTCATCAACACCATTCAAGTGTTCATGGCAGGACCTCTTAAATGAGCTGCAAGGTTTCACAGCTGAAGCTGAGTCAGGAAGCCTCTCTTAGATGAGAACACTTGCTTGCCTCTAGCAAACAGAGCAGACCCAAGAATTTGCTGCTACCAAGAAAACATGCTTTACTCTATTCTTTCCCAAGCTTTCTCAGGATTTTTGTGGATATAGTTGTCCACACGTTGGGGGCCCTTCTGCAGTGGGAGCAGCGGGCCTCTTCCCACAGCACGGCTCCCTGCCGCCCAGCTAGCTTTACCTGAAATAACAACACACAAACTGTATTCTTTTAAAAACTGCTTGGCCCAATATATCTAGCCTCTTCTCGGCTAATTCTCACACCAGGACTAGCCCATTTCTAATAATCTGTGTAGCACTCCAAGATGCGCTTACCAGGAAGATTCTAGCCTATGTCCATCCTGGGTTGGAGCTTCATCGCATCTGCCCCAGAGAGGAGAGCTATCGAGTCTGAGCTCACTTCCTCTTCCTCCCAGCATTCTGTTCTGTTTACTCCACCCACCTATGTTCTAACCTATGAGGGCCAAGCAGTTTCTTTATTTTTTAACCATTGACCTTCCTCCATCATTCCATGAGCTGCAGAGAAGAAAGAATATTCTTTCCTATTTGGGTGGAATGTTGTATAGATGTCTGTTAAGTCAATCTGATTCATTACCTCCATTAATTCTCCTATTTCTCTGTTAGGTTTCTGTCTTATTGACCTGTCCATTGGTGAGAGAGAAGTGTTGAAGACTCCTACTATTAGTGTGTGTGGTTTGATGGCTGCCTTGAGTTTTAGTAATGTTTCTTTTACATAAGTGGGTGCTTTTATATTAGGGGCATAGAATTTCAGGATTGAGACTTCATCCTGATGAATTGCTCCTGTTATGAGTATAAAATGTCCCTCTTCATCTCTTCTGATTGATTTAAGTTTGAAGTCAACTTTGTTAGAAATTAGTATGGCCACTCCTGCTTGTTTCTTAGGTCCATTTGCTTGATAAGACTTTTCCCAGCCCTTTACTCTGAGTAGGTGCCTGTCTTTGTGGTTGAGGTGTGTTTCTTGTAAACAGCAGAATGTTGGATCCTGTTTTTGTATGCAATCTCTTAGTCTGTGTCTTATTATAGGTGAGTTGAGTCCATTAACATTAAGTGATATTAATGACCAGTGGTTGTTAACTCTGGCCACTTTTTTAGTAGTAGAGTTTGTGTGTTTTCCTTCTTTGAGTTGTGCTGGTGAAGGGTCTCTAGATGTCTGAGTTATTGTGGTCGTTGTTGGATTCCTTGGTTTGTGATTTTCCTTCTATTACTTTCTGTAAGGCTGGATTTGTGGCTACGTATTGTTTAAATTTGTTTTTATCCTAGAAAATTTTGTTTTCTCCATTTATAGTGAACGAAAGTTTGGCTGGGTAAAGTAGTCTGGGCTTGCATCCATGGTCTCTTAGTTTCTGCAGTACATCTATCCAGGGTCTTCTGGCTCTCATGGTTTCCATAGAGAAGTCAGGTATAAGTCTGATAGGTTTACCTTTATAAGTAACTTGACCTTTTTCCTTTGCAGCTCTTAATATTCTTTCTTTATTCTGTATGCTTTGTGTTTTGATTATTATATGGTGAGGGGATTTTTTTTTATCCAGCCTATTCAGTGTTCTGTATGCTTCTTGAACCTTCATAGGTATATCCTTCTTTAGATTGGGAAAGTTTTCTTCTATAATTTTATTAAATATATTTTCTGGACCATTGAGCTGCGCTTCTTCTCCTTCTTCTACTCCTCTTATTCTTAGGTTTGGTCTTTTTATTGTGTCCCAGATTTCCTGAATGTTTTGTGATGAGAGTTTGTTGGACTTGCTGTTTTCTTTGATCAGAGCGTTTATTTTCTCTATGGTATCTTCAGAATCTGAGATTCTTTCTTCTATCTTTTGTATTCTGTTGGTTATGCTTGTTTCTGTAGTCTCTCTATTCGTTTACCTAGATTTTCCATGTCCAGCCGGCCCTCTGTGTTTTCTTCCTTGCCTCCATTTCAGTTTTCAAGTCTTGAACTGTTTCCATTATCTGTTTGATTGTTTTTCCTTGCTTTCCTAGGGTATCATTCACTGATTTACTCAATTCTTCAAACTTTCTGTTATACTTCTCATCCATTTCTATAAAGGCATTTTTTACATGCTGGTTATGGGCATCAATCACTTTCATAAAGTCAATTTTTTCTACTTCTTCTTGATTAAGGTGTTCATGTCCTCCTGTTGTGAGGTCGCTGGGTTCTGGTGGTTTCATGTTGTTTTTCATATTGTTGGGTGAATTCTTGAATTGGCGCCTGCCCATCTCTCCTCCTAATGCTCTCCTAATGATCTTCTTTTTTTATTTTTTTTATTAATTAATTTATTTAGTTATTAAAGATTTCTGCCTCTTCCCCGCCACCACCTCCCATTCCCTCCCCCTCCCCCAATCAAGTCTTCCTTCCTCCTCAGCCCAAAGAGCAAGCAGGTTTCTCTGCCCTGTGGGAGGTCCAAGGACCACCCACCTCCATCCAGGTCTATTAAGGTGAGCATCCAAACTACCTGGGCTCCCACAAAGCCATTACGTGCAATAGGATCAAGAACCCATTGCCATTGTTCTTCAGTTCTCAGTAGTCCTCATTGTCCATTATGTTCAGCGAGACCGATTTTGTCCCATGCTTTTTCAGTCCCCGGCCAGCTGGCCTTGGTGAGTTCCCGATAGAACATCCCCCTTGCCTCAGAGTGTGGGTGCACCCCTCGCAGTCCTGAGTTCCTTGCTCGTGCTCACTCTCCTTCTGCTCCTCCTTTGGATCGTGAGACTTCAGTCCAGTGCTCCAATGCTGGTCTCTGTCTCTGTCTTCTTTCATCGCCTGATGAAGGTTAATATTCAGGGGGATGCTTATATGTTTTTCTTTGGGTTCACCTTCTTATTTAGCTTCTCTAGAATCACGAATTATAGTCTCAATGTCCTTTATTTATGGCTAGAAACCAAATATGAGTGAGTACATCCCATGTTCCTCTTTTTGGGTCTGGCTTACCTCACTCAGGATAGTGTTTTCAATTTCCGTCCATTTGTATGCAAAATTCAAGAAGTCATTGTTTTTTACTGCTGAGTAGTACTCTAATATGTATATATTCCATACTTTCTTCATCCATTCTTCCATTGAAGGACATCTAGGTTGTTTCCAGGTTCTGGCTATTAGACCTCAATATCAGTCCAAACACACTGAACCTGATAGAAGAGAAAGTGGGAAGTACTCTACAACACATGGGCACAGGAGAACACTTCCTACGTATAACCCCAGCAGCACAAACACTAAGTACATCATTGAATAAATGGGACCTCCTGAGACTGAGAAGCTTCTGTAAAGCAAAGGACACTTTCACTAAGACAGAAAGGCAACCCACTGACTGGGAGAAGATCTTCACCAACCCCGCAACTGACAAAGGTCTGATATCCAAAATATACAAAGAACTCAAGAAATTAGACCGTAAAAGGTTAATCAATCCAATTATAAAATGGGGCACTGAGCTGAACAGAGACTTTTCAACAGAAGAAGTTCAAATGGCCAAAAGACACTTAAGATCGTGCTCAACTTCCTTAGCAATCAGGGAAATGCAAATCAAGACAACATTAAGATACCATCTTACACCTGTCAGAATGGCTAAAATCAAAAACACCAATGATAGCCTCTGCTGGAGAGGTTGTGGAGAAAGGGGCACTCTTATCCATTGCTGGTGGGAATGCAAACTTGTGCAACCACTTTGGAAAGCAGTGTGGTGGTTTCTCATGAAAGTCGGGTTCAACCTACCTCTCGACCCAGCAATACCACTATTGGGAATATACCCAAGAGATGCCCAAACATACAACAAAAGTATATGCTCAACTATGTTCATAGCAGCATTGTTTGTAATAGCCTAATGATCTTCTTTTACAGGATCAGGTCTCCTTGCCCACTGATGTACCTTCCCAGTGATGGCACTCCCCAGTGATGGCTCTCCTGATGCCTAGATCAGATCTCCATGTTGGTTGGGTAGCTCATAAATAAAGCACCTACCTTGCTTGCTGCAGTCAGGCTATTGAGACAAAGGAACTCATGCACGATTTGGCCCCAGCACCCAAAGAGGTTGAGCTGGGTGATGTTATGTGCCCGAAGAGGGGAGGGAGGCAGAAGAAAGGGGGGTTCTGGATGCAAGCTGTGTGGGATAAGAAGAGAGAGGCAGTATCTGGGGAGTCTAACCCCTGCAGGAAGATCAGGAAGTATATGGGGGATGAGGAACGTCTGAGTCCATGTCTGGGCTGCTGCCGCGGGTCCAAAAGTCACTCACCCTGGTGATGGCTCTCCTGGTTCTGAGATCAGATCTCCATGCTGGTTGGGTAGCTTGTAAACAAAGCGCCTACCTTGCTTGCTGTAGGCAGGTTACTGAGACAAAGGAACTCCTGCCCGCCCAGTTGCCCTCACAATTGGACCCCAGCGCCCAAGCAGGCTGAGCTGGGTAATGTTATATGCCCAAAGAGGGGAGGGTGGCAGAATAAAGGGGGGTTCTGGATGCAAGCTGGGTGGGATAGGAAGAGAGAGGAAGTATCCGGGGAATCTAGCCCCTGCAGGAAGATCAGGAAGTACAGGGGGTGATGAGGAACGTCTGAGTTCCGTGTCGTGGGCTGCTGATGCGGGTCCAAAAGTCACTCACCCCAGTGATGGCTCTCTGAAGTACAATTTCATAATAGAACATTTTCTGATTTCTGTCCACTGTACCTGTTTCTCTCCCAAAATGAATAAAGGAAGATCACTGTGACAAAAAATTCTCTTAAAAATATAACTAAGATAGTGAAAAATGAATGATTATTTTACCAAAGTCTTTGAGTAGGCAGAAAGAGATGGAAATGAGTGTACACCTAGAAAAGTTCATCTCCAACAGAGGAGTTGATTCATGGTGATCAGAAAGAAAGAATGGTGAATGATAAAAGAAAAGAACTGGTAATTAGGAAGAAGTGCAAATATCTTGTTCCACATTCAGCAAAATGGGAAACAGCCTCTTCAGCTGAGAGCATGTATGGAAGAAAAGTTGAAGTTAGGCACAATATCATATCAAGCTCCTATGCAAACTGATAAATTTCCTGCGCATTAATAAGAATCATTTTTTTGTCTGATACTATTAGCTGTCATGTCACATGGATAATTTTATAAACTTCACCAAGGAGTCAACAAAAACATTCAAAAGAAAAAATGATGGAATCAAAAAACCAAAACTCTAGTGTTTTGCTATTGGACAAACTTTAGCACATATCAACCTGAAAGAAAAGTTTTGCTGCAATGAAGTGCACTGTTAGAAACCCAATAATAGGTGCTGCTAACATTCTCATTTCTGTTAAGAAAGGTGGGGATAATTGTAGAGAACATTGACAAATAACAAGGAATTGAATGCTACTGATCGATTCCTAGTGGGATTTAGAGAGTATTGTTATTTTCATCAATCAGAAAAAAAGCATATGCTACATATAGATAATTCTCTAGAAGGAATGACATGCCAATTGTTAAGAAAAAAATATTAGAATATTTATCTTTACTCAAACCCTGTGGGAACCCAGAGAGGTGAGCCTGTTCCACCTTGACTGGAGGTAAGAGAGTTTGAGCTTATTTTTGCTCTTTCAAAGTTGTTGACAACAGATGTGGCTATGATATGATCTTGGATCAGTAGGATTAGCATAGTAAAAATGGCAATTTTGCCAAAAGCAATCTTGAAATTCAACACAATATTCATCACAATTTTTTTACAGACTTTTGAAGAACAATGATGTCCTTCATATATGGAAAAAAGCCAAGATAGCTATTAAAAACACGTACAATAAAATAACTGCAGGAGGTGTCACTATCTCTGATCTCAAACTATACTACAGAACTGTAGTAATAAAAACAGCATGGTATTGGCAAAAAAAAAAAAAAACAGACCCATTGACAACTGAAATCAACTTGAAATCCTAGATACAAAGATATAATTCTATACTCATATGAACACTTTATTATATCAAAAAAGCCAGAGCTATACAATGGAAAAAATAAAGAATCATCAACAAATGGTGTTGGCATAACTAAGTATGCAAAAAAAATGCAAATAGATTCACATCTATCACCTTGCTCAAAACTCATTTCCAAGTGGATCAAAGACCTCAACATGATTTCAGTTACACTGAACTTGATAGAAGAGAAAGTGAGGAATAATCTTGAACACATTGGCACAGGAGACAATTCATTTAAGAGAACACCAGTAGCAAGGCACTAACACTGACATTTTATAAATGTGGCCACATGAAAGATATAAGCTTCAGTAAGGCAAAGGACACTACCAAAATAAAACAGCAGCCTACAGAATGGGAGAAAATCTTCACCAACTTCAAATCTGACAGTTGGCCAATCTCTAAAATATTTAAAGAACGCAAAAAAATAGACATCAAAAAACAAAATAATCTAATTTAAAAAATGGGATGAAGTCATAAACTGAGAATTCTCAACAGATGAAATTCAAATGGCTGAGAAACACTTAAGGAAATATTTATCCTTAACTATCAGGAATTTCATATCAAAACAACTATGAGATTCTATCTTAAACCTGTCAGAATGGTTAAGATCAAAAACACAAGTGACAGCTTATTTTGGAGAGGATGTGTAGCAAGGGGAACACAACCAAAGGGGTTGTGCATACTTGTACAACCACTTTGGAAATCAACATGGTAGTTTCTCAGAAAATTGGGAATCAATCTACCTCAAGACCCCGTGATATTACTTTTGGGCATTCACCCAAAGGATGTTTAATCATACAACAAGGGTACTTGCTCAACTGTGTGTTATAGGAAATCCTACAGCCAGTAGACTTTAAGTTACCCACCTACTTTGGTGAGGCATTTTATACTGTTTATACAGATGTAAAGCGGTGCGGCCGCTCTCTTTTCCAGCTGTGGGATTTGGTTGCTGTTCTTTGTACCAACAGAGGATTCTGATTTGTGATTCTACCTCTAAATAAATAACCATCTATTATTCCCAATGCTGAGCCAGTGTGGGATTTCTTTTAAGTGTCCTTCTTCATCAATCCTAAAGCCAGTAGCCTCTAAGTTACCCGTATATTTGGGCGTGACCTATTATACTATTTATGCCAATGTAAAGTGTATAACCACTCTCTTTTCTGGCTTGGGTGTTTGGTTGCTATTCTCCATCCCAGCAGAGGATTCTGATTTGTGAGCCTACACCTAAATAAATAACCATCTATTATTCTTAGTTCTGAGCTAGTGTGGGATTTCTTTTGAGCATCCTTCTTTATCTGGCACCCATGTGGATTTGGACTCCAGGCTACCAGGTGAATGGCCTAAAGTCCTAGCCAGTCTATGGCCCAGAAAGTCTCCCAATTCTGCAGTGGAGCTTACTGCATGTGGTGACTTGGAAATTTCCCAAGCACAACACGTCCCTGCCTTCACTGTGCTATAATCCCTGGCACGGTTCCCTGGTGTGGTTCCTTGCCATGTGGCAGCTTGTGCAATTTCCGGTTTGTGCTCCTTGACTGTGAGATCTAGGTTTCTTGCTTCATGTATGGAATTGATTTAACTGCTTTAAAGTTGTTAAGCAAAGCATATTTCTCAGTGTTTAACCAGTACCAAGGTGGGAAATTAAAGTGGCTCAGGACCATTCCTGTCACCAACGGTTGTACTGTTGCTACTTGTGACTCTGCAACTATGACACCTTCTGGAAAATAAGAATATTACAAGTAAAACAATTTACCAAATCTCATAACAGGTAATTAATAAATCAAAATTGCAGACTACATTAATATTGAAAATTTTAGTAAAATTTTTGCTAATACTGTGGATTGTATTCTGCGAGGCTTATTTGGTTATGGTGATACTTCCACTTATTGGATATTGGGACTCAGCTTTTTTTTCATATTGTGTCATTAAGAAAGAATATGGCACTTTTAGGAATGATACAGTCTTTACACATTAATAATGAACAGCTAGATGACAGGATTAATGCCATCAAAAATCAAAAATTACCTGAAAAAATTGATACTATTGAAAAGGGTAACATATATTTGACAGAAAAAAAAATAAATCATATCTAAGGGTACTGAGAAATTTTTGGAAAGAATTCATACGGTTGAATTTGACAATCAAAATTTGTTAAAAAGTTATGATAGATTAGTAGATAGAGTATCTCTCCAAGATGGCAATCTGCACACTATCCAAATAATGTCCAACAATGAGGTGTTATCTTTAAAGGAGAAAATTCAGACCTTGGAATGTGCAGAATGAGGACCAGAGTCTAGGTGCCTCAATGAAATCACTAGAAATATATAGAGTCCAGGAGATTCAGGCTTTACAAAAGACAATAGTTAAAAAAAGACTTGAAATGATTTAAGAAATTATTGGAACTGATGAACAGGGAAAGAAAGCACAAGGGCAGGATTCAACATTGCCAGTAGCTATCAGAGATGACTTACCCAGGGTTTTAGCTTCCTACCCTGTAATCTTCTCTGAAAAAGCATCAAGTCCTAAAGGCCCAAAAAGATCCAAAAAAAGGTAGAGGAATACTTATAGAAATGAATGATCTAAAAGAAATTAAGTAAGCTGTCATAACTTATACTTGCACTCTGCATTTGTTAGGAAGATGATAATGACATGGGTTTCTAGAATCAAGGCAACACCACATGACTGGATTCAGTTAGTCTCAGCAGTCCTTGATGATGGGCCCCAGTTGATGTTTCCATATTATTTCAAGAAAGAGGCTAAAATTTTAGAACAACAGGGAAAAGCAAAAGAACTTTAGACTACCCAAGATAAAATTCTTGGTGAGGGCATTTATGCTAACCCACAGGATCAAGTTCATTACAGTGAAGAAATTGTGTCCCTATGCCAGAAAGTAGCTGGAAATGCTTTGGACAGAATTCAAAAATCAAGAAAAAGAATTGAATCATATACCAGTGTTAAACAGGGCCAGAGAGAACACCTTAGTGATTTTTTACAAAGATTAAATAAGGCTGTACAAATTGGAGTAACAGACCCAGGTGCTTGATGACTACTTATTGAATCTTTGGCTTTTGAAAATGCCAATTTAGAGTGCAAAAAGATAATTGGGTTTTTAAAGGTTAGATCAACACCTATGGATGAATGAATCCTGCATACAATGAACCTTGAGACATTTGGCTATAATACTGAATCTTGTGTATGAGAAACAATTTCCAAAGGAATGAGGAAACATCAAATTGCCAAATGTTTTAATTGGGGTAGAATAGGACATCTGAGAAGGGATTGCAGACAAGGAATTCCTAGGAATAATATCTCCTCTAGGAATGACAAGAATAGGAAGACTCAGCTTTTAGGTATATGTAGAAGGTGGGCAAAGGCTGACATTGGAGCAATGAATGTAGATCAACAAAGAGAGAAAAGACAACCTGGTACCATGGGGAAACTCTTTGAAAGGTGTCTTGCAGGCCTCCAAGCCAAAACTGGCCCAGTCATTCCTAGTCACTGTGGAAGACATGTCTCACCAGGAATATTAAAAAAATCCAGAGCCGCCAGGCAGCAATGGCGCACACTTTTAATCCCAGCATTCGGGAGGCAGAGGCAGGCGGATCTCTGTGAGTTCAAGACCAGCCTGGTCTAAAAGAGCTAGTTCCAGGACAGGCTGCAAAACCACAGAGAAACCCTGTCTCTAAAAACCAAAAAAAAAAAAAAAAAAATCCAGAGCCATCTCTAAAGGATCATACTGTTCTAGATGATGGCATAAACATGGAGGATAAGTCAAAAATTCCAATAGGAATTAGGAAACTTATATTCTGGCAGACTTCTATAAATGATCAAAGACCAAAGCTAAGAATGTATAAATGGCATTGTAATTGTTGGTTTGATAGACACAGGTATGGATATGAGTATCATTACTCCAGAATCTTGGCATCCAAATTTGCCATTTCAAGAGGCAGGTGTTCAATTACTAGGAATTGGAACCATATCTCAAGTTGAACAAAGAACAAGATGGGTTGACTGCATTGGGCTTGAAGGCCAGAGAGGGAAGCAGAGGCCATATGTGGCTAATAATGCAGTAATTTTATGGGGTCATAACCTGCTGCAGCAATAGAATACAAAGATTAACATTCCTGTGGTCCCAGGAACTCATAATTCTGGGAAGGATATTATAAGGTACTATAAACAAAGGTCACCAGCCATTCAGGCTGTGCAAGAACTAAAGCAACAAGCAAACATTTAGAAGTATCAACAGCCCTACCTTTAAAATGATTCACTGAGAAACCAACATGAGTTAAACAATGGCCACTAGCTGAAGAATATGTGTAGACTTTAGAGCAGCCAGCAACTAGGTTCTCACCATATCGAAGAACCAACCAGCGTTTTGAATTCTCCTATTTTTTTTTTATAATACATCTGGAAAATGGAGAATGGTGACAGATCTAAGAGCTGTCAATAAGATAATTCAACCTAGGGGCCCCCTACAATCTGGAATACCTACCTCTGTCTTCACTATTAGCAAAAGGATGGCCTCATAGTTATTGATTTGAAAGATTGTTTCTTCAATATACCTTTACAAGAAAAGGATAGAAAAAATATTTGCCTTCACAGTGCCTACTTATAATAATTCTCAGCCTAGTAGGATATATCAATGAACTATCCTGACACAAGGAATACTCAATAGCCTCACTCTTGGTCAATACTTTGTAAGTCAGCCATTGGAAATAATGATTAAGCAATTTCCTAAGCTTATAATTTACCATTACATGAATGACATTTTGCTATCTGATCCAAACATAGATATTTTAGAAAGAATGTTTGAAGAAGTAAAGAAAGTTTTGCCAAAATGGGATTACAAATTGCTTCTAAAAAAATACAGAGAGGAGATTCTGTCAATTACCTAGGTTATAAAATAGGGTTGCATAAAATTAGAACACAAAAGGCACAAATTAGGAGAGACCAGTTGTGGATTTTTAATGACTTTCAAAGATTGTTAGGAGACATTTTCAGTCTATGGCCAGCTGTTGGGATAAAACCTGATTTAATAATTCATCTAAACAAAACCTTAGATGGTGATAAAGACTAGAATAGTCCTAGAGAAGTAACAGCTGAAACAGAAAAGGAATAGAGAATTGTTGAGGGAAAATTATAGGAGGTACATGTGGATAAGGTGAATCCAAATCTTAATTGTATTCTAGTCATATTGCCTTCTAGAATTTCTCCTACAGGAATTTTAATGCAGAGGGAAGATATTATCTTAGAATGGATCTTTTTGACACATAAATCAAGTAAAAAGTTAAAAACTAATGTGGAAAATTTCTCTGAATTAATTATAAAATATAAATTGAGACTTCATCAATTAACAGGTATAAAGAGCTGCATTGTGCCGTGCCATGAAGGTGGCGTTGGTTTCCGCCCATCACCCCCTCTTGAGAATGTGCTCTAAGTCACATACTATCCCATATATGGCTAAGACTGAGAATGTGCTCTCAACCACATACCATCCCATATATGGCCTAGAGAATGTGAGAATGTGGCTTGCTTCCGTGTACCTAGACCTATCCACATTTCCCACGTAGCTTGCTGGGGCTGGCTAACAAGGGGCTATTTTAGCTGTGGGTTGGCTTTCCCCAGTATTCAAAGATTGTTCAAGGTTCCTGAATAAACTGCTGAAAGAAAAGTCCAGTGTTGCATCTTTCTTGCTGGTCGAGGCAGTCGCGACAAGCAGGTATAGACCCAGGAGAGATTATAGTTCCTTTCAATACTGATGAAATAAAAAAGTTGTGGGAAGACAATGAACCATGCAAAAGAGCAAATGCTAACTTTTTTGGGAGTAATTAATAGCAATTATCCCAAAAGTGATAGACTTAACCTTATAAAAAACACTTCTTGGATTCTTCCCCAAATCGTACATGATGCACCAATAACTGGAGCCCGTACATTTATACTGATGCAAATAAATTAGGGAAGGCCAGTTATATATCAAAAGAATTAAATAAAGTGGAACAAAGCCCTATAATTAATCCAGAATGCAGAATTATATTCTATTCTCATGGTGCTAAGGGATTTTAAAGAACCTCTTAATATAGTTACTATTTCACAATATGCAGAAAGTTGTCTTGCATATTGAAACCACTAAGTTTATATTAGATGATACAGAATTGACTTCATTATTTATGCAGGTGCGAGACATAATCAGTAATAGTCTTTGTCCTATATAGAAAACACACATCTGATCCCATATGGGTCTGCCAGGTCCTCTAGCACAAGATAATGCAGAAATTGATTAATTTTTTATTGTAACCATGTTGCAGGCATCAGAATTTCATTAAAAATATCATGTCAATAGCAAAGCTTTAAAGAAAGAGTTTTCTATTACATGGCAGCAAGCTAAGAAGATTATAAAGAGATGCCCTACTTGCTCTTTCTATAACCAAACACCATTACATGCAGGGACTAACCCAAAGGATATTCAAAGAAATGAAATCTGGCAGATGGATGTGTTCCGCTTTGCAGAATTTGGAAAATTAAAATATGTACGCCACACCATTGACACTTTATTCAGGTTTTCAGTGTGCAACTACTTTAAGCTCAGAAAAAGCTGATTCAGTAATGACACATTTATTAGAAGTTATGGCCATCATGAGTATACCTGCACAAATAAAGACAGATAATGGTCTAGCATATGTCTCTAAGAAAATGAATTTTTTTGCTTATTATAATATTAAAACATTAGTCAGTGATACTCACTGTTGAAGACAAAAAGAATATAAGGATCAAAAGGCTAAAATGTTTCCAGAAATATTTTTGATCAAGTGAAAATTGAAATAAATGGTACATTGAGGACAATGACTTTAATCAGGGGTATTCCAAAGAAATAAAATGTTCAGAAACTATTATAGAATCACTCAAAGTGACTAAAATATTATTCATCATATTAATATTACAAACAGATGTCATGGTTAACAGTAATACTGAAATGTCCAAATATAATAAAGAAGAATAAATTTTACTACAAGTCTAAGATTGCTTGATGTCAATCATATTTTTGACAGTTTTTAAAAATTATGGGTAGAGAAGAAATCGGAGTAATGTTCCCAAAGATAGAGAATAACAAACTGGTTTTCACAAAGAACAATCAATATTATTTGTATAAAACAATCTATCCTTAGTGTATCTCTATGTTCCTAACAAACAGTATCTTTCTTTACTTAACTTTGAGAAAGTTTGTTTACCATTTATAAATAGTTTCCATTTTTTAAAAATGTACTGGAAGTTCATGATGAAAACTTTACTGAATGATGATGTGGGATGTCATACTGTATAGGTGCTGCTTTTCTTGGTTGTTGAATAAAGCTGTTTTGGTCAATGACTTGGCAGAGTAAAGCCAGGCAGGAAATCTAAGCAAAGATATATAGAGTGAATATGCAGAGTCAAGGAGATGCCATGTAGCTGCAGAAAGGAAAGATGCCAGAATATTACTGGTAAGCCATAGTCTTTTGGTGATACATAGATTAATAAAAACGTGATAATTTAAAACGTGATAGCTATCTAGAAATGCAACAGAGCACTGGCCAAACAGTGTTGTAATTAATATAGTTTCTGTGTGATTATTTGGGTCTGGGTGGCCAGGAAATGAAAGTGCAGCCTCTGACTATAAATTGTGCTCAAAATTTTCGCAAGAATTTCCACATAAACATTGAGAAAACTTTTTTATTAAAAAAATAAGGATTATATATACAGAAAAGAACAGATGTTTGTTAGAGGCAAGCAAAGGCACAACACCATTAAGAGAGACAACATCCTGATTCAGCATCAGTGCCCAAAACAATGCAGCTCTTTTAAGAAGCTCTGCCACCATACACTTAAATGGTGTTTTTGAGCAACTGATGGAAGACTGCTTGGTGGTGGTGGCATGGACCTTGACACTCTACAGAATTGTGGCAATAAATAAAGCTCTCTCCAGCATGTCCACCATTGAACTAGCTTCTCAGAAAGATAAGGACTGTGGCAGAGGCAGCTGCCAAAGCTGCAGCTTCAATCCTAGTCATGCTACTTAACAGATTAAAAATACATGTGCTCAGAAAAAAGATAGAGATGTACAGTAAAGACAGATTCAGATGGAAATTTAGAAAAAAAAATCTCTAAATGATTAGCACTGTCTTTAAAACTATATGTAGCTTTGGAAAAGAATAGAAAAAAGATAGAGAAAATCATTTTAAAAATAGAGTAGCTGGGTGTGGTAGTGCACACCTTCAATACCAGCACTTGAGAGACAGAGGCAGGTGGATCTCTGTGAGTTCAAGGACAGCCTTGATACATAGTGAGGTCTAGTACAGACAAAGATACACAGGGGAAACCCTGTCTCAAAAGATCAAAAATTAAAAAAATAAAAGTAATAGAAATAGATTTTTTTGAAAAAAGCCATATAACAATAGAAAATAGACAGATTTTGGATTATGTATATTATTATATTTTCTTTGAATATTTAACTATGAATGAGCTGACAACAGAAAGACATTTTTACATACTGTTAAGCTAAACCAACATATATATATATTTAAGATATCTTGACTTCAAAATTTAAGTCTAAGAACATGTTATTGGAAAAGAGGTTCTGCTATTGTTTCCACAGATGATAGAAACCTGTGGATTCCTTACTGGCTAATAGTGTTTGATCAAAAGAGTTATGTCTATTATGTGGTAGATAAACATTTCCTGATTGGATTTGAGGCCTGGTCCATGGGAGGGAATTTAATACCTGATATTGGTTATAGGAGGTCATACACCCTATGTTAGAACCTACTATCTTAATTTCTAAATGATAATATTATCAAATACCTTCTAAAACATGTTTACATCTATATCCCTGGGTTCTTTTCAGTCTTGGAGCAAGAAGATTATTTTGTAGTGAACAGTAATCAATTTAGACATGAATAACTGATCAAAGTGATGTAAATTAGGAAGTGGGTGCCCATCCCTAAATAAGAATTGCATATTATGGAATATCACAGAAGAAATAGGAAGAAAGAAAGAAAGAAAGAAAGAAAGAAAGAAAGAAAGAAAGAAAGAAAGAAAGAAAGAAAGAAAGAAAGAGGTGGAGATCAGTGCAATGTTGTCTTCTGAGTATAGCATGACTATTGCAATTTTTGAACTTACAGTTTTCTGTCAGTAACTGCACAAGATTGAGACAACCAAAATTCCAGGATATATGGGACAGATAATCTCCAATACTCACTTCTTATTCAAAACTACTGGC
Organism: Chionomys nivalis; assembly: GCF_950005125.1. Taxonomy (NCBI): domain Eukaryota; kingdom Metazoa; phylum Chordata; class Mammalia; order Rodentia; family Cricetidae; genus Chionomys; species Chionomys nivalis. Next base: position 49,863,705 of record NC_080112.1, on the reverse strand, counting down.
AGTAGGTAGTTATTATTTGAAATCAAACTATACTTAATTATGGATGTAGACACTAAAAGGATTGCTACTCTCTAGCAGTTGGCCTCCATGTACATGAACATAGGAGCAGTACTAACTTACTTAATGGGTTATCTAAATGAAAGACATGAAATTTGGAGAGGGATATAATAGGCTGAATATAGGGAGAGCTGGAGTTGGAAATAGATAGTAGATATGATGATATATTATGTGTAGAATTCTCAAAAATAAAAGTACAAATAAAAATGGATACAAATTGAGTAGTCACCTACTCAGTTTAATCTAAAATCAGAATGATTTTGTCCTCTGTGCATAAAAGTTAGAGTAAAACTTATTTTGTATGGAATTTTTGAAGTGATATTGAGATTAAATTTTGACTGTTTGTGTGATAATGTTGATTAATAGCACCATTATGTAAATACAATCAAATAACCATTATTTCATTAATCCTTATATTTATTTTATTACTGTTTTGATATCTGATTAATGTAGTCTCTCAACCAAGAAAAATAGCACCTATATGTGAACCAGATCACATATTTTCTCATATTTACATTTGGAAACAATTATAAAATTTAAAAATTACAACAGAATTATTTTTATCTGTATTGATCCTAGAACACTATTAAACAAGCATGTGTTAATTTCTTTTCTATTGCTGTGATAAAATACTATGATCATGGCAACTTATAGAAGAAAGTGTTTTTTGGGGGCCTTGTGATTCCAGAGAGTTAGTTCATGGTGAGATCAGAGGTAGCAGGTGGTTTCATCACCAGCTGAGAGTGCACATCTCCAATCACAAATATGAATCTGAAAACACATTTAAAATGGTGCAAGACTTTCAAAACTTTAAAAAAAATACACCTAGTTACATACTTTTCCTGAAAGATCACACACCCCAATCTTCCCCAAATATCCACCAACTTAAGATCAAGTATTCATACACCTGAGATGTATGAGGATATCTCATTTAAAACACTACATAGTAATCCCTGTCCCCACAGTCTTGTGGCCATATCTTAATGAAAGATGCATTTAGCCAAATTTTGAATGTCCCAATAGTCTTTCAGTTTCAACACTGTTTAAAAGTCCAAGTTATAAGTCTTTTCTGAAACACAAGCTATTTTGTAATTTAATTCCAAGCAAAATCAAAATATAGATAACATAGATCTAACATGCAATGGCAAAGAATATATATTGCTGTTGTGAAAAGGGAGGAATTAAAGAACAATTAAAAAATGTTGGACAAAAGAAAGACTAAAACTAAACAGGTCAACTGCCAAATGTTATAGCTACATGTCTAATGCTAGAGGGCTGAGATATCTCTGTCCTAGCTTTGCTGCTTGCCCATGAGGCTTTGCTGTCTAAATCATGTCTCAATCAATCTGGTTCCACACTCTGTATACAACTTTTCTTGGTCAATATCTCATTACTCTGACATATCCAACACAAATTGGGATTGACATTCAAAGTTTCATGTAATGTCATCTGAGGGAATCTTGAGCTCTCAGGGTCTTCATGTAGTTACAGCCTTGTCACACACTGTCTGGCTTCAAAGGCTCTCAATTAGGAAGGTATATTCCACAACACCTTTACTCTTTTGAACTTCATATTTATAAAGACAGAACAAAGTGGGCTCTACTATCAAGTTCAGCTAAATGCTTGGGATGAAACTTTCTGAATCACATTTGCCAGAGGGTTGTTTTTTTTTTTTTCTTTTTTTTTTTTGAGTGTTTGTTTATTTATTTCCAGGCATTTACTTTTCACAAGTTGAAAGTTTAATTGGGTGGGGTCTTGTGCTGATTTTACCCTTCTGTAAATGCTGTAATCTCCTTAACAGTCGCAGTCTCTTTTCCAGCACCAGCATTAGTAGTGATATTAACCTTGTCACTGTTCTTTTCCTTTCATAACTGTACATTTTGTATTTCTTTTTGCCCCACTTGATCTTGTTCATTGTAGATCTGCCTAAGAAATATTATTAAAAATCATGTATTAGAATCTCTACTCACAACAAATGAGTCAATTATTTCTTAATTTAGCCTTAAGGAAGTTCTTAGGGCAAGGACAGGATACAGCTACATTTTTTTGCCAAAACATGAAAAGAATATTCTCTGGACTAGTTACTATTATTGTTACTTCACAAACCTTTTGAGTTAGGCTTCTACAGTCAACATTGCTTTAAATACTACTGTCTTCTAATATCTTACTAGGAAGGCCCAGTAAGCTCTGTTTATAGAATTAAACAGCTTTTCTAACCCATTATCTCAAAGTTTTCCACATTCCTTAAAATAATGGCTAATTCTGTCATAGCAATAGTCCACTTTCTGGTATCAAAATCCATATTTATTTATTTTCCTTTACTGTGATGAAATACCATAGCCAAAGAAACATTTAGAATGAAGGGTTTATTTGAGCTCTAGGTTCTAGGGGTTAGTGTCCATGATGACCAAGCAGAAACATGGTGTCAGAAACATCTTGAACTTTAAACAAGAGCCAGAAAAAACACTCTTTGTATGAATCCTTTAAAAACTCAAAGTTTTTCACTAGTGACAAACTTCCTTCCATAAGACTGCACTGCCTGCCAAATCTTCTCAAAATAGCCACAAACTAGAGACTAAGTATTCAGATCTCTTGGACTTGTGAGATATATCTTATTCTAACCATCACAATATATCAACATTTTAAACTAGTGTTTAGAAGACAGCTGTAATGATCAATTCAGAAATGTTCTCCATAGCTTAGTATATTTGAACACTTTGCTACCATTTGGCAGTATTGTTTGGGGAAGCTCAGTAAGTACGACCTTGCTCAAGAAACTATGTCATTGGAGGTGGTCTTTGAGCATTTAAAGGCTTGCACTGTTTTGAACTTGCTATCATTTGCTTGCTCTTTTGATTTAAGGTTTGGCTTTCAGCCTATTGCTCTAGCTACCATGCCTGTCTGTTGCCATGCTTCCCTGCCATGGTGGTGGTAGATTCGGTTTTCTGTGTGTCTAATCCTAAAATAACCATTTCTTCTGTAAAGTTAAATAAAACAGTCAATAATGCAAAGAGTATAATTTCTAACCATAATAATGGGAGGAAATATTTGTCATAATGTATGGTATTACCAAGTTTCAAAATGATTTCTATTTATTTAAACTTTATTTTTGGGAGAAACTGGAATTAAAATAACATACCGCCATGATTTATTTACTTTTATTTTAATAAGGACATGAGAAAAATAATGTATTTGAAAATAACTTATAGATAGAAGGTAATTTATCACAGAAAATGCATTATTCTATCCAATATTATATAGCCTGAAATAAATGAAGATAATACATTTGTTTAAACTGTGTCTCATATTTCTTATCTAGTTCACACAAATTTATAAAAACATGATTTATAATTTATAACACACTAGAATATAAAGTCCCACTATTTTCATTAACACTAGATAGACAGTATTTTTCTTTATTCTACAAAGTCAATATTATGTTAATATTATAAAGATGAATTATATGCTACAAACTTAAGGTACTTAGTTTATGTTTCATATGCATTTTGTATTCATTCATTTATTGTGAGGCAAATACTCTTCTACAGAAGGTATGCAGACTCATTACATTTTATAAAGATGAGAACAAAATGTAAAAGTATCATAAATATTAAATAACCATTTAAGGTATTTGGAAACATCTTTTGAAATATAGCACTATGTCTCTTAAACACCCTTTAGCACAATTTGAATTATTAAAAGATTAAAAAATACTGACAGTAATGTGAAATATATTTATGTCCTTCAGTGCCTTTGGGATTCCTGGAGATAAATGAATATAATTCTAAAAGGAATATCTCTTAATAAAAAGGATTTGAGTGTAATCCACAGACTTTTCAAAGCCTATTACTTCTGTAGGATATAACACTTTGCTTTTACTTCGAGGTAAATTTTAAAAGGATATTGTATGTACAAAACGTAAAAGCAGCAATTACCACTCTCCCAGTTTTGTGAACCACAACACAATGTGAGTTACCTTCCCTGGAAAGTCTTTTCAATACTAATAGTTGAAGCTGAACTGAAACAATCTGCATAAATTTCTTTTGATCCAAATATCTATATTCATTTTCTCTAAAGATAAATACCAGCTATGTATTAGTGAAAAATGATTGCTTATTTCTCAATAGTGCCACTAGTGACATCATTTGCTTATTTCAAAATATTGAATAATAGGAATTCCTTGTAATGCTTCTTAGAAAGTACTGATTCTAATAAAGAAACCCACCCTTTTGTTTTGGCTACAGGTATACCAATTTGATTCAAACCGCAGTCATCTGAGAGGATGAAGCCTCAATTAAGTGATTTCTTCCATAAGGTCAGACTTTGGAAGCCAGCACTGGAAATGCAGGTAAATCCTCTGGTCATGGACCACCACCATTTACTCAGTGCCCTACAAGCCTACCCATAAACCATCCTTCCTCTCCTCTTCACTATATCCTGGGCCACAACTACAGTGGAAGCCTCCTTGTCCAACTAGAGGTCATGCTTACCACCAGAACTCCAGTTAGGTCATTTGTCCACAGATTTCTTCAACTCTCTCAGCAGTGCCTGCTAAGCCCAAACCAACTCTTATTCCCCTAGTCATCATATTTCAACCCTTTTCTCTAGGAGAGGTCCCCCTGATGGACCAGAGGCAACAGGGGCCAGAACCCCAAGTAGGCTGACTGCCAAATATCTTATCCCTCTCAGTCCCCCCTTCCAAATAACCAACTCCTTCTCTGCTCCTTGTTAAGGTATTCAGTTCTCCAGCTCCAGCAGAGAAACTTTGCTTCACTAAAGACAATCTTGACTACCAGAATCACAGGTAGGCCACCTGCCTGAGCATAAGCCCCAATCTCTGCTTTTCCCGGATATTCCCTATAACCGCAACATTTCCTAGCGGCATATCCCAGTCACCATTTTTTACTGATGTCCCACAACTGTACAAGAAATCATGCCAGCTTTGAGAACTCTAGTCCCAAACTCAGATGAAAAGCCTGTGCTTGATCAGAGGCCACACCCGCCATCAGAAATCTAGGCACCAACAAAGGTGTAGATCCTTTTCTCAACCACGGGCCACTGCAGCCAGAAGATCATGGAGTAAACAGATACAATGGTACAAAACATCAATCCTACAAAGACAAACACAGAACTTTACACCTAGACCTGTAATCACTGTAAACCCAGATGACTAGATGGCAGTAATATAACACAAGCAACAAGAGTCAGGGCAATATGTTGACACCAGAGTCTAGTTATCCTGCTACAGCAAGCCCTGAATATTCAAACACAGCTAAAATACAACAAAACAACCATAATACGAACTTTATAAAGATGGTAGAAGTCCTTAAAAAAGAAATGTATAAATCCCTTTAAAAATTGAAGAAAAGACAAATAATTGGAGGAAATTAATAAATTTGTACAGAAAGTCAAGAAAGCAAAAAAAATGAATTGCTGATGGAAATAAATAAAACTGTTCAGTATCTGAAAATAGAAATGGAAGCAATAAAGAAAACACAAGCAGGGGGAATTCTGGAAATTGAAAATCAAGATAAAGGAACAGGAGTTATAGATTCAAGCACCACCCTAGAGAAGCTAAGCAACAAGGTGAGCCCTAAGAAAAACATGTATAGATGCTCCAAGAAGGGTAAATAAACAAGATATCCTGACAATATTGGAAGCATGCTAGTGGGGGAGAAGGGAGGGCAGGAGGGGAAGAGGATGGGAGAAAGGGGGGAGAGAACTTGAGGAAATGGGATAGTTGAGATGGAGGAAGAACAGAGATGGAGAGCAAGAAACATATATTTTGATTGACAGAGTCATTATGGGTCTAGCAGGAAGACTGACACTAGACAAATTCCCAGAAATCCACAAGGATGACCCCCATCTAAGACCATAAGTAATAGAGATGGTGCCTGAACTGGCCTTGCCCTTCAGTCAAATTGATGACTATCTTAAATGTCATCACAGAACCTCCAGCAACTTATGGAACAGAGGCAGAGACCTGCAGTGGAACATTGGGCTGAGCTTCCAAAGTCCACCTGAAGAGTGGAAGGAGTGAGAATATGAGTAAAGAGGTCAAGACCATGATGGGGATAATCACTAAAACAGTTCACTTGAGCTATAGTGAGCTCACTAATTCCATCTAGACAAGGAAGGAACATCATAGGACCAAACTGGACCCCCTGAATGTGGGTGACAGTTGTATGGCTGGGGCAGATGGTGTGGCCATTAGCAGTGGCAACAAGATTTATCCGTAGACTTATAGTGGCTTTTTGGAATCCATTCTCTTTAGATGGATACCTTGCTCAGATATAGTATGGAGGACCTTAGAACATCCCCAAAGCAATGCGATTTACCCTCTCTGAGGGGGGGTTGGGGGGTGGGGTGGGTGAAGGTAGAGACAATGGGAGGAGAGGAGGGAGTGAGAACTGAGATTGGTATGTAAAATGAAAAAAAGAGAGTTTTTCTTTTTAAAAAGATGAAATAAAATAATGTGACTGGAAAGTACATTTCATACGCAATAATGGAAAAATGTAACAGCATGACATTGTAATTCTTATCATTGATACAAATACAAAGACACTCACATTTGTAAAAGAAACACTTCTAGACCTTAAATCACACATTGAAGCTAACACATTAATAGTGAGATACTTCAAAACTTCACTCTTACCCATTGACATGTCACCGAGACAAAAACTAAGCAGAGAAATACTGGAACAAACAGACATTATCAACCAAATATTCCTAACGGATAGCTCCAGAACAGTTCATCCAAATATATATATACATTCTTCTCAGAACCTCAAGGAATACTCTTCAAAATTGACTACATACTTGGTCACAAAGCAAGTCTCAACAGATACAATGGAGTGATCTTCCATATAATTTCAGACCACCACAGGTTCAAGTAGGATTTCAAAAACAGAAATAAGAGAAAACTATAAACTTAAGGAAAATTAATAGCCCTCTACTGAATGACTGCTGAGCAGTGGAAGAAATAAAGAAATTAAAGATTTTTCAAGAATTCAATGATTTCTTTGAATTCTAGAATTCTTTTTTTTTTAGGTTTTTTTTTATTCTTTTTTAATTAAAATTTCCAACTGCTCCCCGTTTCCCATTTCCCTCCCCCTCCTCCCACACATTGCCCCCTCCCCCCACTCCCCTCCCCCATCCCCACTCCTCTTCTCCTCCCCCCAGTCCATTCCCCCTCCCTCTCGATACTGAAGAGCAGTCCAAATTCCCTGCCCTACAGGAAGACCAAGGTCCTCCCACTTCCATCCAGGCCCAGGAAGGTGAGCATCCAAACAGGCTAAGCTCCCACAAAGCCAGTTCATGTATTAGGATCGAAACCTAGTGCCATTGTCCTTGGCTTCTCATCAGCCTTCATTGTCCGCCATGTTCAGAGAGTCCAGTTTCAACCCATGCTTATTCAGTCCCAGTCCAGCTGGCCTTGGAGAGCTCCCAATAGATCAGTTCCACTGTCACAGTGGGTGGGTGCACGCCTCGTGGTCCTGATTTCCTTGCTCATGTTTTCCCTCCTTCTGCTCCTCATTTGGACCTTAAGAGCTCAGACCGTTGCTCCAATTTGGGTCTCTGTCTCTCTCTCGATCTATCGCCAGATGAAAGTTCCTGTGCCATTCTCCTTGGCCTCTCGTCAGCTCTCATTGTCTGCCATGTTCAGAGAGTCCGGTTTTATCCCATGTTTTTTCAGTAGCAGTCCAGCTGGCCTTGGTGAGCTCCCAATAGATCGGCCCCACTGTCTCAGTGGTTGGGTGCACCCCTCCTGGTCCTGACTTCCTTGTTCATGTTCTCTCTCCTTCTGCTCCTCATTATAACCTTGGGAGCTCAGTCCGGTGCTCCAGTGTGGGTCTCTGGCTCTATCTCCATCCATCGCCAGATGAAGGTTCTATGGCGATATGCAAGATATTCATCAGTATGATTATAGGATAGGTTCATTTCAGGTTCCCTATCCTCAGGTGTCCCAATGAACTAACTGGGGACATTGCCCTGGGCATCTGGTAGCCATTCCAAGTTCAAGCCTCTTGCCAACCCTTAGGTGGCTCCCTTACCTAAGGTATGAGTTTCCCTGCTCCCCTATCCAACCTTCCTTTATCCCCAATCACCCCGATTCCCCCAGTTTTCTTCATCCTCTCCTTCACACTTTTCTCTCCCCATCACCCCTCATCCCTATCCCCCCCCCAAGATTCCAATTTTTTGCCCATCAGTCATGTCTATTTCCCATAGCTGGGAGGATATCTATATGTTTTTCCTTGGGTTTAACCTCTTGTTTAGCTTCTTTAGGATCACAAATTATAGACTCAGTGGCCCCTATCCATGGCTAGAAACCAATTATGAGTGAGTACATCCCATGTTCTTCTTTTTGAGTCTGGGTTACCTCACTCAGGATCGAATTTTCTATTTCCATCCATTTGCATGCAAAATTCGAGAAGTCATTGTTTTTTACTGCAGAGTAGTATTCTAATGTGTATATATTCCACACTTTCTTCATCCATTCTTCCATTGAAGGGCATCTAGGTTGCTTCCAGGTTCTGGCTATTACAAATAATGCTGCTATGAACATAGTTGGACAAATTCTCAACAGAAGAAGTTAAAATGGCCAAAAGATACTTAAGGTCATGCTCAACCTCCTTAGCGATCAGAGAAATGCAAATCAAAACAACTTTGAGATATCATCTTACACCTGTCAGAATGGCTAAAATCAAAAACACCAATGATAGCCTTTGCTGGAGAGGTTGTGGAGAAAGGGGTACCCTCATCCATTGCTGGTGGGACTGCAAACTTGTGCAACCACTTTGGAAATCAGTGTGGCGGTTTCTCAGAAAAATTGGGATCAAGCTACCCCTGGACCCAGCAATACCACTCTTGGGAATATACCCAAGAGATGCCCTATCATATGACAAAAGCATTTGTCTAGTATTCTTTTATATTAAAACATGCCATACCCAACTTATGGGGTATAAGGAAAGTGGTGCTAAGATGAAAGTTCATAGCAGTAAATGACTTCATTCAGAAGTTGGGGAAATCTCATGTTAGCAATGTAACAGCACACCTGACAGCTCAAGAACAAAAAAAAAGCAAACACAAACAAAAAAAGTAAAAGAAAGGAAATAATCAAACTGAAGTTCAAAATAAATGAAATAAAAATAAAGAGAACAATACAAAGATTAATGAAACAAATATTTGAGAAAATCTCCACAATAGACAAAGACCCATCCAAACTAATTAAAAGAGAAAAAATATCAACATTAACAAAATCAGAAACAAATAAAGGGGTCATAACAATACACAGAAAGGAAATCTAAATAGTCATTAAGTGATGTGGAAAGGTCATTTGTCAATCTGTTGCTTTCATTGGTTAATTAATAAAGAAACTGCTTGGCCTGATAGGTCAGAACATGGGTGGGTGGAGTAGACAGAACAGAATGCTGGGAAGAAGGGAAGTGAGGTCAGATGCGATGGAGCCAGCCGCCAGGTCAGACATGCTGAATCTTTCCCAATAAACCACCACATTGTGGTGCTACACAGATTATTAGAAATGGGTTAAGCAAGATGTGAGAATTAGCCAAGAAGAGGCTAGAGCTAATGGGCCAAGCAGTGTTTAAACAAATACAGTTTGTGTGTAATTATTTCTGGGGCTAAGCTAGCCAGGCGACCTGGAACCGTGTGTGGCAGGAACGCAGCCCACTGTTCCTGTGTAAAGCTAACCATGTGGGAGCCGAGCAGGACAAAAGCAGACCTGCTCACCTCCTCACTACAATTAAGTCATACTTTAAAAGCTTGTACTTTACAAAATTGGAAAATTGAATAGAAATGGATAAATTTATAGGTAGGGACAACTTGCACCGGTTGTATTAAGGTCAGATAAATTATTAAACAGACTTACAACCATTAAGAAAATAGAAGCAGTAATTAAAAGGCTCCAAAACAAAACTAAAGCCCAGTGACACATGGTTTTAACACAGAATTCTATCAGACTGTAATGAAGAGCTCTTACCAGTTCTCCTCAAATCATTCCACAAAATAGAAACATAATGAAAATTTCAAATTTATTTTATGAGGCCACATTTGCCCTTTTACTCAAACCACACCAAGATTCAACAAAAAGGAGAATTACAGATCAATTTCTCTCATAAACATGAATGAAAATTAGTCAATAAAATACTCTCAATTCAAATCCAATAATGCATCACAAAGATCATCTACCATGTTCAAGTCAGCATCATCCCAGAGATTCTTGGATGGTTCACCACATGGAAATCATTTAATTTAATCTACCATGTAAATAAACTAAAAGAAAATAAAAGATATTATCATCTCATTATATGCTGAAAAAGCCTTTGACAAAATCCAAAACCCGTTCATGACATAAGTCTTGGTGGTATCAGGGGTAAAAGCGACATAAGTAAACATAATAATGACAATTATTTACAGACAATTGGTGATGGAGTAAGGTCATTGGTTAAATAATAAATAAACTGCCTAGGCCCATTTATAGGCCAGCCCTTAGGTGGGTGGAGTAAACAGACAGGATGCTGGGAGAAAGAAGCCGAGTAAGGAGTCGCCATGATTCTCCCACTCCAGACAGATGCAGGTTAAGATCTTTCCTGGTAAGCCAGCTCGTGGTACTACACAGAATATTAGAAATGGGTTAGATCAATATGTAAGAGCTAGCCAATAAGAGGCTGGAACTAATGGGCCAGGCAGTGATTAAAAGAATACAGTTTCCGTGTAATTATTTCGGGGCATAAGCTAGCAATGCAGGCGGCCGGGTGCCGGGGACACAGCCCCGCCGTTCTTATTACTACAGAGTGGCACCCAACGTGCTAATGAACTCCACGTAAAACCTGAGAGGGCTTAAAAAGGACACAGAGAGAATTTAAGACAGCTTTTTGCTGTTTGTGGGTTGCGTGCGGCAAAGAAATTGTCCTGACTCACCAACAGGAAAAAACTGGCTGTTTTAAAATGCCGGCTTTCTGGGCTGTGCCGCCATCACAATCTCTGTCTGGCTCCTGCGGGAGACAGAGTCTTTGAATGGGGCATTTGGAGTAAAGTGCTTCAGCTTGCTTGATGGCAATGTGGACTGCTGTGTGCCTGGAACTGTGTGTGGCTCAGGGGCACCAAATGGCTCTGAGGCAGGAGTGGCTCAACTCTGCCATGCTGAACTGTGCTGGTCTCAGGCAGGAACTACCGTAATTACCATAATAACAGCACAGTTAAGGTTTAAACTGAGCCGGACACAGGTGGTACCATATTACCCCTACATGGTGCAACTTAGGTTTTTAAGAACTGCTTAACATTTTAAGAAATGCTCCTGGAAAAAAAAATTACAGATTCACAATAAAACAGATTCAGACATAAAAGACCTCTATGGGTCACAGTGTTGGATGAATGTACGTAGGCTTGAGAGAGAGAAAAAATATATATATAGAGAGAATAAAGTTAATGCCCTTAAAAAAGGGGGATAAAGTCTTTAAAGAGACAGAGTACAGATAGTTATAGATTAAAAGAAATAAAGAAAAATAAGCCACGTAAAAATGGAAAATTCACAGAGTCTGGATTCTTTGTATTATTGTGTTTTCTTTAAAATTTTTGACTGTAAAGGAGCTAAGTACAGAGAGACATTTCATTATATGGGCTGCCAAGCTAAACCAGAATGGATACAAGGGTATTATGATTTCAGAATATGGGTCTAAGGATATGATGATTTGGAGAGGGTCTTCTTTTGTTTTCACAGAGGATGCGACCCTGTGGATTTCTTCTATCCCAATATGGTATGATAGACCACGCCCTCCTGAAAGGTTACTGTGAACACCCTCAAAATATTACTTCACACAACTGCCAACCGAGATGACCCTGGCACACAGGTTACACCATGAAAGACCTAATTAACGACGCCCCCATTCAGCAGGAAGCAGTTTGGAGAGAAAAAACTGCGCCCATATTCCCAAATATTGTTTATAAATGTTCTTTTACATTTAAAGGGGGATATGATATAGATATGAATAATTTGCATTGGTATGATTTTAAGGTCAATTTTGTTATATGTATATGCATATTTCTAATCTTGATTAAGGTATTGTGATTGTGTAGTTCATTTAAAATGTAATGTATATAGGTTGCTAATGGATAATCATCGATAATTGTCAAGCTTTTAGTCATGTTAGTTAGATTTTCTAGATGTGCATAGATATATTTCAGTTAGATAAGCATTCTTCATATCTTTCAAAGACTGCAGAATATGGCATTTAATGTTTTAATAACTTAGGGCTTTTCATGACAATGAGACACTCTGCTCCTGGCGGCACCAATCTACTTCAAGAGGAAGATGGGCACCGAAGAGGCTCCTTATGGAGTTTGATAGCCATTTGGGCAAGAAACTGCTCTTGCATGGACTGATGCATAAACTGGACACAAAGAACCTGCAGAGAGAGGACTACTGAACTTGCCTAAAGGTGAGATGGTCTTTCGGGGTTCCTGACTCATGAAAGAGTCTGTGAGACACTCTGCAGGACACAGCAGATAGTGACTGAACTGTCTTTGGAATTTCCTGCTTCCTGGAAATGTCTCTGGATACTATGGGCCTGAAGGCTGAAGATGGATGCCCCAACAGTACAGAGGAACTTTGCGTGGCTGTGCAGGCAGCAAGATGTCTCTGTCATTTCTAGAATTTTAGAAGTTACTTACTTTTTGTTTACTTAGTTAGTATTATATCCTTCTGGAGTCTTTGATGGAGTTGAAGAATAAATAGATAGTTATAGTTTGCCTTAGTTATGATAAAAGATAAAGTAGATATAAATATTGTAACTGTAATTCTTGCTTGATAACTGTTTTGCTATATGTAATCTTACTATGTTAAAATGAAAGCCTTTTTTTGTTTAAACAGAAAAAGGGGAAATGATGGAGGAAGGTCATTGGTTAAATAATAAATAAACTGCCTAGGCCCATTTATAGGCCAGCCCTTAGGTAGGTGGAGTAAACAGACAGGATGCTGGGAGAAAGAAGCCGAGTAAGGAGTCGCCATGATTCTCCCACTCCAGACAGATGCAGGTTAAGATCTTTCCTGGTAAGCCAGCTCGTGGTACTACACAGAATATTAGAAATGGGTTAGATCAATATGTAAGAGCTAGCCAATAAGAGGCTGGAACTAATGGGCCAGGCAGTGATTAAAAGAATACAGTTTCCATGTAATTATTTCGGGGCATAAGCTAGCAATGCAGGCGGCCGGGTGCCGGGGACACAGCCCCGCCGTTCTTATTACAACAAATTGGTTATTTAAATCTAGTCAATAACAACATCTATTCAAATAGAAAATAAACTAATTATATTAAAATTGTAAGAAGGCAAGGTTGTGTACTCTCTCCATATCCATTCATATAGTTACTGAAGTTTTATCTGGATAAATAAGAGGACTGAAGGAGATTAAGGGACTACAAATGGGAAATAAAGAAGTCCGAGTACCATTATTTACAGATGATATGATAGTATACATACATGACCCAAGAATTTTATCAGGGAACTCTTACAACTGCTAGCAACATATAGTGAAGTGGCTGAATATAAGCTGTTCAGTCTTAATATGAGTGCTTATACCTTGCCTTATTGTTACTTCTCATGCAATTTTCATTTGATATTCCTGCGAGTCCTGATCTTCTTTATAGGGAAATAGGGGAAAAGTGGACCTTGGAGAGAGAAGAGGTGGAGGTGGTTTGGAGGAGTGAAGGGAGTAGAAGCTATGGTTTGGAAATAATATATGAGAAAGAACAAAGAAAAGAAAAAATCCATCTGTGGGAAAGTCTGTAGAACATTTTATTTTATTTTATTTTATTTTATTATTTATTTATTTGTTTGTTTGTTTGTTTGTTTTTGTTTTTTCGAGACAGGGTTTGTCTGTGGCTTTGGAGCCTGTCCTGGAACTAGCTCTGTAGACCAGGCTCGTCTTGAACTCACAGAGATCCTCCTGCATCTGCCTCTGTATAACATTTTAAATTATTTATTGATGGTATGGGATATTGGCACATCTGTACTGGTGATTCTGGGTTCTATAAGAAAGCAGGATAAGCAAGCCATGCAAAACAAAGTAGTAAATAGCACACCTCAATAGTCTCTGCTGGAGCTTTTGCCTCCAGGTTCCTGCCCAGTTTGAGGTTATGCCCTGCCTTCTTTCTATGTTAGACTGCAATGTGGAAGTGTAATCCCAATAAACCCTTTCCTCTACAATTTGTTTTTTGCTTGTCATCTTCCTTTGCAGCAATGGAAACCATAGCTAAAATAAGGTGGTCTGAGGAGTGATATTGCTATGATAGACCTGATCATGTTTTGGGAGGATTATGGAAGGACTTTGGAATTTAGGACTAGAAAAAATACTGAGTGTTGCAAGCTCAGTGGGATGGATTGTAGAAGCTTGAAAGATGAGAATATTGAAAACAGTGCAGAAGAATAAGGTCTGGCTTGTGGAGTTTCAGAGGGAAGATTAAAGACTCTACCAGGACAGTTTGCTATATTGGACTAAGATTCTGTCATTTGGCTCAACTTGGCTTGAAGATTCAGCCCTGATCAAAAAGAGAGTGACACCACTCAAGTGAAAACTTTGTATTACTGGAACAAATGACTGTTTTGCTTGAGCTAAAAAATAAGTGGAGACTAAAAAGAGACATCATTGAAATAAATTCTTCTGTGATGTGTTTCTTTAGAGTCAGCACACTAAAGCTGTTTTCCAGGAACACGCTAGGTTATATCTTGTGCTGGCAGCTGAACTTGGCAGTGTAAGAGTCTTTCTGGTGGTATTAGTTTAGAGGGAATGAAGTATACCCAGAGAGCAGCTGGAGTTTGCACTGTGAGAGATTAGGTGAGGCACTGGTGAAGATACAGCCACCTTGATAGTTGTAGGCTGAGGATTGAAGGGTTAATACAGAAATGTTGAGACTATGCAGCATAAAGAGAGCCTAGAAGAGTGAAGAGGTTGGGTGTTTCAGCTGGTCTTCTGTATATGCTTGAATCCCAAAGAAATAAGGTCCAAAAGATATGTTATTAAGGCAAGGGTGTTGTGAGAAACGCTTGTTTGTTCCTGGCAGCTCAGTCCTGAAGTAATGACACTGAAACCATATTATTTGCAATACTGTTTGGCCATTAGCTTAAGAGTATTTCTGGCTAACTCATATCTTAAATTAACCTATCTCCATTAATCTGTTTATTGCCATGAGGATGTGGCTTACCAGGTAAAGTTCCGGTGTCTGTCTCCGAGGGGCTTCATGGCTTCTCCTGATTCCACTTTCTTTCTCCCAGCATTCAGTTTAGTTTTCCCCACCTTGCTCTGCTCTACCCTATCATGGGCCCAAAACAGCTTTTTTATTAATCAATGGTATTCACAGCATACAGAGGGGAATCCTACATCATAAGGGCAAGCAGGTAAAGAATGAAAGAACCTTCCTCTAAGTCAGTGTGGGTGTTACTGCTCTGGATCTGCTAAGAGATCGATCCTGACTAATCAGGAAGACAGACTATATTTAGAGCTGCAAAAGGACAGCTCTGGAGACCGGAGACACAACAGGACAGCTCAGTCACAGAGGGAAAGTTGTCCTGACAGCCCATAAATGAACACAAGATGATTTTCCTAAGGAGGGAAGAGCTGAAGAAGTGACTCAAACTGTTTGAAGGAGCCCAGAAGATTCTAGGTAGATTGCTGACATTGGACATTCTTTCTTTTACATAGTCAGAGTGTAGTTTTGCTTTAAGTTTTAATTCTAGTAGGTATGCTTTTATGTTATGTCCTCCTTTTTCCCTGCAGCTTTTAGTATTCTTTCTTTATACTGTATGTTTAGTGTTTTGATGATTATGTTGCAACAGGGATGTTTTTTTTCTGGTCTAATCTACTTAGTGTTCTGTATGCTTCTTGTAACTTTATAATTATGTCCTTCCTTAAGTTAAAAACATTTTCTTCTATGATTGTGTTGAAAATATTTTCTGGACCTTTGAGCTAGAATTCTTCTCCTTCCTCAATTTTTTTTTAATGTTTAGACTTTTCAGTCTACCAAATTTCCTAGATGCTTTGTGTCAGGATTTCTTTTTATTTTAGACTTACCATTTTCTTTGAACAACTTATTTATTAATTCTATCTTATCTGTAATGTCTGAAATTCTCTCCTCTATCTCTTGCTCTTATATTCTTACATTTAGTGAAGCTTGCATCTATAATTCCTTTTTTATTCCTACATTTTTCTTTCCCAGAATTCTCCCTGTTTCTCTCCCCCCTCTCTGTTGCCCCTATTTACATTTTCAGATCTTAAACAGTTTTATTCATTTCCTCCAACTGTTTGTTTATATTTTCCTAGATCTTTTAAAGGAAAGTTTTCATTTCCTTTTTAAGATTTCTATGATCTTTATGCAGGCAATTTTCAGGTCTTTTTCTTGTGCTTCAACTATGTTAGAGCATTCAGAAATAGTTGTGGTTGTATAGTTTGCTCTGGTGGAAAAATATTTCCATGGATATTATTGATTGTTTCCTTAGTCTGTTTTCTAGGCATCTGGGTTTACAGTGATTATAGGTTTAGGTCTTGATTTCTGGGTTTGTCTTTGTTGGGTGAAATTTGTTCCTTTCTTTCTGATTCCTCACTGAATTTTCAGAGAATGTTTTGGCTGTGTACTCTCTGTTTTATTGGCCTACTCAACTGGTGTTTGTTTGCTCAATGCTTGTTGGTGTTGTAGGCTGGAGCAAGGCCAGGGCAGGGGTGGATGGTTTGTTTTATCGCAAGAAATGACCCTGAGAATTGCATCTGAGAGACCACAGGGAAAAGAGAAAATCTTTGACTAGTGTACCTAGTCACCTGGTGATGAAGGAAGTCACAAAATAATCACACACCAGTTCAGAATTATGAATAATAAAAGGGTAATTTATTTAAGGGAAAACTTACAAATCACTGTCCTAGATAACAGTCAACTGGGTGAACCGGAACAGAGTCTAGCAGCTGGAAGCAAGAGAAAGGGTGCATGCTTTACAACTGCTTTTTAGAGTATCAGAGACTACACCCAAATGGACTGATATCTTAAAGGCTATTGGCTGAATGAGTGGAATATGCACCCACAGCATCCTGGAAGGTGTGAATTGTGGTTGGGCAGGGAGTATTCACTCTATTTAGGGGCTGGGACACAGCAATGAATTGTAGAGAGAAGGAGAACAAATGGTTTGTGCAACCTAAAGGAGGAATGCACATGGGGAACAGAAGGCTGCAACTGATATTCTGTTGAAATTCTAGAGACCAAACAGAGGGGAACCACCTATATAGTTACCTGCTCATAATTTAAAATTTCTTCCCTCCTCTGAGGACAATGGGGAAGACCAAGATGACCAATAAAGAAAGAAAGAGATTATGGTGGACAACCCTTAAATTCAAACTCAAGAAAAGAAAAAATAATCACTACCCAATGAAGATTAACCCTTGAGGAGAGTGTTGCCTGTTTTTCTATTTCAGACAACCCTCCTGGCAATAATCATGCTAATTCTTCTCATGTGGACTAAGGTCCAGGCAGCAAGTCCCCACCAGACACAGAAGATGGAATGAATCCTGTCAAGTGCTGGCACTAGAGGGAAACTAAACCAGACATCTCAGATGATGACACCCTGGACATGGTGGTCTGACTTGATGTTTGACCTCTGAGATTTGGCACATGGGAACTGGGTCATGGGAGACAGGATCCGGGGGACTGAAGGAAGACCTGAATATGGAGGCTCTCGGGGGTACACCCTACCACAGGCATCTTACCCTAATGAGCCTGGATGTTCTCATGTCCTTAGGAGACATGCCATTCTACATACACTCTTTTATGTATGTCCAGGAAGCAAGTGGACATTCTCTACTATTGGAAACTGTGGGGGATTGCATTACATTATTTACAAAAGTCTTTCAGTTCCTCAGCAAGGGTAACCTTACAAAATAGAAAAGACTTGCACTTGCTGTTTATGAAACAGGGAGGAATTTGCAGGGCACTTGGGGAAGAATGTTGTTTCTATATGGACCATTCTGGGATATTTACAAGAACCCTAGATGAGTTAAGAGAAGATATTGATTCATTTAATTCAAGAACCCCCTATGAGACTTGGTTTAATTGCCCCCTCCCCCATGGCTTACCACACTTATCTCTTCCTTAATTGAAGCAATGACTATTTGTTTATTGATGTGTCTTTTTGGCTCATGCATTTTCCAAAGGCTGAAACAAGCATTCCAAAAACAGACACAACAGGTACATGGCACTTTGAGTACATTATGTTAGGTTCAATACATCTCACTCCAAGTATGAACTCTCAATTTGAGGGTGTCCAGGCCGAAACTCCGGATAGTGGTGGCGCTGACCCATACTCTCTCAGCAATGGGCTATTCTGGCCTGGTGACCATGGTTGAGGGTGGGATATAAAACAAAACGGGGAGATGTTGGGCCAAAATTATCTCAGAGCCTGTACCTCAAGGCCTGTAGGACAGAAAAAAAGCCTGGCATAAGTTCAGGGTCTATGCTTCGAGGCCTGTAGGACATAGAAAAGCCCGGCTCAAGTTTGAGTGAGGAATAGGTAGCAAAAACTAGGTAGATGCCCCTCTAGCCAAAAAGAGTGTTTGGCTACCTTTCATTGGCTGGAGGTATCCCCCACATCACAAGATGTCACTTAACATATATAAGCTGATGCTCACAGTAATAAACTGAGTTCCTGCTTTGGCTTGACTCCCTATTCCATCTGATTGCCCTGCATCATGGAGCTGTGGAATGGGTGTCCTGCATTGTGGGGCTGAGAACTGGCAGACAGTGCACTCACCTTTCCCTGGGTAATAAGGAGGCTCAGAAAGGCTAGCATAAGAACTTAGCAATCTCTCCAGCACCATAATTAACCTTTTTCACCCTGTTAAATATGTTTGTTGTACCCATTCCTTTTTCCTTTGCACTAAGGTTTCCTACGTAATGATACCTGTGGCACTCTTCCCCCAAAATTTATGGCTGTTAATTCTCGTCCCCTTCAAGACTTTGTTTAAATGCCACTTTATCAGTAATAAACATCCTTAACCTCCAAATTTTTCTTACCCGGACCTTCCAACTCCTTTTAATGTGTCTATATCTAAGCACTCGTCTACTTTTGGTGTCAATAAATCTTTATTTTAGAAAAGGTTAATATTTACAGATAAGTTACAAAGGCAAGACACAGAGTTCTCAGCCATCCCACACCCAATTTTTTCTATCATTAATATCCAACATCTGTTGCAACTAAGGATTAAACATCACTATTAAATAAACTTCATGGTTGTTCGTAGTGCATTAATTTGTTCTGATGTCCTTTGTTTATACAGAAATATTATCTAGGGTGTAAGGTTGCATTCCATAATGTCTCTTTAGCTTCCTCAAGTTTATTATGTTTGCTTATACTATATTTTTTTGATTTTGACAGTTTTGAGAAATGTTTTTCACATATTTTGTGAGACACTTTTATTTGTTTGATATGATTTTAGAATGAAAAACCATAGAGGTTGATTTCCTTTTTATTAAGATGTATACCTGAGAGGAATGTAATATTGACATACTATATCACTATTGATGCTGATCTTAATCAAAGGCATAGAAGTAGAATGTGTAAAGTTTCTCCAATGCTAAGAACATTTTTTTTCTCTTTTCTCATCTGATACATGTCTGGAATAAATCTGTCATAGAATATTAGTTTGTGATGTGTTATATTTGTTTATGCTGTGAAAAATTGTTTAATTATGCAAAGATGGGTTACATTCTTTTATGTTGCATTTATTTAATTCTGTGAAGGTGTGTTACTCTTTGCCTTTCTAAAACAACTGATTGATCTAATAAAGCTGAATGACCAATAGCAAGGTAGAAGAAATAATAGACAGTGTTGGCAGACAGAGAGAAAATAAGAGGAGAAATCTAAGAAGAGAGGAAGGAATGAGAAAAAGAGAAGAGAAGGATGCAAGGGGCCAACCACCTAGCTACACAGCCAGCCTTGGAGCAAGAAGAAAGGTGTAGAAAATAGAGAAAGATAAAAGCCCAAAAGCAAAATGTAGACAAAATAATTTAAGAAAAGTTGTATAGAAATAAGTCAACCTAAGACCTGACATTTATAAGTAATAATAAGACTCCATGTGAATTTATTTGGGAGCTGGGTGGTGGACCCTCCAAAAGAGTAAAAAAATCAACTACAGAAGTCTCTCTATACAATGCTAACTTAAGTTTCTTGAAGTTAAGTTTTACCCCCTTACAGGCAGACTAGTTACATAAATTATTTATATCTAAATGGGAAATCTGTATATATCTCTTATTTATTTATCATTTGGATATTTATTTTTATCAATATGTTCTTAAAGATTCTTATTTTGTGATTTGGTAAAAGAGCAGCACTATTTTATTATTTTATTGTTCAAGTTCTTTTGGGTTTGCCATTGGCAATTCTTGTTTAGCTATGTGATTATATATTTACTTCTTTTTTATTCCCTATAGAAGAGATTGGGTTTCCTGGTTGTTTTATTTATCTTTCACTAGTAATATTTTGTTATGCCTATGAGAGTTTCATAGTCAACTTTCAAATTACTGTTTCAGTTTTTTTAAGGAAAGGTTGTTTAAGATTTAAATTTTAGAAACTTAGTTTTATTTCTAAATAAATTTCATTAACTGTTATATCATTCACTGCAATTTTGACATGAATTTTATTTATTATATAAATAAAGTTGGGAAACTGATTTGTTAGAAACATTGAGTTTTTAGATCCCAAACCGTAAAATACATATCTTTTTTTCTTTAATTTCCCTGTGATTTAAAAACAAAAGTTATCAGTATTTTATATTTGATATATTTTATTTGATATTATATCAACATATTTTACTTTTTGTTGTTGTTATAAATGGTATACTGTGTTTTATTTGTTAAATTCTATTTTTTTTATTTAGCAGAATTACTGGGTGTTAAAAGTCTCCCTTGTAACTTGTACCACTTTTGAGTTTCATGTTAGTTTCAGAAATTTGCTGCTTGATTGGTTAATTCCTTCTTTGTATATTTTTTTTAGTTATTTCATAACCACTCATCTCATCAGTAAATAAAAGTAATTAGGATCTCTTTCTTCATGTCACATTTGTGTAACTTCTTTCTTTCTCTTGAATTTGATACAAAATATGGTTGTTTTGAAAAAATCCAAGAAAATTTAAAGAAACCAGAGAGGTAGGCCATGGATCTGGATTGAACACTCAATATTGTTAAAATATCAATTCACTGCAACTTCATCCACACAGTCAATAAAATCCACATCAAAATGTCAGTAAATCATTTTGCAGATACTGGCAAGAGAATACTTAGCATTAGTTAGCATTTCCAACACATTTGTATAAGAATGGGGTCCTTAGTCACTGTTGTATTGCTGTGAAGTGACATTACCAATGTAATTCTAATAAAAGGAAGCAGTTGACTGGCTGTGTTGCTTACATCTTTAGAAGTATAGTCCATTATGAACATGACAGGAGCATAGCAGCAAACATGGATGTCCTGGCAATCACGATGATGGAGAAATAGTTAACAGCTACATCATGACTGGTAAACAGAGAAAGAATCATTGTGCCAGGTATGTGCTTTTAAAACCTCAAAGCCCACCCCAGAGACACATTTACTCTAACCAGGCCACAGATCCTAGTTTTTCTAATCCTTGCAAATGGTTCCACTCCCTGATATAAAAATATATGTGCAGGAATATATACTAAGAATTCAAATATGTGAACCTATGGGAGGGAGCATTCTTATTCAAACCACCACAAGTTAAATCTTATACCTCATCTGAAGATCAAATCATTTAGTTTATTTTTTTAATTTAATGCAATGCTAGCTCTAAGTCTTTTAAGACCTACTTTTTATCATTTTAAGTGTGTGTGGTTGCAGAGCAGTGGTGACTCACCCTTTTAATACCAGAACTCTGGAGGCAGAGGCAGGCAGATCTCTAAGTTTGGGTCTACCCTGGTCTACAGAGAAAATTCCAGGATAACCAGGAACACACAGAGAAACCCTGCCACAAAGGAAAAGAGAGAGGAGAGAGAGAGAATATGTGTGAGATCTCACTGAACTTGAATCTCAGCAACTGTCTAGACCAGTAGTTCTCAGCCTTCCTAATGATGCAAGCATTTAAAACAGTTCGTCATGTTGTGATGACCCCCAATTATAAAAGTACTTTAATTGCCGTTTTAAAATTTTACCCTTACTACTGTTATGAATCATAATTAAAATAGTTTTTGGATATAGATGTTTAATAAATGGTTCATAACTCACAAATTGACAACCTCTGGTGTAGTCTGTCTTGTCAGTGAGTTCCAGGTATCCTTTTCTGAACCCTTCCCCTGGCATTGGGATTACAAGCATGTAATGTTGTCTGCTTTTTATCTTGAGGACTGGAAATTCAACTCAGATCCTCTTACTTGTTCAGTAAGCAATTCTACACTAAGCTATCTCTCTAGCATGAAAGATGATCTTTTTTTCTGGTTATTATTATTATTACTATTATTTTGCATACTGACCCCAGTTACTTTTCCTTCATCTCCTCCCAAGCCCTTTCCCCCTTCTACTCTGAAACCCCACCCACTCCTCATTCTCCATTTCTATATAGAAAAGGGCAAGCCTTCCATGTATGTCAACAAAACATGGCATATTGAGTTTCAATAAAACTAAGTACCTTCCTTTTTATTAACGCTGAACAAGGCGAATCAATATGAGGAAGAGGTTCCCATAAGCCAATGAAAGTGCCAGAGATGGTGATGGCCACTTCAGGCTTTATATTCCCTATTGCTTAAAGTCTTAGCTAGAGTCACCCTTGTAAATCCTGGGAGTTTCCATTGCAATAGGTTTCTACCTCACCCTGAAATGCCCCCCCCCATCATTTTTGTGGCCTGTCTCTCAGTAACTCTCCCCATTAACCCTCACCATGAGATAACTGCTGTTCCATCCCGACTTGGCCATAATTCAACCACAAAAATGATTATATCTCCCTTCCCATTGCTATCCAAACGTCCCCACTTAAGCTGCCCTTGCTACTTAGCTTCCCTGGATCTGTGGATTGGAACATGGCTATCCTTTACTTTATAGATAATATGTGCTTATGACTGAGTGCATCCCATATTTGTCTGTCTGGGCCTCTGTTACCTCACTGAGGATATTTCTTTCTAGCTTCATGATTTCCCTGCAAATTTCATGATTTCATTGTTTTTAACAGCTGAGTAAAAGTTCATGTGTAAATGTACCAAATATTCTTTATCCATTAAAGGCTGATGGGAACCTAGGTGTTTCCAGTTTATAGATATTATAAATAAAGTTGCTCAAGTTGTCAAATCTCCTTATGGGATGATGGAGCATCTTTTGGGTATATGCCCAAAAGTGGTATTATTGGATTGAGAAGTAGATTGGTTCTCAAATTTCTGAGAAACCGCCCTATTGAATTTTGAAGTAGCTGTACAAGCTTACACTCACTCCAGCAGTGGAGGAATTTTTATTTTGCTCCACATTCTCTCCATCATGAGCAGTCACTTGAGTGTTTAATCTTAGACATTCTGACTGGTGTATGATGGAATCTCAGATTTGTTACATATTTTGGAAGTTGGCACTCTGTCAAATGTGAAGATGGTGAAACTCTTTTCCAATTATATAGGATGCTGATTTGTCCTTTTGATTGTGTTCCTTGCTTTACCGATACTTTTAATTTCATGAGATCCAATTTATTAATAGTCATTATTAATGCATGCTCTATTTGTCTCCTGTTCATAAAGCAGAGTGCCAATGTGTTCAAGGCTATTTCCCACTTTCTATTCTATCGTGTTCTATGTATCTAGATTTATGTTAAGGTCTTTTGTAGTTAATGCAGGCTTGTTGCTGCTGCCTGCCATGTGAGCCTTGTTTCCCAGGGGGCAGGGGATGAGAAAATGTCGAAGCAACAACACAGACTCTGAGATATTTCAAAGCAAATACAGTCTTTTGGGGTGGATTTATCATCCTTGTCAAGTTTGGCATTGAATAAGGCATTGATGGAAGCTGTAAGGACAGAAATGAGCCTGTTTTGTGTTTCAATATCATGGCTGGCTAAGACCCACTTATGAATATCTTCATTTATAAGAGGTGCAATGGCATTATTGGTGATGGTATTGAGCCCCACCCAGGTTAGCTTTTTAATAAGGATATCTTTGGAAGGGCCAAATGGGATACACTTTTTAACAGTGTTGGTGACATAGGTCAAATATTCAGGAAATGGTTCTGCTGCCTGTTGGACAAGATGGTGAAAACACTGTCCTGGGGTGTACAGTTTGAGGGCCTTGAAGGCTAGGTCAGACACTTGTAGGAAATAGGCATGCAGGCCAATCATGGATTGTGATACAGAATCAGTGTATTGTCCATGGCCAATAAGCATGTCTAGGGTGACATTAAGTCCAAATTGCAAATTTGCACGGGTTTGGGTATCTACTGCATCATTATAAACATAGCATCACTGGAGGAAAACTGAGAGGTCAAGGACTGCCTTCAACATGGAGTACCAGTACTAATGGGTTTAAAGCTGCATGACCCGTTGTCTGAGTACTTGCTCAAAATAACTAGAATCGGGGCAGCACCAACCACTCTTGCACACCCTGATATGGCTCCTAGGCTGCTCCTGGCCCTGCTGCAACTAGGAGGGCACATTTCTGAAAAAGGCAACATCATTGGAGCCTCCAGACTCCACAGTGATGGGATGCACTCAGAAGGGCTCAAGCATATTGAAAATGGACTGTATCCACAGATGTTGGACCTGGCAGTGACCCTTCTCATTCACTGACAAACACAGATGCTTGGTCCTGCCATGGAAGTTGAAAGTGAGGACATATTCACCACATCTTTTCTCACTCTTACCTACCAGGAAGTCATCATGTGAGTCAGTGCTTCCTTCCAGTCTTGGATCGACAGAGCATGCCATGGAAACAAGGATATCCTCAGAGGCGTTGATCCCCCTCAACACCCTCTGACTCCCCTGGAACAGGAATGTCTTTGTGGCTGCTTCTGGAGTATCCATGGGAGGGTAGGGGGCTGAGAGTAGATTAACTGTCCCTGCTGGGGCCCTTACTTAATGGGAATGTAATAGGGCAATTCTAGGGGAATCAGTTCCATTGAGTCAAAGTGGGAGGCAGCAATGGAGGCAGAACTAGGGGAGAAGGATGCTGAAGGCCAGTCAGAAGGGCCCCCATAAGCCTCCTATGACAGGTGATCATTACTTTCTTTGGATCCCAGCAGCAGATCCTGGCTGGAAAGACTCCCTGAATGATTCAGGCAGGGCAAAACCAGACTGTCTGTGTTATCCTTTGTGAGGAAGGAGGTCCCAGGGGTCATAGGATATGGGACTGATAACAGAGAAGGGTCCTGGGCTTAGGCACTTCTGGATGTCAGGCAACCAGGCCTTCACATGAAGTGCATCAGTTCTCTCCAGAATGTTTTCTGAAGGACCTTCTAATTTTACTACAAATGTGTTCTCCCTGTCAGGCATCTCTAGGGTTATGGCTGTGTGGACATCAGTGATAGTAGAACAGGGAATGTTGAGTTTGGCCTGGGATGCCTTGGCTGATATGAAGAACTCTAAGTGACTTCTGCCTCCTCCTTCTCTTTCACTTAAGAGCAGTAGGTGACACTTCTGTCACTGAGGCTGCCCCTTTTCCCCTAAGGTTAGCCCAGTCATCTCTCCTCCATGGCCCACTTTTGCTGGGTCAGGGCCAGCTTCTTCAACCTCCACAAAACTGATCATCTATTCTCTCTGTCCTATTCCTGCTCTGTCTTTCAAGGGTCCCCCTCCATGACTCAGTCTCAGCCTCTCAGAGTGGTGAGTCCATCTCTCTCTCCAGGGTATGTACCATCAGTAGCCAATCCCCTACCAACTGTTCCAGCATGACCAGAGGAGTTAGAGTTGCTGTTTCCACCTAGGACTGGAGGGCCTGGTTTGATCTCCAGAAGTCTAGCTGGGGTGGAAGTATCAATGACACCCTTGACATTACAGAATAGCTCTTATAGGACTTCTGACTGAGAAACCCACTTAATGGATGGAAAAGTATTTCTTGAGCTTTGACTTTGAGGATTATGTAGAGGTGGAAGAGACTGAAGAAGGAAAAGGGCCAGCTAGGTCCTCAGAAGATTGAGATGGACCCAACCCAGTCAGGGCTCCGCCCACACTGCAGATGTCAAGGTACAAGTCATGTGGTGATGCAATCTCCACACCAGGACTCAATGGGGCCAAAAGAGTTGGGAAGAACATGGTGGCCTGGGCCACCTCAAGCTTCAAAGTGCTGTAGAAATAGCTCAGCAAAATATCCAGAAAAGGCATCTTCTGCTCTAGTCTCTGTATATTTTGGGTGGGAGGTGAGGTAATGGGCAAGATCCAGGGCAGAAGCTCTCTCATGGTGCTCACAGAACTCTTACCAACTTGGGGGAGAGGGTGGTAGCAGCACTGGGCAGAGAATGGAAGGCTCCATTCCTCCAGGGAAGGGACACCATTCATGATGAGCCCCAGGAAAAGCCTGTGAGGAGCAGAAGCAAGGAAGAAGGCAGTCAGAAGACATGGGGTGAGCGGCAACAAATTCATCTCAGACCCCATGCTCAGCTCCAGGGACAAGCTAGTGGAAGTAGTTTCTATCTAAGGCGAATGTTGCAATCTCAAAAGGGAAAAGAGACTCACCCACAGTTGAACAGCTAAAGCCTTTCTGTGAATTAAGAGAATGGCCACCACACTAATGGCTCTTAAGTGATGGTCATGCAATTGGATTAATTAAGAGAGACTAGGAGAGGAAGTCCAACATTTCACACTCCATAGAGTAGTCAGGACTCCCAGTAAAGCAAGGGAGCCTTCAGACAATCCCAGAGAGTGGCTCCAGAAATAAGTCGTCAGTCACTCTTAGGATGTGAGGGTGTCTGTGTGAGGACAAGGACACAAGGGAAAGGGAAAACAATGTTTATGGACCGAGTGTACTGCTTAAAGTGAGGAACTTCTATGGTTTGTTAGGCCACAGCCATATGCTCATACAGTGTCTCTAGGTGAAAAAGATCTGGCAGAGGATCTTTTATTGGTTCTAACTCCTGGGTAGTAAGCCCTTATGTGGAGGTACCTGCATGAACTGAGTCATGATGGAGAGTTCCTAACCAGGAAGACAAACATGGGAAACAAAAGAAAATGTAAGGATAGGAAAGAAACACCCAAGTCACCAAGATCTTAGGAAAAGAAAATAAGGGTCAACTCACCAAAAACACCCAAAGGGTTGAACTCACAATGCCGGCAGAGAGTTAGGATGGGGACATGCACCCAGGGCAGCAAGCAAGCAAGAAAAATGCCCAAAAGAGAGTAAGGGGGGCAGAAAAATGTAGCAAAAGAAAAAGGACCATCCATGTCTATTGTTATTTGTAGTTTTTCAGGATTATTGCTGTTGCCTGTTGTGCGATCCCTATTTCCTAGGGGGTAGGGTGTGAGAAGACAAGGAGCCAATGATACAGACTCCTAGAGATTCCAATAGAAAAACTCTTTATTGTAAACAGGTTGGGTTTTTTTATGGGGTTAGGGAAATTAGGCTGCCACAGGTTGGTCATTTTGAAATTGGAAGTAATGGCTGGTGTATTGTGATCAACTAGTGGTACAGGAGAATTGTCTGTATTCTGTCAATCATATTTTAAATAAACGCTGATTAGCCAGGCAGAAAGTATAGGTGGGACAACCAGAACAAAAAAAAAATGATGTAATGAGAACAGGAGAATTCCGGGAAGGAGGAAGTTGATTCCTCCCACTCCTGCCAGATCACCGAAGCAGCAGGATGTGATCTGCTTCACTGAAAAAGGTACTGAGCGACATGGCTAACATAGATCAGAAAAATGGGTTAATCAAGATGTGAGGGTTAACCAATGAGAGGCTAGAGCAAATGGTCCAATCAGCTTATAATTTATGGTGACTTATGTGTGATTTTCTTTGGGACTAAACAGCTGGGGGGCTGGGCGGGACAGAAACCACAACAAACAGTACTGTCCATGTTACAGAATGGCTCCCAACGTGGATAACTACATCCACAGAAAGCCTGAAAAAGCTTAAAAAAAGACTTAGAGTAAAACATTTCAGTTCTCAGTGGTAGCAGAAAAAAAGCTAGCCTCTTTTAAAATGCAGGCTTTCTGGGACTTCCTGCCAGGGAAACTCTGACTCTTCCAAGCAGGCAGTCCAGACTATGGAGCTATGGACACAATGTTGCAGCTTGCTTCCTGGCAAGAAACTTGAAATGCCATAGGAGCTTTTCAGTGTTGTTTACACACTGTTGCAGCTTGCTTCCTGGCAAGGACCTTAAAATCCCATAGAGTTGTGGCAAAAAACTTCTCCATATTCTTTAGCAAATTAAAGAACTATGTGGTCAGAAAAAGAGCGATATACAGTAAAGAAAGATTCAAAGAGGAAAGAAACCTCTAAATGGTTTACAGTGTGTTAAAAATATATACAGGCTAAAGATTAAAGTCTCAAAAGAAGAAGAAGAAGAAGAAGAAGAAGAAGAAGAAGAAGAAGAAGAAGAAGAAGAAGAAGAAGAAGAAGAAGAAGAAGAAGAAGAAGAAGAAGAAGAAGAAAGAAAGAAAGAAACAGAGTAGCCTGGGAGGCAGAGACAGATGGATCTCTGTGAGTTCAAAGATAGCCTGATTTACAGAGGGAGTTCCAGGACAAAGATATACAGAGATCCTGTCCCAAAAATTAAAAGTAAAAATAAAAGAAATAGAGGTTAAAATAAAGCCACATAAAGATTGAAAATACACAGAGAATCTTGATAGTGTATGTTATTATGCTCTCTTTAAATTGTTTAAATGCTGAGGATGGAGCAACAGCTGCTAAAAGATATTTGCTTATAAATTCTGCAGAATTAATCCAAGACAGGTATTTTTAAAATACCTTGGCTTCAAAATTGAAGTCAAAAAGTATGAGAGGCTGTAGATTTATTCAGAGTCAATAAAAATCAACTTTGATGAAGGAAGACCACCTGAGAAGTCTCCGGCAGAAATAGATGGCCCAGATATCTGAGTTCTTCATCCAGAACAGGTTCAAGACTGATGCCTGAGATGATCAAGACTCACAGGATACTTCAGTCAGGACTTGATCATAACTCTAAATTTTCTTTAGGTCTCCATAAGTTTATCAGCACTCCCAACCAGCTGGAAGTAACCTGGAATACTACGCCCACATTCCCAAAAAAAATGGACTATGGATATTTTCCTTTTTTTTTAGAGGGGGAAGTGGTGTAGGAGAATTGTCTGTATTATGTCAATCATATTTTAAATAAACACTGATTAGCCAGGCAGGACGTATAGGCGGGACAACCAGATAGGAAGTAGAAATGATGTAATGAGAACAGGAGAATTCTGGGAAGGAGAAAGTTGATTCCTTCCACTCCTGCCCAAACCACCGAAGCAGCAGGATGTGATCTGCCTCACTGAAAAAGGTACTGAGCCACATGGCTAACATAGATCAGAAAAATGGGTTAATCAAGATGTGAAAGTTATCCAGTGAGAGGCTAGAGCTAAAAGGCAAATCAGCTTATAATTTATGGAGACCTATGTGTGATTTTCTTTGGGACTAAATAGTTGTGGGGTAAAGGGTGGGACAAAAACCCCAACAACAAGCAGGACTGTTCATGTTACAAACTAAGAACATGTGTCATTAGTTACCGTGTCTTTGGTCCAGTCACTTCTTTTGGCAAATTTTTTATTCATTGTAAGTTTGCACATACT
This sequence comes from Chionomys nivalis, assembly GCF_950005125.1. Taxonomy (NCBI): domain Eukaryota; kingdom Metazoa; phylum Chordata; class Mammalia; order Rodentia; family Cricetidae; genus Chionomys; species Chionomys nivalis. Next base: position 49,833,892 of record NC_080112.1, on the reverse strand, counting down.
TGCTTGTGCTTGTGCTATTGCCCTGCTAGTCTTTGATCCACATGGACATGCATTTTGTACAGGGCAAAATATATCATCCTATTTGCATCTTCCTACTTGCTAAGATCCAGGTAATTCTACACATATTGTTGATGATGACTTATTTTTTCCTCTGTATATTTCTGGCTTTTTTATTTGAAAATATTGAGTTCATTGGTGTGTGAATTCGCATCCACAAGTCTGATTTTGTTCTATTAGTCAAACTGTCTGTCTTAATGCCAATAACATACAGTTTTTATTACTATAACTCTATAGTAGAGCTTGGAATAAGAGATAGTGATACCTTAAGAAAGTATTATTTTTGTACAGGATTGCTTTTGCTGTCATGGATTTTTTTTGTTTTTTCACATTAAATTGAGTATTTTTTTTCAAGGTCTGTAAAGAGTTGTGTTGAGATTTCGAGGAAGGTTGCAGAACTTGTAGTTTGCTTTTGATAAAATGCCCATTTTTAATATGCTAATCCTACAGATTTATGAGCATGGGAGATCTTTCCATCTTCTGATAATGTTCAATTTCTTTCTTCAAAAACATCAAGTTCTTGTCATACAGGTCTGATGGAGGAGGGTCATCTGTCTATGTGTTACTTTCATTGGTTAATAAAGAAATTGCCTTGGCCCTTTGATAGGACAGAAAATTAGGTAGGTGGAGTTAACAGAACAGAACGCTGGGAAGAAGGGAAGTGAGGCACACGCTATAGCTTTCCTCTCCAAGATGGATGCAGGTTAAGATCCTTGCCAGTAAGCCACCACCTCATGGTGCTACACAGATTAGAAATGGGTTAATCAAGATGTGAGTATTAGCCAATAAGAGGCTAGAGATAATGGGCCAGGCAGTGATTAAAGAATACAATTTGTGTGTTGTTATTTTGGATATAAAGCTAGCCATGCAGGAGCTGGGTGGGAACGCAGCCTGCAGCTCTATACTACAGAGTGGCACCCAACGTGGCCAATTAAATCCACCTAAAAACCTTAGAGAGCTTAATTTTAAATACAAAAAAAAAAACAAAGAAAACAACAAAAAAAAAAACAGAGTTTAACACAGCTTTTTGCTCTTTGCTAGGGCGTGCTGTAGAGAAATTTCCCTGACTCAGCAGCCACAACAAGAAAAAAGCTGTGGTTTTAAAACGCCACTTCCTGGGCTGTGCCGCCATTGCAATCTCTGTCTGGCTCCTGCAGAAGACAGAGCTTTTGAATGGAGCATTTGGAGTAAAGTGCTACTGCTTGCTTGATGGCAAAGTGGACTGCTATGTGCCTAGACTGTGCATGGCTCAGGGGCACCAAATGGCTCTGAGGCAGGAGCAGCTCAGCTTGTCCATGCTAAACTGTGCTGGTCTTAGGCAAGAACTATCATAATTATAATTATCCGAATAACAGTGCAACTAAGGTTTAAACTGGCAGTAAACAGGCAGTACTGTATTACCTGTACATGGCACAACTTAAGTTTTTACGAAGTGCTTAACATTTTAAGAAATGCTCCTGGATAATAAAGAATTCAGATTCAAATAGGACAGATTCAGACATAAAAGACCTTTAAATGGGTCATAGTGTTAGACATACGTAGGCTTGGGAGAGAGAAGAAAAAGAATATAGAGAATAAAGTTAATGCCTTAAAAAAGGGTAAAGCCTTTAAAGAGACAGAATGAAGGAAAGTGATAAACTAATGAGCCACGTAAATATGGAAAATTCTCAGAGAGCCTGGATTCTGTGTATTATTGTGTTTTCTTTAAAATTTTTTACTGTGAAGGAGCTAAATACAGAAAAAACATTTCATTAAATGAGCTGCTAAGCTGAAACCGCATATATGTTCTAAAGGTATCTTGACTTCAGAATTTGGAAGGATATCATGCTTTGGAAAAGAGTTTCTTCTTTTGTTTTCACAGAGGATGAGACCCTGTGGATTGTTTCTATCCCAATATGGTATGATAGACCACTCCCTCCTGAAAGGTTGCTGTGAACACCCTCAAAAAATTACTTTGCTCAACTGCTGATTGAGATGAACCTAGCAGACAGGTTACACCATGAAAGACCTAAATAACAGCACCCCTATACAGCAGAAAGAAGTTTGACAAGAAATAACTATGTCCATATTCCCAGATATTGTTTATAAATGTTCTTTTACATTTAGGGGGATATGATATAGATATGAATAATTTGCATTGGTACAAATTTTGCCTTATTGATAGAAATTTAAGGTCAATTTTGTCATATGTATATATAATTCTGATATTGATTAAGGTATTGTGATTGTGTAGTTCATTTAAAAATGTAATGTATATAGGTTGTTAATGGATAGTTATCAATAATAGTCAAGCTTGTAGTCATGTTAGTTAGATTTTCTAGATATATAGAGATATATATCAGTAAGATAGTCATTCTTCATATCTTTCAAAGATTACAGAATATGGCATTTTAAATGTTTTAATAACTTAGGACTTTCCATGACAATGAGACTCGTCTGCTCCTGGCAGCACCAATCTACTACAAGAGGAAGATGGGCATCGAAGAGGCTCCTTATGGAGTTTGATAGCCATGTGGGAAAGAAACTGCTCTTGCCTGGACTGATGCATAAACTGGACACAAAGAACCTGCAGAGAGAGGACTGCTGAACTTGCCTAAAGGTGAGATGATCTTTCGGGGTTCCTGATTCATGAAAGAGTCTGCGAGACATTCTGCAGGACACAGTAAATAGTGACTGAACTACCTTTGAAATTTCCTGCTTCATGGAAATGTCTTCTGGAAACTATGGGCCTGTAGGCTGTACCCAATGGTACAGAGGAACTTTGGGTGACTGTCTAGGCAGAGAAATTTCTCTGTCATTTCTAGAGCTTTGGAAATTGCTTATTTCTTGTTTGCTTAGGTAATATTATATCCTTCTGGAGTCTTTGATGGAGTTGAAGAATGGTTAGTTATAGTTATAGTTTTCCATTGTTATGATAAAGATAAAATAGATGTAAATATTTTGACTGTAATTCTTGCTTTATAACTGTTTTGTTATATGTAATTGTACAATGTTAAAATGGAAGCCTTCTTTTTTGTTTAAAAGGAAAAAGGGGAAATGATGCAGGAAGATCATCTGTCTATGTGTTATTTTCATTGGTTAATAAAGAAACTGCCTTGGCCCTTTGATAGGACAGAAAATTAGGTAGGCGGAGTAAACAGGAAAGAATGCTGGGAAGAAGGGAAGTGAGGCACACGCTATAACTCTCCTCTCCAAGATGGACGCAGGTTAAGATCCTTCCCAGTAAGCCACCACTTCGTGGTGCTACACAGATTATTAGAAATGGGTTAATCAAGATGTGAGAATTAGCCAGTAAGAGGCTAGAGCTAATGGGCCAAGCAGTGTTTAAAAGAATACAGTTTCCGTGTACTTATTTCGGGTGTAAAGCTAGCCAGGTGGCGGGATGCAACCCGCCACTCCTCACTACACAGGTCTATCACTGTTTGGTTAGAATTACATCAAAATATTTTACACCATTTGTGGCTATGGTGAAGGGTGTTATTTCTGTGATTTCCTTCTCTACCCATTTATCATTTGTATATAGGAGGGCTACTGAGGTTTTTTAGTTAAACATGTATCCAGCCAGTTTTCTGAAGGTATAATAGCTGTACAACTTCACTGGTAAAAATGTTAGGGTCACTAAGTATATTTTTATTTTATCTGAAAATAGCTATACTTTGACATCTTCATTTACACCTAATATCTCCTTGATCCTATTTAGTTGTTTGATTGTTCTAGCTATAACTTCAAGGAGTATACTGAATAAATATATAGAGAGTAGCTGGGAAATTCCAGTGGCAAGAGCTTTAGGAAACTGATTACATCCCATCAATGATCAGAAACAGAAAGAGAAATAAGTGCATACAAGTATAAAGATTGCTTTTTCCAGTCTTGTACTATTAAGAATGACTTGTCCGGCAGTGATGTTACTCATATTGGGCGTGTCTTTATATTTCAATTAAAGGAACTAAGATAATCATCAATAGAAATGGTCAACTTGATGTAACTGATGCCCCATTGAGACTCTCTTATGAGGTGATTCTATATTATGACAGGTTGACAATTAATATCAATATTATTCACCTTAGTACATATTTTAAATACATTGTTTGGTTTATTTGTTAATATGTTGGTAAACATATATTTCTAAATTACTGAATGCTGGAGTCTAGTCTTCCTTTTCTTCAATGTCTGCCTACAATTTTATAATGTGGTTAATAATAGACCTCATAAAATATCTTAGAACATGTTCTCTATTTGAATTTTATTTTGGAGGTTATAAAATATTTACAAAATTTCTCCTGATGCATGATTAATAAAAACTAATGGTCAGAAATTGGGGTACAACCTGCGGATCCATAAAGCAAAACAATCAGCCACTATTTCTTACCTCAATCTCAGTTTGAAATGGTAATTCTGCCTCCTGAAATCTCAGAAGGAGACTGCTTGTGAGAGCTATCTCACCCTATTTTATATTCGTCTCTAGGGCTTGGATCAAAGGCATGCACAACTTTGATTAAATGCATGCACCACCTAATTTTATGGTAATTAGGGTGGCTACTGAGATTAAAGGTGTGTTTCACTGTGGTTATGGGGATTAAAGGTATGGGTCATTGTGGTTACTGGGATTCAATATATGTGTTACCATAATCTGTTAGAGTTTTAATGTCTACTTTCTTGACTTTATAGTTTTCTTTATAGATTTTGGAGATCAGTCTTTTGACTGATGTGGGGTTGGCGAAGATTTTTTATCATTAAGTAGGCTGCCTTTTTGACTTATTGACTGTGTCCTTTGCTTTACAGAAGCTTCTAAGTTTCAGGAGGTCCAATTCATTTCTTGATGCTCTTATTGTCTGTGCTATTGGGGTTTAGGAAGTGTCTCCTGTGCCCATGCATTGAAGGTTACTTCCCACTTTCTCCTCTATTAGGTTCAATGTGGTCAGATTTGTATTGATGTCTTTAAACCATTTGGACTTGAGTTTTGTGCATGGTGGACAGAGATGAATCTATTTTCATTCTTCTACAGGTTGACATCCAGTTATGCCAGCACAATTTCTTGAAGATGCTTTCTTTTTTCCATTATATATTTTTTTCTTCTTTGTTCATAGGTTTGTAAATTAATATCCAGGTCTTCAATTCGATTCCATTCTTCAACATCTTTTTTTTATGCCAACACCAAGCTTTTTTCATTACTGTAGCTCTGTAATAGTGTAGAAGGAGCTATGGGCCGGCCTGGGAGCTGCAGGCTGTGTTCCTGCCGCCCCAGCCCCTGATAGCCTGGCTAGCTTATGCCCCAAAATAACAACACACAAACTCTATTCATTTAAACACTGCTTGGCCCATTTCTATTCATGTGTGTAGCATCCCAAGGTGTTCTTACCAGGAACATTCTAGCCTACGTTCATCCTGGGTCAGAGCTTCATTGCATCTGCCCCAGAGAGCAGGGTTAAGGCGTCTGTCTCTCAGAGGAGCTGCCCTGCATCGGAGCTCACTTCCTTTTCCTCCCAGCATTCTGTTCTGTTTACTCCACCCACCTATGTTCTAACCTATGAGGGCCAAGCAGTTTCTTTATTTTTTAACCAATGACCTTCCTCCATCATTTCCCCTTTTTCTGTTTAAACAAAAAAAGGAAGGCTTTAACTTTAACATAGCAAAATTACATATAACAAAACATCTATTTTATCTTTATCATAACTAAGGAAAACTATAACTATCTATCTATTCTTCAACTCCATCAAAGACTCCAGAAAGATACAATATTACCTAAGCAAACAAGAAATAAGCAACTTTCAAACTCTAGAAATGACAGAGACATCTCGCTGCCTTGACAGTCACCCAAAGTTCCTCTGTACCGTTGGAGCATCTATCTTTGGCCTAAAGGCCCATAGTTTCCAGCAGACATTTCCATGAAGCAGGAAATTTCAAAGGTAGTTCAGTCACTATCTGCTGTGTCCTGAAGAATGTCTTGCAGACTCTTTCATCAATCAGGAACCCCGAAAGATCATCTCACCTTTAGGCAAGTTCAGCAGTCCTCTCTCTGCAGGTTCTTTGTGTCCAGTTTATGCAACAGTCCAGGAAAGAGCATTTTCTTGCCCAAATGGCTATCAAACTCCATAAGGAGCCTCTTCGATGCCCATCTTCTTCTTGAAGTAGATTGGTGCTGCCAGGAGCAGAGTGTCTCATTGTCATGAAAAGTCCTAAGTTACTAAAACATTAAATAGCATATTCCGTAGTCTTTGAAAGATATGAAGAATGTCTATCTAAAATATATCTATGTACATCTAGAAAATCTAACTAACATGACTACAAGCTTGACTATTATTGATAATTATCCATTAACAACCTATATACATTACATTTTTAAGTGAACTACACAATCACAATACCTTAATCAAGATCAGAAATACATATACATATAACAAAATTGACCTTAAATTTAAATCACTAAAGCAAAATCCATATCAATGCAAATTATTTATACCTATATCATATCCCCCTTTAAATGTAAAAGAACATTTATAAACAGTATTTGGGAATATGGGTGCAGTTATTTCTCTCCAAACTGCTTCCTGCTGAATGGGGCACTGTTATTCAGATCTCTTTTGGGATAACCTGTCTGATAGGTTCATCTCAGTTGGCAGTTGAGCAAAGTAATTTTTTGAGGGTGTTCACAGCAACCTTTCAGGAGGGTGTGGTCTATCATACCATATTGTGATAGAAGTAATCCACAGCGTCTCATCCTCTGTGAAAACAAAAGAAGAAACTCTTTTACAAAGTATCATATTCTTAGATCCAAATTCTGAAGTCAAGGTATTTTCAAAATATCTATCTTGGATTAGTTCAGCAGCATTTATAAACAAATATATTTTAGCAGCTGTTACTCTTTCCTCAGCATTCAAACAATTAAAACAGAGCATAATAGCATATAATATCAAGATTCTCATTGTATTTTCCATCTTTGTGCGGCTTTGTTTTAATCTCTAGTTCGTTTATTTTTACTTATATTTTATATTCTCTGTATATATTTGTTCTGGAATAACTCTGTAGACCAGGCTGTCCTTGAACTCTCAGAGATCCTTCTGTCTCTGCCTCCCAGGCATTGGGATTAAAGGCATGTGCTACCACACCTTGAAGTCACAGAGGTCAATCTCCCTCTGCCTCCAAAGTGTTGGGATTAAAGGTGTGTACTACAACACCCAACTACTTTCTTTCTTCTTTTTTTTTACTTTTAAGAATTTTAACTTTTAGCCTGCATATATTTTTAACACACTGCAAATCATTTAGAAGTTTTCTTTGTTTTTGATGCTCGACTCTCTTTATTGTATCTCTCTCTGTTTTTCTGACCACATGAGTCTTTAATTTACCAAGCAATATAGGTAGGATTAAAGCCGTGGCTTTGGCAGTTGGATCCAGCCTATTCCTTAGCTTTCTGCCATTCCAGCCTTGTGGCTGAAGTACCCGCCAGAGCCCTGTTCATCACCACAACTCTACAATGTTTCAAGGTCCATGCCAGCAAGCAAGCTGCAACAGTATTAAGCAACACTCAAAAGCTCTGTACTCCGGACCGCCTGCTTGAAAGTCAGAATTGCCCTGGCCTGACGGCCCAGAAAACTGGCATTTTTAAATGGTGCAGCTTTTTTCCTGCTAAGGCTGAAAACCAAAAAGCATGCATTCAGCTTTTATCAATAACATTTAAGTGTTTCGTGGCAGGACCTCTTAATGAACTGCAGGGTTTTGCAGCTAAAGCTGAGTCAGGAAGCCTCTCTTAGATGAGAGCACTTGCTTGCCTCAAGCAAACAGAGCAGACCCGAGAAATTGCTGCTACCAAGAAAACATGCTTTACTCTATTCTTTCCCAAGCTTTCTCAGGCTTTCTGTAGATTCAGTGCCCCATGTCTGGGCACCATAATAGAGCTTGAAGTCAGGGATGGTAATGCCTCCAGCAGTTCCTTTATTGTACAGGACTGTTTGGGCTATCCTGGGTTTCTTGTTTTTCCATATGAAGTTTAATATCATTCTTTCAAGGTCTGTAAAGAAATGTGTTGAGATTTTGATGGGGATTGCATTGAATCTATAGATTGCCTTTGATAAGATTGTCATTTTTACTATGTTGATCCTTTCTATCCAAGAGCATGGGAGATCTTTCCATTTTCTTGTATCTTCTTCAATTTCTTTCTTCAAAGACTTAAATTTCTTGTCATCTTTATTAATTTTCATGGCATCTGTGGCTTTTCCTTTCCAGTAGAAACAAGAGCAACACCCCTTCCCAAACATAGCACATCTTCTGGTTTCCATTCTGATTTCAGTACATCCTTGATAATACACCAGCTAATTTAAATATGAAGTTTTCTTCTATTATCCAATGTCTCTCTGTTGCCATTGTTCCTTTCTCATCAACGTTAAGAAAATGCAAAGTTAATAATGTATTATGCAATTTATTTCTGAAAATATTTTCTATCCCTTTCTGCTTGTTTAACATATCCTTTATAGTTTGATAAGATCTTTCTATAACTGCCTGACTTATGGGATTGCTTGATATAACTGTAATATGTTTTATATTATGATAAGCAAAAATTGTTTCATTTTATTAGCGTCATATGCTGGACCATTATCTGTCTTTATTTGTGTAGGTATACCCATGATGGCCATAACTTCTAATAAATGTGTGATTACTGAATCAGCCTTTTCTGAGCTCAAAGCAGATGCCCATTGAAAACCTGAATAAGTGTCAAGGGTTTGATGTATTTATTTTAATTTTCCAAATTCTGCAAAGTTGAACACATCCATCTCCAAAATTTCATTCCTTTGAGTACCCTTTGGATTACTCCCTGCAGGTAGCAGTGTTTGGTTATAGAAAGAGCAAGTAGGGCATCTCTTTATAATCTCCTTAGCTTGTTGCCATGTAATAGAAAACTCCTTCTATAAACTTTTGCTATTGACATAATGTTTTTATGAAATTCTGAGGTATTCAGCATATTTTCAATCAATTTCTGCATTATATTTTGCTAGAGGACCTGGCAGAACCATACGGGATCAGATATTTGTTATATATATTGGGCAATGCCTATTCCTGATAATATCTTAAACCTGAATGAATAATGAAGTGAATTTTGTATCAGCTAGTATAAATTCAACAGTTTCATAATGTAAGACATCTCTTTCTGCATATTGTCAGTCAGTGACTATATTGCTCTCTGGGAACATAAACCAGAAGTTGCACAAGTCACCATGCAGAAGGAAAAGTAGTACTGGGGAAAAGTGACTGAGAGCCAGGAAAATTGCCAAGTCACCAAGCAGTGGGACCACCAAAGGGGTAGTGCCGCTGCAGGGGGGCTTTAGCAGAAAACCACTTAGCATATGAAATCAAGCAAGGTGGGTAGGGGTGGAAGACCTTCGGCAGTGGAACTTTTGAGCTGGTCCCAGGAGGCATGGAGTAGGGATCCACATGAATTTGTACCCAAAAACATTGGGTGCCAAATGATACACGATTAATAATAAGTCAGAGTAAGAAATTGGGTTGCAACCTGAAGATCTGAAAAGCAAAACAGTCAGTCATTGACTCTTACCTCAACCTCAGTCTGAAATGGCAATCCTGCCTTCTTGAATCTCAGAAGGGCACTGTGTGTGACAGCTGTCTCACCCCATCTTATATTTCTCTTTAGGGCTCAGATCAAAGGCATGCACCAATGGGATTAAAGTCATGTGCCACCTGATTTCTATGGCAAGTAAAATGGCTACTGAGATTAAAGGTGTGCGTCACTGTGGCTACTAGGATTAAAGGTGCATGTCATTATGGCTACTGGGATTAAAGGTGTGTGTTAGCATAATCCTGTCTGAAAGGCTGAACAGTGGGATTGTTTTACTCTCAGATCTTTAGGCAGTCTTTATTTACTAAAATACATTTGAAATGCCACTACATTTTCCCTTCCATTTTCTCCCTCCAGTACCTCCCATATATCTCTTTCGACTTTCCAATTATTGGTCTATTTTTTCATTGACTGATTCAAATGCATATATGCATTTTGTATATACATATATATTTTCTTCATTGAATTATTTATTTTTGAAGGCTCAAATATCTGTCTTAGTGTTTCTGTGTTTCTGTAAAAATAGTGCTGGAGAAAAAGCCAATTGTCCTATATCTTCCAGTTGACTCACTGGGCAAATACCCTGAGTATATGAAACCTCAATGCTTGCTCCAACAGTGACACACTTCCTCTAGAAAGTGTTTCCCAAATTACAGCTGTACTCTCTAGTCTCAAGGTCTGAGTTAAAGGTGTGTGTCATCCAGCCTCCTCCAGCAAGACCATGCTTCCTCCAACAAGGCCACGGCTCCTATGATTTTATGGGATTATGGGATTATTGGGTCCAATTACATTCAAACTATCAAACTCTTGCTATCTTTAATATTTTATAATCATTAGTGATAGCTCTCTTATTTCTGATATAATTTTCTTTTACTGCTCATATCTTTGCATATATGACATTTACTTTATTACTCGTGCAACAACTAGATAAATGCATAGGTTATGTCTTTAAAGAATCTGTTTCTATAGCTTGGGGAATAGTTGTTTGCCCTTTTATATTAGTTCTCTCATGTGCCCCAGCAAAATTATTATTTAACTCATCTGGTCTTTTCTCCTCATGATGATTGTAATGATAGATTCTAAGAACAACATATTTCTGAACTAAACCAAAAGATCCACAATATAATGTTAACAAATTATGACATTTCATTAAAAAATTATGAATAATTATTTGTATGTCTTTTAATTCATATTCTAAGACTCAAATATTCATTTTTTTAAGTTACAGTAAAAAATACTGACCAGTACCCATTCAAATCACCAAAGCAATTAATTATTATGTATGTTAATAATTAATAATTTTATGTAAGTTAATAATTAAAATTATTTATGGATTTCCCCTTCTTTTTCATGTTAGAGATCACAGCATTGATACTGACTATATGACCCAGCAAAGATTATTCATAATTTATGACATAACTGAGAGATCTTTGTCACTTCTAACTACAAATCTAACCAATAACATATTTCCATTGACTAACAAAAGTTGTAATTAAAGCAAGCTATATTTAAATTCCTTTCTTAGCCTACTATTATATAGCATGGTTATCTTAATAATGGTATCCTGAGTTCAGAACAAGGCACTCCCATATGTCTTATTGCTCAGCTAGTCATAAGGAACAATTTTTTAAATTAATTTTTTTCTTTAAAATTTATTTAAAATAATGAATTGTGTACTTCTACTGAAATTCAAAGAAAACAAATAATTTGTCAAAGGAGATAAATCTGAAATGTAGTAAAGAACAGACTCTTCTTCACTTGAGAAGCCAGCTGCTTTTCTCATGATTCTGACCCCTTAATATAACTGCCCTTGCTATTTTTAGTACAAAAGAATTCACACCTGCTTTCTAGTTTTACAGAGGATGTTTCCCAAGGCAGCCTTTTGTGCAAAGTGAGTATTAAAAACTGCTTCCTTCATTTTACAATTGCCTGTAAGGGCTGCAACTCTTAAACAGAGAGAATAAAAATAATTAAGAATATATTTTACAATGCTTTAATTTATCAGACATTTTTGAAATAGTAGATGACTATTTATTGGAATCACCTATGCATACTGAAGCTTTTGCTACTAAATGTGAATAAAATTACATTTTCTTTCTTGCTTTACTAATATAATTCATGGTCTTATACCATAAGTGCTGTATCTTAAACGTGAATTACTGTAATTTGTGAATGTACACAATTACATTTCATACTTGAAACATTTTAAAGAATGGTATTGTGACATTACTGAACCCATATAATTTAGTATGCTTGTCTCAATGCTGATTTTGAACATATTGACCAAAACGTTTTTTCAATCCATGTATGTAAGTTGGTCTGATATGGAAACAAATTGAAACCCATTCTTGTATTAAGAATATCTGAGGGGGCTGGAGAGATGGCTCAGCGGTTAAGAGCATTGCCTGCTCTTCCAAAGGTCCTGAGTTCAATTCCCAGCAACCACATGGTGGCTCACAACCATCTGTAAAGAGGTCTGGTGCCCTCTTCTGGCCTTCAGGCATACATGGAGGCAGAATATTGTATACATAATAAATAAATAAATTAAAAAAAAAAAGAATATCTGAGATTTGGTCAACCAGATAGGACAAACTATTAAATAATTTTCTCAAATATTATAGAAGTAAGCTACAACCAAAAGAACTATCCCTGTAGCTATACCTTCTTCTTCTTAAGACTGCCTCTTCCTTCACTCTGTCTACAAGGCTATCTGGTAGGCAAGAACATTCAGAACCATCTTGGCACTCTGTTCTACAATCACACGTAAAGCCAATTAAGACCTCCAAAATCAGCAAGGCATGATGTTTTAAGTCTTTTATTCCAACATTCAGGAGACATAGGTAAGAAAATCTGAGTTCAAGGCTACTCAGGAGACATTCTTTTAAAACAATATGCAATAGCAAATAATAAACTATATTTTTGTAATTTTATTTTTTATAAAGTGTAATAACATGAGTGAATACTCCCTGGTGGTGAGACTCTGGGTAAAATGTATATTTTTATTCTATTTGGCAGACTCTATAGCTGTGTCTTGTTGTGCACAAAAGGAGACATTCCTAACAGTACAAGATATTTTCAGCCTTAAATGGTACAGTAAAATATTGGTATAACATGAATAAAATCTGAGAAAGTTTAAAAATCTAATTTATTTTCATTTATACCTTTCATATTTTGCTTTCTTTGTGCCTTTAACAAAATAGTGTCTCATCATGTTGCCCAAAAACATTTCTCAAATTCCTAGGCTCAAGTTCCCTTCCTTTTTCAGTGTCTTCAAGTACTGGGAGTTTAAGCTAGAGGTTTGTGCCATAATGGCCAGCTGAAAATTCTGTTTCCTTTCATAGGAAGAGTAAAGACTTAGGGAGGTTAGTGACAACTCATTAGAGCGTATATTCCATGGACTCTCACTGAGTACTCTTTATTTTGCCTGGAGTAAATTTTGGCCTTCCAGCTCACACTGTTCCTTTTCTTTCCTACTCTTTTATTAGATAAAACACTGTAAACATGGATTTGGCAGTGTACACTGAATCTCCAGCTCTTGTTTGTAATGTACATTTGTATATATGCAGAAGCATATAGTTTTGTAACAATGTAAATGAGATTTTTCTTACCAAAAATCTTAATACTGGTATTTCTTTTCTTTCAGTTTATTTTTCATCTTTTCCCTATAATGTTTATTACCCCAATATCCTCTCTCAAGAAATTGATATGCTTTAACAATAACCTCATCTAGTTTCTGTTTTATTTTTAGCTTAGCTTATACTATGGTATCTATACAAGTTATATTTTTATTACTTCAAAAAGTTTGAATTGTGCTTTGCAAAGTGTACCAAAGCTTGATTTTCTCATCATCATTCACTTTTCAAAGTTCCATCTGTACTAACTACTCCAATCTGGGTTCATTGTTTTCAAACATTTTAATATATACATATAGCACTGGTGCAAAAATGCTACAGTTTCTCAACTAACAGCATAAGATTTATGTATAGTAAAATGTATATTGATAGTACTGAGATACATAAATTTATAACTTAAACATAATTTTAGTTCTGTTACAAAGATTCCAAGATTGCATAATAGTTCCTGTATGTTTTAACTTTTTTAATTGGTGTGAGTTGAATTATTATTTCAGATGTCAGTGTTTTAAATAAGGTGTTGAGTATCTTTAAGTGACATTTCAATATTTATTATGATCTCAAAACTTCCTTATTTTATTTTTTATCTTAATAGATTATGTTGTCATATTTTATGATAACTGATCCAGCAATCATTCTATCCTACACTTATGTGAAGGCACAAGTCATAAACTATCCCACACCAGTTTGGAATTGTGATTAATAGGGTGGTATTTATTTAAAGGGGAATAAACTTACAGATCACCGTCCCAGACAACAGCCCTCTGCACAATTAGGAAGAAGTCTAGTTGCCAGAACCAGAGCAGGAAGTAAAAAGAGAAAGGAGGGAAGTAGCCACCTTTTTAAAGGGAAAGAGACCACACCCCAATGGGGTGGTATCTCAGCGGCTATTGGCTGGAGGAGCAGAAGGACCTCCCGCAATACCTCCCCCTTTTGTTTAAGTAAGAGAGTTCTAAACCTACTATGAAATTATATACAATAAGTACAAATATCCTATTCTAACTAGCTTAGGTCTTATATAATAAATAGCTTGGCTAAGTCATGAGTCAAAAGTAACTACATTTATATAGTCTTCAACCCCATCGAAGATCTGAGAAGGGAAATAATGTTACCTGAGTAATTAGGAAGTGCAATCAAACAACTTCCAAAACATGCAACAAATCACAGAGACAACTAGCTACCTGGGCAATCACCCAAGGTCACGTTTGCAGCGTTTAAGCAACCAACTTTGGCTAAGGCCTAACATAACTGACATACCATTTTCAAAGGCAAGAAACTTGTCAAAACTATCTTACCCTGTCTTGGCAGGATATGACAGTCCTGTTTTTTCCATTCACAGATACTCTGTATTTCTGTCAGTGGTTGAGGTATGGGCATTTCTTTACCCAAAGGCCAGTTCAGCCAAGAAGAAAGGCTCCAGGTGGAGTGTCTTTGGTGCTCAACATTCTCTCGGGAATAGAGCAGTGTTGCCAGGAGCAATTGTGTCTCACTACCACAAAACTCTGAGTTAGATTAAAGGCCATTTTCTACAGCTCTTTGAAGAGGTTGAAGATTATCTATCTATACTGAGTATAATCTCTATGTATCTAAAGAACCTGATTAGTCTAATTATAAATGACAAACTTAGAATACTATTGATCTATATAATTCTCAATACCTATCTAACTTAAAGACTAAGACAATAAACAACTGTGAAACAAATGAGGACAATGACCTCAAAATATAAACAATGCACAAATATACATTGCAGTATGGTAAATATATATCAATACACAAGCAATATGTAAGTATCTTAATCAGAGGAAGAAATGTACACTGCAATATGGTAAATATATACAATATCTATATCAATACAATATATGTCAATACATAAAAAATGTTTTTAAACAGAGGTAGAAGCATGCATGCATACAATAGTCAATATAATTTCACTTTGTATCAATATATAAAAATCGATACCAATACATTTGTCTCAAAACAATAACTCACAAGTACCAACAAGTACCAATTTATTATCCCTCTTTTTTTTTCAAATGATCCCTGAGCTTATAAAATTCCTTCCCCAACCCTCAACCGTATACCAATTATAATCAATCCCTAAATGATGTCCCTAAACCCAAGTGCAAACTTTACTGGGAGAGGGGACGTCGTCCTCTAGAGTTACTTCCAGCTGTCATGGGGGCAACGTTATTTCTGGGGGATCCTGTGAAAGTAAAATGATGGTTAAATTTCAAGATCAGTGTCTTTTAAAATTGCAAATAGTCTCTGAGTATTTTGTGCAGGTCTGGCCAGAATGTTGTATAAGATGTACACCATTTCAGCTAACCAAGTTGGGATCGTCTTGTGCAGCTGGTACCCAAAACAGGTCTTGTAGTAGTGCTATCAGTATCATGACGTCATATCAACCAGGTGGAGTCGTTGTTATGGAGCCCCATCTTCTTCCTGGAAACTTTAAATGTCACTTCAGGAGAAACTCATTTTTCATTGTGAAAAACTTAAGCATTAATCATATAGACATATATACACACACACATATATATATATTCAATGAAAGGCATGATAGATATATTCAATGAAAAGTATGATAGATATGAAGAAAAGCAAAGATGTTTTTTAAACTCATATTTCTTTCTGTCCCCTATCATGGCTCTTGACATGAGACAGAAACTCCAGAGTCTCTGGGTTTTTCTCTTACCAACAGGCTTGAAATTAGAGAGGGACTGAGCCAGAGTCCAACTTCAAAACCAGCTCTATAAATTTAGAAATATGGTTTAGAATATTTTACTTACAGAACTTATTCAGTTTTCTTGATATTTCCTATTGGGCAGGTATTTTTCCGTCTGTCAGTATCCAAACATCCAGGATCCCTTGAATTTTTCAAAGATGAGTGTTTTCCTGTGGAGATAAGAACAGAACCCTGCCCCCATTCTATATGTTTTTCTTACCACCTGTAGGAATATCATCATTGTGGATGAGTTGTCATTTCTCCTTTCCAAGAGGTTTCTCCTCTTCAAATCGAACCTTTATTAAATTTGATGGTATCCACAATTTTTTTTCTCCTGTGGAAACAAGAGCAAAACACCTTCCCCAATGTAGCACATCTCCTGGCTTCCACTGAGTGGTCAGCACATCTTTGAAATAAATTGGTTGATTTAGTTCAACAGACTTTTAAATTATCCAATGTCTTTCTGCTGCTGTCGTTCCTTTCTCATTAGCGTTAAGAAAATTCAAGGTCAATAAAGCATTATGTAATCTATTTCTGGGGATATTTTCGGTCCCTTTCTGTTTGTTCAGCATATCCTTTATAGTACGATTTGATCTTTACATAACTGCCTGACCTGTGGGATTATGTGGTATACCAGTAATGTGTTTTATATTATAATAAGCAAAAAAGCATTTCATTTTCTTAGATACATATGCTGTACCATTGTCTGTCTTTATTTGTGCAGGTATTCCTATGATGGCCATAACTTCCAATAGATGTGTGATTACTGAATCAGCCTTTTCTGAGCTCAGGGCAGTAGCCCATTGAAAACCTGAATACATGTCTACGGTGTGGTGTACATATTTTAATTTACCAAATTCCATAAAGTGGACACATCCATCTGCCAGATTTCATTTCTCTTAGTACCCTTTGGGTTACTCCCTGCAGGAAATGGTGTTTGATTATAGAAAGAACAGGTAGGACATTTCTTTATAATGTCCTTAGCTTGTTGCCATGTAATGGAAAATTCTTTCTTTAGGCCTTTATTATTGACATGATGCTTCTTATGAAATTCTGAGGCCTGCAACATGCTTCCAATCAATAATTAATCAATCTCAGCGTTGCCTGGTGCTAGAGGACCAGGCAGACCTGTATGGGACCGGATGTGTGTTATGTACATTGGACAAAGCCTGTTTGTGATTATGTCTTGTACCTGGATAAACAATGAAGTCAACTCTGTGTCATCTGGTATAAATTCCACGGTGTCAATATGCAAGATAACTCTTTCTGCATATTGTGAATCTGTAACTATATTAAGAGGTTCTTTAAAATCCCTTAGCACCATAAGAATGGCATATAATTCTGCCTTCTGGACAGAATTATAAGGGCTTTGTTCCACCTAACTCAATTCATCTGACTTATAACCTGCTTTCCCTGATTTATTTTCATCAGTATAGAACATACGGGCTCCAGTTATTGGAGCATCACGTACAATTCTAGGAAGAATTCAAGAAGTTTTCTTTATGAGGTTAAGTCTACCACTTTTGGGATAGTTGCTATTAATTTCTCCCAAAAAATTAGCACAAGCTCTTTGCCATGGTTTATTGTCTTCCCATAACTTTTTATTTCTTCAGTACTAAAAGGCACTATAATTTCTGCTGGGTCTATACCTACTAGTTGACGAAGTCTCAGTTTACCTTTTATAATTAATTCAGAGACTTTTTCCACATAAGTTTTAAATTTTTTACTTGGTTTATTAGGTATAAATATCCACTCTAAAATAATATCTTCCCTCTGCATTAGAATCCCTGTAGGAGAAATTCTGGAAGGCAATATGACTAGGATGCAGCTAAGATTTGGGTTCACTCTATCCACATGTGCCTCCTGTAATTTTTCCTCAATCATTGTCAGTTCCTTTTCTGTTTCAGCTGTCAGTTTTCTTGGACTATTCAAATCTTTATCACCATCTAAGGTTTTGTTTAAATGAACTATTAGATCAGGTGTTATCCCAAGAGCTGGTCATAGACTGGAAATGTCTCCTAACAATCTTTGGAAGTCATTGAGAGTCTTTAACCAGTCTCGCCTAATTTGTGCCTTTTGAGTTTTAATTTTCTCTAACCCTATTCTGTAACCTAGGCAATTAATAGAATTTCCTCTTTGAATCTTTTCAGGGGCAATTTGTAATCCCCACCTAGGCAAGACTTTCTTTACTTCTTCAAACATCCTTTCTAAAGTATCTTTATTTGAATCAGATAACAAGATGTCATCCATGTAATGATAAATTATGGACTTGGGGAATTGTTTACGAATTATTTCCAATGGCTTACTTACAAAATATTGGCACAATGTAGGACTATTGAGCATACCGTGTGGGAGAATAGTCCATTGATATCTCCTATTAGGCTGAGAATTATTATAAGTAGGCACTGTGAAGGCAAATTTTTCTCTATCCTTTTCTTGTAACGGTATGGTGAAAAAACAATCTTTCATATCAATAACTATAAGAGGCCATCCTTCTGATAATATAGAAGGCAAAGGAATTCCAGATTGTAGTGGGCCCATAGGTTGAATTACCTTGTTGATAGCTCTTAAATCTGTCACCATTCTCCATTTACCAGATTTCTTTTTTACAACAAACGCAGGAGAATTCCAAGGGCTGGTTGATTCTTCAATATGGTTAGCATCTAGTTGCTCTTGCACCAGCTGTTCCAATGCCTGTAATTTATCTTCAGCTAGAGGCCACTGTTTGATGCATATTGGCTTCTCAGTTAGCCATTTTAAAGGTAGGGCTGTTGGTACCTCTAAAGGTTTGTTATTTGCTGTATGTTCTTGTACAGCCTGAATGGCTGGTGACCTTTTCCCATAATATCTCATCATATCCTTCCCAGAATTATGAGTTCCTGGAACTACAGGAATGTTAATCTGGGTATTCCATTACTGTAGCAGGTCACGGCCCCATAAATTTATTGTAATATTGGCAATATATGGCCTTAGTCTTCCTATTTGCCCTTCAGGCCCTATGCATTCAACCCATCTTGTACTTTGTTTTACACGAGATAGGGTTCCAATTCCCAGGAACTGAACATCTACCTCTTGAAGAGGCCAATTTGGATGCCAAGATTCTGGAGTAATGATACTTACATCCGTACCTGTGTCTAATAAGCCTTCAATAAACGTGCCATTTATACAGACTCTTAGCTTTGGTCTTTGATCATTAATAGAAGTCTGCCAAAATATACCTTTACTCTGTCCTACTGGGTTTTTTGACTCATCCTCCATGCGTAATTCATCATTTAGACCAGTAATATTTTTTACAGCAGAAATTGGAGCTTTTAATTTTCTTGGTGAGGCACGTTCTCTACTGTGACTGAGAATGACTGGGCCACTGTTGGCTTGGGGGACTGCGAGAGGCCCCTCAAGGAGTTTCCCCATGGTATCGGGATGCCTTGTCTGTCTGTTGTTGACCTGCATTCTTTGGACCAATGTCGGCCTTTAAGGCATCTCCTACATATACCTGAAGGCTGAGGTCTCCTATTTTTGTCATTCCCAGAAAGGATATTATTCCTAGAAATCCTTCGCCTGCAATCCCTTTTCAGATGTCCTAATTTACCACAATTAAAACACCTGGCAGTTTGATGTCTCCTCATTGCTTTGGAAATTACTTCTCCTACCCAAGATTCATCATTATAGCTAAACGTCTCAACATTCATTGTATGCTGAATCCATTCATCCATAGGTGCTGATCTAAACTTTAAAGTCCCAATTATCTTTTTGCATTCTATGTTCGCATTCTCAAAAGCTAGAGATTCAAGAAGTAGTCGTCTAGCTCCTGGGTCTGTTACCCCTATGTCCAGAGCCTTAATTAATCTTTGCAAAAAGTCAATAAAGGGTTCTCTCTGTCCCTGCCTAATTCTGGTATATGATTCAACCCTTTTTGCTGGATCTTGTAGCCTATTCCAAGCATTTAAAGCTGCTTGGTGACATAAACACAGTACTTCATCATCATAAAGAGCTTGGACCTGTGGATCAGCATATTCTCCTACACCAAGAATTTGATCTTGGGAAACCTCCACACCTTTTGTTCTTCATTGCTGTTCCATATCTTTGGATTCTTCTCTGAAATAGATTCCAAACATCAAGGAAGGTCCATTATCTAAAACTGCAGACACTAACTGATGGAAATCGTGGGGGGTAACTCTAGCATTAGAAGCCCAAGTCCTTATCATTTCCTTAACATATGCAGAGTGCAAGCCAAAGGTAACAATAGCTTGCTTAATTTCTTTTAGATCATTCATTGCTATTGGCATCCATCTAGCTTCTCTGACTCCCTTTGAGCCTTTAGAAGTTGACGCTTTGTCAGAATGAATTACAGGGTATGTCGCTAAAACCCTGGGTAAGCCAGATCTAATAGCTGGTGGTGGCATTGTATCCTGTCCTTGTGTCTTCTTACTCTGTTCACCAGCTCCAATAATTTCTTCAGTCATTTCAGGTCTTTTTATCATTGTCTCTCTTAAATCCTGAATCTCCTGACCTACATGTGTTTCTAGTGATTTCACTGAGGTATCAATTTTTTGGTCCCCATTCTGCACCTGTGATTCCAAAGCTTTTGAATCCTGAATCTCCTGACCAGCATGAGTTTCTAGTAAAGATTGTATGGTTCTTAGGAGTGCCATATTTTTCCTAAATGATAGAATATTCAAAAGAATACTGAAACCTAGTAACCAGTAAATTAAGTTATCCCCATTGTCATATAAACCTTGCATGACATAACCCATTGTTTTGGTAAGCAAAGCCGTAAAATTTGTGTTGGAAACGAAAACTGCCATATTACCTATTATCCAGCAGGTGGCACTGTTGCCAAGTCGTGACGAAAACGGGGTCCTGTTTCAGTGTCCACCTAGTATTTGTTAAAAACTGGGAATTGCAAGTTGCTCAACAAAGTAAATGTAATTAAATCAATTCCGTACATGGAACCATAAACCCAGAATCCAGGGGTAGAGAAGAGTAACCCGGAAGCCATGTATGCCTCAACGTGACAGAGTCGTCCCAAGGGGTTGCAGCTTTCGGCAACCGGTAACCGCGTGCTCTGGTTCGCTCCGCTTAAGAACTGCGCTTGCAAGGGAGATTTGAAAAAGACTCAGAAAATAGCAAACCACGTGTGCAGAGACTACGCGGGCCTGTGGAGTTTAAATTCATGTAGGGAGGCAAACGATAGGCTGCGTGGGGACTTGATGTCAATCTGAGGAGTCTAAAGGGAAAATATAAAGAACTGCAGCAAGAAAAGCCACTGCGTGATGATTTATGTTAAACTGCTGGCTCCACGCACAAGGCACAGGCAGTAAGGCACAGGCTGCAAGGCACAGGCCGCGGCCGAACTGCCGGCAGGCAGCCCAGCGGGGAAAGGAGGGGTCCTAAAACCAAACGTTGGGTGCCAGATGAAGGCGCAAGTCATAAACTATCCCACACCAGTTTGGAATTGTGATTAATAGGGTGGTATTTATTTAAAGGGGAATAAACTTACAGATCACCATCCCAGACAACAGCCCTCTACGCAATTAGGAAGAAGTCTAGTCGCCGGAAGCGGAGCAGGAAGTAAAAAGAGCGAGGAGGGAAGTAGCCGCTTTTTTAAAGGGAAAGAGACCACGCCCCAATGAGCTGGTATCTCAGCAGCTATTGGCTGCATGAGTGGAAGGACCTCCCACAACACTTATGGGTGTATTTTATTAGATTTCATATGTTTTTACTATCAATAAATAGAAATCACCTTCAAACTCATTTTCTTTAAAACTCATTTTCTTTCCGTGGCTTTTTAAAATTGTCCCTTTGGAAAAGTTAATGAATTACTAAAATAAAGAAATTAGTGTACATTAATTTTTACATGTCAGTTTATTCATCTACAGAGTCATTAGACATATTGAAAGTTTCTTTTTTCAAAGATATCTGTGAATTTTTGAAACAAGATAGTTAGCAGGTGGGCCCCATTTCAGTCTATTCTAGATAACCACTTCACGGTTGTTAGGATTGATTCCTTTCAAAAGTGTGTCTCCCTCCATTGCAATGACCTCTGCTGAAGGCAACTGCTTTAAACAAATTTTTGTTCACTCTCAGGAGCACCAAATGAACAAAACCATTTTACTCTTTCTGGCACTCCTGACCCACTTCAGGATAACTCCGTAGGGGGATTTACTGTCTCAACTCTCATTCTCACCGTTTATTGAAGCATATGTTTCAATGGTCTTTATTAAACATTTATTGCTTCTTGGTTTTGATTGTCTATGTTTTCACAGGAGTCTATAATAAAAGAATACTTGATAAGACTACTAAATACCAACAGTCATATTGTTTCCAGGGGCATATGACTTAAGATACTAATTAGAGAGTACATGTCATGTATTAAATAAATACTAACATTAGAGAATACTGGTAATAGTATTATAAATATTAGTTTTCAGTCTTTCTTGTAACCTCTAAAGGTATGCCAAGTTGTACGGTCATGGATTAAGGCCTCACCTCTCTCTCTCTCTCTTTCTCTCTCTCTCTCTCTGTCTCTCTCTCTCTCTCTGTCTCTCTCTCTGTCTCTCTCTCTCTCTGTCTCTCTCTCTGTCTTTCTCTCTCTTTCTCTCTGTCTCTCTCTCTCTGTATGTGTGTGTTTGTGAATGTGTGTGTAGCTCTAAATCCCTCTCTATGTTTCTGTCTGTCTCTGTCTTAGTCTGTCTCTGTCTTCCTTTCTTTCAATGTCCCCTCCCTTTCTATCTCTTCTCTTTCTCTGTGTCTCTCTGTCACCATATATATGTATATGTGTATATATATATATATATATGGGGGGCCTTTGGAGCTGAGCAATAACTATCCTTCCCTAAATTTCTAAATCCAAGCATGTTGTTAAATGAAAATTCAGAGTTTCTGTCTGATGTCAGAAACCATCTGATATGGGACAGAAAGAACAAAGAATTTAGGAAAATTTTTACTTTTCTCCATGCCTATTTTGTCTATATCATATCTTTTGTTTAATTTATGTCTATATGAATAATGTTTAAGTTTTCCACAATGAACAGTAGATTTTCCTACAGATCTTTTTACTGAAGTAATCTTTGAAGTTTCTAGGAAGAAGATGAGGACCCACAACAATGGCTCCATCTGGTCAAGATGACATCATGATGCTGATATTATAAGACCAGTTTTGGAGTATCAGCTGTTGAAATGGTGCACCTCTTACAACGTTCTGGCCAGAACTCCAAATAAGAACTTTAGAAAAACCCTATTGACTACTCAGAGATCATTTGCAATTATACAAGACAGTAATCTTGAAACTTAACCATTGCTTTACTTTTATAGGATCCTATAGAAAGAGCATTGCACCCATAACAGAAGATGATGTCCCCTCTCCCAACAAAGTTTGTCATCAGGTTTAAGGACACCATTTAGGAGTAATTACCTGTATAGGGTTGAGGGTTGAGGTGGCCATTATGTAGGCCCAGAGATGATCTTGGAAAAAAAAGAGAGAAAATTGAAAGGCATAATAGGTAGTTTAGTGTGAAATTACACACAATAATAATAATAATAGTGAGTAATAGAGTGAATACTTGTGAGCTATTATTTATTGACAATTTACATTGGTATAGATTCTATTTTTTTTGCTTTTAATTTTTTTTAATTCTTTTTTAATTAAAATTTCCAACTGCTCCCCGTTGCCCATTTCCCTCCCCTCCTCCCACATATTGACCACTCCCCCGCTCCCCTCCCCCTATCCCCACTCCACTTCTCCTCCCCCCAGTCCACTCCCCCTCCCTCTCGATACTGAAGAGCAGTCCAAATTCCCTGCTCTACAGGAAGACCAAGGTCCTCCCACTTCTATCTAGGTCCAGGAAGGTGAGCATCCAAACAGGCTACGCTCCCATAAAGCCAGTTCATGTATTAGGATCGAAACCTAGTGCCATTGTCCTTGGCTTCTCATCAGCCATCATTGTCCGCCTTGTTCAGAGAGTCCAGTTTCAACCCATGCTTATTCAGTCCCAGTCCAGCTGGCCTTGGAGAGCTCCCAATAGATCAGTCCCACTGTCACAGTGGGTGGGTGCACGCCTCATGGTCCTGATTTCCTTGCTCATGTTCTCCCTCCTTCTGCTCCTCATTTGGACCTTAAGAGCTCAGACCATTGCTCCAAATTGGGTCTCTGTCTCTCTCTCGATCCATCGCCAGATGAAAGTTCCTGTGCCATTCTCCTTGGCCTCTCGTCAGCTCTCATTGTCCCCCACATTCAGAGAGTCCGGTTTTATCCCATGTTTTTTTTCAGTAGCAGTCCAGCTGGCCTTGGTGAGCTCCCAATAGATCGGCGCCCCTGTCTCAGTGGTTGGGTGCACCCCTCCTGGTCCTGACTTCCTTGTTCATGTTCTCTCTCCTTCTGCTCCTCATTATAACCTTGGGAGCTCAGTCCGGTGTTCCAGTGTGGGTCTCTGTCTCTATCTCCATCCATCGCTAGATGAAGTTTCTATGGCGATATGCAAGATATTCATCAGTATGATTATAGGATAGGTTCATTTCAGGTTCCCTATCCTCAGGTGCCCCAATGAACTAACTGGGGACATTGCCCTGGGCATCTGGTAGCCATCCAGGTTCAAGTCTCTTGCCAACCCTTAGGTGGCTCCCTTAACTAAGGTATGAGTTTCCCTGCTCCCCAATCCAACCTTCCTTTAACCCCAATCACCCCGATTCCCCCAGTTCCCCTCATCCTCTTCTTCACACTTTTCTCTCCCCATCACCCCTCATTCCCATCCCACCCCACCCCCAAGATTCCAATTTCTTGCCCATCAATCTTGTCTATTTCCCATAGCTGGGAGGATATCTATATGTTTTTCCTTGGGTTTACCCTCTTGTTTAGCTTCTTTAGGATCACAAATTATAGACTCAGTGGCCCCTATCCATGGCTAGAAACCAATTATGAGTGAGTACATCCCATGATCTTCTTTTTGTGTCTGGGTTACCTCACTCAGGATATAGATTCTTGTATATTGATACAAGTTCAAATTATATTTGTTATTTCTGTTTACAATGTTTGTACACCTATGCAAAGTTATTTTGTCAGATTGTATGCATGCGTGTTTCTGCCTCTGTTTAAGACCTTTTGGATATTGATAACATATTTAAGATATATTTATACTATTGCATTGTATATTTCTACCTGTGATCAAGATACAAGAAGCTGTTTCTGAGAGCACTCACTAAAAGACAGCTGTAGACCACTTACTGTTATAGTAAGATTTCACAATACCACCCAATAAAACCAACGTGAGGAATAAGCCTGCAATTATTGAACATTTGAGAGTACAAGGTCAAATTATATGTAACCTATACCAGAAAGAATTCCTTTCCTTTTCTTTCTGAATTTATATAAATAGGTTTCTACATTGTTAAACTGAACTCTTTCTGAAAATTATACCTCTCATAGTTCTGTTTCTTTCATCATATATTTTCTGATTCTTTATCATCTACCTTCTTCTTTCAATTAAAAATTTATTTGTGATAACATTGAGCCCCATCACAAATACACTTTAATAACAATTCAGGTTTTATCATAAAACAATTTGAACAATCCATTTTATAAGGTAAGGCAGTACTTTGGAAACATACTGGTATTAGAATGTGAACTTGATTCTGAGGCTAACATTTTGCCTATAAAACACAAGAAAAATATTATTCTTCTAAAACCATTATTTTCTCCTTTCTAAATTTCTCTTTTCCTTACTTCTGAATAGCAAAATATAACATGAGCTTGAAATACTGTTTATATCACTCTTAATTTTTCATTTTAATATTCATTCTGAGATTCAATAAAATAATTTGTAAAACTGAAGTATTTGATATATCTGTAAAGTCTGTCATGGGTACTAATGAGATTATGACGATAAAAATAACTATTAACTAAATAACTATAACAAAAGCAGTAACATATTATGTGTCAAAGATTTTTAAAAATAAAATGTTGTAATATAGACATATCTATAGTTATATTAAATTATTTTTATTAAATCAATGAAAATTGATTTAAATATAGCAAAATATTACTGAGGTTGTGCCATTTATTAAAGTCTATTAACAGTTTTGGCTCAAATTCAAACTCATTTTTTAATATTCTCACTTTCCTATCAGCATTTTTATGTTAAAGAGGTGGCTACAAGAATTTCCATTGTTCTTAACTCATCAGAAAGTTGAATTAAATCATCAGAAAATTGAATGATAGGGGCTGGAGAGATGGCTCTGGTTAAGAGCATTGCCTGCTCTTCCAAAGGTCCTGAGTTCAATTCCCAGCAACCACATGGTGGCTCACAACCATCTGTAGGGAGGTCTAGCGCCCTCTTCTGGCCTTCAGGTATACACACAGGCAGAATATTGTATACATAATAAATAAATAAATATAAAAAAAAGAAAATTGAATGATAAAATTTCAAGTAAGTGCCAGACTTATGAAGATGATTTTAAGTGAGCAGAGTTTGCTTTAATTTCAGACTGGTCCTCTTACAATTCTGCATGTTAATGAGGATGATGCTGTGGAGTAGTGTCCAGAGATTTACTTTCAAGGACAGCTACTGAAACAGCATAATTCATACTCATAAATCCTTGAGGACATTCTAAGATACTAACATGATTCTTACCAAGTAATTAGAAAATTGTTCAGAATATGTGATTTCTTTGAGCTCAAGGCAGTTTGGTAATGGGAAATAAATGGAATCACCATATGTCTACCCCATCTATATCCAATCTGCATCTCTATACCTATTCTCTTGTGAATAAATAAGCGCTAGTCTCTTTCATCCTGATTTTTCTTGTAAAGTTTCTTCTGGTTAATTTTGGTTTGTGATGTTTGTCTTTATTTGAAAGATATTTTTTAAAAATGGAAAATTAAAATCAAGTCTCAAGTTCTTTGTGTCCAATTGTCTTACTTATATCAGCAGCAACAACAACAACAAAAACTTCATGTGAGACACAAAGTACTTGGGAGTGAACAAATCAGATCTTTCAGAATCTCTGTGTCATTGAAAACCTGTACTTTGACCTTGTTTCTGCCCGGTCTCGAACCGGGGACCTCTCGCGTGTTAGGCGAGCGTGATAACCACTACACTACGGAAACTACAGTAATGAAAACAGCGTGGTACTGGCATAAAAACAGAGAAGTCGACCAATGGAATCATATAGAAGACCCGGATTTTAACCCACAAACCTATGAACAACTGATTTTCGATAAAGGAGCTAAAAGTATACAATGGAAGAAAGAAAGCATCTTCAACAAATGGTGCTGGCACAATTGGATGTCAACCTGTAGAAGAATGAAAATAGACCCATATCTATCACCATGCACAAAACTCAAGTCCAAATGGATCAAAGACCTCAATATCAATCTGAACACACTGAACCTGATAGAAGAGAAAATGGGAAGTACCCTACAACATATGGGCACAGGAGATTGCTTCCTATGTATAACCCCAGCAGCACAGACATTAAGGGCAACATTGAATAAATGGGACCTCCTGAAACTGAGAAGCTTCTGTAAAGCAAAGGACACTGTCATTAAGACAAAAAGGCAGCCTACTGACTGGGAGAAGATCTTCACCAACCCCACAACAGACAAAGGTCTGATCTCCAAAATATATAAAGAACTCAAGAAACTAGACTTTAAAAGGATAATTAACCCAATTAAAAAATGGGGCACTGAACTGAACAGAGAATTCTCAACAGAAGAAGTTAAAATGGCCAAAAGATACATAAGGTCATGCTCAACCTCCTTAGCGATCAGAGAAATGCAAATCAAAACAACTTTGAGATATCATCTTACACCTGTCAGAATGGCTAAAATCAAAAACACCAAGGATAGCCTTTGCTGGAGAGGTTGTGGAGAAAGGGGTACCCTCATCCATTGCTGGTGGGACTGCAAACTTGTGCAACCACTTTGGAAATCAGTGTGGCGGTTTCTCAGAAAAATTGGGATCAACCTACCCCTGGACCCAGCAATACCACTCTTGGGAATATACCCAAGAGATGCCCTATCATATGACAAAAGCATTTGTCCAACTATGTTCATAGCAGCATTATTTGTAATAGCCAGAACCTGGAAGCAACCTAGATGCCCAGCAATGGAAGAATGGATGAAGAAAGTGTGGAATATATACACATTAGAGTACTACTCTGCGGTAAAAAACAATGACTTCTCGAATTTTGCATGCAAATGGATGGAAATAGAAAATACGATCCTGAGTGAGGTAACCCAGACCCAAAAAGAAGATCATGGGATGTACTCACTCATAATTGGTTTCTAGCCATGGATAGGGGCCACTGAGTCTATAATTTGTTATCCTAAAGAAGCTAAACAAGAGGGTAAACCCAAGGAAAAACATATAGATATCCTCTCAGCTATGGGAAATAGACATGACTGATGGGCAAAAAATTGGAATCTTGGGGGTGGGGTGGGATGGGGATGAGGGGTGACGGGGAGAGAAAAGTGTGAAGGAGAAGATGAGGGGAACTGGGGGAATCGGGGTGAATGGGGATAAAGAAAGGTTGGATAGGGGAGCAGGGAAACTCATACCTTAGGTAAGGGAGCCACCTAAGAGTTGGCAAGAGACTTGAACTTGGAATGGCTACCAGATGCCCAGGGCAATGTCCCCAGTTAGTTCATTGGGGCACCTGAGGATAGGGAACCTGAAATGAACCTATCCTATAATCATACTGATGAATATCTTGCATATCGCCATAGAACCTTCATCTAGCGATGGATGGAGATAGAGACAGAGACCCACACTGGAGCACCGGACTGAGCTCCCAAGGATATAATGAGGAGCAGAAGGAGAGAGAACATGAACAAGGAAGTCAGGACCATGAGGGGTGCACCCAACCACTGAGACAGTGGGGCCAATCTATTGGGAGCTCACCAAGGCCAGCTGGACTGCTACTGAAAAAACATGAAATAAAACCGGACTCTCTGAATGTGGCGGACAATGAGAGCTGACGAGAGGCCAAGGAGAATGGCACAGGAACTTTCATCTGGCGATAGATCGAGAGAGAGACAGAGACCCAATTTGGAGCAATGGTCTGAGCTCTTAAGGTCCAAATGAGGAGCAGAAGGAGGGAGAACATGAGCAAGGAAATCAGGACCACGAGGCGTGCACCCACCCACTGTGACAGTGGAACTGAACTATTGGGAGCTCTCCAAGGCCAGCTGGACTGGGACTGAATAAGCATGGGTTGAAACTGGACTCTCTGAAGATGGCGGACAATGAAGGCTGATAAGAAGCCAAGGACAATGGCACTAGGTTTCGATCCTAATACATGAACTGGCTTTGTGGGAGCTTAGCCTGTTTGGATGCTCACCTTCCTGGGCCTGGATGGAAGTGGGAGGACCTTGGTCTTCCTGTAGGGCAGGGAATTTGGACTGCTCTTCAGTATTGAGAGGGAGGGGGAATGGACTGGGGGGAGTAGAAGAGGAGTGGGGATGGGGGAGGGGAGTCGGGGGAGGGGCAATGTGTGGGAGGAGGGGGAGGGGAATGGGAAACAGGGAGCAGTTGGAAATTTTAATAATAAAAAAAAAAGAAAAGAAAACCTGTACTTTAAAAACTACCTCAGTAAATGGTTTGATCTTATGATTTAACTGTGCTAAAATGAGAAAAATATTAATAATATATATAAAAATTTTCAAAATGGACAAAAGTAGTAAATACAAAGCACCTCCAAAATTGTGTTTACACCATTCTAAACAAAAAGTTTCAAATTATTTTATCATGATTGGCAAAATTTTCTTTTCACAAAACTTAAGCTTTCCATTTTTCAGTAGAGGCACTACATCTGTTGTCAGCCAAGCTTGCTTGTTCTTTGCTTTCTAAGTTTCTTATCAGATGCGCTTCTTTTCTGTTGTTTATGGATGATAGTTTGTGAAATAAAGTTTCGTGTAATTACTTAGCATTCTCTGAAGGGCGCAAACTCAAAATACCCAGAGTTGTATCAGGGCCAGATTGTAATAAACTGATGAATGCACCTTTTAATCATAGAACTCAGTATATAATGGAGTTGCAGATACAACATAAAAGAGAGTTTTGTTATAAAATATTGAATATTACAAGTAATTTTTTATCTTCTATGAACCCGAAGTGGTCACAGAAAAATTTCACAAATGAACACAGCTGAAAATGAGCTGTGTGTGTGTGTGTGTGTGAATGTGTGTGCATGCATGCATGCGTGTGTGTGTGTGTAAGTCACAAAGAAAGATACCTGAGACAGATACCACTGAATGTAGATAAAAGACTATGTAAAGGATTTTGACAGCTATATACTAGAGGAACTGCAAGATAATTTATTTTTAAGAAAAAAAAGGAATAGTTAAAGGACAGTGCAGGGTAATAGATGGGTATATAAGACTTTGTATGCTTCAGAAAACTGTATAATTTTCCTTCCTGGATGCTAAATGTCCCATTTGTTCCTGAAAATAACTTTTCCACTCTCCTTCCTGCTCTCAGTTGACCCTGGGTGACAGAATCTGTAGACTGTACCATGCTGGATCCTATGTCTAGTGGCATCCATTAAAATTCTAGCCAATTTGAAAGATGTACTGACAGGAGAAGAGACAAAATAAAACATCAAACATACACACACACACACACACACACATACACACACACATACCTCCCTTTTTCCCTTGTCATATGGGTCACAACTCACCTTATATAATTTTCTCATCTTGTTCTGTTTCTAACAGTGTTTTACTTAAATTGCTTAAATTATTTTTTTCCTTTTGATATTCAAAATTATACTTAAAATTTCTTCCTATTTCTCTTGGATCCTGTTATTTTTTACTATTTCTTTTTGTCTTCATTAAATCTATCTACTGGGATTGGGTTACATCTGATTGAATTGTTGGCAAAATGTGTACCATGGAATCTCTAAACAAACCAGGGAACTTTCACGAAAATGGGTTGTTCTCCACAAACTGACATTAAGACCCCATTGCTGAAGACAACACCTACACTACTCATTAAACATGCATAAGTCAAGTGGATGCCTACATCAAGTCTTAGCCCATATGTGGTAGCAGCTGGTACAGGACGGTACTCTGAACACTACCAAAAGAGAAACATAAACACAAGTCAGCCACAAACCCTTTGATCTACAATAGTGTCCTGCCTGCAAGTTATGCTAGAAAATGGCAGCAAAAATCTTGTACTAGTATCCAAGCAATAACTGATTGACTTAAGGCACATTCCATGAGATGGAAACCTATATCTGATACTGCTTGTGTGACCAAGAACTATAGACTTGATAACCCTGAGACATAGGATGAAACCAAACCTACTCATCTTACAAAAACAAAAAATAAATAGAGAAGTGATAAAATGATTCATATATTTTACCATACTCATAAATCAGTGCCTTGTTCAGTCATCATCAGAGAATTTTCCTCCTGCAGCATATAGAAACAAATACAGAGACTCATAGCTAGACATTATGCACAGAGCGAGAAACCTTGGAACACTATCTCCTAAATGGGGTGTCTCCATCAAATCTCTGCCATAAGAGCTGAAGGAATCCCAAGAAAAGACCAGGAAGAAAGGTCATAGGAAGCGAAGATGGTAGATGACACCAAGAAAACAAGGCACTGTAAATCAACATTATCAATGTTCGTATGAACTCAAAGAGACTGATGTGGATATACAAGCACTGCACAGGTGTGTACCAGGTCCCTGCTCTCTCTCTCTCTCTCTCTCTCTCTCTCTCTCTCTCTCTCTGTGTGTGTGTGTGTGTGTGTGTGTGTTTTTGTATTTGTAACAGTTTCCAGTGTAGTGTTTTATGTGATTCTTTAGTGTGAGAATAAGTGGGTCTCTGATAGTTGTATGTTTTCTTATATTTCCATCCATTAGTTTGTTTTGCCTGTCTTTGATGTGATAGTTGTTGTTTGATTTTGTTATATTTTATCATTATCCCTGAGAAGCCTGTTCTGTTCTAATGTGTGACAGAAAAGTATTAGGTGTAGATGGAAGAGAGGACTTGGGGGGCTAGAGGGAAGAGAAACCATTAAACAAGCTTTATTAGCCGGGCGATGGTGGCGCACGCCTTTAATCCCAGCACTCGGGAGGCAGAGGCAGGCGGATCTCTGTGAGTTCGAGACCAGCCTGGTCTACAGAGCTAGTTCCAGGACAGGCTCCAAAGCCACAGAGAAACCCTGTCTCGAAAAACCAAAAAAAAAAAAAAAAAAAAAAAAAAAAAAAAAAACAAGCTTTATTATGTGAGAAAACAATCTATTTTCAATAAAAGAAAATATATGGGCATTTAAAAGAAAATATTGTCTAAATACAATCCCTTCATGATATTTTTCCATTAAATATATTTAATATGAAATGTTTTCTATTCTGCCAAAACTCCTACCAAATCAAATAAGAAACCACTGAAGAAAAAGAGGGTAATGAGAAGAAAAATAATATGATTCAACAGATTTTTTTTCAAATTGTGATGGCCACAGTTTATTAAATATGTTTTTCATGATTTACATTCACTACTCTCCGGGATGTGCTGATTTCACAGTCACTTTGACAAGTAAAGTATTTTCCACACACACAAATGGATTTTGCCAAAAAAGCAATATACTCTGAGTTTCTTCCAAATTGGTCAATTTTTTGGTGCTGTCCAATTTTATTTTGCCTAGTCTGGTTATTTTAGTTTTTTTTTCATAAAACACATAGCATGTACTTTACACTTTTTATAATGAGCTAGATACTCCAAAAACTTTTTTTCTCTTTCTCACACTGCCCCTCTTCTTTCGTTACATACAGGATAGCCTCCAATGAAAAGTAGGCAGCAAGATGGCTGAGGAGAAAGAAGGATTAGTTGCTGTTTTGAGTATTCATTTAATAGAGGTAAGCATTAAGATTGGATAAAGTTTCGCTGCAATAACAAATTCAGGTAAAAGTTATAAAATATGCCAATAGACAATAAATATAAGACAAAATTACATACCAATTCATATTAATGACATTATTTTCATCAAATTTGGCAGGTCTGCTTATTACAAATGATCATATTTTGCTTATTTTTGGATGTTTTCAGTTTGTGGGTAGAGAAATGAAGTTGAAAAGAACCATTTCCAAGAAAATGGTGAAAGACCCCAGCCCTGCTATATTGCCTAAACCCAGCTTAGCCGTTGTAACGCCATTTTGCAGGGCCTGGACACAAACAAGTACAGGTCCAGGGCAAAGTCAGTGCTCTTAGGTTGCCAAACAGAGGTTGCCAAACAGAATCTCTGTGGTCAGGCATCTGACCTGGGAGGGGAACGGAAAATTCTGGGGAAACCCACCTGCACCCTAGATAGAGTCAAGTCAGTTATTATCAGATCTTGATGTTCCCGAGGAACTTGTCCTCAGGGTGAAACCCTCGCATTATTTGTACTGACCAATGGAATCCCTGTAACCATGCATCAGCTTCTGTGCCCTGCTTTTGCTATAAAAGGAACCCTCACCCAGTCTGCGGGCGCGCAAGTCCTCCGAAAGACTTTGCCGCCCACAGGTACCTGTGTCTACCTAATAAACCTCTTGCAGTTTGCATTCGATCAGTGGTCTCGGCTTGGTTCTTGGGTCCGGGGGGCTCCACCTGAGGGAAGGTCCCTACCGGGGGTCTTTCAATGGATACTTGACATTTATCAGTCTCAATCTTAGTAATATGAAATTTATTCTAGGGCTTTAATTTATTAAAAGTAACGAAATTTAAAACAATCATGAGTCAGAAAAGTAAAGTATGTTATCATTTAAAGGAAGAGGATAAATTTTGCAAGTAGTACTGAAAGTTCAGAACTCTTCAGCCACTTCTGAATGAACCACAAACCAAGTGTCAAAAATCTAAGATTGCTAAAATGAATCAGTACTTTGTGTGTAGTATTAGCATATGTGTTAAGATATTTATTTTACTATATAGGCAGCACATGAATATTTCTAATGAGAAGTTAACAAATTCTAAATGGGTCTTCTCCTAGGGCCTAGGATCTGAGAAAGCAATTATAGCTCAAAGAATTAAAGGCTGTTGGTATTGTAGTTATGGCTCAACCAGTAAAGTACCTTGCCACTAAGCATATGTACTAGAGTTCAACCCTCTAGCACGAAATAAGTATTACAAATGTTATATGCATATTTATAACTCTAGATCACATGAGAGGGTGCAGAAACAGGCAGATCTCAAGGCCCCCCTGGCCAAAGAGTCAGTCCAGCAGCTGATTCCAAGTTTAGTAAGTAATCCTCTTTCTAAAATAAAATGGAAAGCAACAGAGGAAGACACTTGAGGTCGAACTCTGGCTACAACAAACACGTTTTTGCTCATCTGCATTCACAGGCACATAAAACCACATAGACATATACACTGAATATGTATAAACACCCAGAGAGAGAGAGAGAAAAGACAATAGTCTTTTCAATCCTTTTAACCAAGACCAAACTATACTACTCATCTAAAAATAATATTGTATGAATTAAATGTTTATACAAGAGTTAATCTAGTTCTTACAGCTGCTATGAAAGAGGGAGAGAGAAACAAGCAAACAATTGGCTGTAAATACATCTTCTTCATTAAATATAAAAAATACCATCTATAGACAGATTTTCTTAGCTTACTTTCCCACTGTCCCAGAGTGAATCCACAGGTGAGAGTAAGATTAGATCTAGTTCAGTCACTATATTCAAATTGTTTAGACACTACATTCAGATTGTTTAGACAAGCCAAGTATGAGGTGCCTATTTTGTTTTGGTCTGAAATAGAAATATTGTTGGCTCAGCATACACACACACACACACACACACACAAACACACAACGAAAAAGAGGCTACACATTCTGCCATGCCACCTGGCACCATTCCAAGAATGAACGCCAGCTGATATGTACAAATGGATAATTCAAGTGTGAAATGATCAGAGCAAAAGAAAAGATAAAAAAGTCACTTCAAAAAAGAAACAATTTAAGCGACCTTAGCAGAGGTTGTTAGTGTTGACTACCTGGGGTTTAAAAGACCAAATGGCAGCTAGTTTTCTTTGCATTTCTATGTATCAAGCAAAGACACAGCAGAGGTATGTGGGCCTTTTGTAAATGCATTGGGGAATCCAGGAGAGAAACAAAGTAGCCTGGGTGTGTGAAAATACTCCAAGGTCTATTGATAGACTTCCTGGACCCAGTTTTAAGTTTTATTTGTGAGGTAATGGAAGTAACAAGTAATTAGGTATTTTTAAACCTTTATATTTAAAAAAATCCTTTCCAAAGGCAACAGAATGTACTAAAATGGCAGACTGAAATAACTTGACTTCCTCATGCATCTTTTTAAGTTTATTTAACTGAAGTTGGACTGCTTCTTTCTTTGGCTGAAGAAAATATGTATCCTGATTAATTATGTTGAAGCATTGCTAGCATTTATATTTAAGTATTTTCTGGTATTAGAGATTAACAACTGGGGTAAGAATCCAGATGGCTAGAATCACTGAAATACGTTGAGGCAGAATAAATAAAGCCAGCTCAGAAAATGTAAATCCACACAAACAGATGTGTTCACTGAAAACCAAAGGTCAGATTAGACTACAGATTCCTTTATGCTTCATTAAGAATAATTTCTCGGTGAGTTTGTGACCGGCAGTGGAAGCAGCCCTGGACAGGGAACTCTGAAGTTCCTCATCCCCCACCCTATACTCCCTGTGCTCCCTGCAGGGGCTCTACACCCCGCATACTGCCTCTCTCTTCTTGTCCCACCAAGCTTGCATCCAGAACCCTTCTCCCTTCTGCCCCCTTTCCTCTTTGGGCACATAACACCATCCAGCTCAGTCTGTCTGGCGCTGGGGGCAAATCCTCAGGGCAAGTAGGCAGACGAGACTTCCTTTGTTTCACTGGCCTGCCTGCACCAAGCAAGGTAGGCGCTTTGTTTACGAACTACCCAACCTGCATGGAGATCTGATCTCGGCACCAGGAGAGACAGCACTGGGGTGAGTTTGTGACCGGCGGCGGAAGCAGCCCTGGACAGGGAACTCTGAAGTTCCTCATCCCCCACCCTATACTCCCTGGGCTCCCTGCAGGGGCTCTACACCCCGCATACTGCCTCTCTCTTCTTGTTCCACCCAGCTTGAATCCAGAACCCTTCTTCCTTCTGCCCCCTTTCCTCTTTGGGCACATAACATCATCCAGCTCAGTCTGTCTGGCGCTGGGGGCAAATCCTCAGGGCAAGTAGGCAGACGAGACTTCCTTTGTTTCACTGGCCTGCCTGCAACAAGCAAGGTAGGGGTTTTGTTTACGAACTACCCAACCTGCAGGGAGATCTGATCTTGGCAGCAGGAGAGCCATCAGTGGGAGAGCTAATCTCGGTACCAGGAGAGCCGTCTTTGGGCACGGAGATCTGATATTGGTACCAGGAGAGACATCACTGGAGCAACAGGAGAGCCATCACTGCAGAGTGCCATCACTGGGAAGGTACATCAGTAGGCAAGGAGACCTGATCCGGTAAAAGAAGATCCATAGGGGAGCATTCGGAGAAAGAGATGGGCAGGCGCCAATGCAAGAATTCACCCAACAATCTGAAAAACTATATGAAACCACCAGAACCCAGCGACCTCCCAACAGGAGAACATGAACACCTTAATCATAAAGAAGTAGATAAAATTGACTTTATGAAAGTGATTGACGCACTTAAACAGCATGTAAAAAATGCCCTTATAGAAATGGATGAGAAGTATAACAGAAAGTTTGAAGAATTGAGTAAATCAGTGAATGATACCCTAGGAAAGCAAGGAAAAACAATCAAACAGATAATGGAAACAGTTCAAGACTTAAAAACTGAAATGGAGGCAAAGAAGAAAACACAAACAGAAGGCCAGCTGGACAGGGAAAATCTAGGTAAACAAATAGAGACTACAGAATAACCAACAGAATACAAGAGATAGAAGAAAGAATCTCAGATTCTGAAGATACCATAGAGAAAATAAACACGCTGATCAAAGAAAACAGCAAGGCCAACAATTTCTCATCACAAAACATTCAGGAAATATGGGACACAATAAAAAGACCAAACCTAAGAATAATAGGAATAGAAGAAGGAGAAGAAGCGCAGCTCAACGGTCCAGAAAATATATTTAATAAAATTATAGAAGAAAACTTTCCCAACCTAAAGAAAGATATACCTATGAAGGTTCAAGAAGCATACAGAACACCGAATAGGCTGGATCAAAAAAAAACATCCTCTCACCATATAATAATCAAAACACAAAGCATACAGAATAAAGAAAGAATACTAAGAGCAGCAAAGGAAAAATGCCAAGTTACTTATAAAGGTAAACCTATCAGACTTACACCTGACTTCTCTATGGAAACCATGAAAGCCAGAAGGTCCTGGATAGATGTACTGCAGAAACTAAGAGACCATGGATGCAAGCCCAGACTACTATACCCAGCCAAGCTTTCGTTCACTATAAATGGAGAAAACAAAATTTTCTAGGATAAAAACAAATTTAAACAATACGTAGCCACAAATCCAGCCTTACAGAAAGTAATAGAAGGAAAATCACTAATCAAGGAGTCCAACAATGACCACAATAACTCAGACATCTAAAGACCCTTTACCAATGCAACTCAAAGAAGGGAAACACACAAAATCTACTACTAAAAAAGTGACCGGAGTTAACAACCACTGGTCATTAATATCACTTAATGTCAATGGACTCAACTCACCTATAAAAAGGCACAGACTAAGAGATTGGATAAGAAAACAGGATCCAACATTCTGCTCTTTACAAGAAACACCCCTCAACCACAAAGACAGGCACCTACTCAGAGTAAAGGGTTGGGATAAGGCTTATCAAGTAAATGGACCTAGGAAACAAGCAGGTGTGGCCATACTAATTTCTAACAAAGTTGACTTCAAACTTAAATCAATCAGAAGAGATGGAGAGGGACATTTTCTACTCATAACAGGGACAATTCATCAGGATGAAGTCTCAATCCTGAATATCTATGCCCCTAATATAAAAGCACCCACGTATGTAAAAGAAACATTGTTAAAACTCAAGGCAGCCATCAAACCGCACACATTAATAGTAGGAGACTTTAATACTCCTCTCTCACCAATGGACAGGTCAATTAGACAGAAACCTAACAGAGAAATAAGAGAATTAATGGAAGTAATGAATCAAATGGACTTAACAGACATCTATAGAATATTCCACCCAAATAGGAAAGAATATACCTTCTTCTCTGCAGCTCATGGAACCTTCTCAAAAATCGACCACATACCCGGTAACAAAGCAAACATCCACAGTTACAAAAAAATATTAATAACCACCTGTATCTTATCAGATCACCATGGATTAAAGCTAGAATTCAGCAACAATGCTACCCCCAGAAAGCCTACAAACTCATGGAAACTGAACAGTCAACTACTGAACCATACGTGGATTAAGGAAGAAATAAAGAAAGAAATTAAAGTCTTCCTTGAAGACAATGAAAATAAAGAAACAACATACTCAAACCTATGGGACACTATGAAAGCAGTCCTGAGAGGAAAGTTCATAGCACTAACTGCCCACTTAAAGAAAACAGAGAAAGCACACATTGGAGACTTAACAGCCCACCTGAAAGCTCTAGAAAAAAAAGAAGCAGACTCACCTAGAAGGGGTAGAAGACTGGAAATAATCAAACTGAGGGCTGAAATCAACAAAATAGAAACACAGAAAACAATTGAAAGAATCAATGAATCAAAAAGCTGGTTCCTGGAGAAAATAAACAAGATTGATAAACCCCTATCCAAACTAATCAAACGTCAGAGAGAGAATTTGCAAATTAATAAGATCAGAAATGAAAAGGGGGACATAACCACAGACACAGAGGAAATTCAGAGAATCATTAGATCTTACTACAAAAGCCTGTATGCCACAAAACTGGAAAATGTAAAAGAAATGGACACTTTTTTAAATAAATACCATACACCAAAGTTAAACCAGGACCAGGTGAACAACCTAAATAGACCTGTTAGTCGTGAAGAATTAGAAGCTGTTATCAAAAACCTCCCTTCCAAAAAAGGTCCAGGACCAGATGGATTCAATGCGGAATTCTACCAGAACTTCCAAGAAGACCTAATACCTATACTCCTTAATGTATTTCACAATATAGAAACAGAAGAGTCATTGCCAAATTCCTTTTATGAAGCTACAGTAACTCTGATACCAAAACCACACAAAGACCCAACCAAGAAAGAGAATTACAGGCCAATCTCACTCATGAACATCGACGCAAAAATCTTCAACAAAATTCTGGCAAACCGAATCGAAGAACACATTAGAAAAATTATCCATTATGATCAAGTAGGCTTCATCCCAGAGATGCAGGGCTGGTTTAACATACGCAAATCTATCAATGTAATCCATCATATAAATAAACTGAAAGAAAAAAACCATATGATCGTTTCATTAGATGCTGAAAAAGCATTTGACAAAATTCAACATCCCTTTATGATAAAAGTCTTGGAGAGATTAGGGATACAAGGGTCATACCTAAATATAATTAAAGCTATATACAGCAAGCCGACAGCTAATATCAAATTAAATTGAGAGAAACTAAAAGCCATCCCACTAAAATCAGGAACACGCCAAGGCTATCCACTCTCTCCATACCTCTTCAATATAGTTCTCGAAGTTTTAGCAATAGCAATAAGACAACATAAGGGGATAAAGGGGATTCAAATTGGAAAGGAAGAAGTTAAACTTGCATTATTTGCAGATGATATGATAGTGTACATGAGCGACCCCAAAAACTCCTCCAAAGAACTCCTACAGCTGATAAACGCCTTTAGTAATGTGGCAGGATACAAGATCAACTCCAAAAAATCAGTCGCCCTCTTATACACAAAGGATAAGGAAGCAGAGAGAGAAATAAGAGAATCATCACCTTTCACGATAGCCACAAACAGCATAAAATATCTTGGGGTAACTCTAACCAAGGAAGTGAAAGATCTATTTGACAAAAACTTTAAGGCATTGAAGAAAGAAATTGAAGAGGATACCAGAAAATGGAAGGATCTCCCTTGCTCTTGTATTGGGAGAATCAACATAGTAAAAATGGCAATTCTACCAAGGGCAATTTATAGATTCAATGCAATCCCCATTAAAATCCCATCAAAATTCTTCACAGATCTTGAAAGGACAATAATCAACTTTATATGGAGAAACAAAAAACCAGGATAGCCAAAACAATCTTAAACAATAAAGGAACTTCTGGAGGCATTACCATCCCTGACTTCAAACTCTATTACAGAGCTACAGTAATGAAAACAGCGTGGTACTGGCATAAAAACAGAGAAGTCGACCAATGGAATCGTATAGAAGACCCGGATTTTAACCCACAAACCTATGAACAACTGATTTTTGAT
Organism: Chionomys nivalis; assembly: GCF_950005125.1. Lineage (NCBI taxonomy): Eukaryota > Metazoa > Chordata > Mammalia > Rodentia > Cricetidae > Chionomys > Chionomys nivalis. The sequence goes on along the minus strand of NC_080112.1, from coordinate 49,793,530 downwards.
AAAGGAGCTAAAAGTATACAATGGAAGAAAGAAAGCATCTTCAACAAATGGTGCTGGCACAATTGGATGTCAACCTGTAAAAGAATGAAAATAGACCCATATTTAACACCATGCACAAAACTCAAGTCCAAATGGATCAAAGACCTCAATATCAATCTGAACACACTGAACCTGATAGAAGAGAAAATGGGAAGTACCCTACAACATATGGGCACAGGAGATCGCTTCCTATGTTTAACCCCAGCAGCACAGACATTAAGGGCAACATTGAATAAATGGGACCTCCTGAAACTGAGAAGCTTCTGTAAAGCAAAGGACACTGTCAGTAAGACAAAAAGGCAGCCTACTGACTGGGAAAAGATCTTCACCAACCCCACAACAGACAAAGGTCTGATCTCCAAAATATATAAAGAACTCAAGAAACTAGACTTTAAAAGGATAATTAACCCAATTAAAAAATGGGGCACTGAACTGAACAGAGAATTCTCAACTGATGAAGTTCAAATAGCCAAAAGATACTTAAGGTCATGCTCAACCTCCTTAGCGATCAGAGAAATGCAAATCAAAACAACTTTGAGATATCATCTTACACCTGTCAGAATGGCTAAAATCAAAAACACCAAGGATAGCCTTTGCTGGAGAGGTTGTGGAGAAAGGGGTACCCTCATCCATTGCTGGTGGGACTGCAAACTTGTGCAACCACTTTGGAAATCAGTGTGGCGGTTTCTCAGAAAAATTGGGATCAAGCTACCCCTGGACCCAGCAATACCACTCTTGGGAATATACCCAAGAGATGCCCTATCATATGACAAAAGCATTTGTCCAACTATGTTCATAGCAGCATTATTTGTAATAGCCAGAACCTGGAAGCAACCTAGATGCCCTTCAATGGAAGAATGGATGAAGAAAGTGTGGAATATATACACATTAGAGTACTACTCTGCGGTAAAAAACAATGACTTCTCGAATTTTGCATGCAAATGGATGGAAATAGAAAATACGATCCTGAGTGAGTTAACCCAGACCCAAAAAGAAGATCATGGGATGTACTCACTCATAATTGGTTTCTAGCCATGGATAGGGGCCACTGAGTCTATAATTTGTTATCCTAAAGAAGCTAAACAAGAGGGTAAACCCAAGGAAAAACATATAGATATCCTTCCAGCTATGGGAAATAGACAAGATTGATGGGCAAAAAATTGGAATCTTGGGGGTGGGGTGGGATGGGGATGAGGGGTGATGGGGAGAGAAATGTGTGAAGGAGAGGATGAGGGGAACTGGGGGAATCAGGGTGATTGGGGATAAAGGAAGGTTGGATAGGGGAGCAGGGAAACTCATACCTTAGTTAAGGGAGCCACCTAAGGGTTGGCAAGAGACTTGAACTTGGAATGGCTACCAGATGCCCAGGGCAATGTCCCCAGTTAGTTCATTGGGGCACCTGAGGATAGGGAACCTGAAATGAACCTATCCTATAATCATACTGATGAATATCTTGCATATCGCCATAGAACCTTCATCTAGCGATGGATGGAGATAGAGACAGAGACCCACACTGGAGCACCGGACTGAGCTCCCAAGGATATAATGAGGAGCAGAAGGAGAGAGAACATGAACAAGGAAGTCAGGACCAGGAGGGGAGCACCCAACCACTGAGACATTGGGGCCGATCTATTGGGAGCTCACCAAGGCCAGCTGGACTGCTACTGAAAAAACATGGGATAAAACCGGACTCTCTGAATGTGGGGGACAATGAGAGCTGACGAGAGGCCAAGGAGAATGGCATGGTAACCTTCATCTGGCGATGGATCGAGAGAGAGACAGAGACCCAATTTGGAGCAATGGTCTGAGCTCTTAAGGTCCAAATGAGGAGCAGAAGGAGGGAGAACATGAGCAAGGAAATCAGGACCACGAGGCGTGCACCCACCCACTGTGACAGTGGAACTGATCTATTGGGAGCTCTCCAAGGCCAGCTGGACTGGGACTGAATAAGCATGGGTTGAAACTGGACTCTCTGAAGATGGCGGACAATGAAGGCTGATGAGAAGCCAAGGACAATGGCACTAGGTTTCGATCCTAATACATGAACTGGCTTTGTGGGAGCTTAGCCTGTTTGGATGCTCACCTTCCTGGACCTAGATAGAAATGGGAGGACCTTTGTCTTCCTGTAGGGCAGGGAATTTGGACTGCTCTTCAGTATTGAGAGGGAGGGGGAATGGACTGGGGGGAGGAGAAGAAAAGTGGGGATAGGGGGAGGGGAGCAGGGGGAGGGGGCAATATGTGGGAGGAGGGGAAGGGAAATGGGCAACGGGCATCAGTTGGAAATTTTAATTAAAAAAGAATAAAAAAAAAGAATAATTCCTCGAAAGAGTTGTAGGTATGCACTCTCATTAGCAGTCAGCAACCCCTTTAGCAGATAGTTTTCAATAACAAATGATAAATATCTCTGGTAATCCCATTTATTTTGTGAATTGAATCTTATATATTACATTTCAATAGATGATAGAATGATTGATAGATTAATTGACTCATAGTCTTTTCTAGAAAAATAAAATGTAAAAAATGTGTGCAAGGTTAGGTGATGTATCCCCAATATGTGCTGTTTTGTCAACATGTTTTAATAATGTTAATGTTAAAATGCTTAATAGAAGAGATTATAAGTAACATGAAATACCTCAAGTTTCTATCCAGAGGAGCAATTGTCATATGTCTGGTAGAGATGTAATAATGTAGTACAATCAGTGATCAATGGTATATTTCATAACATTTTCTGAAGTTATATGTATATGTATATATTATTTGAATTTAAATATGTCTTCATGTCCACGTTAGTTATCCATTTGGCACTTTATCTTGAGGTACTGTGTTCTAAAAATATTATCCAGAGATGACAAATAATATAATGGCAATGATATTTATTTAAAAGAATTCTGTTGTATCTCTCTCTCTCTCTCTGTGTGTGTGTGTGTGTAATATGATTATTGTTTTTTAGAGCATGATATATATGTAAATATAACATTGTGGGATATACTTTTTTCATTCTTCATGTGTAGATCATGATGAGGTTACCAGCCTCACACACCTTTCCAGCTAAACCTTCTTACTGGTGTTCAAATAAAATTAGTTGAAACTTTATATCACTAAAGTATTTTCTTCACAGATTATAAATCTATTTTCTTCCAAGGATATAGTATAACAGCACAATTTAAATAATAAATTCTATTTTCAAATGAAAAAAAAACTTATTTTAAAAAGTGGATTTAGTAAGTTTTTAAAAGAAAGTTCATTTGAAGCCATGTACAAAATTTGATGAATTAGAAGAGATTAGAATTTCAAAAAGTTGGCCAGGATAGTTTGCTATTATTGAGAAGACAGAACTAAACAGGTATTTCAAACTAGTCTTCCTTGGTTCTCTGATCCTTGGTTCTGAGGAATAGAAAAGATTTAGCATAGAAAATAGATGGCATATGTATGTATCAAAATTGAAATTGTAAAAGATTGTTTTCCAGCACAGTAAAGACAAACTGAGAACAAAGGACATTAATACAAAAAATTTAAAGGAAAAAGAAATTAGAAAGGAAAAATTTCCTCAAACTTACCTAAAGTGTGATTGTAAATTCAGAATCACAGCTGTGAAGTACTTGCCTTCACCTCTCAGAGCAGAAGAAAAAAAAATTACATAGATGAAAGTTTATGCCTTTCTTTTTCAGAAAGGATGAATACCAGCACTTTCACGGTTTTTTTTCTGTGCTATGAAACACAAACCATTTCTAATTTACCCAAGAAACAGCCAATTTACACAACAGCTGGAAAGTGAAAATTAAAGAAACTTTATTGGATCAGCTGACTTCTGAGAAAGGCATTTCAAACCCCTCGAGCTGATGCCATATGAAGACCAAATTGGCAGCAATATTTTAGGGAAAATACGTCATGATAGATAAATGTAAGAAAAGAGCAAATCCACCAAAAAAGATCTCATGTAAATGAGTCACTTTTGTAAAAAAACTGAAAATGGTTAAGCATCATTTCCCCAATGTTTAGAAAACCTTTTCAACCAGTGCAGCCACAAGACCACAGCATGATGATGGAAAGTTTTAGAATTGTCTCATAGGAACAGAACTGATGAACCAAACAGAGTTTCACAATAATAACATTCTCAAAAAACTGTATGATAAGAAATAAGAAAAACGGGGGAAAAATTCATTGGGCACATATAGCTCGTAGAAAGTTGGGGCATATTCCAACTTTACACTTTAGAAATACCCTAAATATAATGAACTTATTTTCAAGATGACCTTGGTACCTTTGCAACATCATCTCTTGGGTTGAACTTATCTTGAGATACAAATCAATACTGTGAACCAGGTTGTAATGAAGTTATCATGAGACACATATCATCACTGTTAACCAGGTTCCACTATTTACTCTATTTTTACTAATAAAGAAATGATAACATAGAGTTTAAGTTTCTTCTTCAAGAGCCCTCAATAAGTAGTAGAGAAAGGAACAAAACCCATATCATTAAGATTCTAAAAATGGGATGTTTAGTCATATTTTCCTATAGTTAGCCAGTATTAAATTAATTAAACTTTCATGATATTTCAAAGGAATTTCCAATTCCACAAGGCAATTGTGTTTGAATGTTTTAATAACTCAGATCTCATCCTATCTTCCCTACTGATTTCACTTGGAAAAAAAAATGTTAAGAGCCACAGTGCTTCACTCCAATTCCTCCTTTAAATGGTATTTATTCATATATCCAATAGTGTTGTCAACTGGATTCTAGCTTTCTAGCTCTTAATATATGTAAAACATTTACTGTTTGGCACATAACAAGTGCTCATTACACACTCTGTTTTCCTATTATTGATTTTATTATCATTGTATAGAGAATTGTGATAAAATGTATTCACCTGGTTAGAATTTCTAATACAGAACATGAAGCATTTTAATCATTTAACCATTGTAAAACAACTAATATGTAGGTTAGTCTAATGGGAGGACTATTTTTCAATTTAAAAATGTAGTAGTTGTTGACACAGTAGATCAGATTTTATAGTTCTGCATTAGCAGAAAAGACATTTTTGTGGTGTATTTTTTTCCTTGAAAAAATCTATGACCTCAGACTTGCAATGTATACCATTCTATTCTATTATGCATCAGTACAAGAAGAAAAAAATCTGCTGTGATAACATGACAAATGTGTCTTTCTATGGAATAAGTCCTTTGTTCTCAATGACAGTAATGGTTATTCTCCATACCCACCAGTAGTTCAGGAGTAGAGTTTCAGTTATGAATGCTTGTCACGGTACAAATTCTTTGGATTGTCTTTAGCCTTCACAGCTGCAGGATTTCAAAGGGTACTTTCTCATGAAAAGTGAAGTGTGGACTTCTATGCTGAAGAACAATTGCATTTCACTGAGAATTTTTACCATTTTATCATGAGATTTTGTAGATTTATTTCCTTTGCTTTCTCTGTCAGGTTGATCAACTGACTAAACTAACTGATACTAAGTTTGATCAACTAACACACACACACTCAGAGAGAGAGAGAGATTGAGAGAGAGAGAGAGAGAGAGAGAGAGAGAGAGAGAGAGAGAGAGAGAGAGAGAGAGAGAGAGAGAGAACATGCACAGGGAAATGTATTGTAAGATTTGTAGTATCCTCGTAGCATGCACACAAAAAATGCACATGTATTTATGTGAAACCAGTGTGGCAAAATAGCAGTAAAGCCAAACACTGGATAATTAGTTTTTCTTTCTTTCTTTTTTAATTTTGTAATTACCATGAATTCTGTGCATGACAGGCAAGCAGCAAAGTCAAATCTTGATCCTGTGATCTCTTGCATTACCTCTGAGGTAATATTAAGCATATAATTACATTATAACTGGACTTTATGAAAACAGGTCATGGAATTTATCAACATTTTTCTGTGCTGAGAAAGGAGTTGTATCATGCTTCACATCAACTATCATCATTCTCTTACAGTAATTTCTGTGCTGACATCATAAACATGCAAAATGTATGAAAATATAAAAACCTTATTTTAAAATAGCAAAGACAATACTGTTAAGTTTTGGCTTTCAAAATATTTATGGGTACAATCATTTATAAACAAAAATAGTTTATTTATAGTGTATGAATGTATGTAAAGGTGTATGTAAGATGCAGAGGTAACTATAATATTCCCCAACTCATTTTTAAAACTTTATTTTGTTTGTAAGCCCTAAGCAGAATATCTATTCCATACTTCCTTTTTCCATTGTTCAAGTATCATCTCAGAAGAAGGTATGGAAATAAAAGTTAGAGGTAGTGGATAACTTTAATGGAACTCTTTCTGAACACAACAGGGCAGCTGCACACATAAATTGCAATGGGTATGCCAACATATATAAGACCTGCACAAATTCATGCCATACAAAAATAAAAGCATATAGGATGGTGGTCACACAGTCCCTTCTCAAGTTGAGTAGCTATTGTTTATTGACAGATTATTCGGGAGGGAGAGTAAGTTTTCTTTTCTTTTTTTTTTTTTTTTTTTCGAGACAGGCTTTCTCTGTAGCTTTGGTGCCTGTCCTGGAACTAGCTCTTGTAGACCAGGCTGGCCTTGAACTCCCAGAGATCCACCTGCCTCTGCCTCCCAAGTCCTGGGATTAGAGGCATACGCCACCAGTAAGTTTTCTTTCACTTTTATTTAGGGATGTGACACTGGAATGCCATCCATACTCTACGGATGGTCCCATACTCAAGATTATTTGAGCTGTACAAAATGAACTTGCTGGGTTATAAAAACAGAGAATGAGAAGTTATGTAGGTAAGGAGGTTGGAGCTCATTTGAGTTGGGGGATGAATATCATCAAACTACATTATATAAAAATTTCAAGAATTAAAAATTAATCACTATTTATTTATTTGCTCCCTTGATTGTTTGTTTAGAGAAAATGTAGTTGGTTGTGTGCCTTGACACATATAGAAATGAGAGGAAAACTTTCTGATGTTTATTTTCTTATTTCATTTGGGTTTCAGGGCTTCTTACGGTTTCAGGTTGTAAGGTTTACATGGCAATTGATAGTTAATTTCCGAACAATTTCACTAGTCCATGTACCCCATTTTTTAAACAGGAGCTGGGAGATCACCAATTTATCAACCCTAGCTTGCTATGGAACCCTGAATGTCGCCCTATATCCAGGCCCAACCCTCAGTTTGGCCTTGCAAATGCACACTTATCATATCTAGATTTTATGTTAATACTGGGGCTCTGAAAACAGGTCCTTATGCTTGAACATCAATTTATTGACTGAGACAATATTATTTTATTTTTCTTTATTATATAAATTTATGCAGTCCTTTAATCCTAACTCATTCTAGCCTAAAGTAGAACGTTTTAACTATCACCATCAATATGTTTTTTATTGCAGATGTTTAATCCATCATCTGTCAAATATAAGGACATAATTCCAAAAAATGTTGGTAAAAGAAAGCAAGACATAGAATTTGGTGGTTTTGGAAATACGCCCTATTCCTTGAATTTCTTTTGTATGCTGACAATAATGTTTACATTTAATAAGCATTTTAACCTTAGTATCATTCAAACACCAAATTACATAGGGTTTAGTTCCCCTGAATTTATTTCATGATCGTTTTTCTCCATTTTCTTTGGCAAATTTCAAGGTTATTTAACACATAGATGTATTACTATGCATGATAACTAATATATCTATGCCTCTGACCAAAGTCAAATGACTTCTTAGTTGAAAACTTTAAATTAGCAATATTGTATTTCCAAATCAGGTATATATAGGAAAGACTATCATGAAGGGATGGTTTTCTTACACCTTTCTCGGAGTAGGAATTATAGTACAGGATGCAGGTTCACATTGGAGATGGATCAGAGTTTAGTAAGAATAGGATGTGGGAGGAAATGTGAACAAGAATGTTTCATGTGAATTTGCGAGAACAAACAGGTGAGACAACATAAACATGTACAGGACTGACCAACTTAAATAATGTCAGAAGCCCATGAGTTATAAAGGCAGATCCTAGATGCCTGATGCCAGAGTGTTTAGTGAAGATAGAGGCTTAGTACCTCTAATAAAGAATATGATTGGGCTATAGGATATAGATAACTTAGTTTACAAGTGAAAACAGTGCTTTCTTGGTATTGGTGTGCTATCTGTTGCAAGTAGTTACTCCTTAAATTTGCCACAGGACAATGTGTGAAATCATGGGAACACAGAAAGTAAAAACCCTTGTTAATGCAAGTATGTATAGATGGAATTAGAAACACCTCACATATATGGCAGGTTTGTGAGATTCTCTGGTAAGAAACTGATGAATCTGTTACCTCATGTTCAGTCAGAATATAGAATCTCAATCTGGAATGCAGTTATAAAATTTGTGTTCTACGGTCTATGTTTATATTCTATGTTCAAGATTTTATTATGGATAAACATTTATTACTCTTAAAATATATAAAATCTATTTAGAAAGAACACAAAAGAATAGTGTCAAACTAATAAAAGAGTTTATTTTTCATTGATATTTGTTGACTGAAGTTTCTGTCCCACCTGGTCCTTCATCCATTTATTTCCAAATAAACACAGAGGTCCCCATTAATTATAACCTAGTTAGCCTATTAGCTCAGGCTTCTTATTAACTCTTACATCTTATATTAGCCCATTATTATTGTCTGTGTTAGCCACATTGCTTGATACCTTTATCGACGAGGCAGTCACATCTTGCTTGCTCTGTGTCTTGCTTCCTCTATGTCTAGATGGTGATTGCAGACTGAAACTTCCCTTTTCCCAGAATTCTCATTATCCCTCATCTACTTCATGCCTGGTTACTGACCAATCATCGTTCATGTAAAATACAAGTGACAGGGTACAGAGCATTGTCCTCAGCACTTGCCGCCCCTTTTTAAAAAAAAACTCTGAATTAAATATTCTTTGTTCAGCTTTTCTACTGACCATTATCCATAGCAACTTGTAACCAAATTTCTAAACAAAGACAAGCATCTATATTCCAATTTTTGGGGGGAATGTGGGCATAGCTTTCCTAGGCTACTTCTTGCTGATTGGGGATGCTGATAATCTTATGGAAACCTAAAGATAATTTAGAATTATGATCAAGTCCTGACTAGAGTACCTGTGAGGCTTGATCATCTCAGGCAGCAGTCTTTGAACTATTCTGGGTGTAGAACTCATACATCTGGAACATTCCTCCTATCAGAGATTTCTCAGGGGGTCTTCCTTGGTCATACCTGATTTTTCTTAATGCAGAATGAATCTACAGTCCCGCATTTCCTATGGAAGCAACAGCAAAGCATTGTCTCCAAAATAATATAACTTTTTACTTAGATTTTAAAGTCAAAACATTTACAAATTATATATATCGGATTAATCCAGCAGCATTTATAATCAAATGTCTTATACCAGCTTTTGCTGCCTCCTCAGTCATCACATAATTTAAAGACAACAAAATAACATACAATATCCAGACTCTGTGTATTTTTCATCCTTACATAGCTTTATTTTAAACGCTATTTCTTTTACTTTTAATTTCATTTTTGTTCTTTTTTTTTTGAGGCAGGGCTTTTCTGTATATCTTTGGTTGTCCTGAAACTAACTCTGTAGACTAGGTTGTCCTTGAACTCACAGAGATCTGCCTTCCTCTGCCTCCCAAGTGGTGTTGGGATTAAAGGTGTGTGCCACCACACCCAACTACTCTCTCTTTTTTTTTAAGGACTTTATCATTTTTTTTCTTCCAAGGCTATATATATATATATATATATATCACAGCAAACCATTTAAAGGTTTCCTTCATCTTTGAATTTATTTTTACTATATATCTCTCTTTTTCTGACCACATGAGTCTTAATTGGCTAAGAAATATGGCTAGTATTAAAGCCATGCCTTTGATGGCTGGATCCAGCCCATTCCTCAGCTTTTTTTTCTGAGAGTCTAGCTTCATGATGGAGGTACTGGCCAGAGACATGTTTATTGCCACAACTCTATGGCATTTCAAGGTCTATGCGACCACCAAGAAGCATGCTGTAGGCTATTCATAAGGACCATACAAGTGTTTTGTAGCAGAGCCTCTTAAAAGAGCTGCAAAGTTTTTGCAGCCAAAACTGAGTTAGTAAGCCTCTCTTAAATGAGATGCATTAGCTCTGGTACACAGAGCCAACCCGAGAATATGCTGCTATCAAGAAGCCATGCTTAACTCTATTCTTTTCTATCTAGAAAAAATTCCTAAGCTCTCTTAGGCTTTTAAGGGGATTTTGTCAGCCACACATTGGCACACCATTCTCTTGACTGAAATTTCTGTCTTTTATCCGTTTAGTCCCAAATAAACACACAGAGGTCTCCATTAATTATAAACTGGTTGGCCTATTAGCTCAGGCTTCTTATTAACTCTTTTTTCATCTTATATTAACTTATATTCTTGTCTGTGTTAGCCACATGGCTTTGTATCTTTTTTGATGAGGCAGTCATATCTTGCTTGCTCTGTGTCTGGGTGATGATTGCTGACTGAAACTTCCCTATTCTCGGAAATCTCATTGCCCTGCCTCTATTTCCTGCCTGGTCACCCTGCCTATACTTCCTGGCTACTGGCCAATCAGTGTTTATGTAAAATACATGTGACAGGGTATAGACCATTGTTTCACAGCATATATTAGTCAGTGACATTTTTAGAGTGCTTCTGATTTACTAAGTCCTTGTAAATGTTGACTGGTAATTGACTGGTATGTATTTGAAATGATATATTTGACTCAGTTTCTGAACTTGTTAAATATAACACTTCTCTACTACCCTACCTCACTTCCTACATCTTCAAACTTCTTCCTAGAGTCTCTGTGTTTGTTTTAGCTCACCACATTGGTGTTTATGAAAGCAAATAGTCAGTCTGACAGGGGCTATTCATTAAGTACTCAGGAGGGCACGTACCCCACAAATTGAATAACACTGAATAACAATACCTGAGCTAAATTACTATTTCCAAAATGAGGGTAAGCAACAGGCTTAATTTTAAGGATGAGAAAATTCAAGTTGTTCTCATTTTAAAGATTATTTTTTGGAATTATAAACTCAGAAGATTTTGTCAAGCATTATATCCTAACTTTTAGAAATTATATTATCTCTGAGGAAATTTGAGTGCATTAGATTTTTTATCTCCTATGATTTTATCCAGTTCTGAGTTTATAAAAACTGATTCATGTTAAGCAAAACTTCTGCAATTTGTGAAGAAAATGTTTCACTAAAAGAGGAAAACAAATCCAATGGTTGAATGAATATTTTTAATTTACTTTAATTTTTATGTGTATGAATGCCTACCTGTATATCCATGTTCCATGTGAATACCTGGTACCTCAGGAGGGCAGAAGAGGCTGTTGGATCTCCTACAATGGGTTACAGATAGATTAAGGTGCCATGCTGTTGCTAGAACTGGAAACCTTTTAGTTGTTAAACTTATCTCTCCAGGCCAAATTTAATAATTATTAAATACATCTCTTTTATGTATTTGGATTAAGAAATGCTTATTTCGTTCCAAGATAAAACTGAGATTTGAGAGTTTAGAGAGAAAAGGTGTCCTTTCATAATTACAGTCTTTAAACTTGGTCAGCTATCATATACACTGTACTGTTCAAGTGAGTCCATATAATTTTAATATCCGTTAGTTTGAGAGTGATTTATGTGTTGAACAGACTGACAAAACTAACAGTTTAAAGGAAGATATATTTATTTTGAATCATAGATTTGGATATTTTAAATTTGCTACTTTGCTTCTGGCGTACAGCAACTTAGGATATCACAGTAGAAGGGTGTGGTAAAATAGCTACTCAACTCAGAGAAGTCAGAACTAAAAATAAAGAGGAGTGGCCCAGAAGAATGTATGGCCTTTTACAATGTACCCCAAATATCTATTTCCTCTAACTTGACTATTACTTCCACAGTCCCACAACCTCCATGCCTAGTGCTTGGTGGCATGCTTCCTCATCATGATAGACTCTTATCCCTTGGAGCTATATACAAATATCACTTTCTTCTATCAGCTGCCTGAGTCATGTTGCTTTATTATATCAACAGAAAGTAACTGATATGCAAGACATGCAGGTTTCTTGGTCAGTCAGTGTAATGTCCAAAGCATTTGCTAGTGCTACCACAACCTTGGGGAAAGGCTTTACGAATCATTTGAATTTCAGAAGTTATCAAAGCCTTTGTTTCGCATTGCCATATCTGATTGGAATGGCAGAAGTCATAAAATCAGCAGAGTTGTTTGATGAAGATCCAGCAAAGGTGGATCACATGATGATTGCAGTACTACTTTTGGTTTTGATCTCTACATGTTTTATAATTGGGGAACTTTTAATATTTGTACAACTTGTAAATATCAGATTGATGAGAAATTTGTTATGATTCATTTATGCCACTCCCAGGAGTACTGTTTCTCAGCTTTCCCAGGGAAGACCTGAGAACACTCTACCTCCCATTTAGGGAGTCTACCTTGTGCCTTTAAGATCTTTTTATGATTTTTTAAATGTTCTTTTTTTTTGGTTCTTCTAGACTGGGTTTCTCTGTGTACCTTTGGAGTCTGTCCTGGCACAGCACTGTAGACAAGGCTGGCCTTGAACTCACAGAGATCCACCTGCCTCTGTCTTCCAAGTTCTGAGATTAAAGGTGTGCACCACTACTGTCTGGCTAGTTCTGAGATATTCTTAAAACATCTGTCTTTGTACTTACTCATGAACAAGCTAAGCAAAACAAAGTAAACTTTAAAAGGCCAACAAGATTCAATTGGTAACACATAAAATTACAAGCCTATTCCTACTATACACTGAGGTGATTACCTGGAACAAACAACAACAAAGTTAGAATAGCTGAAGTTACTTCTGCCATGTACAGGGGCTTATGCTGATGGGAAAAGAATGATATAGAAAAATGATTAAAGAATGAGTTTCAGGACCTCTCTTTCTTAGAAAAATTAACTACTGCAAATCCATTGTGGTGTCATTTGACCAAAGAACAAAAGAATTCCAGTATTATACCTGTAATAAAAGATATAAAATGTAAATATTTTATTATTCTAGAAATTTATTAATAAGTGCAGCAGCTTTGACCTCACCATTAAGAGTTAATAATACACAGCTCAGCACATGGCAATCCACCTGTAGTGGCTTGGGGATTTTCTTTCTGTCTAGAGTCCTTGAAGCTGCAAGAGCTCTCAACTTGAGAAAAGACTGTCATATGCCTCTGGATTCTTAAATGTTGATTTATGTGGTAGATGAGTAAAAAGGATTGTGAAAGATAATTCTGTCTTGTCATAGTTTATCAATGATGACTAAAAGGTATGCAAGAGGAACATTAACATGTGTCTGGAAACAGAAATGATATGATCTATGTTTTGGAACAGTATGAATCTGTCCCTGCTTACTTAATTCTGTAAAATCAAAGAAGCATTCGGACTGCTAATCATTCGGGCAGCAAAATTCTCCCACAATCTATGATTTGCCTCTACCCTCCATCACCAACTCCTTACATGCTCTTTGGGATCTAGAGCATTTCCAGGGCTGGCCTCCAGCATTTGTTGACTCCTATTGACCTATGCAAATTTGTATCTGTGAACCCTGGGATATGAGACCTTAAAGAATGGGGGCAGGAGCTGGAGAGATGGCTCATAGGTTAAGAGCATTGCCTGCTCTTCCAAAGGTCCTGAGTTCAATTCCCAGCAACCACATGGTGGCTCACAACCATCTGTAATGGGGTCTGGTGCCCTCTTGTGGCCTGCAGGCATACATACAGACAGAATATCGTATACATAATAAATAAATAAATATTAAAAAAAGAATGGGAGCAGACTACAATCTAATCCTGTAGACAACTTTTCTTTAGTTTTAGTGTACTTTTGTACACGGATGAAAGAAAGAAAGCAATGATCCAAGGAAGGCTGATTTCAGAATAATGAGATCATGAAAACATGCAAGTAAACATCAGTAAGCCCATGCTATGTATTAACATTGCATGCATTTTTCAGAACTTTCTCAGTACAGACCAATTTAAAAACAACTGCCTGATATATATCTACAGTATTACCTCTGGGAAAACATGAAAGTAAGACATAAGGTCATATCCTGATTGAGGATAGTACTCAACATATCCTTTTATCACATTGGGTTCTATAGTTATATTCCAATATCTGATAAAAATAAATATTTCTTAAAATTGAATGTAAATTTTTGCCACAGAAGTCACAAAATCTTTTCCAAGAATAACCCAGGAAACCAAAGATGATATACTGTTATTAAATCCCAGCGTTCTTACAGTTAGGCATTAGACATTGCAGCACTACTCATTTAAGAAATGATGTGTCAAATCAATATATGGTACCAACTAGAGTCTAATGCTGTACACAACCTTACTTCAGTTTCAGTCTACTTTTATACATCTATGAAAGAAAGAAAGCAATATCCAAGGAAGGCTTACTTCCAAATAATGAGTTCAGAAAAACATGTAAACAAATGTCAGTAAGTCTATGCTGCATATTAACAGAAAAGCCCTTTCCCAGAACTCTCAGGACAGACCAATTTAAACCCAATTTCCTGGCAGTTACTGTGGATCATATCTGGGAAAACATGAAAGTAAAAAAAAAGTCCCTATCTAGATTCAGGGTACACTGAAGATAGCAGTCATCATATTCTTTCATCACATAGTGTTCTATAGCTATGTTTGACATCCAATAAAAAGAATTATGTCTTATAAATTGAATGTAAATATTAGTCACAGAAGTCATGAAATCCTATACAAGAAATACTCAGTGAACAAAATGCACTTGAGGAAAAAGGCCCTGTCTTTTTCCTAGATTATCTCTCACAGTTCCTTAAGGCATTGTTTGCTATGCCATTCTTTTGACTTGTTCTGACAAGCCTTGTATGTTTTGTTTGATTCCTTAGTACTATAAAGTTTCTTCCTTCCTTCTTCCAGGAGTGAATCCAGTAATTTGTAGGAAACTGACTCATAAAAAAATGCACTAGTGTTTAGGAATCACTATGATCTCTTAGATATAGAATGCCAACTCAAACCTACTATTTGCAATTGTGTCAGGACTTGTATGGCAGCAGATGTTGGCAGTAGGTGGGGTTGTGGGCACAGAGACAAAATGGTCTAGGAATATTTGGTGTTTGGTCTCTCATTAAACCTTGTGGATGTGTTCCTATAAAAAGAGGAGAAATCAAAGTGCTAGCAGAAAAATTAGGAAGATTATTACCACCAGCCCAAAGGAGACACAATATTACCATAGGCCCTATGAATAGGGTTAGCTATGGAAAACGTGGAGACTGAAAGAAAGAGTGGAATGGAGATGTGTATGTGCCCTGCTTGTATTGGCAAAATTATCCCATTCCATTTGTTTTTTGCCACGGTTCTTTTGGGAAGAAAATTATTAGAGACAATCTTCATTCAAAGAATGAGATGGTAAATTCAAATTCCTTGATGACTTAGATATAGCTAAATTATTCTTCCATATCAGATGTTTTCCAATACTACTCCTTCATATAACTATTTGATCATGCATTTATATTTGAATGGATACATTCATATATATTCTATTTAATGTTTCACTCATTTGTGTGTGTGTTTCTAGTTTAGCCTCCTTTGATGGCTGAGCATGGTATTAAATATTGTCAAATGAGTTTGTCTAGTGGTCCTTAAGGTCAAAAGAGAACTTTGGGTCTCCTGGAAGTGTTGTTACAGATGGTTTTGAACTTCCATGTGGGTGCTAGCAAAATTCATGCACAAACAAGTGTTTCAACCTTTCAACCTACGATTTTAAATGGTTTAGAATACTTACATAAATTTCTTATCTTTATTAAGCAAGGTAGAGTATAATCAAGAATACTCTGCACTGACAAATTCATTTGACAATAATTTTCTTAAATAATGTAATGAGTACTTCTTAAAGAAGTGGCTGGAGAAGAGACTATATCAAGTGAGTCTGACAAAGAAATTTAATGAATACAATGTTCCACAAACAAAAGGATAAAAGCTTATCAGAGAAACAAACCAGACAATCTAAGAATATTTCTTTTGTTGTTTAGCTATTATTTATCAAAATAAACCTTTTTCCCCAAGTGCCTGGAGATTGTGATGTATTGTTGGTATGTTTTTTATTCATTATTGTCCAATGAAGGAAGCCATACCATTCTCAACATACTCATTCCCCTAAATATGTGTGTGTGTGAATTACTTAGATTTCAGGCTTGCTTGAGAGTAATTATATTGATTAGGTTAAATGAGTGGGAGAGAAGACCCATCTTAAAACTGGGAAGCATCATTTCCTGAGTTGGGATCGTAGAATGTATAAAATAAAAAGAGTAAGTTGAACAACAGTCTT
Organism: Chionomys nivalis; assembly: GCF_950005125.1. Classification (NCBI taxonomy): domain Eukaryota; kingdom Metazoa; phylum Chordata; class Mammalia; order Rodentia; family Cricetidae; genus Chionomys; species Chionomys nivalis. The sequence goes on along the minus strand of NC_080112.1, from coordinate 49,777,144 downwards.
TGATACTCTCTTCATTCTGACCAAATATGCAAGGTGTCCAGGCACCTCAAACATTGACTCCCTTACCATAATGAAACTGCAAGTCTACATCAACTCTTTCTCCCTTAAGTTGTTTTTATCAAGGTATTTTTATCACAACAAGTAAAGAAAAGTAAGAGAGAATGTCTCATTTGAAAATATTTCCTCATATATTTACAAATTATTTTAAATTTATAATCTGAAATCACTACACTGATATTGTCTATTATTTTGTACTAATATTAACAGGTATATTCAAGACAGTCATCAAAGGAAACAGTTCCATCCTCTCTTCTATTTAGTGTTTTTTTGCCTATGAAAATGTTAAAAAAGAAATTTCAGGTGTATAAATTGAAAGGTATTTGTTACACGCCCTTTATGGGTTTTTTAAGCAAATTTTTAGATTTTCATAAGAGAAGATTTGGTACCTAGATCACAATCACATTATACTGAAGTCTTCTTTGACATGCTTGTATGCAAAAATAGAGCACAACCTTAATGAAATAATCATATTAAATTCTATGGACTATTGTAGAAACATGAAAATAAATAAACACCGAATTTTTCTTTATAAAAGTGATACTTTTATAATAGAGGTTGGAAAAAAACAAGCATTTTTAAAAAAATAGCCATTAAACCCTGAAGTCGAGAAACTGTCTATGTGCCAATTTTGTTTTAGTTGTAAAACGTCTAGGGACAGATTTGTCATATTTTAAATACATGCTATTTTTTAACCTTAATGGATATATCTCTCTAAGAATCTTCATATATTCTGAGAAAATATGGAGTAAACGCTTATATGTAATTAGAAATTATTTAGTGCTCAATTCCATATAAGATTGATGTATATGTCTAGTACAAGTCTATATCTGTCTCAAAGTTATAATAGTTAGGCCAGATATTCAAGCCACACCTTCTTTCATGTGGCCCTGGATACAAGCAAGGAAATCAAGAAAATTCTTATTACTTATTAGATAATAATTTCTTAGATTATATAAATATTCCTTCACTACATATTTAAGAAATATTATAAAAACCATATCACTATTTTTGTGATCACCTGCTATCAGTTATGAATTGAATTTAGCTGTGTAGTGGACATTCAAGAGGTATTTTAGTCCCTGGGGCAAATGAGGATAGCAGGGATGTCTCCAATTCTTCCCTCACTAGATTACTACTTTTGGAAATGACCAATTGTTTCACTCATCTATTATGTAATACAAGTTTCAATCAATATACTATTAAAGAGTATGTGCAAGGTCCCAGATTCAATAATTAACAAAGTAATATAAATGCTTATTGCACTTTAGTAAGTATTGATTGTACTTATCTAGAGTTCTTGCTCTCTTTGTTTCATGCAGTTTGAGAGTGAAAGGGACTGTAACCACTTTCGAGCATTTCTTTCATACATGACTGGTAGATCATTCTTTCTGCAATGCTGAGATTTTAGCAAAGGCTGTCAACTGAAAATACCTTCATATGATCTCTTTACATCACTTAAGTTTCCACAGCAAGCATCTTGAAAAAGACAGAGAACACCAAAGGGAAACTGTATTACATTTCCACACTTTGTCTTGTATGTTGTGCTTTATCATTTTAGTCATAATTCATTATATAGAAGCTAATAGATAAAGGCATTCTTAAGAGGAAAAATTCAACTTCTTGTTTTAATAATCATGGCATAAGATAATTTGTAGTCAAGCTTTCAATGCATCCCTCATAGATTTTTCTTTGATGTTGATTCTTAATTGTTTCAGAGGATAGAATTTCCTATCTGAGTCTGCAGTGTCAAGTGTAGAATCTTCCTGTGAAGCTGTGTCTATTTATGAATATTGTTGGTATTCAATAAGATAGTATAGAATTACTTTTCTTCTCACTGTCTTCTGTTCCCCAAATTATGAAATATTGTTGAATTCTGTCATTTAGCTTATGCTAAAGGAAACAGTTTCTTTGCTTAGAAAGATATATGAGAGGTTTTACTGTTTGTTGCCAACCTACCTACCAAGTACACTGATTATGCCTTCTGTATATTTGCCATTATCTTATTACTCTTATTTAATACAGCATGTGATTCTTTGTAATATTTTTGTTTGGTTTTGTCTTTATGTATCAGCAGTATCATATATCGTGCTTTCCTATTCTATTCAGTTAACGAAATGTCTGACTGAGTACACCTAGATCAAAAGAGGACTTGTTTTCATGGCACAGATACAAATAATGAAAACTTTGTTGGTGCTGTATGTGAATAAGGTCATTGTAGAGAATCACAAAATTGACTAACAACTAACTAGTCTTTGCTTTCTGGAGGTGTGCTGGATTTTTAATAAATCATATTTATAGCTACCATCTGTTGCTCTCATTAACTTTAAAATAGAAAATAAATTGCCTCTGTGTTAGCTGCTTTTTGGCCACTTGTAAATTACCAAAATTACCATGTCTAAGGGAACTAAAGGAAAATAGTTTAGTAATAAGATTTCACTATGGTGGGGAGACTTGGCAGCTCTAATCTTCAATTAGAAACAAAGTTTTTCTCTGCCTTTTGAAATATAAAACTTTTAAGCATTCCACATTATAGTTGTATCATTAGTCAAAACAAGATTCAAATAGTTTTAGAGTTACAGAAGCAATAACAATTATAGAAATAGTATTTGCAATGTTCTAAGTGGATATCTATTAGAAAACACAATGCATATTTTGTAGGCTATTTTTGTTAAGATGCACTCAAATATTTTAAATGAAATGAAATATATTTTACAAAATAAGCAGTAAATTATAGCATATATTTACAAATAGTAATTTTCAAATAAATATAACTTTGTCTCTTAACAGATATTGTGAAACTACCATATTTGTTGCCCCATGATTTACTATTTTTCGAACTAGTGATTTTTGACTTTTGAACTACAAATTTTAAAACCACGTTGCCATCCCACAGCACACAGTTTAATTTATTTGCATTAAATTAATATTTTCCATTTGATAACTCGATTTATTTTGTTCAGCACAACTGTAGACAGTTTCAAGTAGAGGACAAATTTTACACTGTATTCAACTTTGAATGTATTAACAGAGTTTTAGAAATACAAGAACCTCACAATAATTTGATAAAACTTGCCTTTGAAATAAATCAAAAAGTAGGACAAAAGATTTCAGTAATGGAATACTAAGGAAGTTTGATTTAAGATTTAGAATTTGTGCAGCATTAGGGTATAGTAAATGTGGAAATATGTTTAATGGTATATTTTATGGTATGTTAGTACTTTTACTTCAGACCCTAAGGCATTTTGATTAGATATTAAAATATTAATCGTTCAGATTCAGAAAATATTCACATCTCATGTTTGTCATTTCCCTCATAGTTCCAGAAGACATTTAACAGAAAATTATATAGATAAAGTAAATCAGACTATAGAATAAAAGTATAAAATTCTTTATGAAAATTATGATATGCTACACATTTTAATGAATTATATACACACATATATATAAATATATGTATATACATACATATTTATGTATAGTTTCCATCTGCCATACTCATTAACTTTAAAATAGAAAGTAAATTTCCTCTGTATTAGTTGCTTTTCTGCTACTGTGAAAAAATGTTATGAATAAGGTAACATTGGGAAGAGGGAGTTTATTTTGCCTTATGTTTCCAGAGGAGTAAGATTTCTTTCTGATGGGGATGCTTGGCAGCAGATCACAGAAACAAAAAGGTAAGAGATCACATCATCAACTTCAAACACAAAGGAAAAAGAACAAACTGGAAGTAGACCTAAGCTGTAAATTCTGAAAACCTAACTGTAGTGACCTTACTTCATAGAGCAAGGCTGCATCTGTCCATAGTGCTCCTAACAGTGAGGAAGATGCTTTCACATACTTGAGTCTAAGGGGTCATTTTCATTTTCAGTACCATAGCCTCCAATACAAAAAATTTATATCGTATAATCAATCATCTTTCAAATAATTTTCAGTCAAATATCACTTCCTAAATAAAAAATAAATGGGGGTACCATACCTCAACCTGAAAAACACAGACCCATTTAAAATGTCAATGAATGCAGTACCATAAACCTTAATGTTCTTGGTATTTGTTTCATTCTTATGAATTGTCACTACAGACCAGTCAGATGGCTCAGTAAATAAGGGTGCTTGCCATAGAGCCTGATGTTGATGATCTTAATTTAATCTCTAGGACAGACATGGTTGAAAGAGAGAATCAGTTCAGACATATTACCTTCTAACTTCTTCAAATCACTATAATAAATGAAAAAATGCACATGAATTAGTACGATGGGTGTTGCAAGAAAAGCCAGGCAGTTTTTTTTGTCCTGGCAGCCTGGCTAGCTTAGCCCCGAAATAACCACCTGGAAACTGTATTAATTAAATCACTGCTTGGCCCATTAACTCTAACTTCTTATTGGCTAACTCTCACATTTTGATTTAACCCATTTCTATTAATCTGTATATTGCCACGTGGCAGTGGCTTACTGGCAAAGATCCTAACTGGCGTCTGTCTCAGGTGGAGGATCAATGGCTTCTCTCTGACTCCACCCTTCTTTCACCCAGCATTCAGTTCCATGTCTTCACCCACCTAAGTTCTGTCCTATCAACAGGCCAAGGCAATTTCTTTATTCGTTATCCAATGAAAGTAGCACATAGACAGAAGCACCTCCCACACCACTTTGGATGGAGTTTCTCTCATATATAGAAGTCACTATCTTGAGGTATTCTTTAAGATTATATATATTTATAATAAAATATGATCATACACATGCATTATTTCCCCTCCAATTAAATTCACCCATATCTCACCTTTACAACATTATGGTTTTTTCAGGTCCCTTATTCTATCAGTATATCAGCTTACTATTAGTTTTTAATTTTACTTTTCCACTTGGCACACATGAATATTTTTTAATGATGAGAGTGCTTAATTTTATGTCCTCTGTTGGTGCCCTCAAATTAAGGGTCACTATAATTATCTGTTATCAGCCCAGGTAAGTGTATTACTACTAGATGGGAAATTAAGCAAGGGAAAATATAACCCAATAAGAATTTGGGGATTATTATAGAAATCAGGAACTATTTTGTCTATGTAGAAGAAGAAATTGAGAAACACTAGGCATATTTTAGGGGAGGAAACACAGTGATCCTATTTAGCAGAGAGGGGGATGTTCAAAGGTGTATGGATTAATATCTGGGTCTTTGATTCAATTCCACTGGACCACCTGTCTGTTTTTATGCAAATACCAAGCAGTTTTCATGACTGTAGTTCTATAATAGAGCCTGATGTCAGGGAAAGTGATGCCTCTGGAAATTCCTTTTTTGTACAGTACAAAGAATACACAAACATACCACCAGGAAATTTGCTCGATTGTGTTAATAGCAACATTGTTCATAAAAGCCAGAACCTGGAAACAACCTAGGTGCCTGACAACTGAAGAATAGGTAAAGCAAATATGGTACATTTACACAAGGGAGTACTACTTAGCAGTAAAAAAACAATGGTATCATGAAATTTGCATGCAAATGGATGGAACTAGAAAAAAACATCCTGAGTGAGGTAACCCAGACCCAGATATATAAAGATGGTAAATACTCTCTCAAAAGTGGATATTAGAAGTAAAGCAAATTATAACCAGACTATAGTCCACAATCCCATAGAGGCTAGGTAACAAGGATTACCCTAAGATAGACATACATGGATCCCCCTAGGAAGGTCAAGCAAACAAGATCTCCTGAAAAGATTGGGAATATTGTGGAAGAGAGGAGAGAGTGGAAAGGGGGGTGGAGCAGAGAAGGAAGGAGAAGAACGTGAGGAAACGAGATGCTCAAGAAGGGGGAAGGACAGAAAAGGAGAGCAAGGAAAAAAATATCTTGAGAAAGTCATCAAAGGGCTTATGAGAAACATGGCACTAGGAAAATTCCCAGGAATCCACAAGGATGACCTGAGCTAAGACTCTAAGCAACAGTGGAGAGGATGTGTAAACTAACCTTTTCTTGTAATAAGATTACCTTAGTTATCATCATAGAAACTTCATTCAGCAACTGATGGAAGTAGATACAGAAATCTGCAACCTAGCACTGGCCCAAGCTTCTGGAGAGCAGTCAAGTGAAGGAGGAGTGATAATATAAGAAAAACAGTCAAGATTTTGATGATGATACCTACAGAAACAGCTGTACTGAGCTAGTGAAAGTTTACTGACTCTGTACTGATACCAATAGAACATGCATAGTTGCTCATTGATTTTGGGGGACAGTTGTGAGGCTTGTGCATTCTGTTGGGCCACTTGCAGAAGGACCAGGATTTATCCCTAGTGCTTGAACAGGCATATTGTAGCACATTCTCTTTGGAGGGATGTCTTGCTCTGCCTAGCTTTAGGAGGCAGGGCCTTGGTCTTGCCTAGAAGTGTTAGACTTTGTTGATTCACCATGCAAAGCCTTACCTTTACTGAGGAGTGGATGGAGGGTTGATGGGAGGGGTTGGGAAGGAGGAGGAGTGGGAATTGGAATTTGGATAACTATGTAAAATGAGAAGAGACTGTACTAAAAATATTAATAAAAAAGAAAGAAATTAAAATAAATAAAAAAATAAACAGTTCTACTTGTAGGAGTGAGTGGGAAGAAACCATTATTCACTACTTGTAGGGGCCTATATTTGTTCTATTGCTGTAGAAATCAGCACTGTAATATTTATTTATTTATTTATTTATTTATTTATTTATTATGTATACAATATTCTGTCTGTGTGTATGCTGCAAGCCAGAAGAGGGCACAGACCCCACTACAGATGGTTGTGAGCCACCATGTGGTTGCTGGGAATTGAACTCAGGACCTTTGGAAGAGCAGGCAATGATCTTAACCTCTGAGCCATCTCTCCAGCCCAGAAATCAGCACTGTAATTGAAACCTAATGTTTTGTAAATACTACTGAAATTATCTTGTTCATTAAGTTACATAAAAGCAATGTATAAGTAGATTAGACAAGGTCTCTATAGCTACAGAATTGATACAATATGTATATATTTAAAGGTAGTTCTTTGGTTGGCTTACAGGATCTGATCTTGATACAACAATGGCTGTCTCCATACTAGAAAATCTGAGTAGACATTAACGGCTCAATCCAAGAGACTGGATACCTTAAAAGTCCTGATTTGATGTTGAAGACCTGGAGAATTCACTGGTCTTTTTAAATTAATTAATTTAATAAGTAAATTAACTAATTAATTCTTTTACAAACCAATCCAAGTTCCCATTCCCTCTTCTCCTCCCACCCCCACACCTTCCTCCTACCCCACCCCAATCTGCTTGTCAGAGAAGGTAAGGCCTCCCTTGGGAAGTCAACTAACTCTGACCCATCACCTCCTTGAGGCAGTACCAAGGCCTTCCCCCAATCCCGTGCCTATGCTGAACAAGATATCTCCCCACAGAGAATGGGCTCCATAAAGTTAGTTTATGCACTAGGGTTAGAACCTGATCCCACTGCCAGAGATTCCACATAATACCCAAGTTCCACCATTGTCACTTGCCTTCAGGGATCCTAGTTCCATCTTATGCAGGTTCCCTTGTTGTCATTTTGGAGTCAGCTCCCACAAGATTGGGTCAGCTGATTCTGTGGGGTTCCCCATTATGGTCATTACCCCTTTGCTCGTCATTCCTCTTTTTCTTTAATTGTACTCTGAGAGCTTGGCCCAGTTGTTAGTTGTGGATCTCTGGATCTGCTTCCTTCAGGATCTGAATGAGGGTTCTATGATGACAATTAAGGTAGTTTTTAATGTTATTATATGGGAAGATCAGCTAAGGCAGCCTCTCCACTATTGCTTAGGTAGGCCAATAGGCTAGGTTTTGATATCAGTGAAGGGTGAGAGAAGCAGGAGCCAGAGCAAGAAAAGAGATAAATTGCTGAAATAGTAGATGAATTTATGAGTGAGAAATGAGGCCAAATTGGCAAAAAGTAAAAGCATTTTCCTTGAATTTCTTATATCTGAATAGTTACTTAATGATGCTGCCTCCTTTAGATTAGGCTTTTCAACTTCAGTTGACCTAATTAAGAAAATTTCTCAGAATTATGTTCAGAGATTTGCCTCTCAAATAAATTTAGTTCTAATCAACTGGACAACTAAAATTAAGTATAAATACTCTTTTTGAAATTTGTTTCAATTAAAATTATTTTGATATCTAAATCATTACATTTAAAAAAATTATTGTTATAATTTTTATCTCGATAAATTATTTTATTAAACCTTGATGATTTTCTCATATCTTGATTTTTTTACTGTGTCTCTTCTTTATATAAACATTATAACTATGAAAACCAAACATTTTCACTTCATGTGGAGGGGCCCTTGATGTTTTTGTAGCGTCCTCCATAGATTTTTATATTCCCCCCCACTTTGTGATTTTTTCCTATGGTATTTTGTTAAGATCTGACATGGTCTGTGATATTTTCATGAGTCATTTCAAATATTATTATGTAGAGAAATATTCTTTTTATTTCTTTTTTTGAATACTAAAGCATATTTTTAAAATTTCCAACAATTTAACAATGTGTCAGAGAAGTAATGATATGAAAAAAAATGTCTGGAATTATTTCTAAGTTAAAAATATATATAATTATTATAGTAGAATGAATTTAGTGGTCAAAAATTACCTTAAATTCTTTAGTTTAATAATTTTTTATTTAACTATTTGATTCAAAATTTACTCCTTCATTTTTTAATTTGAATTTGTCAATGACAAATATGCAATTAAATCAAAGGACAAAATATGTTAAGTATTTGGTTTTTTTCTTTCCTTAACTGAAAAACACAAAATACACTATATCTTCTTACAAAAAGAACATGAATCATTGTGCCAACCATTCAGGTTTTGTTATAAAACATTTTTATATGTTGTAAAATAATGAAAAGAAGCCCAGAGAGATGCCACCTCCTTCAGTACTTCTGTTGTTAAGTACATCTCACCTCCCTCAATGCTTGAATGGTACTACAAACTAAGAAATTAAATATGTCCTCTTGGTCGACAGCCATCATAAGTGAGCATAAAATTGCAAAAGCTCAGAACTGTTTCTCTAACATAGCCTATCTATTATAGAACACCAATTAGAGAAAAGCAATGTGTGTTTAAGGAAATTACATATTCATCAATGAATTTTGGGAAAGTTCCATTTAAGAGAGGTATGATTAGCCAAAATTACATGGTAAGTGATGACCTCTTTCTCTTGAGAGTCCATTGTGCTTGCTGATAGAGAATATGATTACCATGAAGCATTGCATCATCTTTACCAAAAAGAATTGGTGCTTATTTGGCTGACTGTAACTCATTCCCCTTAGTAATTTTCACCCATCTAACAAAATGAAATATAAAAGTATGTTCTCTGTTCTATTTAGGTCCCACATATCTCCACCCACCCAACTTCTGTTCCACAATCAAAAAATTAAAACTGCATACATTCTTACATTTTATGGTAGATTTTATTTAGAATTATATGCCGTGATGTTAACATATTTTATTATTCCTTGTTCATATGCATCATGTCAAAATTAGTCATCTCTTCCTAAAATGATTAGAATATCCCTTTTCCTTTGTAAATTAATTTAATATCACTCCAAATAGTGTTGATCCATTGAGTTAATATTATTTAACCTTTAAATTCATTTTGAGTTTATTCTTTTTTAAAATACATCAGTATTCCAAAAGAAAATAGTGCTCCTCTTCCAAGTAGTTTAGACATATAATTAATATACTTATATGAGAGAAGATGTCTGAGTATTTTGTGTGTACATGAAATAGACAATTCTCACTAATTTAAAGCCTCCAGCCACCCTTTAAGATCAGCTTTGAGAGAGAAACAGAAGGAATAAGTAGTTTTTACAGATGAGTATAATGTCAGGAAAAAAAGTGCCATGAGTTTTTTAAAAAACAATTCAGAGACAGTTGAAAACTTTCAAAACCAGAATCTATTTTAAAAATATATTGTGGCAACATCATCAAACACTGGAGATTTCCTGTTCATAGGATTATACATCTCCAAATGAGTACAATCTAGAAAAGAAATACAGATGCCTAAGTCATTCTTGCTTATTTTCATTCTTATAGAGACTGTCTTATTCTATTATTTATCTTCATCAACCTGATAGATACATCAGAGTCAGTAGATAATTATTATGAGGAAGTATTAAAGATGGGGAGAGGTGTCTGACGTGATGCTATTGTTGAAGAAAGAGCAAGAAGTGAACACATTTAGAGGGATCACATAAAAAAGATGCTACTATTCCCTAAACTGATTTATCTAGAATCTTGCTAAAACTGTTTCTTGCAAGGATAAGTAGGAAAGTCTAAAGTCTGATCTTTCCAAACACAAGAATACGACTAGCGTTTTGGACAAAATTCAAAAGTTCTATTTAGATATAAATTTACCCAAATATCTGGATAAAACAAAAACATTGTGTAATTAAAGTTCAAATGCCTAAAGCCACTTCATTGTGTCTATGTAGGACACTAAAGGAATTAATTTGACTACCCATTGTACTTAGAAGTCACATTTGTCTATTTTAAACAGATTGCATATTGTCCAATGATTATCTGCATCTGAGAGAATAAATAGGTGAGTGAAACAACACTACTAGCTTGTCTCTGCTGACAGAACTCAGGATCATTGTGTGGTCATAGACTGAAAATATATTTATTATCCTGGTTTTGATAACTGGCTTATATCCAAAAATTAATTTCCAAAAATAAATCAGTGTATTTAAAAATCCTACAATTACCAAATGGTTATTTATCAAGTTAAAAAGAGTGATCATATTGTAATGAAAGTCCTGATCAGAAAAATATGTAAGTGGTAAACAGAGAAAAAGTACCATAATTAATAATGAAGAGGAAATCAAGCATTTTGGTTACTATCTCAAGCATTTTGAGTGTCAGTATGCAAAAGAAAACTATAATTATAATAAAAAAGAAAAACTAAGCAATAGTCAGACACATATGTTTGAATCCCTTAGGTGGAAAATCTCTGAAGGTTTCTTCAGGTTAGGGAGATGGAGAAAATTATAAAGTGAAAACGACATTGACTAAGCGCATCTTTTATTGCCCTCATGAGAGTGAAACAAAAATGACTCAACTATTTTAATAAGCTTAAGGTTCATTTAAAGAATCTTCTTGATTCATTTGCATTTAATTTTTCTGCTACAAAACTCTTATAATAATGTTCCTAAAAGAAGAGACAGAAATGATAATGATGTTACCAACATATAAATATAGACACCGGGAAAATAATTTTTAAAAACTAATCCAAACAGAAATTTTAGACAGCAAATGTTAGTTATCTGGGATGTACACACACACACACACACACACACACACACACACACACGTGGAAAGACAGAGACAGACAAGAAGAGAAAACATTTTTGTTTTGTGGCAATCACAAATATGTTGCTTAACTAAAGTAAAATTCCTTCATCAACTTTCAAGATGGTAAACTAACTTCTAAAATAATATGCAGATTCTGATAAATAGACACACTGTAAAATATTTATGTTTTAAAGTTCGGAAGTAAGAAGACTGTTTCTTTGGCTTAGTGAGTAGCCAAGAAATACTGTTTACTAAATAGTTTTCCTCTTGTGAATTATTATTATAGCAAAAATACCTACTCATTTTCCATTAATGTCGATGGTTTCTGTCAAATGTTATGCTTAAGACTTTGTTTCAGTATATTTATATACAAGACAGCCAAGTCTCTTGTATGTGATCTATTCTGACTTCAGAGTTGTTTGGCAGAGGCTTTTTAAGAACCTCAATAGTTCTTCTGGGATGGAAGACTTTAGAAATAGACCATTTCTTTTTAGCCTCCTATCCCTCTACTATTTAAGGACAACAAATTGTATGTTGTCTGATGACTACTTTTGAAAATGGCTGATGAAGCACAATTAATAAAAACTCAGAGACCAATACTGGGGTTCAACCTGAAGACCAGAAAAGCAAGGAATCTAGCCACTGACTCTTACCTTGAGCTCAGTCAAAAAATGATGAACTTGCCTCCAGTAAACCTTAGAATGAGACTGAGCCTGAGAGCTGTCTCCTTCTGTTTTATAATCTTTTCTAGTTCTGGGAATAAGGGTGTGCATCATTATTGCCTGGTTTCTATGACAAAACAGTCTAGCTACTGTGATTAAAGGTATGTGTCATTGCTGCCTTGTCTGTAAGGCTGACCAGAGTATCTGTTTTACTTTTCTGATCCTCAGCCAAGCTTTAGTTATTAAAATACAAATGAAATGCCACTATAGGCTGATTCTCTTTTTCCTTCCCATTTGGGTGTTAACTAAATAAATACTTACAGTTGGTCTCAGATCATGACCCCTATGATCATGAACCATAAATCACATTAAATCCTAATTTAAACAGTGAATTTTATGATCTCTATATTGTAGCTCAATAAACAATTATTAAGTACATATATAGTAGACTGGCAAATTAAATATTAACATCAGGGTTGGATGTAAATAATTCACTATATTAAGTAACATAAAGCTCATTTGTTTTTCTCTTATGTTTAAAAGCTAATTTGAAGCAAATGTATTTGTGTGTGTTTAATTTTGTGTTTTTAAGTCATAACTAGAAAGGGAATGTTAAAGAGGTGAAAAGATCTTGGGGGTAGAAAATTGAGTTTATTAGAGAACTTATAATACAACATACTAGTATAAAGTAGGGAGATGCCAGGTACCAGCAAGACAGATACAGAAAAAGAATAAAAGTAGGACATACAGAATGAAATAAAGGTAAGATGCTCTAAAGCCAAGCATAGATGATTGGTAACAGGTTAAATTAAGTTAAAAGAGATTGTGGGACAAGCTTAAGCTATGGCCGAGAACTCATAATTAATAAGTCTCCAGGTCTTTATTTGGTGACCTTTAGAAAATTCCAACTGAAAATTGCCCTTAACATGAGAACCAAATTTTCACATAGGGTCTGAGAAAGGTAAAAAAAAAAATGGGTAGGCCTTCTTTAAGAGGCTCTGCTGTGCAATGGAACACTTGAGCAGCTGGCACGGTAAATAGAAACAACAAGCTAAGGTGAAAACGACTGCAGGCACCAACTTCCTAGAACCGGGTAGTTAAATGCATCTTTGGGTTAAACACAGCTCCCAATTAAATGCCTCTCTTGACCAAGCCTATGGGCTTAAAGCTTGACTCTCACAGATTTGAAGAAGGAGCAAAGACAACCACCAGAGCCTCATGGCAGAGATCATAGCTGCCACTTAGGAGTTTAACATTTGACTCACGTGGTCACAGAATGCTACAGATGCAGAGTAAAACTATCCAATTACACAGAAATTGAACAAGAAGTGTTATAGCTATTTTTCTGAGGGCTTGACAATTATCACAATTTTCTCAGAGTACCCGGAGAAAGTAGTCATTCCTAGACAACAGGAAGCATGTTAGAGAACACAACACCTACATTTCTTAGGATGGGTGGTTTATGGTCATTCGGTGGTTTATGAATGATTGTTATGATTTAGTGGAGATATAGGATTGTAGGATAAAAAGACAACTATTCATCTCTAATATTTTACATTCTTATGGACTTTTGTATACTGATACAAATTTAAGATTATATTTTTTATACCATACATATGTCTCTACGCTTATTTTAGGAATTATACCTATGTAATTCATTTAAAAATGTACTACAAAGTTCTAGACTTTGAAAGCTATTACTACAAACTCTTTAGAATAATTAAAAATGAAGGTTAGTAGTTATTCATTTATAAAAATAAATGTGTAGTCATGTTAGGTATATTTTCAAGTTTATACAGATATATTTTATATAGACTGTGACCACCAAATGTTTCAGAGACCTACACTATATGTATGGAATTCAAGATTTTTCAATAATTTAAGGCTTTCCATGGTAGCAAGACATATCTGCTCCGGGCAGCATCAATCTATTTCATAAAATGATGATGGGCATAAAAGAACTTCCACATGAAGTTTGCTTTCATTTTGTAAATCTAGCCATTTGGTCAAAAAAATTCTTGTCTTGACTGCTTGCAGTATACTTTACAAACTGGAAAAACAGTATACAAAGGAAAAAGACTTGAAATTTTCAAAGACAAGGTGTAGTAGTCCTTAAAAATTCCTACTTCACAGAAATGCTATCAGATCTTCTAGGCCTGTAGACAGAAGGTAGATACCCCAATCCTGCAGAAAAAAACATGGGTGACTTTCCAGGCAGTCAGCTGCTTCTGTCATTTCTATAGTTCTGGAAGTTGCTTTCTCTGTACTTCCTGTTTATTCAGGTAATACTATATTATTATTAGATCTCTGATGGAAATAAAGATGAAATAAATAGTTATAATTTTTCTTATTATCTAATTCAGAAAAGAAACATATAAAATAGATGTAAAGTTTGTAAGGCTGAGAATTATAAAAGTTTAAATTGTTTATGTAAGAAAATGTTTGAGGTCTTAATAGTTATTTTTGGGTTGGTAATACAAATTAGAATAAAAGGCAAATTAGGTTCACAGCTTTGGACTCATGAAGATAGGATAGATAATGTAGTATTTTCTCTGAATTTGCCAAATGCAATGGACTGGATATTGTAAATTTGATTTTAACTTGATAATTGTTCTTATTGTATACAGTCTTACTATGTTAAAACTGAAACCTTTCTTTTTATTTAGACAAAATGAGAAATATTCTAAAATTTTATCTCTGCATAGATTGTTGCATTTAAGTTGCAATTATTTGTTTAACTATTCAAAGATATTTTGCAGTTTCCTATGTTGTGAAATATTTAACTATGTAAAGATGTGTTGCATTTGTTTAATTATGTAAACACGTGTTGCTATTTTACAAAGGAAGAGGAATTTAGGCTCTGGGAAGAAATAAAAGGAGACAACGGGGAGACACCAGAGACCAGACAGGCAGAGAAAGAGGAAGCAAGAAAGGGCATTATACAGAATAAACGAAAGGTAAAAAGCTCCAAGGCAAAACATAAATCAATACATACAGATTAAATTATGTTAAAAGAGCTAGTGGGACAAGCCTAAGATAAGATAAAGCATTCATAATTAATAATGTCTCTGTGTCTTTATTTGGGTGCTGGGTTAGAAGGCCAACCAAGAAAATTTCAACAATATAAAATTATATTTTTGAAATTGCCGTGATATGATAGTTTGAGTGTAATTGGCCCTATAATCTCAAACAGGGTGGCACTATTAGAAGGTGTGGCTTTGCTGGAATAGGCATGGCCTTGTTCGAGGAAGTGTGTTACAGTAGGGGTTAACTTTGAACTTTCCTGTGCTCAGGATACCACTCAAAGTCTCTATAGAATTCCTAATACTGGCAAGATGTAGGACTTTCAGCTGTTTCTCCAATACTGTGCCTATATCCACCAAACTCCCTGACATGATGATAATGGGCTGAACCTCTGAAACTGTGAGCCACCCCAATAAATATCATCCCTTATAAGAGATGCCGTGGTCATGGTATCTCTTCACAATATTAAAAACCTTAATTAATACACTTGATAAAACTCATTAGTTTATAGTTTCCCATTTTAAAAGTTAATTATTGGAGCTTGAGAGAAGGCTCAGCAGTTAAGAACACTACCTGTTCTTCCAGAGAAACCAGGATTAATTTCCAGCATTCACACAGCAACTCACAATGATCTCTAACTCTAGTTCCAGGGGATCTGACACACTTTTCTAGCCTCTGAAGGCACTGCATACAAAAGGTGCATACACATACCTTCAGTCAAACATATAAATACACAAATAAAACAAATTAATCTTTTTTAAAAAGTCAGATCTTAAGTCAATAGGATGTATAACTGTATTCTATGTATTTATTCTTAAACCCAAGGATACATGTAGCCTTCTCTAAAGAAGCTTCTTTCTTTGGTAGCAGATAGAGACCAATATAGAAATTCACAGTCATTCAAAATGTACAAAATAAATTACAGTGGGAAATCATCCCCAATTGGTATGTCTACATGTCTACAATGCAACTCCTACAACTAAAGTTCTTGGAATGTTGTAGAAATAATGCAGGAAAATTTTAGGAACCAATATGTTTCAATAAACATGATCTTCATACTGGCTGTACTAGTTGATGTGCCAACATGGATGTGGGAAATTCCACAATTCCACAGTCTTAGATGAAGAACTATAGACAATCAGTGGGTACTGAGAGAGGAAGAATCAGCTTTCTCCAGAGATAAATATATATATGAGCAATACTAAACAGATTCAATACATTTCATCTACTAAAAGTAAGCTTCCTTGGTGAAAGGTAAGAGCTATAGTTGTCTGCGGGCTTAAGGATAATTACCTAGAATAAACTCAAAAACTATATCACCTTAATAGTTAGCTTGAAAAGTTTTTATTCTATGTGAATGTTTTGTTTGCATGTATGTACGTGTATTTGTGTATAACCATAATATTGAAGAGGTAATGAATTTGAAAGATGCTAGGGGATATTTGGGATGATTGGAGGGAGGAAAAGTTAAAATAAAAATCCAGTTTAAATTTAAATTAACAATATTCATGCATAAAATTCTCAAAAGTTAATTTAAATGCTGAATGTATTTGTGTTTGCACATGAAATAACAACTATTCAAAGGTATTGCTTATCTCAGCAAGGCTAAGCAAATTATTATTTATTGTTTTAACAATAATTTTATTATTTATTTCAGAATATCATACATTTTAAACATATTCACATTACTCTTCTATATAATCTTCACAACCATCCCATATCTTCCCACTTGTCTTTGAGATTTCTTCCTCTTTTATTTCCTTCATTGAATCTAGCTGGTGTTGCCCAGGTTATCTTGGAAGTGGGACCTACTACAGTGTTTGATTAGTCTACCAAGTGTCATATCATTAAAGAAAACTGACTCTTCCTCCACAGGCAGCTATCAAATTTCAATAGTTTCTCAGCTAGTGGTGGAATTTTCTGGCACCTTCCTTTCTATGTTGAGATTTTTTTTTCTGCTTCGAACTTGTGAAGACCTTGTATGTACTGTTGTAATCAATCTGAGCTCCTAAATACATTTGTTCTTTTGTGTCTCAGAAAGTGTTTCCTCAGTGATGACCACCTCTAACTCTTAAAATCTTTCTGTGCTCTTTTTTATGAAAATTCCTGAACCTTGGGGGAGAAGTATGTTACATATGTCCCATCAAGGGCTGAACACTTCATGATCTTTTATTTTGTGTGGATAAACCCATTAAGGGTTTCTGTGTTAATTGCTGCCTACTTCAATAGGAATCTATTATTATAAGGGTGGAAATTAGGAGTAATTTTAATACTATGTTCATTTATCAGAAAAAAAATGGAATTGGGATATCCCTTAGGGAGGATGACTTTTCTAGCCTTCCCACAACTACTACAGGATACTGATGCACTCAGTATTGTGCAGGTAATGTACAGGTGTCGTCTGAAGCACTATAAATTCAGTGGTTCAACAACAATGTCATATCTAAGAAACAGCATTTCACCATACTTCTTTCCGGTATCCACTGCTACTTTCTTTCTCTTCTGTTTGAGCTTTGTGAACAGTGGTACTATACAAATGTCCCATTGAGGACTGAGCAAAAATCACTTGCTCATAACATATTTACCAGTTTACAAATCTCTGCATGAATCATTACCCGCTGCAGCTTTGATAAATGCTGAAAGCAACATGGATCAATGGGCATAAATATAAATACCTTGAAGATAAACACCATGCCCATATAATAAAACAGCAGCAGTAGGTTCCACACTAAGGCCTATATAACCTCTCTAGCCATGACTTTCGATGATGTTTGCAATGCTAGGAAAAAGTTATTCCTATGGAGTGGCCCTAAGATCAATAAGAAAGCAATTTGATGTTCCTATAACAGTCACACCAACATTGTACTACTTGTCACATATTGATCAGCAGATTATCATTTTAATTTGTAGCATTCACAGCTCGGTAATACTATTGGTGATTTCCCCCCAGTAGTTATTTTTATTGTAACTTT